>NC_060120.1:1035579095-1036205553 GCF_021461395.2 Schistocerca americana | reverse complement strand
TCATAACGTGCTCTGCATACAGATTGAACAAGTAAAGTGCTAAAATGCAGCCTTGCCGTACGCCTTTCTGAATCTTGCTCCAGTTAGTTGTTCCATACATAGTTCTCACTGTTGCTTCTTGGTCGGAGTATTAACTCCGTATGAGACGAATGAGGTGATCTGGTACTCCCATATTTTTGAGTACTTCCCGTAATTTATTGCGATCGACACAGTCAAAGGCTTTGCCATGGTGTACGATCTCACATACTTTTGCAGCGTAAAGCATCTTGCTGTTTGCGGAAGAGTTTGCCCCCGTCAAGTAAGCTCTGAAATCTTACGTCAGCCTCCTTGATCACTTCAGAACAGAAGATGAGCAAGAGGGGGGGCGTGCCCACAGACCAGTGTTGCCACCGGCGGTCATTAGCGATTCCGCTCCAGCTGTAAACAGAAACTGGCCAGCCCGCAGTTACGGCTCTGCAGCCGCTGTCATTACTGCGGGCTTAAAGTATTATTAGGCCGCGATGAATACTCTGTAAAGCGAACCGTAGCGTGCAGACAGCATCAGTTTGTTGCTGCGAGCAGCTCCATCACAGCACAGTACCACAGGGTGCTCTGAGGGACGTTACACGAAGGAACCTAGCGTGTTTCCTGTTTCATGTCTGTACTTACATCCTGCCACCCACGTTGTGGTTCGGAGTCGTATTGAGAGACAATGCCGTTTTCCATCTTGGCTGCATTAGGGTTACAGATACTTACTTCACCGGTCAGCTGATTTTGGTGATGTGTTCTTTTCAAGCACTTACTCATAATCGTAGAGGGAGACCAAGAGATGAATACACTAAGCAGATTCAGAAGGATGTAGGTTGCAGTAGGTACTGGGAGATGAAGAAGCTTGCACAGGATAGAGTAGCATGGAGAGCTGCATCAAACCAGTCTCAGGACTGAAGACCACAACAACAACAACAACTCATAATCTCGTAATTTTACAGCCACCTTCTGTGGGCGTAAACAAGATGTTTTTTTGTTTTCTTTATACTTACTTACTTATCGCGAATAGACCCAGAAGGACCACGCAAAGCTTTCTGACGTCGTTTCTTCCATACTTCTTTCATTCGTTCTCCATGTCTTCTTTTTCTTTATTCTGTCCATTTTGTTCCTGGTCTCTTTAGTGCTTCCTTCTCCGACAATACAATCCACTTTTCCACCTTATTTCTAAAAGTTTTTCTATCTTTGACATCTTTAAGTTCAATATTTGCTTTTTGTAAATCTAATTTTACTTGGCTAATCCATGGTGTTGTTGATTTGACTTTTTCTATGTAAGTGAGAATTCTGTTGGTGAGTCGTGTGGGGGGAAGTCTAGTTACATGTCCATAAAATTTTAATCTTCGCCTTCTTATGTCTGCTGCCAGGTTTGATATAGTTTCTGTGGTTCTTCTTGATTGTATCCGGTATCCTTCTTCTGTTAATTTTGGACCTAAAATCTTTCTCATAATTTTGCGTTCTTCTTTTAGTATTTTTTCTAAATCACATTTTGTGTGGAGTGTGAGCGTTTCACTAGCATATAGTGCTGCTGGCTTAATTACTGCGCAGTAGTGTCTGATTTTTGTGTTCGAGGAGATGCATTTTTTATTGTATATTTCATGCATAGAACAAATATTTAATTTAAAGACAATATTAAAACACAAAGCAATTAGAAATGCTCTCTTCATTTTCTGTTGTCTGATCTTCTGTGCAACTTTCTCTCCTCCGGTTGGCTCCAAAATTTCACCTAGGTATTTAAAATGTTTTACTCTATTTATTTTTCCATATTTTGTGTTCAAACTGTGTATATGGAATTTCGTACAGAAAAATTCTGTCTTTTGAAACGAAATTTGTAAACAAGATATCTCCACGTTGTCTTTGGTTCTACCAAGATGGATTGGTTTCCAGTAGGATTGATTTTTTAATTCTTTTTCCCATTCCTTAATGACTTTATCCAGGACTATATTAAACAGAAGTGGAGATAGCCCGTCACCTTGACGTACTCCAGTTTTTATGAGAAAAGGTTCAGAGATTTCTCCCCTGAATTTAACTTTAGATGCAGTGTCTGTCAGTGATTCTTTGATAAGCCTTAGTGTTTTGGAGTCAAGTCCAAGTTCCTCTAAAATGTTAAACAAAGATTGCCGGTCAATTGAGTCATAGGCTTTCTTAAAATCTACAAATGTACAAATTATGGGGGCATTTCTAATTGCTTTGTGTTTTAATATTGTCTTTAAATTAAATATTTGTTCTATGCATGAGGGACCGGGGCGGAAGCCTGCTTGATAATCACCAGTTTGGCGTTCCAGCTGCTCTTGTGTTCTTTTCAGCAGGCATGTTGAGAGAATTTTGTAGGTGACTTGTAAAAGTGAGATTCCCCTGTAGATATTGACATTTGTTCTGTCTCCTTTTTTATGTAACGGGTGAATAAGGGCACATTTCCAATCCTCTGGTAATTTTTCTGTTTCCCATATTTTTGTTATTATTTTTGTGAGCTCTTGCAACGTCTTTGGTCCTAGGTTTTTTAATAGCTCTGCAACAATGCCATCTTCGCCAGATGTTCTATTATTTTTTAAGTTTTTAATGTGACATTTGATTTCTTCCTGTGTTGGTGGTAATGAATCCGGTTGAGCGTTGGCACTGATTTCTTTGGGAAACCTTAAACTAGGTTCTGGGCAATTTAGTAGGTTAGAAATATATTGAGCCAATACTTGACAGTTTTCCTGGTTTGTTAGGGCTAATTTACCATCTGGTTTCCTGAAACATAAATTTTGAGGGATATATCCTCGTATTTTATCTGCGAAAGTTCTGTAGAAGTCTCTTGTATTATAGTTTTGGAAATTTTCTTCTATGGCATCCAGTTGTGCCTTTGTGTACTTCCTTTTTGCTTGCCTAATAGATTTTGAAACCTGTTTTCTAACCTCGTTAAATAAATGTAGACTTTCTTGTGATTTTTTACTGTTATATTCTTGAAATGCCTTTTTTCTCCTTTCCAATGCATTTTCACAGTCTGAATCCCACCAAGGGTGTTTGAATATCTTTTTCAAGCGAATAGTTTCCTTAGCTATTCGCGTGATTTTAGGATGAAATTCTTCCCATGTGTTTGCCTTTTCCTTCTCCCATTCTTCTTTTACTTTAGATTCTTTAATCTTCTTGGTGTCATATTTCTGTATTTCTGTTTTCTTCTGATGACTTCTTCGTGCTGTAAACTTGATTTTAATTCTAGTTAGGTAATGGTCTGAATCAATGTTTGCTCCTCTGCGTACTTGGACGTCGTAAATTTATTTTTGTACTGGGTATGAAATCGCCACATGATCTATTTGAAACTCGCCAATTTGTTGTATAGGAGATCTCCATGTCTTTTGTTTTCTTGGACATTTTCTTAGAGATGTTGACATTATCTTCAGGTTATTCTGCTTACATAGTTCGACGAGCCTTGTACCATTTTTATTGGTAAATTTATGTGCAGGATATTTGCCTACGGTTTTTTGGTGGATTTTCTCTCTACCAATTTGGGCATTAAAATCGCCGAGTAGAACTTTTGTATCATCTTTTGGAATCTTGGCCATTATATTCTCCAAATTTTCCCAGAACTTTTCTGTTTCTATGGGGTTTTTCTTGTTGTCTCCGTTTGTGGGAGCATGAACATTAACCATTGTGTATGTTTTGTTGGCACATTGTAAGCGCATCGTCATTATCCTATTATTTACGGGAGTAACTTCCTTGATGGAGCTGAGCACGCTCTTGTGTATGATAAACGCCATCCCGAGATGGGGGGCTCCTCTTCCGATTCGTTTATCCGTCTTGCTCTTAAAGATGCGATAGTTGCCATAATCTGATGTTTCTTTATTTGTAAAACGTGTCTCCTGTAAAGCTAGTATTACTATCTTTTGCTTTTCAAGTTCTGTTGTAAGGTTTAGAAGTTTTCCTGGTTGGATTAATGTATTTATGTTAAAGGTTCCAATGTATGTAGATGTTTTAAGTGGAAGTTTGCCAGAGAGCTCCGACTTTCTCTGATGTAATCGCGTAAGTCCAGGTTTCCCAGAATCCGAATTCCTGGTTGCCATCTGTTGGTGGGTGGATTGGTTACCACCTGGGGTAATGTTGTTATTACTTGCACGAGTCATACTTGCTTGTAATCAAGTTGGTCCAGTGTTTCCACTGGGTGTTTAGAACCAGGGATTGTTAGTTCCTGGCGCATTATGACCAGCCGCACATTGTGTGAACAGACGCTGACCAGGATGCCGATGGTTCCCACTTCAGACGCGTCCTGGATTTGGGTTTTGACAGTGCTTATTGTAATGGCGGCACTTACTCGCCATGACACAGCAACGTCTTCGGGTTCTGTGGTTTTTGAATGAATGTGACCCTTGCCAAAAGTCACCCTCCCACACCCTCGTGATGCTGCCGCCTCGGTCCGGGACTGCTTATTTGGGTTTCCCCTTATTCGCAGCTGTCCACCATATCTGATGGATCGTTCGCTATCCGCCACCTGCGACCTGCCCTGTACCTGAGGCTCGGCTAGGGTTGTTTTCTTTATAGTTATTCCAAATCTCCGCGAAGGAGCAGACTGGCAGTGGTTAAACGGCTGTTCAGCCAAACGTTTTACATATTTAACAGAAGTTTTAAAATATACAAAAAACTAAAATAAATTAATGATGGAAGCAGAAGAAATTAAAATTTGTGCCACGCCCGGGACTTGAACACGGGTTTTCTTCCTTAATCAGAAATGCTAACCACAATACCACCGCGGCACTACAGTCAATTTTGCTCATGAACAATTCAAGTCGAGTGCCCTTCTCAACACAAACTTCAGGTCATATCTTCAGTTTATTTTCGCCCCCTACATTGTCACCATTACCAGGGCTTTCCGGCATTGGAATAGCACTCCAGCGTCGGGCGTAATGGAGAAGTCCTGTGCCATAGGTGATCTTACAGATCTTGTAATTAAATTTCTGCCCATTATTATCGTAGATAAAGATGAGACGCAAATGTCTTGCGGAAAATTGAATTAAAAGATCTGTAACATCACCTATGGTACAGGACTTCCCCATTGGTGCAATTCCAATGCCGAAGAGCCCTCGCAATAGTGACAATGTAGGGGGTAAAAATAAGCTGAAGATATGAACTGAAGTTTGTGTTGGGAAGGGCTCTCGACTTGGGCAGTTCATGCAGCAGTATTAACTATAGTGCTGCGGTGATGTAATAAGCCTAATAAGCGCCGGCAAGGTAGCTCAAAGTGTTCGGTCAGAGAGCTGCCTTGTCTCTGTAGTAAAAAAACTGAGTGAAAGGATGTCATGTGACGTCCGCTATGACCAAAATATAAAAAAAGAAAGAAACCAAGAAAACCAGAGTTAGAGTGCAGACCGTGGTACAAATTTTAGTTCATTTCTTCTGCTTCTATCACTATCGTACTTGAAGATGATACTTAAATGTCTCGGGGAAAATTTAATTATAACAAAAGAATTACCTTTTTAAAGTACAGTATAGTGGACCATTTTTATGTTGTATTAAAACTTTGTAGCTTATTTCATATTACAACTAAAATGCGATCACTGACGATATCAATGCTGCTATGGTGTAACGGTGATTCTGGTGGTGCATGAAAATGATCACGTGTTTGATGTAGATGAACTGATGAGTATGTCTGTGGGACCTTGTGGAACTACAGGCAGCGACTAAGTCATTGAAAGGGAGGAAGAGGGGCGAACATGGGATAAAACTGGAAAAAGGTGTAAGCTGGGGCAGTTGTAGAGAAGGGCAAACCACGGAGCAGTTTGAGTTAGTTGAAATTCCGGCGAGAGAGGATGGGTACGACATGAAGGTACGCGGAAAGTGGAATATGGATTTAGTGGCGCAACAGGGTACCTGTAATAGTGAGTAATTGATAGGATATTGGGAGCCAGGAATGTGTTTTGAGAACAATATCTTGGATCCGAAAGTGCTCCAGGAAGGGAAGAAGGTGTGGGAAGTGAAAAGTCTGTATAGGATGCGAGTTGGGGAAGGATGGCGGATGCGGAAAGTGAGGCCGAGTGCATGTCTTTTCAGGATGTCGAGAGATTTGAAGAAAGGAGAGATGTAGACCTCAGGTGCAACGAATCAGCAGTTCTAGTCAGTTTCGTACCTTGCGTTTGATGCTAAGAAGGCGTGCATTCAATGTTAGTTTTCTGTAAAGCGTTAGCTCTAAATACTTCAGTGTTGTAGTCAAAGGGTCGGGTTGATTGCAGATGGAGAGGCGGAAATCGGGACGACGGAAACCCGAGTGGTGTAGTAAAGATGGTCGCTTGGCCTTTCTATGGATTTACTTGAAATTTCCACGTACTACATCACTAAAACAGAAAATTCAAGTGGTGTTCGATGAAGGCATGGGAGGGTTGTTGCACTACGTAGTTAGGTAGGTGGTGTCGTCAGCATGTTGCAGGAGGTAGGTGGGGTTGGGGATTTGGAAATGTCTGCAGTTCACAGAATGTAAAGAAGGAAGGATAGGACAGAACCTTGAGACAGTTCGGTGAATTATGTGGGAGCATTTGTGGATGATTTTGATACCTACAGCACAGTGACGAAGGAGAGATGGGATAAGTCACGCATCGTTAATGGGAGTTTGAACAGCTGTCCTGAATCCCATATCCGGTCAAAGATCTTTTGAGCATCAACAGAAATATGACGGATTTTCGTTTGGATTGATGGGAATTAAGACGAGTAAGATAAAGAAGTTGATCGCTGGTGGAATACTCGGGAGAGAAGGCAAACTGGTTGTTGGGTAGTGTGTGCAAGTGTCTGACTGATTCGTCAGGTAAGGTTACAAGAACTTTGCTGAAAACTGAGGCGAGGCTGCTGGGTCAGTAGGATGACATCGGTGAGGATGATTTATCGGGTTTCAGGAAGAGCAGGACTTTGAATATTATCCACTGTTCTGGGAGATGACCTGTATAGAGGATGGTATTGTAGAGAATGCCAAGGGTTCTGTGGTAGACTTGGAGATATTCCTCGAGGTGGGCCGTACAACGTACTTCATTTAAATGCACTTGTATCCAAAATAAAACAACAAACGGAAATTTTGCAAGTTTGCCTTTATTTCCTCACAAAACAGTACAAACAGGCGACAGTAAAGTACAAACAATGTGAAGAATACAGAAAATAAACAATTGCAATAAACATAAAGATAGACAAAAATGATCTTCATTTTTTTTTCAACTTAACAGATTTGCACACACATTCCGCAACTGGTTAATGTACTCAATATGGGAGGGCCAACTCTGGCAGCAACACGGGCCTGACAACGACGAGGTATGCTGTGAGTGATGCCATCAATCTCACTTTGAGGTAATAACGCCCATTCTTCCTGCAGAGCTGCTCGCAAGACTTTGACAGTATTTGTGTAACGGTAAATGACGTCCCATGGCCCAGGCAAACTACAAATTCTTAAATATTTTTCCACGGTATTGAACAATTATATTTGTCATGTGTAAAATAAACTCTACTGAAAGTCAAGGAATAACGCAATTGCAAAGAAAAACTATAATCTGTAACACAAGTATTATTATTATAATTGTTCTTTTTGGTATTGGCGTGAAACAAAAAGCACCAGACACTCTCTTGCTTGTTCTTGTTCGCGTAGCACGCCATTGTGCGCCATCTATGTTATAAGGTGCGTACATATTTTATTATTTGAGCAGTGAGCTCTACTAGTTGTCTAAAGTATTGCTGTTATTAATTTTAACTGCAACCTGCACCACATATCCTGTTTGGTTGTTCCATAATTTTTAAAAGAATTTCTGACGCCGCGCCGGCAGCAAGCTGAACACCGCTAGACGGCGACAATTAGCCGCCATTAAGCGGCAATTTAAAATTATCGTAATTACTATCCCGTTCTTTCCACAGGCAACTCTCGCGATCGGCGATATTATTTCTTTCATCCAAGATCTGTAGGAAACTGGCATTTTCAAATCAATTATTTGCTCAGGCTACTTCTGTTACGTGCAATGGGACACAGACTTGGACTGCACTAAGACGTCATTAAATCTCACATAGGTCCTTACGTATTGAAAATTATGAAATGGTTTTTGTACGTGTATATAGCCTATAAAGATCAACTGTTTTTGAGCATGGATTCGTCTAAGTAATTTCAATAATTATACAGGATCCCACGCTTCATTTTTGTGTCAAAAAAGATTCGTGCCTTCGCATGTGGAACACAAAATCAAATTAGTACAGGGTGGCTATATCTGTTCATTAACCAATGTGCGTTAGAACAGGTAACACAGTAAGTAGTTCTTTCTTAAACTCGGTTTGAAGCAACTAAACAGAATGCAGATCTAACTACACTGGCTCTGAGGGAGCATTGCTTCATTAACTAACCGCCTAGTACATGAGGACCCTTAAACTTTCATGGTTTGAAGAACCACGCTCATAAACAAAACTAAGCCTGTATGTACGAGAAACGGTAAGTATACTTATCATTAATTATTAATTAAGTTAAGCACAACAAACTATAACACTTTAAATAACAAATGTGCTTCCATAAGCAGTCTGTTGACCTACTCAAAAGCATAATTGGCTGTTGCAAATGACAACACAACATTAAATTTAGGTTCATCCACTTTCTCATATTAAATTAAGATACTCGGTATTAAATTTACTAGGATAGGATTCCTCTCCAGGTGGCCGAGCGATTTAGGCCCTACAGTCAGGAACCGCACGACCGCTACCGTCGCAGGTTCGAGTCCTGCCTCGGGCATGGATGTGTGTGATGTCCTTAGGTTAGTTAGGTTTAAGTAGTTCTAAGTTCTACGGGACTTATGACCTCAGAAGTTAAGTTCCTTAGTGCTCAGAGCCATTTGAACCATTTTTGAACCTCTCCAGGTTTGTGATTTGGGATAATCACGGGTGTAAGATAGAGTTTTTAGCAACACCACAATTATTATTATAAAATCAACCAAATTTCACAAATTCTTGGTTCATTTACAGAGTGCCAAATATAAACAACTTAGTGCAACGCTGGTGGTACTGGTGACGTAATTTGCAAAGACTGTTAAACTGGCGGCGATGCAGTCATGGCAGTACTGTTGGCCTCGCCCTATTACTGATCTTCTTGGCGTCGAAATAATATTTTTATAGAGCCAAAGACCATGCCATGATAATGGTATCGTCAGGTCTGAGGTCCATAGCTCTTCTGGCCTCGAAACTCCGGGCATATGAGCCACAATTATCCACTACTGCTAACGGGATGTTAACGACAGCACTGCTCAGCCCAGACTCCTTACCCGTCACAAAGGACAAAGGACGAGATGCAACTTGCGCACCAACCACACCTTTTCCATTCCGCCAGACTACTTCCGTAACTGCGGGGCTTCCCCACATCTTTTACATTCAACCTCCTGTTCCCTAATTATGGACGAAGTCATTTATACAGTAGTACATTGCATAACAATCATTTCAGTAGTTATTTAAATTCAAAAGCACAATTTAAACGACATCGTACAAAAGTTCATGTAGCTGAAATATGTATACACAGTAAAAGAATTGCCATGATAGATACAACATTCCGTATAAGGAATACTACAAACTGACATAGAAATATCGATACAGATACAAAATAAGTCAAAAATAGTTGTTACAGTCGGTGGATACTCACGCGATGCAACCCCTCTCCCTAGTGCATCCCAGACATGCTGCGTGGGATTCAAATCGTGAGAGCGAGCAGGCCACCCTATGCGTGCAATATCTTCCGTTTCCAAGAAGACATCAAGCACCAGTGCTCTATGATGTCGAGCATTGTCGTCCATCAATACCAAGTCTGGGTCCACAGCACCTCGCAACAACCGCACATGAGATCACAAGATCCCGTCACGATACCTGACAGCCGTTAAACCTTGCCGATTCACCTGTACAATTTCACGAAGAGGTGTTGGAGTATCACCATAATGCCTGCCCTCACCATTAGGAATATCGATCACTTTCCACAACGTTTCGGTCCCGAAAACGTGTTGCACGTTACCCCGAGATGCGAATCCGTCGAGAATCACCCTACAGACCTAATCTGGACTCATCTGCAAAAAGAACATTGGCCCGCTGTTCGACTGTCCACGTGGAACGTTGATGACTCCACTCTTCACGTTCCCTTCTGTAAAGACGCATTAGAGGTACACATACAGTAGGTCTCCGGCAATAAAGGCTACTCTGCTGAAAGCCTCCTGTACGTCTCGATAAAACACGTCCAGTGGACGCTGCGAGGTCAGATGCCAGTTGCCGTGCAGTACTGAGGTTGCACCGCCGTGCCCTTACAGCCAAAAAACTGTCCTCCCTTTCTGATTTCACACGTAGTTGCCCTGCCCTTGTCTTAGGGGTACAGTTTCGGTCTCTATAAACTGTCACCACATCTGAGAAATAACAGAGCAATTCACATTAAGCCGTCGGGTCACATCAGTTTGTTACTGTTTCCATTCTTCCTATGGCTCTCCACCGCAGGTGCTCTGGTAGGCTTCTTCTCTGTACCATACTGCACCTTCTGTGACTCTGTATACAGCGATTCTACATCTACATCTACATTTATACTCCGCAAGCCATCCAACGGTGTGTGGCGGAGGGCACTTTACGTGCCACTGTCATTACCTCCCTTTCCTGTTCCAGTCGCGCATGGTTCGCGGGAAGAACGACTGTCTGAAAGCCTCCGTGCGCGCTCTAATCTCTCTAATTTTACATTCGTGATCTCCTCGGGAGGTGTAAGTAGGGGGAAGCAAGATATTCGATACCTCATCCAGAAACGCACCATCTCGAAACCTGGCGAGCAAGCTACACCGCGATGCAGAGCGCCTCTCTTGCATAGTCTGCCCCTTGAGTTTGCTAAACATCTCCGTAACGCTATCATGCTTGCCAAATAACCCTGTAACGAAACGCGCCGCTCTTGTTTGGATCTTCTCTATCTCCTCTATCAACCCGACCTGGTACGGATCCCACACTGATGAGCAATACTCAGGTATAGGTCGAACGAGTGTTTTGTAAGCCACCTCTTTTGTTGATGGACTACATTTTCTAAGGACTCTCCCAATGAAACTCAACCTGGCACCCGCCTTACCAACAATTAATTTTATATGATCATTCCACTTCAAATCGTTCCGCACGCATACTCCCAGATATTTTACAGAAGTAACTGCTACCAGTGTTTGTTCCGCTATCATATAATCATACAATAAAGGATCCTTCTTTCTATGTATTCGCAATACATTACATTTGTCTATGTTAAGGAACAGTTGCCACTCCCTGCACCAAGTGCCTATCCGCTGCAGATCTTCCTGCATTTCGCTACAATTTTCTAATGCTGCAACTTCTCTGTATACTACAGCATCATCCGCGAAAAGCCGCATGGGACTTCCGACACTACCTACTAGGTCATTTATATATATTGTGAAAAGCAATGGTCCCATAACACTCCCCTGTGGCACGCCAGAGGTTACTTTAACGTCTGTAGACGTCTCTCCATTGATAACAACATGCTGTGTTCTGTTTGCTAAAAACTCTTCAATCCAGCCACACAGCTGGTCTGATATTCCGTAGGCTCTTACTTTGTTTATCAGGCGACAGTGCGGAACTGTATCGAACGCCTTCCGGAAGTCAAGAAAAATAGCATCTACCTGGGATTGTGGATTGGTGCACTGACGTCATCGTTGGCGTGCTTGTCCGTCGACTGGAATGCCGTCTTCCGAGGAGAACACGAGCATACGTACATCTGTTGACATTTTGTACAAGTATAGCATGAATTAGACACAGGACGGGGAAATGGCGGTTTGTTGCTTTAATTTGGGACACCAGTGTATATAACTCCTGTGGCAGCAGATTCAATAAAGACTACTTTCCATATTCATCAAAGATTAAAAAACGCTGTTGCCGTAATGGCATACTCACATAAACTCATCAAATATTCCACAGAACATTCCTCTCCATTGGTTGTTTTGGCACTGCTCAGTCTACAGCAAACAACAGTTCAGAGACATACCGAGAACAGTTCAGAGATATACCGAGAACGGCCACCACGCCCAGCTGATGGCACCTATCGATATGTACCGCGGATATAATCTACTTATACTTTTTGTTCGTATGTTCAACATTATCATCAAACACAGGGGATGGACAAAAATAGGCAAACACCGAAAACAAAATATGTTAACATGTCTAACACAATGTAGAAAACCCGTTGCACTCAAAACAGCGTCTAGTCATTTCGGAATGGAGAAATATGGTTTCCAATGGAATCTTATGCTATTCTCCCTGCAAAACAGTGACGAGCTGAGGTAACGATGATGGAGTGCGATCACGCGCCCTTCTCTCCAAAGTTGACCGAAAACGCTCAATAATACTCAGATTTGGTGAGTGTGGTGGAAAGGGAGTTTCTACACTTCATCCTAGTGCTCTGAAAACAGGTCCTGAAATATACGAGCTATGTGGACAGGGGCTCTATCGTCTTGAAGCACAGAATCACGAGTGGGGAACAACCACTGTGTCATGCTATGGACCTGACCAATTGTAATGGTCATATAATCCTTGGTAGTAATGCGAAGTTGCAGAGTAACCACGATATGGCTCCTCAAATCATCATCGAGCCCCGCCATGTTTTACTCTTGGCACGTAAATTTGGTCATACAGCTGGAAACACTATTAAACAAGACTCATCCAGCCAAATGACTTTCTTCCATTGCTACACAGTCCCTGTTTTATCGCTTCGACACCACGTCTTCCTGCTATGGTCCTTTGCATCACTGATTAGTGCTTTCGGAATTCCAGCTTGCCCTGTTAATTCCCTAGGGGCAACGGCCTTGCCGCAGTGGTTACACCGGTTCCCGTGAGATCGCCGAAGTTAAGCGCTGTCGGGCGTGGTCGGCACTTGGATGGGTGACCATCCAGGCCGCCATGCGCTGTTGCCATTTTTCGGGGTGCACTCAGCCTCGTGATGCCAATTGAAGAGCTACTCGACCGAATAGTAGCGGCTTCGGTCAAGAATACCATCTTACGACCGGGAGAGCGGTGTGCTGACACCACGCCCCTCCTATCCGCATCCTCCACCGAGGATGACACGGCGGTCGGATTGTCCCGGTAGGCCACTCGTGGCCTGAACACGGAGTGCTATTAATTCCCTGTCTGTGAAGCTCCCTTCGTGTTGTATTTGCTGACAGTTTTCGCGAGTGCTTCATTCATATCTGCAGTGACTTTTGCAGCTGTCGTCGTCTTCTTTTCGTCACAGTACTCCTCAGTGACCATCTATCACCATCACTCAGCGCACACGAAACGGATGATGTTTTTCCACTTTCCCTGTATGCGGTATAAATCGTCTATACGGTGCCTTTTGAAACACCAGACACCTGACTACCTTGGTGATCATACGATCACCAACAATTTGTCCACATTGCAGTTCACTTGGCTCGGACATAATGCTCAAGCAGCCACACAAAACACCGTGCTGATCGCGAATGACACTTTCAACCCTGAGGACATTGCACGTGGGCCGTTTGTAGTCATTACAACAGTGCAACCTGCAGGTTCGGCTGACTTCTGCGTCTATGTTCAAGCATGCATTTCTCGGGGTGTTTGCAGATTTTTGTCTTCATACAGTAAGTATTTCTATAAAATAGAAGCCAAAACTTTGAAATATTTTCAACCACCGAAATTTAAAAACTTGCAAGGTACCCAAGCACATATTTCTTAGACTTCGATTTCATCATTTACGCAGTAGAACTCTGTAAAACTCTTAAGCTACAAAACTCTTATCGTTTATCACATCAGTCCGCTCTTTTTTAGCAGGCGTTTATATTTCCATTTACTTGAGAACAATTTGACCACCCTTCCTGTAGACCTAGCACCTACTGTCTACCATTTATTCTTGCACTTAAAGAAGCACCTTGCCTGTCAGGGCTACGAGAAATATGACGATGTCAAAACGACAGTACACTACAGGCTGAAAAAATCAGGCGGCAGATTTCTATGAACATGGATTTCGGAGTCTAATCATATGATTCAATAAATACTTTGATACAGGTGGAAATTATGTTGAAAAGTAGTTTGAGATCCAGCGTTTCATGTAAAAAAATATTTGTAATATTGTTTTTGCTCTTCATTTTATTTCAAAATTGCGCTTATTTTCGAAACGCACCTCTTATATGACGAATTCAAATGTTTTGCTGAGGCTATTTTTGCTTTGACTGCACAAAAGGAGGCGTCTTTCCATTCATGTCAGCATAGGATGCGTATTCGACTTAATATAAGTCGTCCCTGTCGTGCTGGAGATTGGAAGCTAAGAGGTTTTTTGCTCATGTAATAGGATATGAAGCAATCTGTCTGCTACACACTGGTAACATGTGGCATATACGACACTTTGCCGTCCGGATTCAATATTTCAGAATAATGTAGCGATAAGTATGTGAATTTTATACACTACTGGCCATTAAAATTGCTACACCACGAAGATGACGTGCTACGGACGCGAAATTTAACCGACAGGAAGAAAATGCTGTGATAAGCAAATGATTAGCTTTTCAGAGCATTTACACAAGGTTAGCGTCGGTGGCGACACCTACAACGTGCTGACATGAAAGTTTCCAACCAATTTCCCATACACAAACAGCAGTTGACCGGCGTTGCCTGGTCAAATGTTCTTGTGATGCGTCGTGTAAGGAGGAGAAATGAGTACCATCACGTTTCCGACTTTGATACAGGTCGGACTGTAGCCTGCCGCGATTGCGGTTTATCGTATCGCGACATTGCTGCTCGCGTTGGTCGAGATCCAATGACTGTTAGCAGAATATGGAATCGGTGGGTTCAGGAGGGTAATACGGAACGCCGTGCTGGATCCCAACGGCCTCGTATCACTAGCAATAGAGATGACAGGCATTTACCCGCATGGCTGTAACGGATCGTGCACCCAAGTCTCGATCCCTGAGTCAACAGATGGTGACGTTTGCAAGACAACAACCATCTGTACGAACAGTTCGACGACCTTTGCAGCAGCACGGACTATCCCCTCGCAGACCATGGCTGCAGTTATCCTTGACGCTGCATCACAGACAGGAGCGCCTGCGATGGTGTACTCAACGGCGAAGCTGGGTGCACGAATGGCAAAACGTCTTTTTTTCGGATGAATCCAGGTTCTGTTTACGGCATCATGATGGTCGCATCAGTGTTTGGCGATATCATGGCGAACGCACATTGAAAGCGTGTATTCGCCATACTGGCGTACCACCCGGCGTGATGGTATGGGGTGCCACTGGTTACACGTCTCGGTCACCTCTTGCTCGCATTGACGGCAGTTTGAACAGTGGACGTTACATTTCAGATGTGTTACGACTCGTGGCTCTACCCTTCATTCGATCCCTGCGAAAGCCTACATTTCAGCAGGATAATGCAGGACCACATGTACGGGCCTTTCTGGATACAGAAAATGTTCGACTGCTGCCCTGGCCAGCACATTCTCCAGATCTCTCACCAATTGAAAACGTCTGGTCAATGGTGGCTGAGCAACTGGCTCGTCACAATACGCCAGTCACTACTCTTGATGAACTGTGGTTTCGTGTTGAAGCTGCATGGGCAGCTGTACCTGTACGCGACATCCAATCTCTGTTTGACTCAATGCCCAGGCGTACCAAGGCCGATATTACGGCCAGAGATGGTTTTTTCTGGGTACTGATTTCTTAGGCTCTATGCACCCAAATTGTGTGGAAATGTAATCACTTGTCAGTTCTAGTATAATATATTTGTCCAACGAATTCTCGTTTATCATCTGCATATCTTCTTGGTGTAGCAATTTTAATGGCCAGTAGTGTAGTAAGTTCATATACGAAATTTCTCCTGGTTTTGTTGCTCCTTCGAGACGTTAATTCACTGACCACGCCGAAACAAAACAATGGAGACGTCGAGCGGCTGTGTCCTCCCTCCCCAGAATCAATTAGCGAAGCCGTGCCAGGCGCCCCGCAATCCTACCTGTCTGGGAGACAGATGAGGTCCATTCAATGCAGCAGCCTACCAGAGGCGGACGCCATTCCGCACCCAGGCGGCGGTGGCCTTCGCAGCGAGCGGACTCAGGAATCCCGCGTCGCTTAGCACCCGCACCACGCCGGCAAGCGAAAACATCTCTTAGGGACGAGCAGTTCCCTGTGCTGATGTGCGAGCCAATTAGATCATTGTCTGCATAAATCTGCGTTGCATTACTGCGCACGAACGAGCTCGCTTCGGACTTGTGGGAGAACAATGTTGACTGTGATTACGTAGGCTTTCCCGGCGTAATAAGTCTTGAAAGACTCTTCGGGTTTGGTGCCGGATCCTAAAATCATCTTGACTCGATATTTCGGCGATCCAACTGGTCGCCATCTTCAGGAAATGCTGCTTCTGCTGATGAGTCCCGCTGAGAACTGACTCCAGGCTGCAAATCGACGTCTTATATAGGCCACCGTTCAGTACACGGTGCATGCGCCGCCCATCACGGTTGCTGCCCTCCAAGACAGGGAGGTGGCGCCGCCCTTAGTGGAACACAGCTGGCAACGATATATCGCACTCAGGGCCGCACCGAACAACGTGCAATTTTGATGCGAGATAATAGAGGATTCCACGTCTTGCTAAGAGGAAACCCATTGTCTCTGTTGATTAAATTATCAGCCAACCTAATTTCAATCGCCTCTTTATAGACACTGTTCCAAAAACCGGAAATGTTGGCAACTACCACAGTTTCATCAAATTTCATACTGTGTCCCTCATTTAAGCAGTGTTCTGCTACTGCCGATTTTTCCGGCTGTTGTAGCCTCGTATGATGGCGATGTTCCACACACCTGTCATACATGTGCGAAACGAAGCACAGCATTTCCTGAAGATGGCGACCAGTTGGATCGCCGAAATATCGAGTCAAGTTAATTTTAGGATCCGGCAGCAAACCCGAAGACACTTTCAACAATGTTGACTGATATCCATCTGTGCTGCAGTGTAGACTGTGATTTAAATGTGTATTCTGAAGCGCATGCTAAAATCCATATTCCACTATAAAGTAAGGTTTCTTTCCTCTCCAGTCACGGAGAGAGCAGTGACAAGGATGATTCCTTAAGCACGGTGGGCAAAATACGAAGGCTATTAGGAATGCCAGTTCCGATCAAGCGGGAAATGGAAACCACAGTGAAAAACGATGAAGTTTTGCACAGATATGTCAGTCAGTATCGTTAATATCACCGTCGATCGCGTCACGTCCTCTTTTCAGTTCTGAGCGCAAAGTGAGCACGTAAAGATGACTGCAAAATAGTGTCTCCCGCCAAGTATAAGGGCATGGTGAGAGAGTACGCCTGATGTCAGGCAGCCCACATAGCGTAACTGTCATGCGTCTCCTCCTTCGCGACAATTCTCGTTCGCACTTTGCAGCGTCTTCGATGGGGAATGTTTGGACATCCACAATACAGTCCGCAATTGGGTCCCCCAGAGTTTCGTATCCGTTCACATGAACCGCTGGCTATGACGACAGCATTCCGGCACAGACAACGAACTGCAGAGCCAGTGTAGAGAAGTGGCGGAATGCACAGGCGTATGACGAAGGTATCGGGAAGCTGGTACAACTCTGCGAAAAATGTCTAAGTCTAAGCAGCGACTATGTAGAGAAGTAGCTGGAAGGTGTAGCTAACTCTTTCAAATATACATTTTTGATTTTTACTGCGGTTTCCATTTCGCGACCGATCGGACCTTACTTTCCGAATAGCCCTTGTATTCATATAATACACTGGAGCACCGAAGAAACTGGTATAGGCATGCGTATTCAAATACAGCGATATGTAAACAGACACAATACGGCGCTGCGATCGGCAACGCCTATATAAGACTAAAGTGTCTGACGCAATTGTTAGATCAGTTACTGCTGTTGCAATTGAAAGGTGCCCTTTGAAAAATTATGAAAGACTGTGCTGGTAAACTTCTACGTTATTTCATTTTCAAACAGCTAAGCAAAACTAAACGTACTCAAATAGTTTTGCGTTACTTATTCTGATCATCACTAAACTGACACACAATATTTTTAGCGCAACGCAATCTGACTTTCAATAATCCCTACAAAAGAATGGCTCTGACTAACAAAAACCTATACCTTTCATGAATCACTTACCTCACAAAAATCTTCGTTACTCGAACTACTGCAATACAGCGAGCGCCACTACTGCCAGCTAAATAAAAGATTCTAACTACTGAAGTCACTAACTACTGATAGGCATAGTTAGCAAATGAAAGATTTTGATAGAGAACAAACAATGTATTTACCTTAATAGTGTTCATAACTCATCATATATATATATATATATATATATATATATATATATATATATATATATATATATATTATGACATCCATCTTTACAAATTTCCTTTTTCTGGCGGACACACATCCAGATCGTGCTCTCATTGTAACCTCTCAAAACTCTGGCTTCTCTCTCTCCACATCCACCTCTGCTGGCGGCTCACCTCCAACTTCCCAACGCTACGCACTGTTAACATCCAACTACCCAACACTACAAAAGGGAATATTCCAACAATGAGTCCAACCAGCCACGGACTGCACACAGCACAGTCAGTGATTTTCGTACAGAGCGCTACGTGGTGTTACCAACATAAAAACCTAAACAGCCTACTTACACAATGGCAGATTATCAAGATTTAAGTGAGTTTGAACGTGGTGTTATAGTCGGCGCACGAGTGATAGGACACAGCATCTCCGAGGTATAGATGAAACGGGGATTTTCCCTTACGACCATTTCACGGGTATACTGAGAATATCAGGAATCCGGTAAGAACATCAAATATTCCACATCACTGCGGCAGGAAAAAGATCCTTCAAGAACGAGACCAACGACGACTGAAGAGAATCGTTCAACGTGACAGAACTCCAACCCTTCTGCAAATTGCTGCATATTTCAATGCTGGGCCATCAACAAGTGCAAACCATTCAACGAAGGCGCTTTCGGAGCTGAAGGTCCACTCGTGTACCCTTGATGACTGCACGACACAAAGCTTTACGCTTCGCCAGGGCCCGTCAATACCGACATTGGACAGTTGATGACTTGAAATATGTTGCCTGATCGGACGAGTCTCGTTTGAAATTGTATCGAGAGCATGGACCTATACGGCTATGGAGGCAATCTCTGGAATCCATGGACCCTGCTTGTCAGCAGGGGACTGCTCAAATTTGTGGAGGGTCTGTAATGGTGTGGGGCGTGTGCAGTTGGAGTGATATGCGACAATTGATACGTCTAGATACGACTCTGACAGGTGACACGTACGTAAGCATCCTGTCTGATCACCTACAACCGTTCATGACCATTGTGCATTCCGTCGGACTTGGGCAATTCCAGCAGGACAATACGACACTCAACACGTCCATAATTGCTACAGAGTGGCTCCAGGAACACTCTTCTGAAATTACAATGAAATGAATACCCCTAGCTGCATATAGGCGTTGATATAAGTCAACGGAGAAAGTTGAAAATGTGTGCCCCGACAGGGACTCGAACCCAGGATCTCCTGGTCACATGGCAGACGCTCTATCCATCTGAGCCACCGAGGACACAGAGGACAGTTCAACTGCAGGGACTTATCGCTAGCACCCCTCCCGTGAGACCCACATTCTCAACTTATTTCCCGCACTATATATATATATATACTGTTCTGAGTTTAAACAATTCCGCTGGCCACCAAACTCCCCAGACATGAACATTATTGGGCATATCTGGGATGCCTTGCAACATGCTGTTCTGTAGAGATCTCCACTTCCTCGTACTCTCATGATTTATGGACAGCCCTGCAGGATTCATGATGGTAGTTTCCTCCAGCACTATTTCTGACATTAGTCGAGTCCATGCCACGTCGTGTTGAGGCACTTCTGAGTGCTCGCGGTGCCCTACACGATGTTAGGCAGGTGTACCTCTTTTCTTGGCTCTTCAGTGTATAATATAAACGTCTCTGTCTCAGTGTCGATGAGTTTCATGCACCTTAAAATAGGCAGCCTGCATCACCTTCAGTGGCAACGGATGATCTGTTTTAGTATTTCGCCCATCCTGTGCTTCTGTGTAGCGAAGTGATATCAATCTAACTTCATCTTCACAACTTCAGGATCCACACACGGGGATATTGTGAAGATGGGTGACCCAGAGAAAATTCAGAGATTCAAAGCCTAAAAATAAGTCCTAGAAATGTGAGAGCTGAGTTTCTCCCGGCGTATACAATTTTTAAATAACTTACAGGAATGCAGCCGCGTGATGTCGTCGACAACCGCCGATATTTCGACAGATGCGCACCCTGCCATTTTCAAGGCAAAACTGCAGCACTTAACTGTTGTGCAAGAGATTTCAAAACCTCTGCAGAGCAATTCCGGAATGAAAATACACACACACACACACACACACACACACACACACACACGCGCGCACACACACACTCCAATGTTGTTGCTGTTGTCTTCAGTCCTGAGACTGGTTTGATGCAGCTCTCCATGCTACTCTATCCTGTGCAAGCTTCTTCATCTCCCAGTACTTACTGCAACCTACATCCTTCTGAATCTGCTTAGTGCATTCGTCTCTTAGTCTCCCTCTATGATTTTTACCCTCCACGCTGCCCTCCAATACTAAATTTGTGATCCCTTGATGCCTCAGAACATGTCCTACCAACCGATCCCTTCTCCTTGTCAAGTTGTGCCACAAACTTCTCTTCTCCCCAATCCTATTCAATACATCCTCATTCGTTATGTGCTCTACCCACCCAATCTTCAGCATTCTTCTGTAGCATCACATCTCGAAAGCTTCTATTCTCTTCTTGTCCAAACTATTTATCGTCCATGTTTCACATCCATACATGGCTACACTCCATACAAATACTTTCAGAAACGACTTCCTGACACCTAAATCTATACTCGATGTTAACAAGTTTCTCTTCTTCAGAAACGCTTTCCTTGCCATTGCCAGTCTATATTTTATATCCTCTCTACTTCGACCATCATCAGTTATTTTGCCCCCCAAATCGCAAAACTCCTTCACTACTTTAAGTGCCTCATTTCCTAACCTAATTCCCTCTGCATCACCCGACTTAATTCGACTACATTCCATTATCCTCGTTTTGCTTTTCATCTTATATCCTCCTGTCAAGATACTATCCATTCCGTACAACTGCTCTTCCAAGTCCTTTGCTGTCTCTGACAGAATTACAATGTCATCGGCGAACCTCAAAGTTTTTATTTCCTCTCCATGGATTTTAATACCGACTCAGAACTTTTCTTTTGTTTCCTTTACTGCTTGCTCAATGTACAGATTGAATAACATCGGGGAGAGGCTACAACCCTGTCTCACTCCCTTCCCAACCACTGCTTCTCTTTCATGTCCCTCGACTCTTATAACTGCCATCTTGTTTCTGTACAAATTGTAAATAGCCTTTCGCTCCCTGTATTTTACCCCTGCCACCTTCAGAATTTGAGAGAGAGTATTCCAGTCAACATTGTCAAAAGCTTTCTCTAAGTCTGCAAATGCTAGAAATGTAGGTTTGCGTTTCCTTAATCTATTTTCTAAGATAAGTCGTAGTGTCAGTATTGCCTCACGTGTTCCGACATTTCTGTGGAATCCAAACTGATCTTCGCCGAGGTCGGCTTCTACTAGTTTTTCCATTCGTCTGTAAAGAATTCGTGTTAGTATTTTGCAGGCTGTGACTTATTAAACTGATAGTTCGGTAATTTTCACATCTGTCAGCACCTGCTTTCTTTGGGATTGGAATTATTATATTCTTCTTGAAGTCTGAGGGTATTTCGCCTGTCTCATACATCTTGCTCACCAAATGGTAGAGTTTTGTCAGGACTGGCTCTCCCAAGGCTGTCAGTAGTTCTAATGGAATGTTGTCTACTCCGGGAGCCTTGCTTCGATTCAGGTCTTTCAGTGCTCTGTCAAACTCTTCAAGCAGTATCGTTTCTCCCATTTCATCTTCATCTTCATCCTCTTCCATTTCCATAATATTGTCCTCAAGTACATCACCCTTGCATACACCCTCTATATACTCCATCCACCTTTCTGCTTTCCCTTCTTTGCTTAGAACTTGGTTTCCATCTGAGCTCTTGATATTCATACAAGTGGCTCTCTTTTCTCCAAACGTCTCTTTAATTTTCCTGATGGCAGTATCTATCTTACCCCTAGTGAGATAAGCCTCTACATTCTTACATTTGTCCTCTAACCATCCATGCTTACCCATTTTGCACTTCCTGTCGATCTCATTTTTGAGACATTTGTATTCCTTTTTGCCTGATTCATTTCCTGCGTTTTTATATTTTCTTCTTTCATCAATTAAATTCAATATTTCTTCTGTTACCCAAGGATTTCTACTAGCCTTCGTCTTTTTACCTACTTGATCCTCTGCTGCCTTCACTACTTCATCCCTCAGAGCTACCCATTCTTCTTCTACTGTATTTCTTTCCCCCATTCCTGTCAATTGTTCCCTTATGCTCTCCCTGATACTCTGTACAACCTCTGGTTTAGTCAGTTTATCCAGGTCCCATCTCCTTAAATTCCCACTTTCTTGCAGTTTCTTCAGTTTTAATCTACAGTTGATAACCAATAGATTGTGGTCAGAGGCCACATCTGCCCCTGGAAACGTTACAATTTAAAACCTGGTACCTAAATCTCTGTCTTACCATTATATAATCTATCTGATACCTTTTAGTATCTACAGGATTCTTCCATGTATACAACCTTCTTTTATGATTCTTGAACCAAGTGTTAGCTGTGATTAAGTTATGCTCTGTGCAAAATTCTACCAGACGGCTTCCTCTTTCATTTCTCTCCCCCAATACCTGTTCACCCACTATGTTCCCTTCTCTCCCTTTTCCTACTCTCGAATTCCAGTCACCAATGACTATTAAATTATCGTCTCCCTTCACTATCTGAATAATTTCTTTTATCTCATCATACATTTCATCAATTTCTTCATCATCTGCAGAGCTAGTTGGCATATAAATTTGTACTACTGTAGTAGGCATGGGTTTCGTATCTATCTTGGCCACAATAATGCGTTCACTATGCTGTTTGCAGTAGCTTACCCGCACTCCTATTTTTTTAATTCATTATTAAACCTACTCTTGCATTACCCCTATTTGATTTTGTATTTATAACCCTGTATTCACCTGACCAAAAGTCTTGTTCCTCCTGCCACCGAACTTCACTAAGTCCCACTATATCTAACTTTAACCTATCCATTTCCCTTTTTAAATTTTCTAACCTACCTGCCCGATTAAGGGATCTGACATTCCATGCTCCGATCCGTAGAACGCCAGTTTTCTTTCTCCTGATAACGACGTCCTCGTGAGTAGTCCCCGCCCGGAGATCCGAATGGGGGACTATTTTACCTCCGGAATATTTTACCCAAGAGGACGCCATCATCATTTAATCATACAGTAAACCTGCATGCCCTCGGGAAAAATTACGGCTGTAGTTTCCCCTTGCTTTCAGCCGTTCGCAGTACCAGCACAGTAAGGCCGTTTTGGTTAGTGTTACAAGGCCAGATGAGTCAATCATCCAGACTGTTGCCCCTGCAACTTCTGAAAAGGCTGCTGCCCCTCTTCAGGAACCACACGTTTGTCTGACCTCTCAACAGATACCCCTCAGTTGTGGTTGCACCTACGGTACAGCCATCTGTATCGCTGAGGCACGCAAGCCTCCCCACCAACGGCAAGGTCCATGGTTCATGGGGGTAGGACACTCCCATATGCACACTGTAACGCCTATCGCCACCACACAACCACAGATGACCGGAGTCAGTAGTTATCGATAGTGAAAATTAATAAGCAGCAAGTGGGGTATCGATAACTCGGTCCCTCTACTTTTTGACGAGGGAGAGAGCGGGTTTCCAATCAGAATTTAAAATGGTTAAATTGGCTCTAAGCAGTATGAGACTTAACATCTGAGGTCATCAGTCTCCTAGACTTAGAACTACTTAAACCTAACTAACCTAAGGACATCACACACATCCATGCCCGAGGCAGGATTCGAACCTGCGACCGTAGAAGCCTCGTGGCTCTGGAATGAAGCGCCTAGAACCACTCAGCCACAGCGGTCGACTCGTAATTTATGCAAAAATCTTCATCTCTATTTGTTAAGTTACTTGCTAATTTAATTTCAACTGCTTCCTTAATAGCACTACCCTAATAGATGGAAGTGCACGTCAGAATCTTTGTATTGTTACATTTCATAGGAAGACCGGTGGCAAGACAATATTCTGCATTTGCGGTTTTTCTCGTCTAGTGCAAAAGTGTGCGCCGCTTATGCTCAGTACACCGGTCCTCCACAGTACTGATAGGTTAATATATGACATCCCAAAACTGCAAGGAAGACGATGGACACTCACGCAAACCAAGATCATTCTTTGCGGAAACTTAAAGGGCCCTATCTTGGGTGGTGGTAGGAAAAACACATTTCACATCAAATTTCCGCAAAATACTATCAGTCCTGTTGGAAATTCTTCCTACGTAAGGCAACAAGATCGTAGACTTTGATGTCCCTTCCCCTCTGCACGATTAGTCGATAGCGCAACGAAAGTCTGATCTGTGTTTCACTATAGCCATTCTGACGAAATGTGACCTCAAAATGGGCTAACTCGGCTGACAAAATCACTTGGGCCCTGCGAAACAAGGTACGAAATATCCCTTCACGCTAAGCCAGACAGTGACAAATATCAGCATGTTGATACAAATCAGTGTGAGCAGTCCTTCTACAAATGCCATATATTAACGCACCATCAACCTTCCTCCTGACCAACACATCAAGGAAAGGAAGGCAGGCATCTTATTCCATCTCCATCGTGAAGCGAATATTCGGATGATTGAATTCAAGTGTTCTAAAAAGTCTCGGGGTGTGCTTCTCTCGAAATATCGGCGATTGTCGACGACGTCACCCGGCTGCATTAAGTTATATGAACAACTTCTAGAAATTTTCAGATCATTTTTTGGCGATAAAGCAAACATTTTTGTGTCAGTATCGGCGAATTCAGACTTTCGTCATTCCTGCTATACTTCCGGACCAACAAAAAGAAATGCCTATGACAATTCCGGATGGCATGTTTTGGACACACTTAATAGCTCCTATCAGTTCAGTATGTTCACACATTTGAGCTTTATTTCAGCACATGTAGTATAAGCTATGTGTAATCAACGTCTTTCGTGCATGAACTATAGCTTCCCTGTAGCTCGCCAATAAATCGAAGTCTGCCGATTCGTTTGCTTTTAATTGGCTCATACAAAACACTCTGCTAGGGCTCGGGTATTCGTATTGATTCCCCCGTTGATATTTTAATCGTTTATTCGAAGACTATTGTGTATTAACGTGTCCTGACGTGCACGATTTAACATTTTTCAACATTAAAAGGTGGTAGATAGTCTTCGCAACATATTGATATTTTGTCACATTCTGGTAGCAAATTGCTACAATCTACAGGAGAAAGCGACCTTCTAAATAATCGATAGCATGCTACCTGAATTGTAATGACGCTGTTACACTTCACCTAGACATTACGACGGTTTTATTTTAACAAACGTAAACATGGTCCGTAGTAGGCTGTAATGCGACGTTTATTTAATCGCTAATTTCGATTAAGCGTCATGTCAATCACATTTGTAACATCTGCATTTCATGTCATTTTCAAATAAATCTTAATTACAAGTAGAAAGTGGCCATATTTCGACTTTTACGAAAAGATCCACCCTACAGTGACATCTTTTAAGATGGTATTCAGAACTTTGCTCTATGTACAACATGGTAAATGGGGTTGTGGCATTCACCATACAAATGCTTACTAAAGTGCACATGGTACTGGCTTCATTTGTAAGTAAATTGCAGCACATGTCAGGGTGTCAGCTGGATCTGAACGCGCCTAAATACATCGAAAAGTTACGTCTATAGTACTGATCTGGTTTCTTCCCTGCAAGAAAAGGTAATGCCGTATTGAATGGCAAGGCATCAGACATTCATAGGTTGTATTTGCTCAAATGGTTTGCTACTATACAATGAGTCCCACAAATGTTGCGACAAACTTCGAGGAATTGTAGAGCGTAGTGAGGAACAAATCGAGGAAATAAACCCGTGTCCGGAAACGTCATCCAAAGACGCTTCGGAGTGTCGAAGCTGTAGGTGCTGGCGCCTGCAGCTAGGCCACCCTTCACGCAGCAAACGTGATCTGTACGCTGACGGACCGTCGGCGGAACGTCTCGCAATGTACGAGGGTTATTCGGAAACAAAGGAACGATCCCAGAATGAGATTTTCACTCTGCAGCGGAGTGTGCGCTGATATGAAACTTCCTGGCAGATTAAAACTGTGTGCCCGACCGAGACTCGAACTCGGGACCTTTGCCTTTCGCGGGCAAGTGCTCTACCAACTGAGCTACCGAAGCACGACTCACGCCCAGTACTCACAGCTTTACTTCTGCCAGTATCTCGTCTCCTACCTTCCAAACTTTACAGAAGCTCTCCTGCGATCGGTCGCGAAATGGAAAATACAGTGAAAATCTGATGAAGCTTTGCACAGATGCAATCCACATAACATAACCGTCATGCGATTCGTTCTACACGACAATTCTCGGCCGCCCTCTGCAGGGGCAATAAAGATGCTCCTGCAGCGTCTTCGATGGGAAGTGTTTGATCACCCACAATACAGCCCGCAATTGGCTGCCCCTGAGGTTCATCTCCGCTCAAATGAACCGCTGGCTATGAAGACAATATTTTGACACAGACAACGAGCTGCAGTCCAGAGTAGAAAATTGTCGAAAAACACTGGCGGCTGTCTTCTATAACGAGGGAATTGAAAAGTTGGCACAACGCTACGGCAGATGTGTAAGTCTGAGCGATGACTGTGTAGAAAAGTAGCTGGGAGCCGTAGCTAACCGGTGCAAATAAAACAGTTTTGATTTTCACTGTGGTTTCCATTTCGCGATCTATCGCTCCTTACTTTCCGAAGAGCCCTCGTATGTTATTCAGTGATAGAGACTGATTACCAATATCGCCAGTGGAAAAGACTAAGCTAGCTGCTGCGTCTCCTATGAATGCGACATTCTGTTACGGTTTCGGACATGGTTTCCATCCGCAGTTTATTTTTCTTCTGGAACCCTCTAAAATCTTCAGCGTTTTTCAGTATCCAGGATAAAAATAAATCGCAGATGGGAACTCATGTTCAAAACCATCCACCGAGGTAACAGAGCATCGCATTCATAGGAGACGCAGCAGCTAGCTCCACCTCCTCCACTGGCTGTCGTGGTAATCAGAGGCGATAGCGTCACGTTTGCTGTCATAGGGGTGGCCTAGAGGCTGTTGCCGGCGCTTACAACATCATCAGATCTCTGTAGCGTCGTTGGATGACGGTTCCGATATGGATTCCTAACCTTGATTTTTTTTCCTCAAGACACATTCTGCAACCTCTCGACGTGTATGGCAACATTTCTAGGACACACGGTGCATGACTTTGCTCTTTAGGCTCGGACAGACTACTAAGTGACGTAACTGTGATTTCAAAAGGAATGCCAGTTACTTTATTCACGGAGTTGATTTTGATTACAATAAAACCACAACCATTACAAACTTCTTAGATAGACAGGCGTCCTAGAAACCCACACGTAAAATAATCCACACGCAATAAACATCCTTTCCATACGCTAATGAATAACAGGAAAAAGCTCTCCCAGTGTACAATTAATTTGCATCGCTCGTAGACTTGTGGCACGAAACACATTTCTGTAGACTGCTGAACGAATCTGGAATCTCATTGCCTTGCCCGCCAATACTGGATTTCACTCTCTGCTGGGAAGAATCGAATTCTAAAAACTGCCAGCACAGTTCAGTCTCATGTGCATCATTTGTAGCAACACGATAATGTTCGAGCTGATCCGGACTGCTCATAACGTTTCTTACGTTTTGAACCTTATTGTCAGATTATTTTCATTAGTTTTTCCCAATAACTACATTGATGAGAGACTCTTTATGCTTACATAAATTCCTATTTTAAATTTTACTTCACACATAGTAAGCAACTAAACTACCAGTTTTGGCGTAGATGCAGCACCGACCTGTGCAGGTGGCACATCAGCTAAATAAAGACGCCTATCAAACCACTGCGCCGTGTGGAAACGACGAGTGTAGCGTCCCTTCGTCGCAATACATTCTAATTTCGTCAACTGTCTACTATAGCACGTACGATGCTTTGGTTTGCAGTAAAGTAATTATGTCTGCAGAAGAGAGAAATTTTACTGGGTCAAAAATATTTTTGTCCCTGTGGATCACTCTGTCCAACATAATGGGCTGCTTTTTGTCTTGGTTTCCAAGAAGTCGTAGGTTTAATTGGCCGTGCAAGGATCAGGCACTGAATAAAAGCCTGATTGGTCTAGAAAATATATTTCTCCTGCTTACTTCTATAGGTGGCTTTCAAGGTATTCTGTTTGAAAAAGGTGTTTTCGTATTATGTGTCTCTATAACCCATGTTATTTTGTATAAAAAAACGTCATACACTTCCAGATAGACTACAACACTCGTACTAATATCTCTAGAAATCTGTTGCAAATAAAAATAGCCGACATGGCACCTCTTCAGCCATCTGATTATGTAATATTCAATCTGAATATGAAAAAAATTTAAAAAGACAAAATTTGTGATTTTTTCATGATGATAAAATCCACACATATTGTACTTGATAAATATTTTACATGTTTAAAACTGTACACACGGAACGGGTTTCAGGATGTAACTTCCATCTTGAGTTGCTTGATAGCGTATGAGAAAATCGTACCACTCGTGTAAAAAGTGTAGCAAATTTATCAAGTAGCATGTCAGATTCCGTGTGTGTTTGTGTGGTATCAAAATGTTGTCCGAGTCAACCTGTCTGTTGGCCGGTCTTGCTGGCGTCACGATACGTGATTGGCTAGGCATGACAGTCAGCTGTGGTCTCTCCATGTCTTAGGGAACAGTCCTCTGCTCAGGAATTTCTCGAAATTTAGGTAAAGAGTGGAAGAAGCTGAAACTTTCAACACCCAAACAAACGTTTAAGAAGTCACAATCTAAGTTTTACCGATTCACTGAATTTTAGAAATCATACAGCAGAGTGGAAGTTCTTTCAGCACACCACTTAGTAAGGCTCGTCATTTCAATCTTCTCCACCACCTACCGGCATAAACCAATCGTGAGTTCAGAACCCAGACGGCAGGTACTCTTTGTCACGACTTTGGGCACAATCTGCACCTGATTACACCATGGGCTCTAAATTGATGCTAGGTTGCCTTTTTCAGCTTTTCAGGTACACAGACCAAAACTCTGTATGGAGAAAGTTAGACCATCCATTTTGCCTTTGCTTGCCGCTATTTGCAGTTCGAAATTAGCTGACATCGAAACACGTGACTCTTCCATCAATAATCGGCTTTTCTGTTACATGTGTAGCATAGAATATATTACATACGAGGAGTGGAACTTTAATAGTGGCAACTATTTATTTACTGCTCGTACAAAATAGATACGTCTTTCACAGTTTTACTGACCTTCAAAGTAGTCATCAGCATTGTGTATAACCCACTGCCAGCGATGTGGAAGACGTAGGATCCTCTTAGCAGTGCCAGTTATGTTGACAGTCGAGCGGCGCGGTCTATTGCCCACCGAATTTGGACCAGTTCTAAAGCGAATGCCGTGAAGTGTTTCCTTCAGTTTAGAAACAGAGTTGAACTTACGAGGGCTTCAGCCAGGGGAGTGCAGTAGGTGGTATAGTACTTAGCAGCCCCATCACTCAAACAAATCAGTAACAGCTTGAACTGTACGTGCTTGAGCATTGTCCTGCAAAATGATGGTCAGGTCCTGCAGAAAGTATCATCACTTCCGTCTCTATGCTGTTCATTTTTGGAACACAACCTACCTTGCCAAGTTCTTTGTAACATTTCCTCTGTTATTGTAGCAATCGCATTAGTCATACGATGTCGCAACTTAGGAATATCGTCCACTTTTCGTCGCATACACGCGGTCCTTCACGGATCTCCACATGAAGAAATCAAGCGGTGTAATGTCGGGTGAACGTGGTGGCCATGTAATGCGTCCTCCGCGTCCGATCCAACGATTGGGAAATTTCCTATCCAGGAACTTGCCAACAGCCGTTGACCAATGCAGCGGAGCTCCATCTTGTTGAAAAATGATGTTGGGTTGCAAGTTTTGTATCTGAGGGTATGAGGGTACACAAACTGCTCCAACATGCCCATATACACTGACCTATCATTGTTTGCTCCGCAAAGAAGAACGGTCCAGCAATCCTGTCGTGCATTAGCCTGCACCAGATGTTTAGTTTAGGGCTATCACGAACATGTTCAATGACAACGTGCGGATTTTTCGAACCCTAAATCCGAACATTATGCCTATTAACCCTTCCTGATAGGTGAAAGGTTGTCTCATATGAGAATAAATATCTTTGCAGGAAGCTCGCATCCATATCAATAAGCTGTGGCATATCCGCAGCAAATTGTTGTCGGCGTGATTTGTCGTTCGGCGTCATATGTTGCAGAATTTGCACTTTGAAAGCACAGGTACTAAGACGCTGGTGAACTACACGATGCAGTGTTGATCGAGGTACATCAAGTTGCCTAGATGCTTGACGAACTGACGTACGTGGGCTTCTGAGAAACGTTTGTCTGATGTCCTCCACTGTCTCTTCTGAAACTCCATAACGTGCACGGCCAGAATGTTTCGGAACACTTCCTGTTGCCAGAAACCTCCTATACCATTCCTTAATTGTTTTCACATCAGGTGGATCACATTCATACACACGACGATAATTTCTTTGCACAGTAATCGGCGATTTTGTTTCTGCAAATCACTCTACTGCCTTCGCGCACTTCTGTGGAGTCGCCATTTTCACTTCATGCGACCATGCTGCACGCTGGCGACGATACTTGGCACTCCTGACGCAGGAATATAAATTCTTTGAGATGCTCAAAAATGTGCTACATTTTTCACTGTCGTATCTACTGTGGTTTTTCTTTCCTGGGTCCTTGAAATCAGGGAGGTTTGAGTGGGACATTCCGTATTGTATAATTTGTTACGACTGTCTCAGTAGTAAATGAGAGTGCGACGTTTGCCTTTGTTCAACGGTCATATGTATTTCACTCTTAGGGTTTGTGACATTTTAATTATAATTCTTCATGTGACTCGAGCTGGTTAGCTGGTGATTCATTTAACATTTTTAATTAATGTAACCTAGTAAAATCTTGTACTTTTGAAGGTCATCTTTAAATAAAGAAACTTCCAGCAATTAACTGGCTGTTTATTTTATTAATTGAAGCCTACCCACAGCTGCTGTTAACAGTCGTGTTCAAGACCGCGAATAAATGAAAGCTTACGAAAGCATAACAATTAGGAACCTTGCACGTCGAATACCTTCAGTCTGATGTCAGGAGAAGACGCATAGCTCTTGTGCTAATAAATGGTTTATTTCAAAGGATTACTTTAAATTCCATTAACGAGAGTCCTTGATGTTTGATGAGCTAATATTGGTTATCGTTTTCGTAGTGCTGTTGCTGAGGAATCTAGATGATCAGATTAAAGCTAGTTACGAAACCACTGTGTATCTGAGCTTGCGGCCGTAACTGGCACTACAAAATGTATATCTGTCCCGCAACAAAAGGCACCAGCACGAAAACTGGAGTCTATTCGACATTTTTTTTCAATATGTTTTGGTTGCATTTTTGTTTATGAGGTTTCGTCACATCAGTGGCGGCTGATCAGAAGAGACAAGGGAGGCTGAGCCTCTTCATTTTTCTATGTTAGTAGTTGCAATAGGAGAAATAATTCATTAATTAAAACTTCCGGGCTGAATTTCCGTGGTCCATATATAAAACTTCTTCTCCTTCCTGACGTTTCGTTGCCTACTGCGGGCAACATCTTCTGAGGTGAGTCGGCGACTGGCTGCTAGGCGCTGGTGGTCCCGCTTATACAGAGCGCTTAGATGGCGCCACCACTCGTCACGTGCTTTCGACTTTAAAACTATCTCTGGCTAGTGCCGTCTCTCTCGATTACAGGTAATCGATTGTCACTTCGTTGGTACAAAGTCGACCGCCATATCTTGTCTAGTTTTAATCCTTCTTCTTTTCTGTTAAAATTATTTCTGTGCTTGTAGATCTCTATAGCTTCTCTATACATGCGAGTATAATAACGTGAGGTCCTAGCTATCACGTTTGTCTCACTAAATTTTATTTCGTGATCACCGTCTTTGAAAACGTGTTCCGCTACAGCTGATTTGTCAATCTGTCCCAATCTACAATTCCTTTTGTGTTCCGTTAGGCGGGTATTAACACTCCTTTTTTAGTTGTTCCAGTATAAACCATGCCACAGCTACACGGAATTTTATACACACCTGGGGTAGCTAAGGGGTGTCGTGGGTCTTTCACCGATCTTGAACTTTCAGTAATTTTCTTGGTAGGTCGAAAGATTGTCTCCACTTGAAACTTAGCCAAAACTTTACCAATACGGTCCGTGATGTTATGAATAAATGAAAGAAAAACTTTTCCAGCCGACGGTTGTTGTTGTATTTTCGGACACTTTTCTTCTAGGGTGGAGTGCTCGATCTATTTCCTAGTCAGTGTACCCATTTCTCTTGAAAGCTGTTCGCAAATGGCTTAATTCATCTTGCAAGTGAATTGGCTCACCGATGTTATTAGCTCTGTCCACTAAAGTTTTTATGACTCCTCTCTTCTGCCTGGGATGATGATTCGAATTCTTATGTAGGTAACGATCGGTGTGTGTGTCTTTCCTATATACCGTGTGCCCTAAAGTCCCATCTGCCCGTTTAATAACCAATTTAGTTGTCCATTACTCTCTTTCTCCGTGGTGAATTGTATCTTTGGATTGAAACTGCTAGGAGAAATATTTTTTTTTTTTTACACTACGTCTTCATGCAGTTTTGTCAGCGAGAGCAAAAGACGTTAACTTGTGTTATTTCTTCTAAACTGCCAGCACTAGAGAGCTAGTCAAAGTGCGAAAGGTTAACCCTAACCCAAGGCAGCCGAGGTCGCGAAGCATATGGCGAGGGGGGGGGGGCTCATGCCAGGCCGCCTGTAAACGCTCGGTTGCCGTGGTAACCTGACGTCACTACTAGGAACAGAAGGGGAGGTGCAGGCTGGCTGTCGTAGCCGTGTTGCCGTGCGCTTCGTTGGCACGGGAGGCCAGTAGCTGTGATGCTGCCACTCAAGGTTTCACTTACGTTAGTTGCCCTGTGTGCACTGAATATGGATGAAGTACAACCTTGTACAAGGACTGAGGTAAGGCTTTCGAGCCACGACGTCATTACTTCCTTGCACGAGCTTTCGTTTTCAAGGAGACGTGAAACTGAACGCGATGAAATTTTGAAGAGAGGATGTCCAACACTGGCGCCACACTTCCTTCATCAAGACAAGTTCAAAACATGTGCATCCCAAACTTCGTGGTATGAGCAGTACAAATGGCTATGTGCTAGCTGGGTCGACTGAAGAATGGGATACAACCCGTCGTCTTTGACCAATGACATCATAGTTTACTCATAGATATTAATGTCTTTATTTTCAAGCCATAGATAGTAAATCAGCTATCTTCTGTGGCGAGGCGTCATCATTGTAAATGGAAATAAATGAATGTGTTTTTAAAAGTCGGGGCTAGACATTGTGTACGGTTTTTGTCGCTTGTATTGATTTAAATCATTTGTTCGTTCCAATTCATTCCGTACTTATTTTCATTCTTAGTGAGTTTGAGATATTTTGGAAGAATAGTTTTTCATTTTGCACAGTTTTTACTTTTTCATTTTCGTTTGAAGGTTTGGATTTATCTGTTCCTATGCATATGGAAGACTTGAAGAAGGATTCGTAAACTGCAGTACAGAATACAAATTTAATTGTTGTGGCTTTTTGTCGCCTTCGCTAGTACTAGTATTACTACGATATTTTTCAGGTGATACTAGTACTATCGAAGACAAAACGACCGTACTTCAGTTAAGCTATATAGATCACCTGAAGAATAGGATACAAGTGCTAGATACAAAAAGCGACGTATGCGACATTGGTATCGTGTACCTCAGTTGAACTACGAAGGTAGTAGCCTGTTCTTCAGTTGACTTCTGAAGTTAAACTGAAGTACGGGATACAAATCTCATGTATGTCGCTATTTTTCGCCGGCGCTAGCATTAACTTTCTATATAGTGCAATAGAATTACAGGATACAAATTTTACGTATGTCGAGTTCTTCACCTTCGCTAACACAGCATAGGTCAGCCGAAGTACAGGATACAAATTTTACTGTTGTAGGTTTTTTCGCCGTAGCTAGTACTACTATGACAATTTTCAGTCGACCCTGTTAGTATCGAAGACGGAAAAAAATTGTATCTCATACTTCAGTTGGCCTATATAGGTCAACATTAGTATTGGATACAAATTTTATGTATGTCGCTTTTTTTCGCCTTCGTGTAGTTCAACTGCGGTACAGGATGCCACTGTTACGTACGTCGAGTTTTTCCTCTTCGCTAGCATTCTTCAGTTGACCTATACAGGTCAGGTGAAGTATAGGATACAAATTTTCGGTCTTTTCGCCTTCGTTAGTACTAATATCAACTGAAGGATACGATGCTAGTAGTAGCGGAGCCGAAAAAAAAAAAACACTTGTAAAATTTGTACATCGTACTTCAGTTGACCGACATAGGTCAACCGAAGAATAGGGTACTAGTGCTAGCGGAGGCGAAAAAGCCGACACACGTTAAATTTGTATCCCGTGCTGCAGTTAACCTATACAGATCAACTGAAGTTCGGGGTACAACTCATACATGTCAACTGAGGTATTCCATGCTAACGTTACTTCTGCCCCCTTTTTTTCCTTTCTGTTTTGGAGTAGTATCCTATTCTTCAGTTGAGCTATAAAAGTCAACTGAAGAACAGGATATTTGGACAAAGATGCGATGTACTTAACATTATGATCGAAATAAGAATGTACGCCTGCCGGAGTGGCCGTGCGGTTCTAGGCGCTGCAGTCTGGAGCCGAGCGTCCGCTACGGTCGCAGTTTCGAATCCTGCATCGGGCATGGATGTGTGTGATCTCCTTATGTTAGTTAGGTTTAATTAGTTCTAAGTTCTAGGCGACCATTTTAAGAATGTACGTGATATATGTGTACCATCTCTTTTCTCTCTCCTGCATTCGTTTGTTTCTCAACATTCGTCTTTGCTGTCACCTCTGGTAACTTATGTCGTCATTGGTCAAAGCCGACGGGTTGTATCCCATTCTTCAGTAATCCCTGCTACCCCTACAAACGGAAAATTATTCTGCTGGCTATCTTTGCTCTGAGCACTATGGGACTCAACTTCTGAGGTCATTAGTCCCCTAGAACTTAGAACTAGTTAAACCTAACTAACCTAAGGATATGACACACATCCATGCCCGAGGCAGGATTCGAACCTGGGACCGTACCGGTCTCGCGGTTCCAGACTGCAGCGCCTAGAACCGCACGGCCACTTCGGCCGGCTATCTTTGCTCTTAAGCACATGAAAAACTATATTGTCCGCTGAAGGTATCAGCTACCTCAAGAGGTTTAGCACGGCATGCTTCTGATCATGTATTTCACATAAAGAACTATTCAAAGAACCGGAAGTTAACAGAGACATTAAAAAATTCTAAATGACATTACAAGTCTTTTGTGTAAGCAGGAGCTAGCTTTCAGAGATCGTGGTGAGATAGGTTCCCTGAAATTTGGTAATTTCAGAGTACGTTACAAACCTGTGCTGAACAGAAACGAAGATTTGTAAGCAAACTAGAAGAAGATGGGGTATTTCCGAGGGTTTTCAACAACTACACAGAACAAACTGATTGTATAAATGAGAAGATCTGTGAATACTATGTACTTCCAAGTTTGGTTAGAACCTCATTTTATGCCTGCATTGTGGACGAAGCAGCAGATATTTCAGACAAGTCACAAGTTGTGAAACGACGACATTCAAGAACAATTTCTTTGTTTTCGTGAGGTTAGCGAAGCTAGAAATGCTGTGCTAGGTGGGGAGCTTCTTAATTATGACATGAAGAACAAACTGGTGGCCCAAACCTATGGTGGTGCTTCCGTTCTGGCAGGAGAATTAAATGGCCTACCTAGTAAGGTCCGTAAAATTGCTCCCCCAACCCCCTTCCCCCAAGCCCTTTTCAATCACTGTATTTTACATCGTTTAAATTTCGTTTTGTAGCAGAGCTGTTCTTGTACAATACCAGTTTTTTATGAGTCATCAGTCCTCTGACTGGTATGATGCGAGCGGCCACGAATTCCCCTCCTGTGCCAACCTCTTCATCTCAGAGTAGCGCTTACAACCAACGTCCTCAATTATTTGCTGGATGTATTCCATCTCTATCTCCCTCTACAGTTTTGCGCTCTACAACTCCATCTAGTACCGCGGAAGTCATTCCCTGATGTCTTAACGGTTGCCCTATCATCCTGTCCCTTGTCAGTCTTTCCATATATTTCTTTCCTCTCCTATTCTGCGCAGAACCTCCTCATTCCTTGCCTTATCAGTCCACCTAATTTTCAACATTCGTCTGTAGTACCACATCTCAAATGCTTCGATTCCCTTCTGTTCCTGTTTTCCCACAGACCATGTTTCACTACCGCACAATGCCGTGCTCCAAACGTACAGTCTCAGAAATTTCTTCCTCATTTAAGGCCCATGTTTGATACTAGTAGGCTTCTCTTTCTCTTAGCCAGGAACGCCGTTTTTGCCAGTGCTAGTCTGATTTTGATGTCCTCCTTGCTCAGTCCGTCATTGGTTATCTTGCTGTCTCTGTAGTAGAATTCCTCAACTTCATCTACTTCGTGACCATCAATCATGACGTTAAGTTTCGCGCTGTTCTCATTTCTCCTACTTTCGTCCTTCTTCGATTTACTCTCAATCCATATTCTGTACTCATTAGATTCTTCATTCCATTCAGCAGATCATGGTTAATGGGACCATGCTGACAGGGTTTTCAGGTTAACGCCAAAGTCCAGACAGACAACAATCGAGAAAAATAGAATAAAAGAAGCTTCACGTCTAGTAAACAGGGATAAACCTTACTTCATCAAAATAACAGGAGAACAAAAAATAAAGTAGATGAGCTGTTAGTGTGTTTAGATGATCTCAAAAATAAGAATGAGATTGAATACTTTGTCTGAACACCATGTAACTGTGGGGATGGAATGTGTCAGTATAAATGGGTATAATTTACCCTTTCATATCTAGCATGGATGAAGGAGGAGTTGCCGTTTACACAAATCAAGGGTATAAATACACAACTGTAGAAGTAAGAAAGTTTTTTGTCAATCACCACTTTGAAGTTCGTGCATGTGAACTACAGCTAGGTAATGTAGTGTTGATATTAGCAACAGTGTACAGGTCCCCATTTAGAGACTGGGAGCTATTCATAAAAAAGGTTGACTCCCAATTGTGCTACCTGACAAAAGGAAGACGTTATTAATCTGTGGTGATCTCAGTGTAAACTTTCTAAGCAATTCTGATAGCAAAAGTGAATTAGAAGTGTTGTTAATAACATATAACTTAGAATCAGTGATCGATTTCCCTACACATAAAGCTCAAGACAGTAGCACTCTAATAGACAATCTATTTGTACAGCAAGAGAATGTAAAACTAACACATGCTTTCCCTTTGATAAATGGATTATCAGATCATGATTTCCAATTGATTAACTTACCAAACCTAGCAGGGCGCGTAGTTCAGAAACAATTAAATAATGTATAAGGTTGCTCAACCCAGTACGTACAGAGCACTTTAGAGAAAGTTCAAGATATGTTAATTGGGGAGATGTATATAACGAGCCAAATGCTAATCATAAATGCAACGTATTTCTTTATAAATTTATATCCCTTTTTAAACATAGTTGTCCAAAAAAATTGCTAAATATAACACCAAACAGTTTTCAAAGAAACCATGGATCACTACAGGTATTAGTGTCTTCAGAAAGAAAAAGAAAACTATATGAGACAGCAAGAATTACTAAAGACCCAGAAGTAATTTTATGCTACAAAAATTATTGTAACACACTGAGAAAAGTTGTAGAAAATCAGGAAATATGTATCTGAGCGATGAAATTAACAACTCGGCAATAAAATCAAATCAGTACGGAATGTTGTTAGAAGGAAGACAGGAAATGTAACCATGGGGGTAGGTAGTATTAATGTTGAAGAGAATGAGGGCATCTTAACCAACAGTACACGAGTAGCTAATGTATTCAGCAACCATTTTTTAAGTGTAGGTAAAAAAGAGGTAAGAACAGTTCAAAAGAAAAACGCCAAGCAATACATGGAAGTGCCAGTTTTGAGAAATCTTAGTCAGATTAATTTTCACCTAACAACCTCTTGTGAAATAAGGAAAATCAATAAATCTCTGAAGAATAAATGTTCTGTTTGAGTAGACGACATCACTAGCAAGATATTAAAACAATGTGGAACAGTTACAACCGATGTTCTGAGTCACATATGTAATGCATCACTAACTAAAGATATTTTCCCAGTCAGGTTAAATTATGCCATTGTCAAGCCTCTCTACAAAATAGGAGACACGACAGATGTCAATAATTATCAGCTAGTATCCTTCTTACAGCATTTTCAAAAATCGTCGAGAAAGTAATGTATTCAAGAGTGGTTAGAAATCTCAACACTAATCACAGTTCGGAATTCAAAAGTGATTTTCCACTGAGACAGCAATATATATTGTCACTGCCCACATAATAGAGCCTTTAATAGTAAAATGTCACCAACAGAAATTTTTTGTGACTTATCGAAAGTATTTGATTGTGTGAACTATGACATTACGTTACGAAAATAGCCGGCCGCTGTGGCCGAGCGGCTCTAGGCGCTTCAGTCAGGAACCGCGCTGCTGCTACGGTCGCAGGTTCGAATCCTGCCTCGGGCATGGTTGTATGTGATGTCCTTAGGTTAGTTAGGTTTAAATAGTTCTAAGTCTAGGGGACTGATGACCTCAGATGTTAAGTCCCATAGTGCTTAGAACCATTTGAACCATTTTTTGTTACGGAAATTACAATTCTGTGGTATAAATGGAACAGCATATGAGTGGTTTAAGTCATATCTACAGAAAAGGAAGCAAAATGCTTATTTATATGATATAAGTGATGTAAGGAAATATGCCACTTCATCTAACTATGATGAAATTAAATTAGGTGTTCTACAGGGTTCGATCATGGGTCCCCTTCTGTTCTTGATATATGTGAATGAGCTCCCTTCTTATCTGAAACAAGAAGCTAAAGTGACACTGTTTTCTAATGATACAGGCATCATTATTAATCCAGTAAAAGAAACTCCAATAGAAAATGGTACAAATAATGTCTTTGGAAAAGTTATTAATTGGTTTTCAACGAATGGGCTTGCTCTGAACTTTGAAAAAACACAGTGCATCCAATTTTCTGCTGCAAGGAGTACAGTGCCTTCAATAAATATAACACATCAACAGAAGTCAGTAGTCAGGGTAGATCACACTAAGTTTTTGGGTGTACGTGTGGATGAGAATCTTAATTGGACAATTCATATTTTGGATCTCCTAAAGCGACTAGGTTCAGCAACTTTTGCAGTCCGAGTAATTGCCGATTTTGAGGTTATAGAAACTAGTGAGCTAACATACTTTGCATACTTCCATTCTCTGATGTCATATGGAATAATATTTTGGGGTAACTCAACACTTAGGCAAAAAGTATTCACTGCTCAGTAGAAAGTGGTTAGAACAATGTGTGAGGCTCATAGTTGCACATCTCGTAGGCATCTGTTTAACAGGTTAGAAATTCTTACAAAAGCCTCGCAGTGCATTTACACAGTAACGAAATTTGTTCTCAACAACATGGACCAGTTTAAAAGCAACAGTGACATTCATGATTATAATATCAGAAGAAAGAAAAACTTACACTATACTCTTCTTAACCTATCTTTGGCACAGAAAGGAGTAAAATATGCTGCTGTAAAACTTTTCGATAAGTAATCGATGAAATAAAATGTCTGACAGACAGCAGTAATGGTTTCAAACCTAAACTGAAATCATATCTCCTTGACAACACCTTCTACACCACAGATGAATTCTTGAATAGCAATAAATAAATCTGTAGGTATGTTCAAATGTTCAAATGAGTGTGTGAATTCCAAAGAGACCAAACTGCTGAGGACATCGGTCATTAGACTTACACACTACTTAAACTAACTTATGCTAAAAACAACACACACACCCATGCCCGAGGGAGGACTCGAACCTCTGGCGGAAGGGGCCGCGCAATTCGTGACATAGCGCCTCTAACCGCGCGACCACACTGCGCGGCAATCTATAGGTATAATGTATGCATTTTGCGCCATTTAAGGGATAGGGGTAGGTAATGAAAAATTTCAGCTTAAACCCCAGATTCATGTGTGCATTTCTTACCCACTTGACACGTTTCCACATCATAACGATTTCCGTGAGATTGATCAAATGGCTCAAATGGCTCTGAGCAGTATGGGACTTAACATCGGAGGTCATTAGTCCCCTAGAACTTAGAACTACTTAAACCTAACTAACCTAAGGACATCACACACATCCATGCCCGAGGCAGGATTCGAACCTGCGACCGTAGCGGTCGCGCGGTTCCAGACTGTAGCGCCTAGAACCGCTCGGCCACCCCGGCCGGCGAGATTGATTAATGGAATTCATAACTAATTAACTAACTTCATTTTCACTAGTGTAATGATTTCATCAGCGAACCGTATCACTGATATCTTTTCACCTTGAGTTTTAATTCCACTTCTGAGCCTTTCTTTTATTTCCATAATTACTTTTTCGATGTACAAATTGAACAGTAGGGTCGAAATACTACATCCCTGCCCTACACTCATTTAATCCGAGAACTTCGTTCTTGGTCGTCCACTCTTACTATTCCCTCTTGGCTCTTGAACATATTGCATTTATCCCTATTTTTCTCAGTATTTCGAACATCTTGCACCATTGTACACAGTCGAACACTTTCTCCAGGTTGACAAATCTTATGGACGTGTTTTGATTTTTCTTTAGACTTGCTTCTATTATCAACCGCAACGTCAGAATTGCCACTCTCATGCTTTTACCTTTCATAAAGCAAAACTGATCTAACACATCCTCAGTTTTCTTTTCCATTCTTCTGTATATTATTCTTGTCAGCAACTTGGATGCATGAGCTGTTAACCTGATTGTGCGATAATTCTCGCACTTGTCAGCATATGTGGGCATCCAAACTGTGTGGATGATATTTTTCCGAAAGTCAGAGGTATGCCGCCAGATTCATACATTCTACACACCAACGTGAATACTCGTTTTTTTGCCACTTCCCCCTATGATTTTAGAAATTCCAGTGGAATGTTATCTATCGCTTCTGCCTTGTTTGATCGTAAGCCCTCCAAAGTTCTCTTAAGTACTGATTCTAATAGTGGAGACTGGATCGCCTGTCTCTTCTAAATCGACACCTGTTTTTTCTTCTAACACACCAAACAAATCTTTCCCCTCATAGAGGCCTTCAATGCATTCTTTCCAACCATCCGCTCTCTCCTCTGCATTTAATAGTGGAATTCCCGTTGCACCCTTTTTTATAATTTCGCCCAAGGTTATTTTGACTCTCTTATATGCTGAGTCAGTCCTTCTGACAATCGTTTCTTTTTTGATTTCTTCACATTTTTCAAGCAGCCATTTCGTCTTAGCTTCCCTGCAGTTTCTGTTTAATCCGTTCCTCAGCGTCTTGTACTTCTGTTTTCCTCAATTTCCCCCTTTTTTTACCTTCCTTCGTCACAGGCATCTTCTTTGTATCTATGTTTGTCTTTCCAACTTCTGTGACTGCCCTTTTTAGAGATGTCCATTCCTGTTCAACTGTACTGCCTACTGAACTATTCCTTTTTGCTGTATCTAGAGCTTAAAGAACGTCAACCGTATCTCATCTGAAACGACACAGTTTCATTGAGTTTACTGGTTTCATACACATATGATTTTATGTATCCAGAGTGGTGAGTGAAAGTTTGTACCAAGTGTGGGAACCGAACCCAGGTCTCCTGCTTACTTTTTTTCCGAATCGCACGCCGAACCTTTGACTTTTTCGTGCGAGTACTCTACCGACTTATTATTTTGTTTTTTATTTTATTTTATTTTTTAATTTTTTTAAAGGAAAGTAGGAGAAACAGAAATCTTTATTATTTACAAAACCATGGTATGTGCTTATAACATTATAACTGTCTTGGAAGGAACCTCCCGACCGTCCTACCGTGCAACAGAAAATAACAAAATCAAAGTTGGGCCACCTCCGGAAACCTTAAAAAAAGCATTTGTATATATTAAAACAAAAGAAACATTCTATTGTTAGCTGTGCAACTGTTATTTCTTCCTGGGACGCATACGTAGGTTTCATTAGCTGATCACTTTACTTGGTCATTCCACAAACGATGATGATGTTTGGTTTGTGGGGCATTCAGCTGCGCGCTCATCAGCGTCCGTACGAAGTTCCAATCTTTGCACAGTCACTTTTTCTTTGCAGAGTCCAGTCTAGACACTGTCACGAATGATGATGACGATGATGAAATGTGAAGGACAACACAACCCAAACGGGAATCGAACCCGGGACCCCGTGATCCAGAGGCAGCAACGCTAGCCACTAGACCACGAGCTGTGGACGCGTTCCACAGACGATAGCACAGTCATTCATCTCTGCGCATCTGGCACACCCCAACTATCTGGCGGGTCTGCAAAAACCGATCCTAGGAAATTTACATACCAGTCCTTGTACTTTCGTAGCCGTAACAGTTTTGTTTGTCTGTCTTGTATTATCAGTAAATGGGTACGTTCAAATGTTTATCTCTATATGTGCAATGGACGGCCACACATGTGATCCACGCCACTGCGTTCCTCACATGAAGCAGAAAGTACGTTTCCTCTGGAATAAATACAATGTCAGAAGATATTGTGTGGTGTCACCGCCAGACACCACGCTTGCTAGGTGGTAGCCTTTAAATCGGCAGCGGTCCGGTAGTATACGTCGGACCCGCGTGTCGCCACTATCAGTGATTGCAGACCGAGCGCCGCCACACGGCAGGTCTAGAGAGACGTCCTAGCACTCACTCCAGTTATACAGCCTACTAGCGATGGTTCACTGACAAATTACGCTCTCATTTGCCGAGACGAAGTTAGCATAGCCTTCAGCTACGTCATTTGCTACGACCTAGCAAGGCGCCATTATCAATTGCTATTTATCTTGTGAAGCATGTACCGTCAGACCGATGTTCACCAATTATGGATTAAAGATAAGTGTTCCAGCAGCTATGTACCTTTTTTACTAGACTCCTTTAACTGTTCCAGACCTCACGCCAGCCTGCGTGAGCTTAAACGCGTGCCTTTCGGCTACCTCATAGTGGCTTGGCTTGCCAAGTCACAACATATTGCTATATGTATAGTGCGCCACATGAACGCTACGACCTTCCTTGCCAGAATCCAGACAGCCAACGCCCCGCCTAAGATCAGCCGTGGTCGTCCGCATCCAGCATGCCGCATTGCTGACACATGGGCGAATCCGCCAAATGTATTGCGCACTTTTTGTCATTCGTTGGGTATTTCCGGTTCACTACAAAATACCATGTTGACCTCACTGCTGTAGGTAGGTGGGGGTGGTGAACTGTGAGCCACACCACTTGCCAATTAACGGCAAGGATGGTTCCGTTCCACCCTGTTCCGAGCGATCTGTCGAAGAAGCAGATGGTAGACGTCCATCGATGTCGGCTGTAGGGACGTCGGTAAATGCTTCCGAACGTAACGATGAACGGGCTCGCATACATTTACGGAGGCGTTATATGGCTGTGACTGACCAGGGGAAAATCCGAAGTTGGTACTAGTTCTTCGATGATCGTCCCCTTAAGGGACATACATGGCACACTCCTTCTCGTGCATGTTGACTACACCAACACCCTCTTCTCGCCCTCGGAGGGTCAGTGTGTTGTGCTGTATCTCAAAGAGCTGTCCTGAGCTTACATAGTACCCAAAAGCCTCCTGAATCCTGATACCCATCTTGCGCCTCAAGGAGAGAAGATGTGTCAGGTGGCACATCTCGGGAGCGAGGTAAAGGTTGACCAGTGACACTAACTGCAGCATATCCATCTAACGTAGCGCGTTTAGTCGTACTGACGTGCGAACTCTGAGCAACAGCCGTTGGTAGTTGTCCGCAGCCGTTCCTGCCGTCTCCTTATGAGAGGTGGTACCAAAACATCGGAGGGTTTGCAACATAGTTAATGGTGCTTCCGCTCCTGGTTCTAGTCCACCTCCCCACATGCATGAATTGTGAGTTTCGGAAGTTGACATCGCTGCCAGCTGCCATCCCATACGTCTGTAGCCAATCCAGTGCTGATCGAGTCTCCCCCTCATTTCGAACGAGAAACACAATATCATCTGCGTATGCTCTACCTTTGAATGATAAGATGCCGCAGGGAGATCTCGCTAACTCTGCAGCAAGGCCTGCGAGGCACGGTTCTAAGGCGATCGCATGTAGAAGAGTCGACAAGGGTCAACCCTGTCTGACAGATCTTCAGATCATAAAATACTCTGTTCTCCCTCAATTGATCACCATCGGTGATCTGGCGCCGTGCTACAGCTGCACAACTGCAGTGGTCAATAATGGGGAGACACCCATCCTGTTCATCACCGCCGCGAGGTACACGCGATCCACCCGATCACAGGCATGATCGAAATCTATAGCAACCAGTGTCCCCAGTGTAGCGCAACTTTACGCTAGCAGAGGAAATGTTCAGTTAACGAAAGGACTGGGCCACAATTCTCAAACATGATTGACTTTATTACAATACAACCCTGCGAGCAAGTTTCATTCTTTGGTAAAAAAAGAAAAAGAAAAAAAAAGCACAGAGCATAAAATTTTAAGACAAAGTTTCTCATAAAAACATTACTCTAATTAAATATAGATATCTCAAAAACAAATTCAAGCTGACAAGTAAATGACTTTAGAGTTAACTTATGCAATAGTTCAACACAGGATCATTAAACAACGTTAAGCCACCACTCACGCAACTACACTCCTGGAAATGGAAAAAAGAACACATTGACACCCGTGTGTCAGACCCACCATACTTGCTCCGGACACTGCGAGAGGGCTGTACAAGCAATGATCACACGCACGGCACAGCGGACACACCAGGAACCGCGGTGTTGGCCGTCGAATGGCGCTAGCTGCGCAGCATTTGTGCACCGCCGCCGTTAGTGTCAGCCAGTTTGCCGTGGCATACGGAGCTCCATCGCAGTCTTTAACACTGGTAGCATGCCGCGACAGCGTGGACGTGAACCGTATGTGCAGTTGACGGACTTTGAGCGAGGGCGTATACTGGGCATGCGGGAGGCCGGGTGGACGTACCGCCGAATTGCTCAACACGTGGGGCATGTTGTCGCCAGTGGTCGGCGGAAGGTGCACGTGCCCGTCGACCTGGGACCGGACCGCAGCGACGCACGGATGCACGCCAAGACCGTAGGATCCTACGCAGTGCCGTAGGGGACCGCACCGCCACTTCCCAGCAAATTAGGGACACTGTTGCTCCTGGGGTATCGGCGAGGACCAATCGCAACCGTCTCCTTGAAGCTGGGCTACGGTCCCGCACACCGTTAGGCCGTCTTCCGCTCACGTCCCAAAATCGTGCAGCCCGCCTCCAGTGGTGTCGCGACAGGCGTGAATGGAGGGACGAATGGAGACGTGTCGTCTTCAGCGATGAGAGACGCTTCTGCCTTGGTGCCAATGATGGTCGTATGCGTGTTTGGCGCCGTGCAGGTGAGCGCCACAATCAGGACTGCATACGACCGAGGCACACAGGGCCAACACCCGGCATCATGGTGTGGGGAGCGATCTCCAACACTGGCCGTACACCACTGGTGATCGTCGAGGGGACACTGAATAGTGCACGGTACATCCAAACCGTCATCGAACCCATCGTTCTACCATTCCTAGACCGGCAAGGGAACTTGCTGTTCCAACAGGGCAATGCACGTCCGCATGTATCCCGTGCCATCCAACGTGCTCTAGAAGGTGTATGTCAACTACCCTGGCCAGCAAGATCTCCGGATCTGTCCCCCATTGAGCATGTTTGGGACTGGATGAAGCGTCGTCTCACGCGGTCTGCACGTCCAGCACGAACGCTGGTCCAACTGAGGCGCCAGGTGGAAATGGCATGGCAAGCCGTTCCACAGGACTACATCCAGCATCTCTACGATCGTCTCCATGGGAGAATAGCAGCCTGCATTGCTGCGAAAGGTGGATATACACTGTACTAGTGCCGACATTGTGCATGCTCTGTTGCCTGTGTCTATGTGCCTGCGGTTCTGTCAGTGTGATCATGTGATGTATCTGACCCCAGGAATGTGTCAATAAAGTTTCCCCTTCCTGGGACAATCAATTCACGGTGTTCTTATTTCAATTTCCAGGAGTGTACAAGTGCATCAAGAGATAATGGTTATAATTGGAGGCAGAATTACACAGCTTTCCCTTCGTTACACGTGAACTGCCGCTCTTGGTACGAGCCCTTTTACTCTCCAACAATGAACAGGCCCAGCTCGCCCGTCTGCTCAGGCAGGTCGTTGTACACACGGGACAGAACACAAAGTAACAAGACAAGCTTCTAAAACACACAAACAGATGGTGTTCAAGCAACCAACTGGTCCTGTAAATAAAATTAAAAAAAACTAACCACACTTGATAAACCATCAAAACACGGGCATTTGACTACTAAGAAAATCTTTCAGGACTGACAGTTGGCAATACCCATAGCAAAGATTGAAGTAGCTGAAGAGAATTTCGAATGAGGCAACAATAAATTAAATCACGATGCTACCACAGTTCTTGGCCTAAACCTTTGCTCACACCCCCCCCCCCCCCCAAAAAAAAAGAATCCATGGTTCCAATGCCATCGTGAGCAGAAACAAGGCTGTCCACTCAGAGTCCCGTCAACCAATGAACGTCAGAATCACCAACGCCAGTACCAACAGTCTCAGTTCTATGCGTTTCCAGCTTACACTGCCGCCCAGCGTGCTCCAAAACACAGTGCATGCGCGACCCACGCCTCCTAGCGGCTCCGTGTTCACTCTCTCTTCACGTGCCTCGCCTCAGGCGCGCGCTAAATAGGCAAACTTTACGCCAGACGGGATCGATAACTGCTAGGTCAATGTGCACACATCACCCAGGAGGAGGAGGCATGCAGCCGCGAGGGTGACAATGTCACGATAGTCTCCCAAGGCTGTGTGGATATTACTGATGCCGCCAAGACATGTCTGATCGGCATGTATTAGATCCGCCAGCGACGTTTTGATACGACTGCCCAGTATGCGCATAAAGATCTTGTATTCACTACTAAGGTGGGTCAGGAGGCGACAGCCACAAGATCGTTTGCCGCCACGGGGCTTGGGTATCCGTATCGTGAGCCCTTACGTGAATTCTACGGGAACCGTTACTTCTTACCACAGAAGCTCATTAAACATATACTACTGGCCATTAAAATTACTACACCACGAAGATGACGTGCCACAGACGCGGAATTTAACCGACAGGAAGAAGATGCTGTGACATATAAATGATTAATTTTTCAGAGCATTCACACAAGGTTGGCGCCCCTGGCGACACCTGCAACGTGCTGAAATGAGGAAAGTTTCCGACCGATTTCTCATACACAAACAGCAGTTGACCGGCGTTGCCTGGTGAAACGTTGTTGTGATGCCTCGTGTAAGGAGGAGAAATGCGTACCATCACGTTTCCAACTTTGATAAAGGTCAGATTGTAGCCTATCGCGATTGCGGTGTATCGTATCGCGACATTGCTGCTCGCGTTGGTCGAGATCCAATGACTGTCGGCAGAATACGGAATCGGTGAGTTCAGGAGGGTAATACGGAACGCCGTGATGGATCCCAACGGCCTCGTATCACTAGCAGTCGAGATGACACGCATCTTATCCGCATGGCTGTAACGGATCGTGCAGTCACGTCTCGACCCTGAGTCAGCAGATGGGACGTTTGCAAGACAACAACCATTTGCACGAACAGTTCGACGACGTTTGCAGCAGCATGGACTATCACCTCGGAGACCATCTCTGCGGTTACCCTTGACGCTGCATCCGTGTCTGGCGGCATCGCGGTGAACGCACATTGGAAGCGTGTACTCGCCTTCGCCATACTGGCGTATCACCCGGTGTGATGGTATGGGTTGCCACTGGTTAAACGTCTCGGTCACCTCTTGTTCGCATTGACGGCAGTTTGATCAGTGGACGTTACATTTCAGATGTGTTACGACCCGTGACTCTACCCTTCATTCGATCCCTGCGAAACCCTACATTTCAGCAGGATTATGCACGACCACATACTGCAGGTCCTGTACGGGCCTTTCTGGATACAGAAAATGTTCGACTTGTGCCCTGGCCAGCATATTCTCCAGATCTCTCACCAATTGAAAACGTCTGGTCAATGGTGGCCGAGCAACTGGCTCGTCACAATACGCCAGTCACTACTCTTGATGAACTGTGGTATCGTGTTGAAGCTGCACGGGCAGCTGTACCTGTAAACGCCATCCAAGCTCTGTTGGACTCAATGCCCAGGCGAATCAAGGCCGTTATTACGGCCAGATATGGGTGTTCTGGGTACTAATTTCTCAGGATCTATGCACCCAAATTGCGTGAAAATGTAATCAAATGGTTCAAATGGCTCTGAGCACTATGGGACTCAACTGCTGAGTTCATCAGTCCCCTAAGAACTACTTAAACCTAACTAACCTAAGGACATCACACACATCCATGCCCGAGGCAGGATTCGAACCTGCGACCGTAGCGGTCTCGCGGTTCCAGACTGTAGCGCCTAGAACCACACGGCCACTCCGGCCAGCAAAATGTAATCACATGTCAGTTCTGTTATAATATATTTGTCTAATGAATTCCCGTTTATCATCTGCATTTCTTCTTCGTGTAGCCATTTTAATGGCCAGTACTGCACATACACCGAAGTTAAGCGCTGTCGGGCGTGGTCGCCACTTGGATGGGTGGCCATTTTTCGGGGTGCACTCAGCCTCGTGATGCCAATTGAGGAGCTACTCGACCCAATAGTAGCGGCTTCGGTCAAGAATACAGTTATAACGACCGGGAGAGCGGTGTGCTGACCCCACGCCCCTCCTATCCGCTTCCTCCTCTTAGGATGACTCGGCGGTCGGATGGTCGCGGTAGGCCACTCGTGGCCTGAAGACGGAGTGATGTTTTTTTCTAGTAGTGTACATAACCACATCGGTGTCATAATGGTCACAAAGGCGCGGTAAAATTCCCACGGGAATCCATCAGGGTCTGGGAACTTGTTGGAGGCACCTCGTGTAATAGTGACCTCCAGTTCCTCGCACATGATTTCGGATAACACGACCGCTTCCCCTTCACACGCGTCTCGTCTGGGGTCTCGTCCAGGACGGCCCCAGCTACCTCTGAACCTCCCCGTCGTTCGCATAGAATCTGTTAAAACGATCAGTGAACGCCGGTGCTATGCCCCTTTGTGTCGAAAAACGACGGCCGTCGCCGAAATCGATCTCGTGAATTAACGTCCTTAGTCTCCTTCTTCTTTCCTTTATCACATAATGGGTCGTGGGAAGTTCGTTGGACGGACAATCCTGCGACCTCAAGCGTATCATCGCCGTCCTTAGCGTCATAAGTCGTATCAACTTCGCCTTCACTCGGTGGACAACTGTCTGGCGTTCTGGTGTAGGCGGTTGAGCGAAGAGTTTCCGGAGGGCCGTAAAGTAAAAGGCAGAGGTCGTGTGTTGCCATCGGGAAATTACCTTCCCATAACCTATTAACGTCCTCCGTAAAGCTGGCTTCGCGCACTCGATCCACCACTGTAGGACAGTACCATAAGAATTTCTTCGACGGGGGCAGGCATGCTACGTGTCCTCCACCATGCGTCGACATTCTGCATCACACAGGTGGGAGACAGTCAATTACCCCTCCGCCTCCATATCTGCTGTCTAGCAAGGGTAAGCGTACAAGTATACACCCCATGGTCTGTAAACACGGTCGGCCAGATTTCTGCGTCGACATTGCTAACTCCCCTGAAACATGAATCCGATCCAAACGGCTCGCGGAGTGGATCGTTAAAAATTAATATCCCGGTTGGTTGCGATACTTCAGGTCCCATGTACCGGTTAATTCCATCCCGTTGACCAGTCCCCGAAGTTTATGGCTAGGAGTATAGTTAGTGTGGTGTCACCGCCAGACACTACACTTGCTCGGTGGTAGCCTTTAAGTCGGCCGCGGTCCATTAGTATACGTCGGACCCGCGTGTCGCCACTATCAGTGATTGCAGACCGAGCGCCGCCACACGGCAGGTCTAGAGAGACTTCCTAGCACTCGCCCCAGTTGTACAACCGACTTTGCTAGCGATGGTTCACGGACAAAATACGCTCTCATTTGCCGAGACGATGGTTAGCATAACCTACGACCTAGCAAGGCGCCATGTTCAGTTACTATTGATATTGTGAATAATGTACAGTCAAGAGCGACGTTCACCATTAATGGATTAAAGTTAAGTATTCCACCAGCTACGTCCGTTTTTCTAAATTCTAATTTCCTTGTCCTGTTCCAGACCTCACGCCAGCCTGCGTGAGCTAAAACGCGTGCCTTTCGGCTTTCTCTAATAACACGGTGTTGGCTCTCCTGCCAACCCACAACAGTTAGGATGTTGGTCCTTCCAGTCGAGCACACAATTAAAATCTCCGCCGAGTATGCAAGCATAGTATCGTCCCCAGAACAATGGTGCAACCTCATTAGCGTAAAATTCTCGTTCCCTTCTCTTATCAAGGGATGACTATTTGTATATGTTGACCAAACGTACTTCACCTATGGTAAGGGCTGTACCACGAGCCAAAAGCAAATACTCCACTTCGTCTGCACGTACCCCTTACTTCAGCAGTATCGCAGTGCCAACGCCTCTCTCGTCACACGTGGAACAGTGCTAAGTCTGCAACCCTTATCATGTCTGAGCTGTGGTAAAAATTACTCTTTTGAAGAGCGCGCCGCGGCGAGTAGTGTGAAGCAGTCGCCCTCCGTTTCTGGCGGTGGCGCCGCTGTGGCAATCGCAGGTTTTATGTCTCCCTCTGGTGGGAAAGGGGAAAGGTTGCCTGTTCACGTGCATTTAAGAGGCGCTATGAGCTCGCCAGGGGGTGAGTCTCGGTCAGTCTGGGTGAGTCTGGAGTCGGTCTGGGGTCAGTCTCTCGTCGCCAGCTTGCTAGTCTGTCTGGCGTCCGAATTTGTGGCGCAGTGAGAGAACTCAACGAGTGATCGCCCGGTCGGGTGCTTAGTCCCTGCACCTGAGTCTGCGCGTTAGGCCGCCAGTCTGCTCGAGTTGTTCAGGCAATGGTCATTGGCGGTTGCATCGATCGGTTAGTCGGTCGCACACTGAGACACAAGATGACTTGTCCGTCTTGAGCGTCGGCGCATGTGAGGTCGCCACGTGAGTCCAGTGGGCCGCACCGTATAGCGAGGGGTGGTGGCTTCAAATGGTTCAAATGACTCTGAGCACCATGGGACTACTTAAACCTAACTAACCTAAGGACGTCACACAACACCCAGTCATCACGAGGCAGAGAAAATCCCTGACCCCGCCGGGAATCGAACCCGGGAACCCGGGCGTGGGAAGCGAGAACGCTACCGCACGACCACGAGCTGCGGACGGCAGTGGCTTCGCGGCCGACACGAGAGCAACGGGAGTCAACCCACGACATCGGTCTGGCCGGTGCGAGCTGCGACGCCGTGGTGTAACTGGTTCTCCGAGCGCTTCTGGGCCCTTTCAGTTACCATCTTGTGGAGCTTGGCTCGGTCCTTTCCTGGTGCAGGGATGTCGTTTTTGCCAGTTGGCGTGTTTCCTCTGCATGGTCAGGTCCGAACCAGTATTTCCGCCGTCGTGTGCCTGGAAGCGAATAGGAGACGCACCAGCACTGCACTCGCGACGGAGCAGCAGTCGCGGACGGAGCAGTGGGCAGTCGGTCGGTTGGTGCGGACCAGGGGAGGCGGAAGATCGGCGCGCCTCCTTGTGTCCGTGGAAGCGGCTGGCAGCGGACGGTTCGGGAGAGCGATTTGGGGGCGCTGCGCCAGGTCTTCTTGAGAAATCGCAGTTTATTAAAAGTTAAATGATTGGTGATATGTTGTGTGACTTACTCTTGTTAAATTCCACTTGTCTTCTTGGTCAGTCTCTGTTAGTGTCTGTCTGTCGTTCGGAGCTGCCTTTGTCATGTTTGTCGGATTCGGTGTGTTAACGAATTTGTTGCTTGAAGTGTAACGGCCGAGTTCCTGAAATATATTTTTATCTTGCCTATCATCTTGAGTGGCGGTATATGTGTACTGTAGAGCATGTTTGGCCAACCTTGTATAATTTTATGTAAGATTGCATTTTATGGGCTTTTATTTAAATTGTCACTTTAGTATATAAAGTTGCCACCGTAAGACTTTTCTTGAAGTTAAAATCAAGTTGCACCTTCGGTGGCAAGTTAATCTTTTAATTTGAGTGTTTTGTACCATTTCCATCCCTCCTACGGGGTGCATAGTTTGTGTGCTTGTGTGAATTGTTAAAACTTTTACTTTAAGGTAATCTGGTGTGTTGCAGATGTGCACCCGTGTAGTCTTTCAGTGGTTGTTGTGAGCGGTCGTGACTACGGCCTTGTCAAAAGGGAGCGGCAAGGTTCTCAGCTCGAAAGCTCTTACACTCAAAAATTTGTTTCCTTCTTCCTCTGAATTAATTGTAACTTGATATTTAGAGGGTGCTTTCTGCTTATAATTTTAAATCTGTTTCTTAAAAAAAAGCTTTTAGGTATAAAATTCCCTTTTGTTAAAAGCAATTTCACTTTGATTTCATCAGTTACTTCCTGGCTACTACTTCCACGGTCACATAGTGTGATTAAATGTGTTGATGTTCTTAATGAATCGCTAGTAAATAATGTAAATTCTTAAGAAAAGGTTTTGAAAGTAAATTTTAAGAATAATCCTTGAAAATGAGTCACGGTTCAGTGTCATTGAGCATATTCACTTTTACAAGCGTCTCATTGTTATTGGTGTTAACAGACTCTATCCGATAAGGTTGTTGCATGGCTGTCAACGTAGATAGGGCACCTTACGGTCGCTAACACTTCCGTACATAGGCTGCTTTCTTTCTACCGTCCCCCGCCGTCCTCTCATATGATTTGCCGTTATTCCGTGCACTCTTCCTGTTGTGTCTAGACAAGACAGCCTAGACACAATGAGAGGAAGCCGAAAGGCACGCGCTTAAACTCACGCAGGCTGGCGTGAGGTCTGAAACAGGATACGTAATGAATGCTATAAAGAAAAGTACGCAGCTTCTGGAATACTTAACTTTAATCCACAATTGTAGAACATCGCTCTTGATGATACATGTTATAACCACAATATATATAGCAATTGATAATGGCGCCTTGCTAGGTCGTAGCAATTGTAGCTGAAGGCTATGCTAACTATCGTCTCGGCAAATGAGAGCGTAGTTGTCAGTGAACCATTGCTATGAACGTCGGCTGTACAACTGGGGCGAGTGCTAGTACGTCTCTCTAGACCTGCCGTGTGGTGGCGCTCGGTCTGCGATCACTGACAGTGGCGACGCGCGGGTCCGACGTATACTACCGGACCGCGGCCGATTTAAAAGCTACCACCTAGCAAGTGTGGTGTCTGGCGGTGACACCAGACTTCCGGTCTTACACCGGGAGCGTGTGTAGGTGCAGCTCGGCCAGCATCGTCAGTTCCCCACCGGGTTGGGTCTTGTGACCAGTCCCCTAGCGTTCCATCGTTTCTGCGCATTGTAGGCGCCGTAGCATCCCCAGTGTCCTGTTGCCGTCGATCGGATTCCTCGGCTGCCTCTGGAGCATCGTCATGGGAAGGCCGTGTCGCCGTCCCGCTGGCCACCTGTGCATCCACGCTAGGCCTTCTGTATCCACAGTCGTCTGCTCTGTGCCCGGAAAAGCCTCAGAATTGCCCGCTGGATCAGGTTGGTCGGTCTCCACCCTGAGGCGACGCTACTTCCGGCGTTTTGGTGATCGCTGTTTCCGTTGCCGAGCCACGGAATCAGAGGTCAGCATGGTCTCTTGATGTTCGTGGGCCGTCCAGAAGTGCGCCGTGCGGAAGTGCCGTACCCGAAGTAGCCTCGAGCGGCACAGAAGAAACGACGTCCTGTGACTGCTGTAGGCGATCCAGCACAACGTCTTCCTTCCGTGGCTCGTCACGATCTACCTCTGTCTGTACATTGCGGTACGTTTCTGTCACGCGGCCTACGTCATCGCGTAAAGCCGCGACAAAGGTCATGGGGAGCATAGTCTGATGCGGTGTGAATGGTGGATCATCCGGTGGCGGTTGTAACAACCTTCGTTGGGTACACTCAGAATGTAGATGTCTCTCCCACCCACATCCACAGCACATTCGTGGATGTCCGTCATACGAGGTGCATTCAAGTTCTAAGGCCTCCGATTTTTTTTCTCCGGACTGGAAAGAGATAGAAACAGGTTCATTGTTTTAAAATGAGGCCGCGTTCATTGTCAATACGTCCCAGAGATGGCAGCACTGTACGGCAGATGGAATTTTACCGCCAGCGGCGAGAATGAGAACTGTTTCAAATAAAAATGGCGACGTTTTCCTTACTTGAACAGCGTGCAATCATTCGTTTTCTCAATTTGCGTGGTGTGAAACCAATTGAAATTCATCGACAGTTGAAGGAGACATGTGGTGATGGAGTTATGGATGTGTCGAAAGTGCGTTCGTGGGTGCGACAGTTAAATGAAGGCAGAACCATCGTGTGACCACAAACCGAAACAACCTCGGGCTGGCACAAGCCGGTCTGACGACATGATCGAGAAAGTGGAGAGAATTGTTTTGGGGGATCGCCGAATGACTGTTGAACAGATCGCCTCCAGAGTTGGCATTTCTGTGGGTTCTGTGCACACAATCCTGCATGACGACCTGAAAATGCGAAAAGTGTCATCCAGGTGGGTGCCACGAATGCTGACGGACGACCACATGGCTGCCCGTGTGGCATGTTGCCAAGCAATGTTGACGCGCAACGACAACATGAATGGGACTTTCTTTTCGTCGGTTGTGACAATGGATGAGACGTGGATGCCATTTTTCAATCCAGAAACAAAGCGCCAGTCAGCTCAATGGAAGCACACAGATTCACCGCCACCAAAAAAATTTCGGGTAACCGCCAGTGCTGAAAAAATGATGCTGTCCATGTTCTGGGACAGCGAGGGCGTAATCCTTACCCATTGCGTTCCAAAGGGCACTACGGTAACAGGTGCATTCTACGAAAATGTTATGAAGAACAAATTCCTTCCTGCACTGCAACAAAAACGTCCGGGAAGGGCTGCGCGTGTGCTGTTTCACCAAGACAACGCACCCGCACATCGAACTAACGTTACGCAACAGTTTCTTCGTGATAACAACTTTGAAGTGATTCCTCATGCTCCCTACTCACCTCACCTGGCTCCTAGTGACTTTTGGCTTTTTCCAACTATGGAAGACACTCTCCGTGGCCACACATTCACCAGCCGTGCTGCTATTGCCTCAGCGATTTTCCAGTGGTCAAAACAGACTCCTAAAGAAGCCTTCGCCGCTGCCATGGAGTCATGGCGTCAGCGTTGTGAAAAATGTGTACGTCTGCAGGGCGATTGCGTCGAGAAGTAACGCCAGTTTCATCGATTTCGGGTGAGTAGTTAATTAGAAAAAAAATCGGAGGCCTTAGAACTTGAATGCACCTCGTAGATGACAATCGCCCTACAACCAGCGATGTATACGTACGACGGAACATGTTTTCGTAGTTCGAACCGCATTTGTATGACGCCATTGAGGACAGGAGGATACGTTTTGAAGCTCGCCCCTTTTTCAGCCGCATGGGATACAACCGTTCCGTAAGAACGGAAAGCATCTGTCACCAATTGTTCTGACACTTCGAATGGAAGCTCAAAGTCGCGGATCGTTCGTAATCCCATGCCGGCGTGTTCAGCTGTAACAGCTCCAACAATACCGTCTGAATGACAGAAACGAAGTCTTTGTCACATGCCGTTTTGTTAATGAGCTTCATATACACACGCTGGTGACTATAGATAAGTATATTCCCGCAAGAACGTCATTTCGGTTTTTGCCTCGTTCGGTAAATAACGGTCTATGTTGTAAGCCTTCTGTCGAACATATTCATTAACAAAAGTAAATTTCAGTGTCGACTTGCAGAACGACTAGGCCATGATTTGTTCTATGTATTACCGCGGCACACCGCTACACCCTTAACGTAAACACCTCTCGCGCAAACGTGGGTCAGGAACGTAAACACCGTCCGAACCGCGGCGCCACTGAAGGTTGACTGCGCTGCCCAAGCACGACTCTCGCTAAGCGACCTCGGCACAGCGGTTCACACAACTGCAGAACATGGAGAGCCTCGGTAATTCTGCTCGTGTGTAAGGGGTACTAGGGCGGCAGTGAGAATTTGGATCGAGGAGAAAGGGGTGCCAGGGTATTCTGTGCAGGTGTCTGATGCGCTGTGCCATGGGGGGCTTAGTGACTAACGCATCTGCATAGTAAGCAGGAGACTTACTTTTTTGTGTTCATGAAACGACTGCACCAATCTACTGTTGCTTTAATTTTTTTCCTTGCTCTGGATTGTCTCGTGCCCATGTATTGTCTCGTGCCCACTTCATTGCATAAGCTCTAATCATATTTCTTGTAACAACATAACAATTCTACCTCCGTTCTTGCTCCCGTTCTGCAACGCAGTTTTCTAAATCTGGCCAGCAAGCTCATGAACATTTTTTCACTGGAATTTTTAATAATAGCTTCTTCATTCTTTGGCCAATCTCTTACCATCTTCTCTGTAGTATTGAAAGCCCTTGCTGCAGCACAGTTGTTCGATTCTTTAAGCCTATTTTATAACCTCTAACTTGAATCGTGCTTCGTATTTCCTTCTTTTTGTTGGTTCTATCATTAGGCACACACTTTACAAATTTTACGCCTGTTACGATCACACTGCAAATTGTTTGAACACATAACACAACCTATAATAATACTTGTTAGCTGTACACATGAGTTCGTTATTTGACACGTGCTTCTATAGGCAAAACGATGAAGGAGGCTTTGGCTTCGTGATGTGTGTAATCGTACCAATTGTTTAGTAGTACAGAGCGGGTATGTTCGCAAAACTGAACATCCAATACGACGCTTTTATAAATTCTCGAGGTTATTAGCCGAAACAGTGAGAGTATTAGTATTTAAATAGTCACTGTTCTAAACTAAATTTACAGACCGTTGATATTTTGGAGATCGTGTTATAGGAAGGGCATACAATAAAACTACATATCTTTGAGGGAAATTTATACTCGTCTTATCTGAAGGTCGTCTTATTCGCTGAAGTACTGTATATGGTTTACAAGACTCTACGTCGGAGCGTATCTTACACTCTGATAACATCACAAGATTGCAGAGAATTTAAAAAATCTAAGCAATTATGTAATTACCATTCACAGAATGATTATAGTCATTTGTTCCGTAGACGAAATTAATTGACTAATAAACAGTCTAACTATACAGTATATCTTTACTTCTCCACTTAATTAATTTACAGCACTGTATGTCTAGTTTCTGACAAGGGAACCTCCCCATCGCACCCCCCCTCAGATTTAGTTATAAGTTGGCACAGTGGATAGGCCTTGAAAAACTGAACACAGATCAATCAAGAAACAGGAAGAAGTTGAGTGGAACTATGAAAAAATAAGCAAAATATACAAACTGGGTAGTCCAAGTGCAACATATTCAACATGAAGGACAGTCTGAGATCAGGAGCGCCGTGGTCCCGTGGTTAGCGTGAGCAGCAGTGGAACGAGAGATCCTTGGTTCAAGTTCTCCTTCGACTGAAAACGTCTTTGTTCACTGTAATAAGTTTAGTGTCTGTGTTTTGCGACCACACCGCAAAACCGTGCGATTAGTAGACGAAAGGACGTGCCTCTCCAATGGGAACCGAAAACATTTGATCGCAAGGTCATAGGTCAACCGATTCCTCCACAGGAAAACACGTCTGATATATTCTATACCACACTGGTAACGGCATGTGCGTCACATGACAGGAATATGTTGTAGACCCACCTAACTTGTACACTTGGCGAATGGGTAAAAAGATTCTTCTACCTTGCCCGACGCTGCAGTCTGGAACCGCAAGACCGCTACGGTCGCAGGTTCGAATCCTCCCTCGGGCATGGATGTTTGTGATGTCCTTAGGTTAGTTAGGTTTAACTAGTTCTAAGTTCTAGGGGACTAATGACCTCAGCAGTTGAGTCCCATAGTGCTCAGAGCCATTTGAACCATTTTGAACCTTGCCCGATTTGGGTTTTCTTGTGGATGTGATAATCACTCCCAAAATAGTGATGAAAACATAAGAGTTTGTCAGATAAACTGCAACAAATGACTGCAACAGTCGCACAGTTTTCCCTGTGCTCTGTCAAAACATATGTTTTTAACGTTTTCAAATTTTTCCGTGTGTAGACCGTCAAATCCTGCATATGTCCAAGCAAATCTGAACATGTCCTGGAATTTTGGAGAGCGAAGTTGATTGTGTGTGTGTGTGTGTGTGTGTGTGTGTGTGTGTGCCTGAACTTTGATGATTGTCTGAAAATAAAAAATTAAAATTTTCACGTGGGGGAAGATTCGAACCAAGGATATCTGGTTTTACAGCTGCTCACGTTAGCCACAGTACCATGGGGCTACTGAGCGAGTATTATCCTCAATGTTACATATCTTGAGCATGGACTACTCAGTTTGTATATTTTGCTTATTTTTTTCATAGTTCCACACAACTTCTTCCTGTTTTCTCGATTGATCTGTGTTCAGTTTTTCAAGGCCTATCCACTGTGCCAACTTATAACTAAATCTGAGGGGGGTGCGATGGGGAGGTTCCCTTGTGAGGTAAATCCACAATGCATGAAGCCATTCTCAGAAAGGACTTGTTTCTAATCGTGAAGCACACCAGATGGGATTTCCATCGCGGTTGGTGCACGCTCAGAAACGCGTTAGTATATCACACGTAACGTACTACTCATCGTGTTTTGTTACCGCAGCGCTTTTCGGTATTAGCATCGATTACATCACGGTCTACGGGTCCGCCGGCACGATAACACAGGGTGTTCCGTCAGAGGGCCGGCTGTCCTCTGTAATAAAAACACTGAGAGAAGCAGTCAATAATCAACAAGTATCATGCGACGTACGCCCACACCAACTTCCCAGAAAAATAACAATGAAAATAAAAAAGGAGAAATAGTAAAGCTTTAAAAAAGAGTGAGTTAGTGTGTTACATTAATAATGAAAACGTCGTTGCCGATATGTTCGATTAATAACGAAAACGTCGTTGTCCGTGTGTTCGAACTACTCTACCGCTCAAATTTTGAATAAAAATCATCAGCAGCGGCCTTGTCAAAGAAGGCGGGGTAGCGGACAGCGGTTCAGGGCACTCTCTTGCCTTTGGGGTGGGAAATTGCCCCTCCCTAAAGGGGGAAGAATCAGTAATGATCAACGACATGTGAATGCAGAGGGCAATGGAAACCATTACATTAAAAACGCGTAATGTGAATCCACAGGACATGGGGAGTAGTAACTATAGAAGTGTAATGACGATCTCTCCATTGGCAAAAGATTCCGTACTAGTGTCCCATTCGGATCTCTGGGATGGGATTGCCAAGGCAGGTGACCATGAGAAAAAGACTGAGGGTCATAACCAATAGATTGTGGTCAGAGTCCACATCTCCCCCTGGAAATGTCTTACAATTTAAAACCTGGTTCCTAAATCTCTCTCTTACCATTATATAATCTATCTGATACCTTTTAGTATCTCCAGGGTTCTTCCATGTATACAACCTTCTTTCATGATTCTTAAACCAAGTGTTATTGCGTTATGAGTAGGAATGTAGGGCAGAGACTGGGTCACTATGAACAGTTCAGTGATAGGGTTGTTGTCATCAGAACTGACGGCAAACCGACAACAATAGTTCATATAGACACGCCGACGTCGCAAGGAGAAGATGAAGAGATGGAAGAGGTATATGAGCGTGTTAGACGGGTATTTCAGTACGTAAATGGAGATGAAAATCTAGTAGTCATGGAGGACTGGAATACGGTTGTAGGGAAGTAGTAGAAGAAAGAGTTACGGGAGAATACGGACGTGGTACTGGGAACGGGAGAGAGAAAGACTAACCGTGTTCTGCAACAAGTTTCAGCTAATAATAGTGAATACCCTGTTCAGGAATCTCAAGAGGAGGAGGTATACTTGGAAAAGGTCGGGAGGTACGGGAAGATTTCAGTCTGAATACATCACGTTCAGACAGAGAGTCCGAAATCGGATACTGCATTGTAAGGCATATGCAGGAGCACATATACACTGAGATCACAGTTTAGAAGTAATGAAGAGTAGGCTGAAGTCCGAGAGACTAGACACAAAGATTCAACTCGCAAAGAACTGGGATACGGAAGTACTAAGGAATGGAGAGAGTGCAAGAGTGGGCGCGTTGCGAATCCGACAGCGGCTGACCGCGTTCTACGAAACAGCAATTTACTGTCTCGTCTCCCAGTGGGATAAATGTCTTAAAGCGTGTGGCGGTTGCTTCTGAATGGAACCAGTCCGTGATCCTGTTGTCGTGGGTGTTCGGTTTTCATTTGACCGCCCCTCACATATTTACACCATTCACTGGAAGTGAACAAGTGATGCTCATTAATGAAGAAAAAATAGTGAAGGCAGAGTAGGACTTAGACATCTGATTCGAAATTTATCGTGCATACATTGTACATGCAGGAAATTCCGTCGTTAACCGTGGCCAAATGACAGACAGACACATTCGACGTTTTCTTCAACCGCTTGTGGAAATTTTTCTTTCGGAGATCCTGATTTTGGAAGTGTGAATGAGTATTGTACATCAGCCTTAGCTGCCAACATCTTTCTGAAATTCCTGAGATTTGTTTAATGCAGTATTTCATTCTAGGCGTGTACTGACATTTCTTTATTATACAAGGTACGAATCTAGAGGCAACGTCCGTTTGAGGTTGAGGTCATTAGAAACGTGACTCAAATTTATCTGGGTAAAGACGGAGACGAATCGACATTGGCGTTGGGAAACCATCTCGGATTCCAGGTGGTGCAATAACACGGTGCACCGAAATCACATTCTGCCTAAAAATAAGTTTACTGTCTTCAACGCTTGTTAGAGTACGGCAGACATTATGATTCACTTGAAAAACCGTGGAAGAATCATTAGTCTTAAATAAAGGTACTACCAGATATAACACATAAGGACGCCATTACATGTGAAACGGCATGATGACAGAAATTGCATCATTCTGCGATGATAAGAGCAAATTATTTTTACGTTTCTAATGACACTCTTACCGACAGTGTGCTAAATACTAGTAGAAATTGTCTTCGTTTGAAGAAATTTTGTTCTTTATCATACACGTTCATGAACTCACAATAACGTTCTAATCCACCACGCTATGGGGTGAGCGCGGCAACCGAAGGGCCCGGTTTCGAATCTCGGCCTGGTCGGAGATTTTTTCCGCTCGGTTACTGGGTATCATGTTGTCCTTACATTCGTATTGTCATTACTGACACGAAAGTTGCCTCAAACACACTGTCGCATGGTCTTTCCACTATTGATATGGCTGTTTGGGCAATAACCGAGAGCCAATAAATTACAAAAAAGGAAAAGGTTCTAAATATGTAAAATAACGCGCAAATCCAAGTGCTACAGCCTTTATTTCCGAGGATTGCCCTTGTGTTCTCCAACACAGATTTATTTTCCTACCGCTTGCCATAAGAGAATATAACTTTCCGTCAGTTCGATCTTATAAAGACCAATATGGGATACTTTTTTTTTTTTTTTTTTTTTTTTTTTTTTTTTTTTTTTTTTTTGCTGGTTTGATGCGGCCCGCCACGAATTCCTCTCTTGTGCTAACCTATCAGCTCAAAATAGCACTTGCACCCCATGTCCTCATAATACATATGTTGAATACATTTCTATCTTTGTCTTCCACTACAGTTTTTACCCTCTACAGTTCCCTCTTCTACCTTGCCGGTTATCCTCCGATGCTTTAACACATGTCTTATCATCCTATCGCTTTGTCTTGTCAATGTTTTCATTTTCTCGCCGATTCTACGTAAAATCTCATTCCTTATCTTACATGTCCTTCCAATTTTCAATATCCTTCTATAGCACCACGCCTCAGAGCCTCGATTCTCGTCTTCTACTGTTTTCCCCCAGTCCATAGTTCACTTCCACACAATTGCGTGCTCCAAACGTACATTCTCAGCTATTTCTTCCTCAAATTAAGGCGGATATTTGATATTACTACTTTTCTTGGCCTGAGCTAAGCTGCTTCTTGTATCATCTTTGCTTCGTCCGTCACATGTTTCTTTGCTTCCAAGTCCTTCTCTTCATTTACTTCTTGGTAACCAATTTTGCTGTTACCTTTTCCACTAATCCCATTTCTTCTACACCTCATTACTTTCTTTTTTCTTCGGTTTACCGTCAATCAATAATCTGCAATAACTAGAGAGTTACATTAACCGGTCTTGTAATTTTTCTTCACTTTCACTAAGGTTAGGTATGTTATCAGCGGATATTATCACTGATATCCTTTAACCCTGAATTTTGATCGCATTCACTAACCTTTCTTTTATTTCTGTCATTGCTCCTTCGATGCATAGATTCAATACAAATAGAGGAAGACTGCATACCTGTCTTTCACCCTTTTCTATCCAAGCACTTCGTTTTTGATCTTGCATCCTAATTTTTCCCTCTTGTTTTTGTAGATGCTGTAGGTCACCAGTCTTTCCCTATAGCTTATACGTATTTTTCTCAGAATTTCGAATGTCATGCACCATGTTATATTGTGAAATGCTGTTTCTGGGCTAACGAATGACATGGTCTTCCATTACCAAGAACAAAGTCAGTTCTGTTTTTCTCGTACCTTTACCTTTCTTATATCCAAACTGATCGTCATCTAACAAACCCTCAATTCTATTTTTCATTCTTTTGTACAATATTATTGTCATAAACTTTGATGCGTGAGCTGTTAAGTTGATTGTACAACAGTGTTTGCACTTTTCCGCCCTTGCTATCTTTGAAATTGTGTGGACAACACTGTTTCGGAAGTCTGTTCTTTTACTTCTAGTATCCTAATTTCTACGAATCAACTTGAATAGTCGTTTGATTACCACTTCTCCCAACTATTTTACGAATTCCTTTCGCCTTAGTTGATCCCATTACTTCCAGTGTTCCGTAAAACTGTGTCTCTAACATTGGATCACCTATGTCTTCCATATCGACACATATTTCTTCTTTTATCACATTAGATAGATCCTCCCCTTGGTAGAAATCTTCAATATACTCTTTACACTCTCCCTGTGTTTAATATTGGAATTTCTCTAGCACTCTTCGTATTAACGTCTTTCCTTTTCGATTTCACCGTAGATTGTTCTGACTTTTCTACGTGCTGAATCTGTCCTTCCGATGGACATTTCATTTTCGATTTCTTCACATTTTTCCTGCAATCATTTCGCTTCAGCTTCCGTGCATTCACTTTAAGTGACTGGTAACATTGTATTCCTGTCTTTTAGTGAACATTTCTGTACTGCCTACTTCCTTCGATCAACTGAAGTATTCCCTATCTTACCCAAGGTTTCTGCGCAGTTATTTTCTTTGGACCTCTATCTATATTTCCAGCTTCTGTAATAGTCCTATTTTGAGACTTCCATTGCTCTTCAACTGCACTGCCAAGTGCGGTATCCGCTATCGCAGTACCTACATCCTTAAGAAATCTCAGATGCACCTCATCATTTCTCAGTATTGCAGCATCCCAGTTCTTTTCCCATTGATTCTTCCGGACGATTCCCTTAAGCTGCAGCTTACCATTACCAAACTGTAATCTGAATCTATTTCCGCTCCTCACTACGCCTTACAAGCCAATATCTGGTTTCAGGATTTTGCCTTACCACAATGTCCAGCTGATACCCTCCGGTGTCCCCTGGAGGTTTCCGAGTATATTCCCTTCTCTTGTGAGCTTTCCACAGTGTATTCACTACTAGTAGATAGCAGAAATTTATTGCAGAACTCAATTAGTCTTTCTCTTCTTTCTTTCCTAGCACCTAGTCCATATTCTTCCGAGCTCTTCTATTTCCTTCCCTAGTACAACGCTCCAATCCTAATGACGTAACATGTACAAATCTCAACAACATATGGTCCTTTTTCCTGCATTTATCTGTAAAAACTAAGACAAGAACGCACCAAACATTCCATCATTCTCCGAACGTTCGTTCAGTATTTAAGAAGAATGAAGGTGCTGGTTACTGCGAAATCTTGGAACCTGTGCATTTTACTGTTGGCTAAGAGCCATAGATAATATTTTTAATGTATTTCGCGCTCTCCCGCTGGATATTGAATGATTCTGCAGCAGAACAGCAAGTCCTAGCTTCCCAAGTTAGTGGAGAGGACCGCTTAACAAAAAGAGGGGGAAAAATCAACAAAATGTTGTGTTGCTGTTGTAGCTTCATTATTATTTTTTTTTTTTTTCGACTGAGCAGCTCGCCGGCCGAGGAAGGCCACAGACAATGCGAATTCCTTAACCGGTCCTCCTCGATGGATTTTGTCTGCCGGCAAGAGAAAAATGTCTAGCCGGTGGAGAAAAAGCTTGTGCCTCCAATACAGCGGGTATCCTGTGAAATTGCACGGAATTTCGGCGCGGTCGTAACAGAGGTGTGTTTCAAATGAGAGCCGTAATGGAATTTGATTTCATTGCATACCATCGACCGTGGGATTCAGTAGCGCAGCTACATAGGCCATATGCGATTCTCTTCAAGTAACAGCTATGACATTTCAATGTTGACCATTACAGTTTGTAACGATGAATTCAAATTTCAGTAATTAGTTAATCTTTATTGTCAACATTTAGTATCAAGAGAGGTTGGTAGGATAGGCATTTATTGTCCTCAAGCAGAAATATTTCAATTCCGTCTGCCCCTATATAGAGCAGTTTTTATTGCGGAAGCAATAGTGATTCGAGAAACTCTCAGAAATGGCCATCATTCAGGGCTCCTAGACTTACTTGCTGCAGCAGACTCAAAACGCATATTGCAGTCCATAAGAAATCCGGTAAAATGAAGTTCAAATAATGAAAATTGTGTGATAATCACTGAAACATAAACGAAGGGATATGAGAATATCCTGAGGGCTTTGGGACGATTTACAATTACAAGGTCGACCATTTGGCGAAGGAGGCCAGTGTTTCACTCCCACATAATGAACGTCAGTCAACTACCCACCAATTTCACGGCATGGCTACGGAAACTGGGCGAGGAAGAACGGGTAAGGGATTGGCGCCTTTCAGTCTGGCGTAAAGGTCAATATTGCTCGCTGATACAACAACTTATTAGACACTCTCCGACTGCTTTCAAAAATTTTCCTTCAGCAAGATACTGTGATTACCGTGGTAGGAACGCCTACCAACCATGGTTAAATTCCTTCCCACTTACGTCGAACTGGCATCTAGGTTGACCCTCTCTATGACTGTTGGGAGAACGAAGAGGGTGATGTAAGCCACATGCTGTTTTCGTTCAGTTTCTTTAAAGCACTGCAAAATCTTTTACTGATAAGTTGTAAACGTGAAGTTACCCCTTCCAATAAGTGCTCCGCTTTTATTGTGTCATTAAGATACCGAAATATGTAAAGGGCAGTCAAATGAAAACGAGACAGATACGAAAAAGCTAATGAACTGTTTATTATTTCAAAAGTAATCGCCATAACTGTAAATACATTCATCCCACTGTGGGAAAAGAGTGTCAATGCCTTCGTGGAAAAATGTCTGCGGTTGCCGACGTAATCATGATTGTACTCCAGCGTGCAACTTTTCGTCCAAAGCGAATTGACAGCCACGAATGTCTTTCTTCAGGACTACAAAAAACTTGGAGATATGGACCCACCCACATGTTGAAAGGTCGTTTCAGATAGGCTGCAGAAGTTTCGCTGGGAAACTCTTACACGTTCTCTTACTGTCGCTATCTCTCCCAGTGAGACTGCCACACGATTGGAGCCCTGAAGAAATTCATGGCCATCGATTTGCTTCGGACGAAGAGGCGTACGCTTGGATACAATTTTGGTTCCGTAGGCAACCGCGAGCATTCCTCCATGAAAACACAGACTATTCTGTCTCACAGTGGGATACATGTATTAAAAATTATGGCGATTACTTCTGAAATAAGAAACCGTTTACTTACTTTTTTCCATCTGTCTCGTCTTCATTTGACAGATCGTTATACAAAGCTCTTTCTGGCATTGCACGAGACGGTTAAGTGTGATTATGAAACTTAATGTACTATCATTGGTTACATTAAGCCATGAGTTTCCAGGTGTGTGGTCCCCTAATCCCTGCTGAGATCCTTTTATTTTTTGTTTTGACTACCTTTGGTATAATTTCAAGATTCTTCAGCTATGTACACTAACGGAATAAAAGTCGCAACACCAAAAAATAATAGATATAGATTATTGAAATTTGGGGAATACATTTATGTAGGTAACATATTTAAGTGATTAACATTGCAAGATCACAGCTTAAGGTAAGCACGAGATAAAGACGTTACAGATTATAAATGCTAATACATTAATAACCGGTGCAACCGCCAGAATGTTGAACGTTAAGTATGGAAACGTGCGTGCGTTGTGTTGTGCGGGTGCTGGATGTGAGTTTGTGGGATGGAATTCCACGCCTGTTGCACTTGGTCGGTCAATACAAGGACGGTTAACGCTAGTGTTGGGGATGCTAGAGTTGTCATCCAATGATGTCTCCCATATGTGCTCGATAGGAGACACATCTGGTGATGGAGAAGGCTAAGGCAACTTGTTGGCACTCTGTGGAGCATATTGGGTTACAACGGAGGTATGTGGGCGAGCGTTATTTTGTTGGAAAACAGTAGCTGGAATGCTGTTCGTGAATGGCAGCACAGCAGGTCGAATTACCAGACTGGCGTAAAGATTTTCAGTCAGTGTGAGTGGGATAATCACGAGAGTGCTCCTTTGTCATACAAAATCACATCTCAGACCATAATTCCGGGTGTAGGCCAAGTGTGTCTTGCTTGCGGACAGGTTGGTTGCAGGCCTTAGCTGGCATCCTTCTAGCCAACACGCGGCCATCACTGGCACTGAGGCAGAACCGGCATTCATCAGAGGACACAAGAGACCTTCACCTACCGTCCAATAATCCCTCATTTGACAGCACGCCGAAGTCGCAAATGGCGGTGGTTTCTGGTCAGAGAAATGCACGCTACAGGGCGTCTGGCTCGGAGCTGTCCTTGAAGTAACCGATTTGTAACAGTTCGTTGTGTCCCTGTGGTGCCGACTACTGCTCAGATTGCTGCTGTAGATGCAGTGCGACGCGCCAGAGCGATGCACCGAACACGATGGCCTTATCTCTCGGTAGCGCTTCAAGGCCGTCCGGAGACAATTTGACCATTGCTGTACGATGGCTACAATACTGCCAAGTCTTTCTGCACTATCGCAGGAGGAAAATCCAGCTTCTCGTAGACCTATTACACGACCTCGTTCAAACTCAATGAAGGTCTGATAACGTCGTCTTTGTCGCTTTAAAGGCATTCTTGTCTAACACCAACAAATCAAATCTGATTCGCATCTTCATAGTGGCGTTACTACACTACTGGCCATTAAAATTGCTACACCAAGAAGAAATGCATATGATAAGCGCGTATTCATTGGACAAATATATTATACTAGAACTGACATGTGATTACATTTTCCGCAGTTTTGGCGCATAGGTCCTCAGAAAACAGTAACCAGAACAACCACCTCTGGCCGTGATAACGGCCTTCATACGCCTGGGCATTGAGTCAAACAGAGCTTGGATGTCGTGTACAGGTACAGCTGCCCATGCAGCTTCAACACGATACCACAGTTCATCAAGAGTAGTGACTGGCGTATTGTGACGAGCCAGTTGCTCAGCCACCATTGACCAGACGTTTTCAATTGGTGAGAGATCTGGAGAATGTGCTGGCCAGGGCAGCAGTCGAACATTTTCTGTATCCAGAAAGGCCCGTACAGGACCTGCAACATGCGCTCGTGCATTATCCTGCTGAAATGTAGGGTTTCGCAGGGATAGAATGAAGGATAGAGCCACGGGTCATAACACATCTTAAATGTAACGTCCACTGTTCAAAGTCCCATCAATGCGAACAAGAGGTGACCGAAACGTGTAACCGATGGCACCCCATACCATCACGCCGGGTGATATGCCAGTATGGCGATGACGAATACACTCTTCCAATGTGCGTTCACCGCGATTTCGCCAAACACGGATGAGACCATCACGATGCTTTAAACAGAACCTGGATTGATCCGAAAAAATGACGTTCTGCCATTCGTGCACCCAGGTTCGTCGTTTAGTACACCATCGCAGACGCTCCTGTCTGTGATGTAGCGTCAAGAGTAACTGCAGCCATGGTCTCCGAGCTGAAAGTCCATGCTGCTGCAAACGTCATCGAACTGTTCGTGCAGATGGTTGTTGTCTTGCAAACGTCCCCATCTGTTGACTCAGGGATCGAGACGTGGTTGCACGATCCGTTACAGCCATGCGGATAAGATGCCTGTCATCTCGACTGCTAGTGATACGAGGCCGTTGGGATCCAGCACGGCGTTCGTATTACCCTTCTGAACCCACCGATTCCGTATTCTGCTAACAGTCACTGGATCTCGACCAACGCGAGCAGCAATGTCTCGATACGATAAACCGCAATCGCGATAGGCTACAATCCGACCCTTATCAAATTTGGAAACGTGATGGGACGCATTTCTCCTCCTTACACGAAGCATCACAACAACGTTTCACCATGCAACGCCGGTCAACTGCTGTTTGTGTATGAGAAATCGGTTGGAAACTTTCCTCATATCAGCACGTTGGAGGTGTCGCCACCGGCGCCAACCTTGTGTGAATGCTCTGAAAAGCTAATCATTTGCATATCACAGCATCTTCTTCCTGTCGGTTAAATTTCGCGTCTGTAGCACGTCATCTTTGTGGTGTAGCAATTTTAATGGGCAGTAGTGTATAATCAGTCTTTTACGACTGGCCTGAAATTGGAATAGACATCATCTTTCAGATATAGAAACACGCCTACCAACTTTCATTTATGTCGCAGAGCTCTTTCTTGCGATTTGTTTCCGTCAGTGTGCATCGTTTTCAAATGATAGAGCACAGCAATGAGTCGTCCTTTTCTTGCAGGTTTTATTTGGCAAATCTTAGATTTCGGCTAGTGTCTAGCCATTATCAATGTACCATTTCATAGTATCAATGCATGTCCAAGTACGTCAGCCCCCTATTGTTCGGGCTTCTGTCACAGTTCGTTCAAGAGTAGTCTTGAACGAACTGTGACAGAAGCCCGAACAACAGGGCTGACATATTAGAACACGCATTAATACTACGAAATGGTGCATTGACAATAGCTAGGCACTAGCCGAAATCTAAGATTTGCCGAACAAAACCTGCAAGAAAAGGACGACTGATTGCTGTGCTCTATCATTTGAAAGTCATATCACAGTCGTTGACTGCACCCACGTTCCTATTGGAAGTTTATATTGTGTCTTAGTGGACACGTAAAATAAGCTTAGATTACTGTATAAACTCTTGTATATTGTGATTTGTCTGTATAGTTGTATTTTTACCAATCTGTTGGAAGTATATTTCAATAAATCCTAGCCAAATAAAACAAATAAAAGATGGTTGTGCCACAGCATTAAGCTAAGATTATACATTGCTGGCCATTAAAATTGCAACACGAGGAAGGACTTGCTGTGGGCATGGAGCACACTAAAAAGAATATATTATTAAATTTGAAAGTAAATGAAAATTAACAGACAGGGATGTCACCTCTGGCAGCAGACTATTCGTCTTAGAGCCATTGGTGCTGCCAAAGGTGACGACATCTATGTGTGTTAATTTTCATATCATGTGTACCACCTAATTACTTTCAAATTTAATAATATATTCTTCTTAGTGTGCTCCATGCCCACAGCAAGTAAACCTTCACTATTTGCTATCCTTCCTTGTGTTTCTGGGATTCACAGTCACAAAAAAATTTTTGAAGGGCCTCATCTTTCCGCCTGTGGCTGTTATAATGTTTTATTACACTACTGCAGTTTCGGCTTTAGGCCATTATCAAGTGCTGATATGATGGCTTTAAGCCATGTCAACGTAATGTGTCAGCTTACATTACGTTGACATACATGGCTTAAAGCCATAATATCAGCACTTGATAATGGCCTACGGCCGAAATTGCAATAGTGTAATAAAAACTTATAACAGTCACTGGCGGAAAGATGGCTCTAAGAAGGATTGGGGTTCAGTGGAACTCAGTTTTGATGACAGAGATGGGTACGTCAGTCCATGCTGTTTAGCAGTCGTGTAGGCTGGTGAGTAGAGGCGTGTACGTCTCGGCAATCCGTAACCAGGTTTTCGATGGGTGTGAGAGCTGGAGTACATATGGCCATGTTAACACTCGAGTCTCATCTGTATCGAAATGGGTGCGGACAGCACGGGCAACAATACGGTCTTGCGTTATCTTGTCGGACGACGTCACTGGGACCTCAACGATAGGGCACAGCCACCAGACCTCAACACGTCAGTGGTTTAACGGCTGCTGTTCAAGTTGCGAACTATTCGACTGCAGGTGCTTGTCTTGTAAGGCCAGTGGAATCCCTTACTTACATCAACGCCAAGCGCTATCCCCGTATACTAATGGCGAATGCAGTCTGTCAACGTCAATTCTGCTCGGACCCTGCAGACAAAAACACGTTCACTGTTATAACTGTACGCAGAACCAGCTCCTCTGTGTAAAGTGTCTTCACTGGGTGCACGTCTGTCCTCGCACATCAAGGGATGCCGTGCTGACGGTTTATATTGCTCCAGAGGCCGCCGCATTGTCAGCGTGGATACTTGTCTTGTTGAAAAAACAAACCTTGTTTCCTGCCTCAAGGTGTGTGAAGAGACCAATTAAACGGTATGTTCTCTCAGGCGCTTGACTCGTGGAGCTGTCTGATCGTGTGCGTCATTGCGTATGCCCTTCCTGAACCCATCGATTCCATATTCGCATGAAGTCGTGGAATCTCGACCAACGAGAGCAGAAATACACTATTGGCCATTAAAATTGCTACACCAACAAGAAATGCAGATGATAAACAGGTTTTCGTTGGACAAATATATGTACTAGAACTAACATGTGATTACATTTTCACGCAATTTGGGTGCATAGATCCTGAGAAATCAGTACCCAGAACAACCACCTCGGGCCGTAATAAAGGCCTTGATACGCCTGGGCATTGAGTCAAACAGAGCTTGGATGGCGTGTACAGGTACAGCTGCCCATGCAGCTTCAACACGATACCACAGTTCATCAAGAGTACTGACTGGCGTATTGTGACGAGCCAGCCATTGACCAGACGTTTTCAGTTGGTGAGAGATCTGGAGAATGTGCTGGCCAGGGCAGCAGTTGAACATTTTCTGTATCCATAAAGGCCCGTACGGGACCTGCAACATGCGGTCGTGCATTATCCTGCTGAAACGTAGGGTTTCGTAGGAATCGAATGAAGGGTAGAGCCACGGGTCGTAACACATCTGAAATGTAACATCCACTGTTAAAAGTGCCGTCAGTGCGAACAAGAGTTGACCGAGACGTGCAACCAATGGCACTCCATGCCATTACGGCGGGTGATACGCCAGTATGGTGATGACGGATACACGCTTCCAATGTGCGCTCACCGCGATGTCGCCAATCACGGATGCGACCATCATGATGCTGTAAACAGAAGCTGCATTCATCCAAAAAAATGATGTTTTGCAATTCGTGCAGCCAGGTTCGTCGTTGAGTACACCATCACAGGCGCTCCTGTCTGTGATGCAGCGACAAGGGTAACCGCAGCCATGGTCTCCGAGCCGATAGTCCTTGCTGCTGCAAACGTCGTCGAATTGTTCGTGCAGATGGTTGTTGTCTTGCAAACGTCCCCATCTGTTGCTCAGGGATCGAGACGTGGCTGCACGATCCGTTACAGCCATGCGGATAAGATGCCTGTCATCTCGACTGTTAGTGATACGAGGCCGTTGGGATGCAGCACGGCGTTCCGTATTACCCTCCTGCACCAACCGATTCCATATTCTGCTAATAGTGATTGGATTTTGACCAACCCCGAGCAGCAATGTCGCGATAGGATGAACCGCAATCGCGATAAGCTACAATCCGACCTTTATCAAAGTCGGAAACGTGATGGTACGCATTTATCCTCCTTACATGAGGCATCACAACAACGTTTCACCAGGCAACACCGGTCAACTGCTGTTTGTGTATGAGAAATCGGTTGGAAACTTTCCTCGTGTCAGCACGTTGTAGGTGTCGCCACCGGCGCCAACCTTGTGTGAATGCTCTGAAAAGCTAATCATTTGCATATCACAGCATCTTCTTCCTCTGTTCACATCCATCTGCCCAACACTACTTACCAACATAAAATCCTAAACAGCTTACTTACAAGCTGTCTGATCGTGTGCGCCGTTGAGTATGCCCTTCCTGAACCCCCTTCCATTCCATATTCGCATGAAAGTCGTGGAATCTCGACCAACGAGAGCAGAAATATCGCAAAACGATAACCTACAGTACTGTCGCTGTCAGATTCCGATACATACTGTAAACGTTACCCCATCTTATTGGACGCATAACTTTTTACAAGTAACCAACATTTAAAGGTGATTTCTGAACGAGAAATCCGCTACAAAATGTTTTCTTGTGTAGAGAACTAGCGGTTTTCATTGTACTTCCCGTGAGGTCAAAGTACAGTAGACGCGTGGGTGGCTCGGGGACGGCAACAAGCGCCACTTGTCTTTCGAGAGAACGGGCGTCGCCTGTCGCAGCGGGCACACCACTTGGCTGCAGCCTCACAACTTAAGGCGCTTTACAGTTAGCGAGGTGGGCACGGACCACGGCGCGAATCCCGGACAGAGGAAGAGAGGAGGGAACACTGAACACGGCCTGCGAGCGGACGCCCACCGGCCGGAGTGGTGGAGTTACGACCTCCCAGAAAGGGAAGGGAAGTGGAGGCGACAAAAGCAGACGCAGGCGCGCTCGTGACGGCGCGCCGTCCACCGGGTGGTGCAGGGCACCGCCGTAAATCTTGGGGCTGCAGCGCCCGACGCCGGCTGGCAGTTAACCCCGCGCCAGCCGCCACCGTCGGGGTCAACCCTCCCAGCCCCGTCTGCTCTCGGACTGCATTTACACCTAGAATGTGCGACTGCGAGCGTTAACTGTACCATTGTCGATTCACAAACAAGTTGGTCCAGTGATTTTTCGGACCTCCAAAATCCTACGACCACTATCTACACGTTATGACCCTCTTCATCTACGTAAATTTTTACTGTCCCCTTCTAACAACCCTACCACAACAAAGGTCAAAAATTAATTATGATTGTAGTGTTGCTCACGCTGCTAAATATTGCATTTTCGGGCAACAACAAAGTTATATTATGTGGCAGGTGTCATTAGAGCACAGTTAATAAAGTCATTTCTTGAAATGGTCTCGTTGTGAACTCATGGCTCAATCGTCGAAAATCTAGGTAGCGACGATTCCAAGCTCGGATGCAAAGAGGCCCAGGTGTTATTCTGCGATATTCAAAAGTTTTATACATGTGTTTCATAAACCATCTTGAAGAATAAACTTTTGCAACTTAGAACAATGGTGATGTAAAAAAGTAATCAGCACTCCGAATTTAAGTTACACTTCTTTTTTATTACTTTCGTTGCAACATCGCTTCCCAATATAAAATATACAGGGCTATTACAAATGATTGAAGCGATTTCATAAATTCACTGTAGCTGCATTCATTGACATATGGACACGACACACTACAGATACGTAGAAAAACTCATAAAGTTTTTTTCGGCTGAAGCCGCACTTCAGGTTTCTGCCGCCAGCGGGCTCGAGAGCGCAGTGAGACAAAATGGCGACAGGAGCCGAGAAAGCGTATGTCGTGCTTGAAATGCACTCACATCAGTCAGTCATAACAGTGCAACGACACTTCAGGACGAAGTTCAACAAAGATCCACCAACTGCTAACTCCATTCGGCGATGGTATGCGCAGTTTAAAGCTTCTGGATGTCTCTGCAAGGGGAAATCAACGGGTCGGCCTGCAGTGAGCGAAGAAACGGTTGAACGCGTGCGGGCAAGTTTCACGCGTAGCCCGCGGAAGTCGACGAATAAAGCAAGCAGGGAGCTAAACGTACCACAGCCGACGGTTTGGAAAATCTTACGGAAAAGGCTAAAGCAGAAGCCTTACCGTTTACAATTGCTACAAGCCCTGACACCCGATGACAAAGTCAAACGCTTTGAATTTTCTTTTTGATGGTGAAGTGAACAGACACAATGTGCGAATCTGGGCGGTAGAGAATCCTTACGCATTCGTGCAGCAAATTCACAATTCAGCAAAAGTTAACGTGTTTTGTGCAATCTCACGGTTTAAAGTTTACGGCCCCTTTTTCTTCTGCGAAAAAAACGTTACAGGACACGTGTATCTGGACATGCTGGAAAACTGGCTCATGCCACAACTGGAGACCGACAGCGCCGACTTCATCTTTCAACAGGAGATTGGAAAACCGATGGATCGGTCGTGGTGGAGATCATGATCAGCAATTCATGTCATAGCCTCCACGCTCTCCCGACTTGACCCCATGCGATTTCTTTCTGTGGGGTTATGTGAAAGATTCAGTGTTTAAACCTCCTCTACCAAGAAACGTGCCAGAACTGCGAGCTCGCATCAACGATGCTTTCGAACTCATTGATGGGGACATGCTGCGCCGAGTGTGGGAGGAACTTGATTATCGGCTTGATGTCTGCCAAATCACTAAAGGGGCACATATCGAACATTTGTGAATGCCTAAAAAAACTTTTTGAGTTTTTGCACGTGTGTGCAAAGCATTGTGAAAATATCTCAAATAATAAAGTTATTGTAGAGCTCTGAAATCGCTTCAATCATTTGTAATAACCCTGTACTTGAAAATATCTTCCTCACTGTTAAAGTTCACATTTCATAGACTGACTACAATTTGCGTCTTTTCAACATGACGATCAAGACTTGACTCTCTAATAACCGCTTACACGCCCAAAAATCAGAGTTACAAGTACGTCAAAGATCATAGTGACAAAAAAAAAGAATACACATAAGAATAGTATCATTGCAATATAAACATATCGATGTATCAAAGTACCTCTACATTAATGAAATCCAATCTGAATGTTGTCACAGAAATATGTTAACTATTTTACAGAAACACAGTAGAATATTGCTAATATCGAGAGGTTGAGGTGAGGTGCCGTAATGGTTACGTAATTCAAGTACCATTACATCCTCCAAATCCTTAATGGCGTGCACATCGTCCTACTTTTCACATCCGATTGTGATTCGACACTGTGACGGCGCGGGCCAAAGGCAAGAGGGCTCTTTGCCGTAAAAAAACCCACTTGCCGTAATATGCTGTCGCAGGATAACACCATGTCGTCCGTATAGGCATTTCTGCCCAACTGTCACTCGGTGAACAGCGAGTTTCCGAAACCAGGCGCACTTCGGTACTCAGCGTTCATGGTTGCCAGGCCACAGCAAACCTGCTCTCCACATATAAATAGTAACCTTACAGTCAGGCTTGTCATCACACGAGCGGGTCATCGAGCCGACGTGGGCTACCGCCGTGAGGCTACCGATCAGACATGATCCTGACAGAACTACCTGCTAAGAATCCATGAGCCGTGGCGACTGGCGCTAGTTATGCTCCACTTGTGTCGCCGATATCGACACCCGTCTGGTCTTGTATCTCTGACTGTTCCGCCTTCGGTTTTCCAGCTTGATCTGTGACCGAGGCCTCTCTCCGGTCGGCGTTCAGCGAGGCAACATGTTTTGAAGGCTGGCCCTCGTCTCTGTCCGCTGTGTCTGAGCCTCGCCATCCTCGCCGTCCTTGCCGCTTCACCGCGCGCCGGGTGTAAGGTGCTGATCAGTCGACGCGCTTGCGTGCGAAACGGTGGCGGGTCCGTCATCTCAGGCTCGACATATTTTCATCGCGTAACTGGAAGCATTAAGTTACGTATGATTCACATGCTGCTGTTAACCTGTGAAGATCTGTGAATTTCATGGTGGCATGTTGTACCTGCCGGAGATCAGTTAAGAATGGCTCTGAATAAGAGAGTGCTATACTGAACTTGTCCGCCCTCGTGGTCTCGCGGTAGCGTTCTCGCTTCCCGAGCACGGGGTCCCGGGTTCGATTCCCGGTGTGGGTGTTGTTGTGTCGTCTTCATCATCATCATTCATCCCCATTACGGTCGGAGGAAGGCAACGGCAAACCACCTCCATTAGGACCTTGCCTAGTAAGGCGGTGCGGGTCTCCCGCATCGATCCCCTACGCTCTGTAAAGAAGCATGGGACTTCATTTCATTTCATACTGAACTTACTGAGGTGTCGAGGTGTCGTTTGCACGGAGTGGAGTCTAATTATTTCGGCAAATGCAAAAGGGAACAGAGTTTTACTGCTTGTTTTAAAGGTTCCTTACAGTGGTAATTTGATGCAGTATGTTAATTAGTGTGCTCTTCACCCAGTTTTGGTTTTAGAGTTTCTTTTAATATGAAGGGCAGAGCCTTATTAAGTCAGTGTAACTTTTATTCGGTAAATGTCTCAGTTTGCCTTTCAGTTATGCTGCAGATAGGTAGTTAATAAGACTTGCATGGTCTTGAAAGACGTGAAACACGAGTTGGATTTGTCTGCCGCGTGAATTTTTTGCTGTTGCAGAAATGGTCTGGTATGTAGGTTCAACCGACGGAGGTTCGGCGGAGGCTGTTATGCTGTCATCTCGAACTTGAGCCAGTCGTTGTGCTTTTCATGGGATGCCCCTTGCCCAGGTTAGTCTCTGTATCTACAGAGGGCAAGATCTGTAGTACTGACAATGATGGTAGGCGATACCTCTCATTAATGTATCCTGTTTGTTTATATTTCAAATAATCACTTTTTACACTGTCTTCTACAACATCTGACAGAGCTTTCTGAATAGTACGGTTACCTTTCTAGCAACTTCCGATGTAGAGTACGACATGTCCGTCCGAAACAGAGATACGCGTCTGGCTCTGGAGAACATCCAAAACAGAGTTATGCGTCCGCCACTGAAGAATGTCCGAAACAGTCTGACTAGCGCAACCAAAATACTTCGTCTCCCAGGCGCACCAAGGCGACCCGAAGGTGTCCGAAGCACATCGGTTGCAATATCGTTACTCTTATGTTTCCTCATAACTAGTCAAATATAATCAACAAAAACGGTAGACTCATAGGGTAACCATGAGAGATTGTCATACTGAAAACTGGGTTAAATACAATGAAAAGTTTACAAATAATTGAAAAGAGAAGTTAGGCGTTTTGCCACCTAACACATGAATGTGCCGACCAATGAGAAGCAAGTTCAGTAACATTGGCGGACTCTCCCACGGGAATAGAATATACTGTACCACCTGTCGCTTGTACCTCACTCCACTTTTGTGCCATATGCTACTTCACGTGTATCAAGCTGCATCAAGGCGAGCTTCAAGAAAGATAAAATACTGGCGGCCACAGCCAGGAATATCACATTAAGTATGAGTTAATTACCACATATTTGATAAATTTCATACTTAAATGCTGTAGGTAGTCATACCGAACAAAATGAAACTGTAGATTACAACGAGCTTCGAACCGCTGCCCCCCTGTTTACTCTATTAACAACCAACGACGCTACCTCTTACGCTGCGAATTAATCGAGACTCCGTTTCGTATTTTTAGAATATCCTGTTTCTCGAAAAACTTCAAAGCTGATAGTCTCTGTAATGTTGTGAAAAATATTAAGAACAACTTTTTTTCTAGCCATTAACGGTGTTCCGCGTACGTGATTCACTACGAAGCAGGAAGCAGTGTCATCCATTTTCGCGGTACATTTGAATAGCGGACAATCGGAGCACAAGCAGCGTTTACAGAGGCTGTGACTGTACACGATTTTTGAAATAAAAATTACGTAGCTAAAGCATGATTAAGACAAAGTTGATGGCTGTTAATACGTCAGAATGTTTTAAAGTTTCAGTTACACTGACATAGTAATAAGATATCTAATACATAAGTTGGATCTACTTGCAAAAGCGGAACAACACCATTGTACGAGAGTTACGGCAGCTGGCCAATCATCGCGTTTGTATTTGTTTACATCAGGTTTATTCTTATGACGAACGAACTATACGAGCACTGCAAGGCGTGTTCACAGGATATTCCCAAGCATCACCAACAGGCTCAAACTGCGCGACATTGCCCTACTCGAGGTATGGTGCACCGGTTAACAGGTCTACATCTACATTTATACTCCGCAAGCCACCCAACGGTGTGTGGCGGAGGGCACTTTACGTGCCACTGTCATTACCTCCCTTTCCTGTTCCAGTCGCGTATGGTTCGCGGGAAGAACGAATGTCTGAAAGCCTCCGTGCGCGCTCTAATCTCTCTAATTTTACATTCGTGATCTCCTCGGGAGGTATAAGTAGGGGGAAGCAATATATTCGATACCTCATCCAGAAACGCACCCTCTCGAAACCTGGCGAGCAAGCTACACCGCGATGCAGAGCGCCTCTCTTGCAGAGTCTGCCACTTGAGTTTGCTAAACATCTCTGTAACGCTATCACGCTTACCAAATAACCCTGTGACGAAACGCGCCGCTCTTCTTTGGATCTTCTCTATCTCCTCCGTCAAACCGATCTGGTACGGATCCCACACTGATGAGCAATACTCAAGTATAGGTTGAACGAGTGTTTTGTAAGCCACCTCCTTTGTTGATGGACTACATTTTGTAAGGACTCTCCCAATGAATCTCAACCTGGTACCCGCCTTACCAACAATTAATTTTATATGATCATTCCACTTCAAATCGTTCACGGTCCATATCCCAGAGATCTGCATCAAGTGGGATGTAGTAACACACCAATCTGAGAATATGGAGAGGAAGGTTCCGTTGATCAAGTCGTTCTCCGATGCCGCTTTTTTTTCAGGTAGAGAGAGACTGGAGACAATTACACTGCAATCTACCAACAATTGTAAGTGACCAAAACGTGCATTTAAGTCAATATTATAGCACATCGGATCTCTAAAAGACAGCAGCTTAACGTTCGATCTATAGGATCTAGTTGACGCTCTGAGCGTCAAAATAATGTCAACAGATCACAAGAACCGTTTCCTCAATCGTAGATACTGATAGGCAAATATAAATCTGATTAAGAAAAACTTCAGATAAATATATATAAACTGGAAAAAGAGAGAAATAAACTAAAAAGAAAAGAAAGAATGCTTTGGCCACCCACATGGATAGGCGCAGACTCTAGGACTGCGGAGACATTCACATACCAGTGTGGGTGATGTAGAATAGTGTAGCAACAGTAGGTTTAGAAGCAGATATAGTTGTAGCTAGTCGACAAACCTCGAGTTCTTCCAAGGCTGCCAGTAATATGTAGTAATAAGATGGGAGTTATTTACTTGTAACTTAAGGTAACTGCCTTTATTTTACGTTCTTTTTGTAACTGATTCTTATTTTACAAATGTCCTGTTTTACGTCTACATTAATATTACTAATAGTTGTTATTAGTACAAAACATTGTATGTCACCATGATTAACGAATATGTACGACCTGTTTAAAGCCTCCAGATAACAGGTTTAAAATTCGTATCAATAAATTGAACTGAATTGAACTGAATCCCCCTCGCTCCTCGCCATGGCGTGTTGACACAGGGCGGTTACCATATCATTGGCTCTAATTGTGCACTATTCTTCGGAGGCTGAGTGGATAAAGAAGGGAGGCGTCTGTCGTTAAGTCATGTCTGAGGACAGACATAGGCTTTTCGCAACGTACAGGTGCCCCTCCCAAAGACTCTCTCCCTTTATCCCTCTCTTACCCTCACTCCTTGTGTGCAACTATATCACTCTTGTTTTTACTGCTTATAATATTATAGCAATACGAGACCGTCGCCACTCTAGCGTCTGTGGTCAGTATTTTCACCTATATGTTTACGAGCCTCTGACATTTTATGCAACCTCCCTCCGAAGTCTGGCTGGGTATCATGGCTAGGTGACCAGTATCTCTTGTCTCGTTTCCCTTTGCTATGTTTCTAGCTCATTACGTTTAAGCTCAAGAAATGTTCTGTGATTCCACCACAGGATAACAGATGGATGTAAAAGAAATGGATGGCAGTTTCGTGGATCAGTTCCGCCAACATCCTTCTGCATAAGTGTGACCTGGGCCCTCTCCCAGTTACTGGAGATTTTAATTCGTACAATGTACGACAAATCTGATTAGAAGAGGGGTAACTCATATGTGAATTCTGTGTAGAATCTTATACGTATTCCATTGAATCCCGTTGTTTTGTTCATTTTTAGCGATCTGAGCTGCTGGGGCTACACCTTTTCTTCCGCCGTTTTCATCAAAGTTCGAGGCTTTATTGTCAGCATCTTACAAAAAATTTACGTTTCAAAGTATTGGCCAGCGCTGGACATTAATTTCTCCCATCCAAAGTAAGAGTGATTTCAGGTGTGCTGCAGGGGAGTGTCATAGGACCGTTGCTATTCACAATATACATAAATGACCTGGTGGATGACATCGGAAGTTCACTGAGGCTTTTTGCAGATGATGCTGTGGTGCATCGAGAGGTTGTAACAGTGGAAAATTGTACTGAAATGCAGGAGGATCTGCAGCGAATTGACGCATGGTGCAGGGAATGGCAATTGAATCTCAATATAGACAAGTGTAATGTGCTGCGAATACACAGAAAGATACATCCTTTATCATTTAGCTAGAAAATAGCAGGTCAGCAACTGGAAGCGGTTAATACCATAAATTATCTGAGAGTACGCAAAAGGAGTGATTTAAAATGGAATGATCGTATAATGTTGATCGTCGGTAAAGCAGATGCCAGACTGAGATTCATTGGAAGAATCCTAAGGAAATGCAATCCGAAAACAAAGGAAGTAGGTTACAGTACGCTTGTTCGCCCACTGCTTGAATACTGCTCAGCAGTGTGGGATCCGTACCAGATAGGGTTCATACGAGAGATAGAGAAGATCCAACGGAGAGCAGCGCGCTTCGTTACAGGATCATTTAGTAATCGCGAAAGCGTTACGGAGATGATAGATAAACTCCAGTGGAAGACTCTGCAGGAGAGACGCTCAGTAGCTCGGTACGGGCTTTTGTCAAAGTTTCGAGAACATACCTTCACCGAAGAGTCAAGCAGTATATTGCTCCCTCCTACGTGTATCTCGCGAAGAGACCATGAGGATAAAATCAGAGAGATTAGAGCCCACACAGAGGCATACCGACAATCCTTCTTTCCACGAACAATACGAGACTGGAATAGAAGGGAGAACCGATAGAGGTACTCAAGGTACCCTCCGCCACACACCGTCAGGTGGCTTGCGGAGTATGGATGTAGATGTAGATGTCTTTCGGGCAGCATACGAATCCCGCGGCGGAAGAACTGGGCGTTCGAAAAGATCCATGCAGCGATCCAATTTTGCAATTGTTCACATGACACGAAGCGCTGGTCAACCAGGTCGTGTGCCATTGAACTAAGAAGATGGTAGCCAAAGGGAACAATGTCTGGAAAATACGGTGGATGGGGTAGGACTTCCCATTTCAACGTTTCCAGGTATGTTTTGGCGGGTTTTGCGACATGGGGTCGAGCACTGTCATGCTGAAAAATCACCTTTTCATGTCTATCGCCGTATTGTGGCCGTTTGTCTTTCAGCGATCGGCTCAAACACATCAATTGCTTTCGATAACGATCTCCTGTGATTGATCCCGTCGGTTACAGTAGCATCGAAAGCTTTCTCTCTTTCACAACCATGCCGGTCTTCAACGTCAAAATCACCGTTCTTGAAGCATGGAAACCATTTTCTGCAAACTTCTGTCACTAACAGGCGTCTCGTCATAGGTCTTACCCAGCTTATTATGAGCCTCAGCCTCAGATTTCTTCATATCAAAACAGAAAATTAAAACCTGCCGCACATGACGAGAACTGGGCTCGTAAGTTGACATATTGCAGCCGAGAATAACTTTAAGATGCAATCAAAAATAGACTAATATTTTGATGGCGTTATGTTCTCAAATGCCTAAGTTTATTGCATGACACTTTCGACCTACGATTTGCGCCACTACGTGCCACTAATGCCGTCTGCTGAAAACGGCGGAAGCAAAGTTGTAGACCTAATACTTCTCAAACTCAGTGAAAAAACCGATGTCGTTCATAAGCAAATAAATAAGCAAACCAATAATTTCACGCTCAGTAGACTCTGTCAGTGCGAACTGTTAGAAAAAAAACGTAAATGTATTAAAAAAAACTGTAATGTCGACCTTTCCAGGGTGTTACAAAAAGGTACGGCCAAATTTTCAGGAAACATTCCTCACACACAAATAAAGAAAAGATGTTATGTGGACATGTGTCCGGAAACGCTTAATTTCCGTGTTAGAGCTCATTTTACTTTCGTCAGTATGTACTGTACTTCCCCCATTCACCGCCATGATTTCATACGGGATACTCTACCTGTGCTGCTAGAACATGTGCCTTTACAAGTACGACACAACATGTGGTTCATGCACGATGGAGCTCCTGCACATTTCAGTCGAAGTGTTCGTACGCTTCTCAACAACAGATTCGGTGACCGATGGATTGGTAGAGGCGAACCAATTCCATGGCCTCCACGCTCTCCTGACCTCAACCCTCTTGACTTTCATTTATGGGGGCATTTGAAAGCTCTTGTCTACGCAACCCCGGTACCAAATGCAGAGACTCTTCGTGCTCGTATTGTGGACGGCCGTGATACAATACGCTATTCTCCAGGGTTGCATCACCGCATCAGGTATTCCATGCGACGGAGGGTGGATGCATGTATCCTCGCTAACGGAGGACATTTTGAACATTTCGTGTAACAAAGTGTTTGAAGTCACGCTGGTACGTTCTGTTGCTGTGTGTTTCCATTCCATAATTAAAGTCATTTGAAGAGAAGTAATAAAATGAGCTCTAACATGGAATGTAAGCGTTTCCGGACACATGTCCACATAACAGGTATTTTCTTTCTTTGTGTGAGGAATGTTTGCTGTACCTTTTTGTAACACCCAGTATAAGAAGGCAACCTAAAACACAGTGAAAATTTCTGCACTGACATATGGCCCTGCTAAAATAATGAAACTGACAGAACCTACATTGCGAAAAGGAAACGAAACAGTCACATATTATGAATTTCACCTGCAAAACGATGTACTAGCAGAAACAGCCACACTCCGCAAAAGCTAAAATGGAATTACAGTTGGTCCAGGGACAATGGGTTCATAATCTTGACACAAAATGCCAATGAAGCTCATGACTCCATTTTTAAGTAACGAAGTTTCAATTAGTACGGAACGTATCGAAATAAACAATTGTAGACTCTAATATCAAAATTCATTTAATCTAATAACTTTCACGGTACAGAAACTTAACTCAGAAGATCAATCAATAGAATAATTGCCAAAAACTCTACTATGACGAGGGTGAAGTGGACCAGCAATACAAGTCTACAAAAATGAAAATAAACTTTTTACCTCATCAAACAATACCTTTTTTTATGTCCGATGCTATCCAATCATAGTTCCGAGTTTTCGTTCCTCTTCGTAATAAATCTGCAACTCGCATAGTTCCAAAAGTGCGTCCATGAATAACACTGTACACTCCACGAACCCCCGCCTGCTGTACACCACAGCTATCCATAATCCATTACTGACAGTCAAAGATTCTACGCTCCACACTGCTGCCATCGCAGACACAGATATTGTTGCCAAACAACTGTTTCTCTGACCACAATTGTCCAAATTTATCATTTTCCTTTACAAATATTAACACACCCAATAACATCATCAAAAAATAGCCATCTTACAGGGTTAACGGCACCTCCACCTCCCACTATGCTGTTTCGAAGAGGAAAAAGAAGCAAAAACAAACGACCTTCCCACACTGTGCTCTTCCCACGCTGTTCCACAAAAGATGTTTCTCGCGGGTACAATCACCTACGTAAACCAAATCTTATCGCCATTCTGCCTAATAGTGGCCGTAAAGAGCAAGTCGCGGCGTCGTCCACAGAATACTTAACTGAACGGAGACGGTGGTCAGTGGCGCCGACAGAGAGGCGGTTTTGTAGCCAGGCATAAAAACACATCGACGAAAACGATTATGCGCGCTGCAGAACATTATGGCCTGCTTGTTAATTGCTCATAAAAAGTCTTTCGGCGATTTCAGTAATTTCATTTCAGTTGTTAAACGCTAATTATAGCACTTGTCATTCATCGTTCTCCTTGGCATTTTCATAGATTTTATATAATCACTGCATGTTCGGTACTACACAGCTTTTAACTTGCACAACTCGATTGTATGCACCGCGAAAGCCACTAGATGACTTCTATGGAGCGTATTCGTCACAGGAAAAAAATAAAAAAGAGTAAAACACACCAACACACGCAAGCGCTCGTAAACTTGGTTTACTCTTACAACAGAAGCTTGCATATACGAACGAAGCGAAAATAATAACAATAATTCCAGCTTTCGATTGCACTGGTGATGTGTAAGCGATACTAACACGTCACACGCGTGCAGAAATTACTGGTGTCGCACTTTTTTGACATCAGCCTTCTGACTGATTGGAAGCTGCGCGCCACGAATTCTTTTTCCTCTCCGTCCTAGGGTGGCACTTAAACCTCAGTTATTTGCCGAATGCATTCCAATATTTCTGTCTTCCTCTACAGTTTTTAACCCTCCACAGCTCCCTTTAATACCTTGGAGGTTATTATTGCCCGCTTCCAGGCGCGGCTCGTGGTTTCTATACGAGGGAAGGCTGCGGCATTTATCGATCGGAGCCAACATAGACCTCGGGTTACGCTACAGATTAGTCTGAGGTCACCAACTAAGAATTCAGGGGGAGGGGGTGGGCAGATCACTCTCTACCAATAATTTTACGTACTGTATCTTCTATAATCAGGTATTAAATATCATTAGAAGCTAACTTCGAGTTAAAATCTTTGGTTAGTGTTTTTATTCATCATTATTACATTTTCTGACACTTTGCAGCAAATCATATGAAAAGACGCGTTTCGGAGAGATCTTTAATGCGGGTCTGGAAGCACCAAGTTCTTTCACTTTCATCCTATGGCCGTGTTCCAAGTTTTTACGTATTAATTTGCACACTGAATTCATATTGCGCTTATTTCACACTCACGGTATGTCGCAGATATTCACCAGCAAGTGAAACTCACAAAAATCCTGCAAAATATACTCCGAAAAAGAAACTTGCTAATATCACACGGTATCAACAAAAGCAGTCAGCATCAGCAAGCAAGGAAAGTAAAGTAACGGGACAAATTTCGCGCGCTTTGTCCTCTAACCACTTATCAAACTCTCGCTAGATGGCAGTACCGGTATGTTGCTGTAGTGTAGTGCACTCTGGCGGGATATTTGCAAACTTATTATAAATGTGGATAAAATAGCCAATAGCAGAAACAAAACAAGTATGTAAAACATTATCAAAACAACAATACTAAATGTCGATTAAAGACGCGTCGAACCGTAGTAGAGATGTGCAGAGACAGAGATTGGATAGCGAAGTTTCGGCCACTCTACATTCCTTTATTACACAGATAGTGGAACCTGAAAAATGTGTGGTGGTTGGTATGACACCCTTAGGCTGCAAGCTCTGAGCCTTCGGGTCGCCCATAAAGAGCAGTACTATGTAGAAGCCACGCCCCCAAACCGCTACTACATGCAGCTTACGGACGTTCCAAGGCGCAGCCTAAACACTACTAACCGTTCGGAAAACATCTATCGATACAACAGTTCCAAAAACGTTGACCGTCGTTATTTTAATCGGAATGGGAAATATGCGAAATTCGTCCTGATAATTTAAATTATGTAATACGTTCTTGCGAAATTTACTTTAACATATATTTTGGGGCGGCTCCGCCTCAGAGCCTTTAATTACGAGCCGCGCCTGCCCGCTTCTTTAACACAATTCTATCGTCCTGTTCTCGTCGTTGTTTTTCATTTTGTTCCTGCCGGTGTTTTTCTTGTGTTCCTTTCTTCGACGGCGCTGAGGAAACCACCTCGCTCTTGATCCCATCAGCCCACTTAGTTTTCAACATTCTTCTGTAGCACCACATCTCAATCACTTCGACTCACTTCTGATCCAGTTTCCCCACTGTCAGCGATTCACTACCATACAATGCTGTACTCCAAACGCACATTCTCAGAAATTTCTTCCTTAGATTAAGGATTATGCTTGATATCAGTAGACTTCTCTTAGCCAGAGAAGTCCTCTTTGCCTGTGCCAATTCGATTTTTATGTACTCCTTGGTTCTTCTGTTAAGGGCTGTTTTGTTTTTCTTCCTAGGCCACAGAAGACTTTTATTTCGTCTATCTCGTGATCACCAATTCTGATGTTAAGTTTCTCGCTAGCCTCATTTCTTCTACTTCTCATTATACTTTACATGGTTCACTCTCAATCCATATACTGCTCACATTAGATTGTTCATTCCATTCAACAGCTCCTGTAATTTTTCCTTACTATCATTGAATATAGGTATATCATCAGCATATCTTACCACTGCTATCCTTTCACCCTGAATTTTAATCTCACTCTTCAACTTCTCTTTTATTTCCGTCATTGCTTCTTCAGTGTGTACACTGAATAGTGAGGGCGAAAGGCTACATTCCTGTTTTCAACCCATTTTAATCCGAACACTTCGTTCTTGGTCTTCCAGTCCTCTCGGTTCTTGCAAAATCGTAAATTACTCGTCTTTCCTCGCTCCCATTTCTCTCGGATTTTCGAATACCTAGCTCCATTTTACAGTGTCGAACGCTTTTTCCGTCAGAACTTCCTCGCTGGTGCCTTTACCTTTCCTAAACCCAAACTGAGTGTCATATAACAGATACTCAATTTTCTTTTCCATTCGTCTATATAGGCCTACTCGTATTACTCTTGCCAGCAGCTTGGATGCATGAGCCGTTAAGCTGATTGTGCAATAGGTCTCACACTTATCTGCCCTTGATATCTTCGAAAGTGCGTGGATGACATTTTTCCGAAAGTCTGTTGGTATGTAGCTCTCCTCATAGATTCTACCCACCAATCTGAATATTCGTTTGGTTGCCAATTCTCCCTCCGCTCTCTGTTCTGCGTTTAAAGAAATGCTGGTCGGAATGACTGACTCAGTATATAGAAAGATCAAAGCAACCTTCAGTGAAATTAAAAGCACTAAGAATGCAATGGTAATTCCACTGTCATTTCAACAGCAGCGACTACCCTAGCACACCTCAACTTGTCCACACACTACTGATGTTGTGCGCCTTGTCCAATATCCCCATCACACTCCAGTAAGAGTTGGAGGGTGGTGTGCATCCACACAGAAGTGATCAATTGGTCTACATCTACATCTACATGTATACTCCGCAAGCCACCCAACGGTGTGTCGCGGAGGGCACTTTACGTGCCACTGTCATTACCACCCTTTCCTGTTCCACTCGCGTATGGTTCGCTGGAAGAACGACTGCCGGAAAGCCTCCGTGCGCGCTCGAATCTCTCTAATTTTACATTCGTGATCTCCTCGGGAGGTATAAGTAGGGGGAAGCAATATATTCGATACCTCATCCAAAAACGCACCCTCTCGAAACCTGGACAGCAAGCTACACCGCGATGCAGAGCGCCTCTCTTGCAGAGTCTGCCACTTGAGTTTGCTAAACATCTCCGTAACGCTATCACGCTTACCAAATAACCCTGTGACGAAACGCGCCGCTCTTCTTTGGATCTTCTCTAGCTCCTCCGTCAAACCGATCTGGTACGGATCCCACACTGATGAGCAATACTCAAGTATATGCCGAACGAGTGTTTTGTAAGCCATCTCCTTTGTTGATGGACTACATTTTCTAAGGACTCTCCCAATGAATCTCAACCTGACACCCGCCTTACCAACAATTTGTTTTATATGATCATTCCACCTCAAATCGTTCCGCACGCATACTCCGAGATATTTTACAGACGTAACTGCTACCAGTGTTCGTTCCGCTATCATGTAATCATACAATATAGGATCCTTCTTTCTATGTATTCGCAGTACATTTCATTTGTCTATGTTAAGGGTCAGTTGCCGCTCCCTGCACCAAGTGCCTATCCGCTGCAGATCTTCCTGCATTTCGCTGCAATTTTCTAATGCTGCAACTTCTCTGTATACTACAGCATCATTCGAGAAAAGCCGCATGGAACTTCCGACACTATCTACTAGGTCTTTTACATATATTGTGAAAAGCAATGGTCCCATAACATTCCCCTGTGGCAAGCCAGAGGTTACTTTAACGTCTGTAGACGTCTCTCCATTGAGAACAACATGCTGTGTTCTGTTTGCTAAAAACTCTTCAATCCAGCCACACAGCTGGTCTGAGACTCCGTAGGCTCTTACTTTATCAGGTGACAGTGCGGAACTGTATCGAACGCCTTCCGGAAGTCAAGGAAAATGGCATCTACCTGGGAGTCTGTATCTAATATTTTCTGGGTCTCATGAACAAATAAAGCGAGTTGTGTCTCACACGATCAGTTTCCGGAATCTCACCTCAATTATGTATGTATGTTTTTTTTTCTATGGATAGGTTGAGAATTTGTGTCTGGGGGGACGTGTGCCACGGTAGTTGGTGCAATTGCGATGGCTCAGTGATCAGCACGTCTGCCTAATAACTAGGAGACCTGAGTTCGAATCCCTATCTGGCACAAATTTTCGACTATCCCCATTGATTTAAATCAATATCCACTGTAGTCTTGAGTCCCTTAAACTTCACTCTAATCTTCATCATTACTACATTGTGATCAGAGTCTGTAGCTGCGACGTCGCCATGTATACCTGAACTATCGTTGTCGCTGTTGGTTTTCTCTCGAATCTATTGAGAACAACCCTACCACTGAACTGTTCACAGTAACTCACTCTCTGCACTACTTCCCCATTTGTAACAAATCCTTCTCCTGTTATACCATTTTCTGTTGCTGTTGATACGTATTACCCTATACTCATACGACCAGAAATCCATACCTTCTTACCATTTCACTTCACTGACTCCCACCATATTTAGATTGGGCCTTTGCACTTCCTTTCTCGAACATCCTGACTTTCCTATTATATTCAGACTTCTGATATTCCGTGCTCCGACTTGTAGACTATTATCCATCGTTTGTTGTTCCATCTTTTTTTCATAGCCACCTCCCCGTAGCAGCCCCAACAGATGCGAATCGGGGATTAATCCGGAATATTTTGCCAATGGAGAGATGATCATGGCTTACCAATCGGATTCTCATGTATTACCCAACAAAGCAAACGGAATACCTGCCCAGGGTGACAACAGAGCCGTGTTTGTCCACGAGAAACCGGGAGTGGATGTAGTAACGGCACATATTCCGGCATTATTCCAAGTCGAGCGATCGCACGCTGCACATGTATACGCCAATGCCTGGGTAGCACAACGATTAAACATTGACTGGAACTTCATTTTTTGCGAAAGTTCTCGCAAACTTTCACTGTGACATCATTTCTTCACACTGTAAAGTGTATAAATTCATGTTTCGTCTGGATGAACCATTAAACTCGGTAACTCCGATGCTTCATTGGTTTGCAAAATTGAAACTATAAGAGATAGTAAAATGACAATGTGACAGACGAAACAAAGTAAATAAACTGTTTATTATTTCAAAAATAACTGTTAACACACTTGTCACACAGTGACACAAGACAGTCAACGTCTTCACGGAAAATTATTTGCGGTTGCCTAATGAGATATCCACCCCCCCCCCCCCCCCCCTGAACCATGGACCTTGCCGTTGGTGGGGAGGCTTGCGTGCCTCAGCGATACAGATAGCCGTACCGTAGGTGCAACCACAACGGAGGCCAGACAAACGTGTGGTTCCTGAAGAAGGGCAGCAGCCTTTTCAGTAGTTGCAAGGGCAACAGTCTGGATGATTGACTGATCTGGCCTTGTAACAATAACCAAAACGGCCTTGCTGTGCTGGTACTGCGAACGGCTGAAAGCAAGGGGAAACTACGGCCGTAATTTTTTCCGAGGGCATGCTGCTTTACTGTATGATTAAATGATGATGGCGACCTCTTGGGTAAAATATTCCGGAGGTAAAATAGTCCCCCATTCGGATCTCCGCGCGGGGACTACTCAAGAGGATGTCGTTATGAGGAGAAAGAAAACTGGCGTTCTACGGATCGGAGCGTGGAATGTCAGATCCCTTAATCGGGCAGGTAGGTTAGAAAATTTAAAAAGGGAAATGGATAGGTTGAAGTTAGATGTTGTTGTTGTTGTGGTCTTCAGTCCTGAGACTGGTTTGATGCAGCTCTCCATGCTACTCTATCCTGTGCAAGCTTTTTCATCTCCCAGTACCTACTGCAACCTACATCCTTCTGAATCTGCTTAGTGTATTCATTTCTTGGTCTCCCTCTACGATTTTTACCCTCCACGCTGCCCTCCAATACTAAATTGGTGATCCCTTGATGCCTCAGAACATGCCCTACCAACCGATCCCTTCTTCTGGTCAAGTTGTGCCACAAACTTCTCTTCTCCCCAATCCTATTCAATACTTCCTCATTAGTTATGTGATCTACCCATCTAATCTTCAGCATTCTTCTGTAGCACCACATTTCGAAAGCTTCTATTCTCTTCTTGTCCAAACTATTTATCGTCCATGTTTCACTTCCATACATGGCTACACTCCATACGAATACTTTCAGAAATGACTTCCTGACACTTAAATCAATACTGGATGTTAACAAATTTCTCTTCTTCAGAAACGCTTTCCTTGCCATTGCCAGCCTACATTTTATATCCTCTCTACTTCGACCATCATCAGTTATTTTGCTCCCCAAATAGCAAAACTCCTTTACTACTTTAAGTGCCTCATTTCCTAATCTAATTCCCTCAGCATCACCCGACTTAATTAGACTGCATTCCATTATCCTTGTTTTGCTTTTGTTGATGTTCATCTTATATCCTCCTTTCAAGACACTGTCCATTCCATTCAACTGCTCTTCCAAGTCCTTTGCTGTCTCTGACAGAATTACAATGTCATCGGCGAACCTCAAAGTTTTTATTTCTTCTCCATGAATTTTAATACCTACTCCGAATTTTTCTTTTGTTTCCTTTACTGCTTGCTCTATATACAGATTGAACAACATCGGGGAGAGGCTACAACCCTGTCTTACTCCCTTCCCAACCACTGCTTCCCTTTCATGTCCCTCGACTCTTATAACTGCCATCTGGTTTCTGTACAAGTTGTAAATAGCCTTTCGCTCCCTGTATTTTACCCCTGCCACCTTTAGAATTTGAAAGAGAGTATTCCAGTCAACATTGTCAAAAGCTTTCTCTAAGTCTACAAATGCTAGAAACGTAGGTTTGCCTTTCCTTAATCTTTCTTCTAAGATAAGTCGTAAGGTCAGTATTGCCTCACGTGTTCCAGTGTTTCTACGGAATCCAAACTGATCTTCCCCGAGGTTGGCTTCTACTAGTATTTCCATTCGTCTGTAAAGAATTCGTGTTAGTATTTTGCAGCTGTGACTTATTAAGCTGATAGTTCGGTAATTTTCACATCTGTCAACACCTGCTTTCTTTGGGATTGGAATTATTATATACTTCTTGAAGTCTGAGGGTATTTCGCCTGTTTCATACATCTTGCTCACCAGATGGTAGAGTTTTGTCAGGACTGGCTCTCCCACGGCCGTCAGTAGTTCCAATGGAATGTTGTCTACTCCGGGGGCCTTGTTTCGACTCAGGTCTTTCAGTGCTCTGTCAAACTCTTCACGCAGTATCATATCTCCCATTTCATCTTCATCTACATCCTCTTCCATTTCCATAATATTGTCCTCAAGTACATCGCCCTTGTATAGACCCTCTATATACTCCTTCCACCTTTCTGCTTTCCCTTCTTTGCTTAGAACTGGGTTTCCATCTGAGCTCTTGATATTCATACAAGTTGTTCTCTTATCTCCAAAGGTCTCTTTAATTTTCCTGTAGGCGGTATCTATCTTACCCCTAGTGAGATAGGCCTCTACATCCTTACATTTGTCCTCTAGCCATCCCTGCTTAGCCATTTTGCACTTCCTGTCGATCTCATTTTTGAGACGTTTGTATTCCTTTTTGCCTGTTTCACTTACTGCATTTTTATATTTTCTCCTTTCATCAATTAAATTCAATATTTCTTCTGTTACCCAAGGATTTCTACTAGCCCTCGTCTTTTTACCTACTTGATCCTCTGCTGCCTTCACTACTTCATCCCTCAAAGCTACCCATTCTTCTTCTACTGTATTTATTTCCCCCATTCCTCTCAATTGCTCCCTTATGCTCTCCCTGAATCTCTGTACAACCTCTGGTTCTTTTAGTTTATCCAGGTCCCATCTCCTTAAATTCCCACCTTTTTGCAGTTTCTTCAGTTTTAATCTACAGGTCATAACCAATAGATTGTGGTCAGAGTCCACATCTGCCCCTGGAAATGTCTTACAATTTAAAACCTGGTTCCTAAATCTCTGTCTTACCATTATATAATCTATCTGATACCTTTTAGTATCTCCAGGGTTCTTCCATGTATACAACCTTCTTTCATGATTCTTAAACCAAGTGTTAGTTATGATTACGTTGTGCTCTGTGCAAAATTCGACCAGGCGGCTTCCTCTTTCATTTCTGTCCCCCAATCCATATTCACCTACTATGTTTCCTTCTCTCCCTTTTCCTACACTCGAATTCCAGTCACCCATGACTATTAAATTTTCGTCTCCCTTCACAATCTGAATAATTTCTTTTATTTCATCATACATTTCTTCAATTTCTTCGTCATCTGCAGAGCTAGTTGGCATATAAACTTGTACTACTGTAGTAGGCATGGGCTTCGTATCTATCTTGGCCACAATAATGCGTCCACTATGCTGTTTGTAGTAGCTTACCCGCATTCCTATTTTCCTATTCATAGTTAGAAGTTAGATATAGTGGGAATTAGTGAAGTTCGGTGGCAGGAGGAACAAGACTTCTGGTCAGGTGACTACAGGGTTATAAACACAAAATCAAATAGGGGTAATGCAGGAGTAGGTTTAATAATGAATAGGAAAATAGGAATGCGGGTAAGCTACTACAAACAGCATAGTGAACACATTATTGTGGCCAAGATAGATACGAAGCCCACACCTACTACAGTAGTACAAGTTTATATGCCAACTAGCTCTGCAGATGACGAAGAAATTGAAGAAATGTATGATGAAATAAAAGAAATTATTCAGATTGTGAAAGGAGACGAAAATTTAATAGTCATGGGTGACTGGAATTCGAGTGTAGGAAAAGGGAGAGAAGGAAACATAGTAGGTGAATATGGATTGGGGGACAGAAATGAAAGAGGAAGCCGCCTGGTAGAATTTTGCACAGAGCACAACATAATCATAACTAACACATGGTTTAAGAATCATGAAAGAAGGTTGTATACATGGAATAACCCTGGAGATACTAGAAGGTATCAGATAGATTATATAATGGTAAGACAGAGATTTAGGAACCAGGTTTTAAATTGTAAGACATTTCCAGGGACAGATGTGGACTCTGACCACAATCTATTGGTTATGAACTGTAGATTAAAACTGAAGAAACTGCAAAAAGGTGGGAATTTAAGGAGATGGGACCTGGATAAACTGAAAGAACCAGAGGTTGTACAGAGTTTCAGGGAGAGCATAAGGGAACAATTGACAGGAATGGGGGAAAGAAATACAGTAGAAGAAGAATGGGTAGCTTTGAGGGATGAAGTAGCGAAGGCAGCAGAGGATCAAGTAGGTAAAAAGACGAGGGCTAGTAGAAATCCTTGGGTAACAAAAGAAATATTGAATTTAATTGATGAAAGGAGAAAATATAAAAATGCAGTAAATGAAGCAAGCAAAAAGGAATACAAACGTCTCAAAAATGAGATCGACAGGAAGTGCAAAATGGCTAAGCAGGGATGGCTAGAGGACAAATGTAAGGATGTAGAGGCCTGTCTCACTAGGGGTAAGATAGATACTGCCCACAGGAAAATTAAAGAGACCTTTGGAGATAAGAGAACGACTTGTATGAATATCAAGAGCTCAGATGGAAACCCAGTTCTAAGTAAAGAAGGGAAAGTAGAAAGGTGGAAGGAGTATATAGAGGGTCTATACAAGGGAGATGCATTTGAGGACAATATTATGGAAATGGAAGAGGATGTAGATGAAGATGAAATGGGAGATATGATACTGCGTGAAGAGTTTGACAGAGCACTGAAAGACCTGAGTCGAAACAAGGCCCCCGGAGTAGACAACATTCCATTGGAACTACTGACGGCCGTGGGAGAGCCAGTCCTGAAAAAACTCTACCATCTGGTGAGCAAGATGTATGAAACAGGCGAAATACCCTCAGACTTCAAGAAGAATAAAATAATTCCAAACTCAAAGAAAGCAGGTGTTGACAGATGTGAAAATTACCGAACTATCAGTTTAATAAGTCACAGCTGCAAAATACTAACACGAAGTCTTTACAGACGAATGGAAAAACTAGTAGAAGCCAACCTCGGGGAAGATCAGTTCGGATTCCGTAGAAACACTGGAACACGTGAGGCAATACTGACCTTACGACTTATCTTAGAAGAAAGATTAAGGAAAGGCAAACCTACGTTTCTAGCATTTGTAGACTTAGAGAAAGCTTTTGACAATGTTGACTGGAATACTCTCTTTCAAATTCTAAAGGTGGCAGGGGTAAAATACAGGGAGCGAAAGGCTATTTACAACTTGTACAGAAACCAGATGGCAGTTATAAGAGTCGAGGGACATGAAAGGGAAGCAGTGGTTGGGAAGGGAGTAAGACAGGGTTGTAGCCTCTCCCCGATGTTATTCAATCTGTATATTGAGCAAGCAGTAAAGGAAACAAAAGAAAAATTCGGAGTAGGTATTAAAATTCATGGAGAAGAAATAAAAACTTTGAGGTTCGCCGATGACATTGTAATTCTGTCAGAGACAGCAAAGGACTTGGAAGAGCAGTTGAATGGAATGGACAGTGTCTTGAAAGGAGGATATAAGATGAACATCAACAAAAGCAAAACAAGGATAATGGAATGTAGTCTAATTAAGTCGGGTGATGCTGAGGGAATTAGATTAGGAAATGAGGCACTTAAAGTAGTAAAGGAGTTTTGCTATTTGGGGAGCAAAATAACTGATGATGGTCAAAGTAGAGAGGATATAAAATGTAGGCTCTCAATGGCAAGGAAAGCGTTTCTGAAGAAGAGAAATTTGTTGACATCCAGTATTGATTTAAGTGTCAGGAAGTCATTTCTGAAAGTATTCGTATGGAGTGTAGCCATGTATGGAAGTGAAACATGGACGATAAAATAGTTTGGACAAGAAGAGAATAGAAGCTTTCGAAATGTGGTGCTACAGAAGAATGCTGAAGATTAGATGGGTAGATCACATAACTAATGAGGAAGTATTGAATAGGATAGGGGAGAAGAGAAGTTTGTGGCACAACTTGACCAGAAGGAGGGATCGGCTGGTAGGACATGTTCTGAGGCATCAAGGGATCACCAATTTAGTATTGGGGGGCAGCGTGGAGGGTAAAAATCGTAGAGGGAGACCAAGAGATGAATACACTAAGCAGATTCAGAAGGATGTAGGTTGCAGTAGGTACTGGGAGATGAAAAAGCTTGCACAGGATAGAGTAGCATGGAGAGCTGCATCGAACCAGTCTCAGGACTGAAGACCACAACAACAACATAATGAGCTATGATTTTATCCAGTGAGCACTTCTTCTGCCGAAGCAAACTGACGTTCTCGAATGTCTTTCTTCGGGGCAACAAAACCAGAAATCTCGTGGGGAGAGATTTTGATTGAATGGAGGATGTGTAAAGGTTCCCAGCGAAACTTCTGCAGCGTATTCGAAACAAAAGACATGCACCTCCGATAAAATGATGATCTCTCTCTTCACCTGCAAGGGCTCGTTGCTCATTGACTTTCTGGAACACAGTGCCATAATTATCACACATTGGTACGTGGACACTTTGCAAAGATCGAAGCGCGTCATCATGTACATACACCCAGGAATATTAACGGATGGCATCATTCTGTAGTAGGAAAGCCCTTACACACCCTCCATACAGTACCGAACTCCCACCACGCGATTTCCGTATTTTTTATGCCGTGAAGAAAGACATTCGTAAGCATCGACTTGCTTCGGACGATCAGGTTCAGGCCTGGGTACAATCATTGTCCCGTAGGCAACCGCAAACATTTTTCCATGAAGGCATTGCCCATCTTGTCTCATACTGTATAAATGTAGGCTATTAAGAGCTATTGCAGTTACTTTTGAAATAATAAACAGCTTACTTACTATTTTACATGTCTCTAGTTTTTATTTGATTGCCCATTACGTGTAGTCTCGCTTGCATATGATGACTCGTTTATTCTGGCACCTTTTTGAGCTAAATCCATACACAGTCTTGTTTTGTGAGATAATAGTTGTGAAGTTTTCGCTGAGTTGATGAACATAACATAGATGAAATGACTGCCCAATAACTAGGGATAGGAAAATTTCACGAAATCAATAACGCGAAAAATAACGCTAAATTAACAGTTTTTATCAAACTAAAAGAAAATCCGCAATTTTACGAGACGTTGAGAAATTTTTTAATTTTTCCGTATATTATAAATCTGAGAATGGCAGCTTACTAACATTCGCAACTGAATGTTAAACTGCATTTTGACTTCTAACTTCCTCAAGGCTCAGGTTTGTGTATAATCTTAAACAGATAGTACATTTCCCGCATAATGAACTTTGGAGTAACCACAGAAATAGCACCGAAATTTGCAAAAATAACACAGAATTTGGCAAATACGTAACACAAAATACGGCAAAAAACAAGGCTAAAAATAACACCAAGTTGCAAAAAAAGTCAGTGAACTTGGCAAAAAAATTGTATTTTATTGGAAGAAACAACACAGACTTTGGCAGAAAATGGTACCAAATGTAGCAAAAATTACACCGAATTTGGCAAAAAATACACAAAATTTGGCAAAAAATACACTGAATTTGGCAAATAATTGATAACCAACTTGGCAAAAATATTAACTGCAAAAATTACGACGAGTCTGGTAAAAAATGACACCCATCTGGGCAAGAACTACCATCGAAAGTGACAAAAAATAACACCAAATGTTACAAAAACTAACACCGAATTCGATCATAAAATAAACGATTTTTTCCAGTTACTAAAAATGACACTTTTTTTCATGGCATGTTTATTGCGTGCACTTTGCTTCTTCTGTTTTGGAGTGCCGGCCGCGGTGGCCGAGCGGTTCTAGGCGCTTCAGTCCGGAACTGCGCGACTGCTACGGTCGCAGGTTCGAATTCTGCCTCGGGCATGGATGTGTGTGATGTCCTTAGGTTAGTTAGGTTTAAGTAGTTCTAAGTTCTAGGGGACTGATGACCTCTGATGTTAAGTCCCATAGTGCTCAGAGCCATTTGAACCATTTTTGTTTTGGAGCAAATACCTGAGAATCCCAGTCCGATCGGCATCGTGTTCATTCTGCCGTAATTTTCACACCTCAAGGTCATTCCGTCACGTTTCCCGTCTGCAGCTTCACTCCTCATTGCGAACAGCAAGACGTCGCACCTGCCTGCAAAGCCATTTTCGGCGACCATACTGCGAGGTAATAGCGAGCACCACTTTGCCCTGGGACTTGTCTGTAACTAGTCACATGGCCAGCTTAAGGGTACACGGTCGCTGTTTATTGACAACACTAGTTTCTGAAAGCTTCAGTATATTGAAGCAACATTACACCATCAACAATATTGACAAAAATTGTGGCTGACAGCACGGTTTCACAAGGTTAAGATGTCGAACGCCCAAAAGAAATCTAGTGCTGCAATTATATTAACTATAGCCCGCAAGCAACAGAAACCGGGAGGAAACGGATCCGAGAACGCTTGAAAGAAACGGGCGACTGGTGGCATGTTAATTTACTGACAAATCATAATCACAGACCCGACAGATTTCATAAATTATTTTCTGAGACATCCGCATCGTACAACGAGTTATTAATGTTGATATGAGATAACATAAAAATGCAGTAAATTAAGCAGGCAAAAAGAAATACAAACGTCTCAAAAATGAGATCGACAGGAAGTGTAAAATGGCTTAGCAGGAATGGCTAGAGGACCAATGTAAGGATGTAGAGGCGCATATCACTAGGGGTAAGATAGATACTGCCTACAGGAAAATTAAAGAGACCTTTGGAGACAAGAGAACCACTTGCATGAATATCAAGAGCTCAGATGGAAACGCAGTTCTAAGCAAAGGAAGGGAAAGCAGAAAGGTGGAAGAAGGTGGAAGAAGAGCGATGTTATTGAGGACAATATTATGGAAGAGAATGGAGATGAAGATAAAATAGGAGATACGATACTGCGTAAAGAGTTTGACAGAGTACTGAAAGACCTAAGACGAAACAAGGCCGCGAGAGTAGACAACATTCCATTAGAACTACTGACAGCCTTGGGAGAGCCACACCTAACAAAACTCTACCATCTAGTGAGCAAGATGTATGAGAGAGGCGAAATACCCTCAGACTTCAAAAAGAATATAATAATTCCAAACCAAAAGAAAGCAGGTGTTGACAGATGTGAAAATTACCGATTAGTTTAATAAGCCACGGCTGCAAAATACTAACACGAATTCTTTACAGACGAATGGAAAAACTGGTAGAAGCCGACCTCGGGGAAGATCAGTTTGCATTCCGTGGAAATATTGGAACATGTGAGGCAATACTGACCCTACGACTTATCTTAGAAAATAGATTATCGAAAGGCAAACGTACGTTTCTAGCATTTGTAGACTTATAGAAAGCTTTTGACAATGTTGACTGGAATACTCTCTTTCAAATTCTGAAGGTGGCAGGGGTAAAACACAGGGAGCGAAAGGCTATTTACAATTTGTACAGAAACCAGGAGGGAAGCAGTGGTTGGGAAGGGAGTGAGACAAGGTTGTAGCCTTTCCCCGATGTTATTCAATCTGTATATTGAGCAAGCAGTGAAGGAAACAAAAGAAAAATTTGGAGTGGGAATTAAAATCCATGGAGAAGAAATAAAAACTTTGAGTTTCGCCGATGACGTTGTAATTGTGTCAGAGACAGCAAAGGACCTGGAAGAGCAGCTGAACGGAATGGACAGTGTCCTGAAACGAGGATATAAGATGAGCATCAACAAAAGCAAAACGAGGATATGGGAATGTAGTCAAATTAAGTCGGGTGATGCTGAGGGAATTGGATTAGGAAATCAGACACTTAAAGTAGTAAAGGAGTTTTGCTATTTAGGGAGCAAAATAACTGATGATGGTCGAAGTACAGAGGATATAAAATGTAGACTAGCAATGGCAAGGAAAGCGTTTCTGAAGAAGAGAAATTTGTTAACATCGAGTATTGATTTAAGTGTCAGGAAGACGTTTCTGAAAGTATTTGTATGGAGTGTGGCCATGTGTGGAAGTGAAACGTGGATGATAAATAGTTTGGACAAGAAAAGAATAGAAGCTTTCGAAATGTGGTGCTACAGAAGAATGCTGTAGATTAGATGGGTATATCACATAACTAATGAGGAGGTATTGAATAGAATTGGGGAGAAGTGGAGTTTGTGGCACAACTTTACTAGAAGAAGGGATCGGTTGGTAAGACACGTTATGAGGCATCAAGGGATCACCAATGTAGTACTGGAGGGCAGCGTGGAGGTTACAAATCGTAGAGGGAGACCAAGAGATGAATACACTAAGCAGGTTCAGAAGGATGTAGGTTGCAGTAGGTGCTGGGAGACGAAGAAGCTTGCACAGGATAGAGTAGCATGGAGAGGTGCATCAAACCAGTCTGTGGACTGAAGACCAGGACAACAACAACGAGATAACATAGAGAAACAAAATACGTTAATGAGAGAGGCAATCGTAGTTGACAAGAGATCAAGAGTAACCTAGGGGTTTCTGGATCAAAGTTTAGTTCTGTAGTATCAGTAAACACAATTAGTAAAATGTTTACCTGTCAAGCAATCATATCTGCCTGTCAAAGACATGTTCAGGCAACGAACGCAGTTTTTTGCGTTTTGTTGTAATTTGGTGAAACTGACATGCATTTTCAGACCTCTGCCAGTCATCGCAGATACAGGACGTATTTTTCGAAGTGGAACCGTTTTTCCAAATTGTTATGTAATTCACCAACCTATGCTATATTTTCAAATTAATAAAGTAAGCAGTGACCTCCTAAAGTGGTTACGCTCGCATGTGTCTATTAAAATTGTTTTGTGTTAAAATATTACTTGAAAAATTGAATCTCAGGTATGATGTACACAAAGACAAATTGCTGCACACTAACGCCGTGTGGTTGGTTTAAGAAGCTGTGACAGCATGTGAATGGAGATATTGTCCGTCAGTACCTGATCTTACACGTTCATTATGTATTGACAAAATTGAAAATAATTTGAGAGCCATCAATAGTGCTCGTCAATATTTCTAGTACTGACAGTACGTCAGTCCGCTCTCGCAGACGGTTGATACTTCGAAGGTTTGACAATATTACTGAACGTGTGGGGGCCCCTTTAGTTCCCGCTGCGAATGGGTCTGCGGTTCGCTTTGTCGAGTAATAGCTGCTTCGACCAGGGCTGCACGGAATGTAGCCGATAAGTTAACTAAAAAAATGTAAGATATAAGTCTAATTGAAAACGACATACACTCATGACCGTTTGAAAGGAGATAGTTGCTGCTGTTTTGAAGGCAAGAAAAATTGAGACATGGCGCTTCCGTCGCCACAACGAAAGGTGTAGTCAGATATCTCACGTGACAGGGTGTTGTCAAACCTAGTATTGGCTGTGGCTGTGGCAGTTGAGCGCAGTGTGGGTAAGGCTTGAGGTGTCCAATGCATTTGATCACGGCCAGATGGTGGGTTGCCGACGCTTTCGACGCTTCGTCTTCGTGGTGCTACAGGCACGGGGCTGTTCACTTACTACTCACAAGGGGAGGCCGCCAATTGCGAAATTCAGATTCGATTCATACTGCGCATAATAAAACCTCATGGCCAGAGGTGTAATGTGGCAGAGCACCAAGATGCACTTCTCAGCCGTTGTGGGGAAAATCGACAGTTAAAAGAAACCGTTGCGGTGAAATACTCTCTACGATTAATAATTCTCTACAGCGTCGTGGCGCAGCGGTAAGCGCTCTGGTTCGTAATACGAAAGTCGCCGGGTCGAATCTCGCGCTATGCAACCTTTTTTTTAGTATTTGTTTTTTATAATTCAAATAAATGAATATATATATATATATATATATATATATATATATATATATATATATATATATATATAATTCCCGGCAATCAGTTGCAACAATTATGCATATAATAAGTTGTTGAGAGTCGTTTGTCGTGGAAAAACTGGCGACTTCGAACATCATTATATTTTCCGCAGACAAAGTTGTATTTCACAAATGTTATTAATTGTCTTCATAATGTTAACCACGCATAGTTAACGGAAGACGTAGAAACGATATTCCGAAACGAATACGTATAGCGTAAGTCAAACGTTCGAATTAGAATAGAAACCCCACGAACACAAATTTGCTGTGGCAGGTATGAAATATAAACTCCGTTACTCGCTCGTTACACTTGAATGACAGATGTTGAATGGGCCGAAACGAGCCGCCGCATAACAGCGTAGTTGCCTGCTAACTTCGAAAGAAGGTAGATGCGGTCCCTAGCGCAACTTATAACATTGTCGAAAATCAGAGCGGACGGGAGAGCTTTGGTACACCTTGTTAAAAAAAAAACGGAAAAATGGGGGCGGTACAATTGGAGACCGATCCGCCTTCACCAACATGCATAAGCAATTCATTAAGCGGGATGCTATATATATATATAATTGGAGACCGATCCGCCTTCACCAACATGCATAAGCAATTCATTAAGCGGGATGCTATATATATATATATATATATATATATATATATATATATATATATATATATCATCCCGCTTAAAATTTCAGTTTTTTTAATTGAAACATATATATATATATATATATATATGTATATATATTTCAATTACAAAAAACTAATAATCAAAAAAAATTGCATGTCGCGAGATTCGATCCGGCGACCTTCGGATTACGAACCCGAGCGCTTACCGCTGCGCCACGACGCTGTAGAAAATTTTTAATCGTCGAGAGTATTTCACCCCAACGGTTTCTTTTAACTGTCGATTTTCTCGACAACGGCTGAGAAGTGCATCTTGGTGCTTTGCCACATTACACCTCCGGCCATGAGCTTTTATTATGCGCAGTATGAATCGAACCTGAATTTCACAATTGGCGGCCTCCCCTTGTCAGTGAGTATTTCGATTTGAGAGCAAAATGCCGCTGCCAGGTCAACAGTTGTGGGCGACCAAGTGTTGACCACACGGGGTCGCCGTCCACTACAGCGAATTGGAATAGCAAATAAACGGACCACACTGCCAATTCCGTACCAGATAATGGCAACCTGTTAACCGCAATAGCCTGTTATAACGTAAGCATGCGATCAGTATGTTCAGTTTACGTTTTCGTACCGCCGTTTTCGTTGTGTTCACTTTTTCTTCGCGTTGCAGTATCAGTCATTTTGCAGATAAATTAGAGCTCACACTGAAGCTTATCGACAGTCGTTTATGGCATGGTACCATTCGTCGCACACCAGAGATACCTTCCGCCACACACAATGAAATGGTTTGCGGGCTGTACATGTAGTTGTAGAAGTTATAAGATGGGCATCACGAAAAGTGAAACAATGGCAACTGCATATGGTAAGTAGGCCAGAGTGGCCGAGCGGTTCTAGGCGCTTCAGTCTGAGACCGCGCGACCGCTACGGTCGCAGGTTCGAATCCTGCTTCGGGCATGGATGTGTGTGATATCATTAGGTTAGTTAGGTTTAAGTAGTTCTAAGTTCTAGGGGACTGATGACCTCAGAAGTTAAGTCCCATAGTGCTCAGAGCCATTTGAACCATTTTGTATGTCATCTTGGATATTCGGGAATCCAGCCGGATGTTCGCGTCGTTCTCGCACGATATTTCAACAGCGTGCCTCGCTGTCTTCTTCAGGGGCTACCTGAAATATCGTGCGAGAACGACGCGAACATCCGGCTGGATTCCCGAATATCCAAGATGTCAACAGATCGCCGGGAAAGCATGAAGAATTACATTTTGTATGTGTAAAATTAAATCAGACTGTGCTTAGGGAATTAGATTAGGAAATGAGACACTAATAGCAGGAGACGAGTTTGCTGTTTGGGTAGCAAAACAATTTATGATGGTCGAAGAAGAGAGGATATAAAATGCGGACTGTCAGTAATAAGAAAGATGTTTCTGACTTAGAGAAATACTTTAACGTCCAAGGTGTTGGAAAGCGTTTGCTGGAAGTATTGGTCTAGAGTGTAGCCTTTTACGGAATTGAAACGTAAACAACAAGCACTACAGACAAGAAGAGAATAGGTTTTCAGCAGTGGTGCTACAGAAGATTGCTGAAGATTAGATGGATAGATAGAATAACTAACAAAGTACTGTATCGAATAGGGGGAAAAAAATACGGCGCAACTTGAGTAACGTATGCAAACAGTTGATAGGACACATTCTGCACCATCAAACAATATTTCTTCGGTTAAAAATGCTTGGCTGCGTGATCGTGGTCATACATAAAAACTACTTCCTGACGTTTCGTCTGCGCTTGCGGGATGTATCTTCGAAAAATCGGCCGCTTAAAACCGAAACCGGTATTTTAGTTCTGAATAATCGGTATTTTTCGGTATTTGTTTGTTCTCGGTTATAACAGATGTTCTTTACTTTTCACAAATAATCGAGTAAAAAACCGAAATATCAATAACCCATACCAGCAGTCCTACAATATTTCGTTTTAATAAACATTTTTCATACAATTTGCATTGGTTTGAAATATTGCGTTATTATAGAAAAGGGGAAAAGCGATCAGTGCTGTTTTAATAACAACGCTGGCAGAAACGAGCAACAAACATATGGCATAAGAAATGGTACAGCATTGCAGAGACAATAATATCTCTGTTCCCGAGTGTCGTGATGTACGCGTAGTGTGCAAAAGACTTACCGCTATCTGGTCTATACGGAGTTTCTTGCTGTCGTCACCGAATATCCATTGTATTTCAGAATGGTTCAAAAATGGTTCAAATGGCTCTGAGCACTATGGGACTTAAAATCTGAGGTCACTCGTCCCCTAGAACTATTTAAACCTAACTAACCTAAAGACATGACACCCATCGATGCCCGAGGCAGGATTCGAACCTGCGACCGTAACGGTCGAGCGGTTCCAGAGTGAAGCGCCTAGAACCACTCGCCCACACGTGTCGGCATTGCAGAATGGCACCAACCCTTGTATGGATATATTTGGCCGGCCGGTGTGACCGAGCGGTTCTAGGCTCTACAGTCTGCAACCGCGTGACCGCGGTCGCAGGTTCGAATCCTGCCTCGGGCATGGATGTGTGTGATGTCCTTAGGTTACTTAGGTTTAAGTAGTGCTAAGTTCTAGGGGACTTATGACCTCAGATGTTAAGTCCCATAGTGCTCAGAGCCACTTGAACTTGAGCCACTTGTGGATATATTTTTACGAAGTGACGTAGCAATGAACTAGGGCGCTACTTTTGCTTTAGACGATTAAAGATTCGCCTGTAGTTTCTATGAAATAATAAAAGAGGAAGGAAACTACGACAACAGTAATAAAAGAAAATTAAGAACAATTCATTTACAGTATACAATAAAAATAGAAAGTAGTTCATCTTCTGCATGTGTTTACGTAATATGCCTTTACCTGCTTATTGCTCTTGAAAATGGAGAAATTAACACGAAAAATAGTTCTTCAACAGAAGAGTACTGCAGATTTTTTTGTTGTATTCAGCCATTTATCACTTTTCTAAAAAAGCAGCGAACGATGTTACGGCTGAGTTTTCTTTTATTTGACTGTTTAATCTAATATTTTGATTCTAAGTATCTTGAAATTGAGAGAGCCTAAGTTTTCCAGTTTTTCTTCGATTCCTACGTACATTACAGGAAATGATAGGAATTAAAAAAGACAGAAAATCGGTTACTTCAGAAATTGATTACTTTGAACGATTCCGAGACGGAATCCATAATTTTGTTAACAAACGGGAAGAAAACTTTTCCAATTTGTAGCCGTTGTCTCTCATTAGTCCTACTTTCTCTCTTCTTCAACAGAGTACTCGAACCGTCGCCTTACTGGAGTAAATAAATGGCTCTGAGCACTATGGGACTCAACTGCTGTGGTCATCAGTCCCCTAGAACTTAGAACTACTTAAACCTAACTAACCTAAGGACATCACACACACCCATGCCCGAGGCAGGATTCGAACCTGCGACCGCAGCAGCAGCGCGGCTCCGGACTGGAGCGCCTAGAACCGCACGGCCACCGCGGCCGGCACTGGAGTAAATATTTTTCTTGAAAGCCGACGATAAGTGATTTAGCTCATCTCCTAAATAAAACGGCCCACAAATTTTAATAGTCCTGTCCAACAATGTCTTAATGATATATCTTTTTTGTGTTCTTTGGATTTCTTATGAAGGAATCATCAGCATGTGTAGCTTTTCGGTACACTTTACGACACAAAGTATCCTTGACCCGTGTGATCACTGATACATTCAGGAAATTAAATTACCCACAGCTGTCTTTCTACAATAGCAATGGAATTTCTAGTTTGATTTTATTGCGGTACATCAAGAAGATGTCCAACACCTCTTTACAGTGTGTCCATGCTATAAAGGAATTATACATAAAGCGGTACCCCTTAGCTGGTCTTTTATTGGCTGTCTCCTTGATCCAATTGACATTTTACCTCAGAACATGTCTTCCGCAGTAGGAGACGAACGTCAGGAAACAGCTTTCAATATCTATCACTGCCTTTCGGGCTGGAAGTTTTAACTGAAGTAAACATCGGTTGTGTGAGCCCCATTGTATGGTTACATTAAACAATAGTCCACTTGGTAACAGAGGAGGTAAAAATTGTAGCGGGAGTCCAAGGGAATGTTATAAGGCCAACAAATATGACCTAATGTATGAAGACGGAAACTTATGACGCTTTATGTAGACAAAGCTGGTGTTTACAGGAAGAATGCGGTGCTGGAAGACCTGAAGTGGACGGATTATTGGTGCGTTGACTGGTAATTGACCCTCAACATTAACAACTGAATTATATTGCGCTTAAGCAGGTGAGAAGAGCCATTATTGCTCGATAACGCTATTGGTGAAAAAGCACTGGAGACAGTAACTTCCGTAAAAGACCTAGCAGTGACCATCTGAAGCGACCTTAAGTGGAATGGCCACATAAAAGAAATTGTGCGGAAAAAAGATGCTAGACTGAAATTCGATGGAACAATCTTAAGGAACTATAGTTCATCCACAAAAGAAGAGGCTTACAAAACACTTGTTCGAAAGATTCTCAGGTACTATTCATCAGTCTGGCAGCCTTACCAAGTAGGGTTAACAGAAAGAGAAGATCCAACGAAGAACGGCACGTTTCGTCGCGGGATCGTTCAATATGCGCGGAAGTGTTATGGAGTCACTCAACGAGTCACTGCAAGGCAGGCGTTATGTATCAAACAGAACGTTATTGCTAAAGCTGCGAGAGCGTACGTTCGAAGAAGAGTTGGGAAACATATTACTTCCTTCCACATACACGACGGAATTATCCGAATGGGACGGAAATCGAAAACTGTACATGTACGGACAAACAAATTATTATAATTTCAGAAAAACTGGACGATTTATTCAAGAGATGGAGTGTTACAAATTGAGCAAGTCAATAACGCGTTGGTCCACCTTGGTCCCTCATACAAGCAGTTATTCGACTTGGCATTGATTGATAGAGTTGTTGGATGTCCTCCTCGAGGATATCGTGCCAAATTCTGCCCAATTTGCACATTAGATCGTGAGATCGTTGGAGGGTCCAGCCCATAATGATCCAAACGTTCTCAGCTGGGAAGAAGATTCGGCGAGCTTGCTGGCTAAGTCAGTGTTTGACGAGTATGAAGACAAGCGGTGAAAACACTTGCCCTGAGCGGGCGGGTATTATCTTGCTGAAATACAAGCTCCGGATAGCTTGCCATTAAGGGCAACAAAAGGGGGGGTGTAGAATATCGTCGATGAACCGCTGTCCTATAAGGGTGCCGTCGATGACAACCAAAGATGATGTTGATGATGACGATGTTTTGGTTTGTGGGGCGCTCAACTGCGCGGTTATCAGCGCCCTTGCAAATTCTCAACCTTTGCTCAATCCAATTTCGCCACTTTCATGAATGATGATGAAACGATGAGGACAATACAAACACCCAGTCATCTCGAGGCAGGTGAAAATGCCTGACCCCGCCGGGGATCGAACCTGGGACCCCGTGCTCGGAAAGCGAGAACGCGACCGCGAGAGCACGAGCTGCGGACGACAACCAAAGAGATCCTGCTATGAAAAGAAATGGCACCCAATACCATAATTCCTTGTCGTCGCGCTGTACGGCGAGCGATAGTCATGATGGTATTCGAACATTGTTCTGGGCGTCTCCAGACACGTCTTCGGCCTGGAATCTCATTGACGAGTAGAAATGTCTTCAGTGATTAGTCCCGCTTCGAAGGGAATCCCGATGCCCAGCAAAGACATGTCTGGGGACACCTCGGACAGCCCGCCGTATTGCCCGACGACAACGATTTATGGTGTGGGTGCCACTTCTTTTCATAGCAGAGCCACTTCGCTCATCAGCCGCGGCATCATTACAGCACAGCGGCACGCCAACGATATTATACGCCCTGCTTTGTTACTCATCATTGCAAGCTATCGTGGGCGTGTATTTCGGCAAGATAATGCCCGCCGGCACACGGCGAGAGTTTCTGGTGTTTGTCTTCGTGCTTGCCAAATGCTGTCTTGGCCAGCAAGGTCGCCATATCTCTCCCCGGTTGAGAACGTTCGGAGCATTATGGGCAAGCCCCCCCCCCCAACCACCTCGGGATTCTGGCGATCTATTGCGCCAGTTGGTACGTTATCCCTCAGGAGGACATCCTACAGCTCTGTCAATTAATGTCAAGCCTAAGAACTGTTTGCATTATGGCGAGAGATGGACCAACACATTATTAAGTAACTCAATTTTTGAAGCTGTTTCTCTTGAATAAAAGCTGGCCGTTGTGGCCGAGCTGTTCTAGGCGCTTCAGTCCGGAACCGCGCTGCTGCTACGGTCGCAGGTTCGAATCCTGCCTTGGGCATGAATGTGTGTGATGTCCTTAGTTAGGTTTAAGTAGTTCTAAGTTGAGGGGGACTGATGACTTCAGATGTTAAGTCCCATAGTGCTCAGAGCCATTTGACTTTTGCTCTTGAATAAATAATCTACTTTATCTGAAATTACACTGAAGAGTTAAAGGAACTGGTACATCTGCCTAATACCGTTCACGCCCCCCCCCCCCTCCCCAGCACTCAGAAGTGCCGCAGCATGACGTAGCATAAATTCGTCTAATGTCTGAAGTAGTGCTTGAAGGAACTGACACCATGAGTTCTGCAGGCTTGTCCAAAAATGCGTAATAGTACGAGTCGGTGGAGATCTCTTCTGAAAAGTACATTGCAAGGCATCCCAGATACGATCAGTATTGTTCATTTCTGTGCAGTTTGGTGGCTAGCGGAAGTGTTGAAACTCAAAATAGTCTTCCTGAAGTCACTCTCTAGCAATTTTTGGCGTGTGGAGTGTCCCATGTCCTGCTGAAATTGCCCGAGTCCGTCGCAATGCACAATGGACAGGAATGGATGCAGGTGATCAGACGGGACGCTTAAGTACGTGTCACCTATCAGAGTCGTATCTAGATGCATCAGGGGCCCCACATCACTACAACTACACATGCCCCACACATTTACAGAGCCTCCACCAGCTTGAACAGTCCCCTGCTGGCTTGTAGGTTCCATGGATTCATGGTCTCCATACCCTTACACGTCCATCCAGTCGATACAATTTGAAACGAGACCTGTCCGAGCAGGGAAAACGTTTTCAGTCATCAACAGTTCAGTGTCAGTGTTGACAGGCCCAGGCGAGGCGGAAAGCTTTGTGTCGTGCAGTCATGAAGCTTACACCAGTGGGCCTTCAGTTCCGCAGCCGTAGAGGTGCTGTGGAGTATCCACCACGTTCCCCAGACCTAACTCCTCTGGACTTTTACCTGTGGGGAACACTAAAGGACGTCGTTTATCGACAAAAACCAAGCACAATGGATGAACTTCAAGAATCCATCGTACATTCATGTGCAAATATCCGACTGAACACGTTGCAGTCAGTAGTTCGTGCTGCAGTTCGGCGGCGTCGTTTGGGTGTCGATATTAATGGTGACCATTTCGAACACCTACAGTGATAGCTTTAAGTTTGGCTTTAAGCTACACTTTCACCAAAAATGAGATAGCTCCGTCTATCAGTTTCCAAGTTATGGACTTTTAAACAGTGGATACATTTTTTTTGGACCCCTCTGTATATCTGGCAAAATAACCATGACGAAATAATCCGGTATATTACGTCTCATACAAAAACGGGGCAGTGCAGCTGGCGACTGGCAAAGCAAGACCTGTAGCATGTGCTACATGCGCTGTGTGCATACGAGGTGCATTCAAGTTTTAAGGCCTCCGACTTTTTTTCTCCGGACTGGAAAGAGATAGAAACATGCGCATTGTTTTAAAATGAGGCCGTGTTTATTGTCAATACGTCCCAGAGATGGCAGCACTGTACGGCAGATGGAATTTTACCGCCAGCGGCGAGAATGAGAACTGTTTTAAATACTTAAAATGGCGACGTTTTCCTTACTTGAACAGCGTGCAATCATTCGTTTTCTGAATTTGCGTGGTGCGAAACCAATTGAAATTCATCGACAGTTGAAGGAGACATGTGGTGATGGAGTTATGGATGTGTCGAAAGTCAGTTCGTGGGTGCGACAGTTTAATGAAGGCAAAACATCGTGTGACAACAAACCGAAACAACCTCGGGCTCGCACAAGCCGGTCTGACGACACGATCGAGAAAGTGGAGAGAATTGTTTTGGGGGATCGCCGAATGACTGTTGAACAGATCGCCTCCAGAGTTGGCATTTCTGTGGGTTCTGTGCACACAATCCTGCATGACGACCTGAAAATGCGAAAAGTGTCATCCAGGTGGGTGCCACGAATGCTGACGGACGACCACACGGCTGCCCGTGTGGCACGTTGCCGAGCAATGTTGACGCGCAACGACAGCATGAATGGGACTTTCTTTTCGTCGGTTGTGGCAATGGATGAGACGTGGATGCCATTTTTCAATCCAGAAACAAAGCGCCAGTCAGCTCAATGGAAGCACACAGATTCACCGCCACTAAAAAAATTTCGGGTAACCGCCAGTGCTGAAAAAATGATGGTATCCATGTTCTGGAACAGCGAGGGCGTAATCCTTACCCATTGCATTCCGAAGGGCACTACGGTAACAGGTGCATTCTACGAAAATGTTTTGAAGAACAAATTCCTTCCTGCACTGCAACAAAAACGTCTGGTAAGGGCTGCGCGTGTGCTGTTTCACCAAGACAACGCGCCCCCACATCGAGCTAACGTTACGCAACAGTGTCTTCGTGATAACAACTTTGAAGTGATTCCTCATGCTCCCTACCCACGTGATGTGGCTCCTAGTGACTTTTGGCTTTTTCCAACAATGAAAGACACTCTCCGTGGCCGCACATTCACCAGCCGTGCTGCTATTGCCTCAGCGATTTTCCAGTGGTCAAAACAGACTCCTAAAGAAGCCTTCACCGCTGCCATGGAATCATGGCGTCAGCGTTGTGAAAAATGTGTACGTCTGCAGGGCGATTACGTCGAGAAGTAACGCCAGTTTCATCGATTTCGGGTGAGTAGTTAATTAGAAAAAGAAATCGGAGGCCTTAGAACTTGAATGCACCTCGTAAGTCGGCTCTGCCTCGTTGCATCCGCAGACCACAGTGAGCTGGGCGGCGACGCGACGCGGCGCGGCTGCCTCACGGAGGAGGCCGGCGGCGCCTGCAGACGGCGCGCGCCGGCCGGTGGGCGTGTCCGCTGAGGAATTGGTGACCCAGCGGCGCAGTGGCCGGGCCTCGGAGGTCAAGGCCGCCCGGGAGGGGCGCGCGCAGACACACGTGCCAAGTCCCAACTCGGCCGCCCAGCGCCACGCCGCACGACCCGTCACACCGCAGCTGTTGACAATCTGCTGTCTTCTCCGATAACACAGGGTCCGGCCGAAACACCTCCTGTATTTGCGGAGGCAGCCGTGTGAGCTGTGTTATCGATCGATAGCGGTCTACGTGCCGTTTTCAGTAGGCGCAATGGCTCGGCTAAGTGAGCTTCGTGCGTATGCAGCGAATTTTGCATTGGGGGCATCCACAGCTGTAGACCGCTTCAGCTGCGAGATACATCTTCATTTCTGATCCAACTAGTTTCTCGGCGTTAGAGCCACATCTTCAGGGATTCAGCTGTATGTACCAGGTGTATCGGTATGAAATGAGCGTTGTTCGTGTGAAAATGAAACGCTAATTTTGAATTGAAAAGTAAAAACATTTTATTCAAAGTACTGACCATTGCTTTCTATACATTTTGACCACATTTCTGGACACCGTGCCAATAGAAATGTTCGTCTTTTGAAGCAAACCAATCAGACACCCAATTTTCGACTTCTTCGGAGGAATCGAAATGTTCCTCAGCCAATACGTGTCCCATTGATGAAAACAAATGGTAGCCGCAAGGGGCCAAGTCTGGTGAATACGGCGGGTGGGGTAGCAGCTCCCAGCCAAGTGTTTTGATTGTATCCTCAACCAGTTTCACTTCGTGTGCAGGTGCATTGTCGTGTAAAAAAATTACTTTGCCATGTCTTCTGGCCCATTCTGGTCTTTTTTCGATCAATGCATATTTCAAATTGATCATTTCACCGGGTTTTAGAAGCTCATGATACACCACACCTTTCTGATCCCACCAAACACAGAGCATTGTCTTCTTGCCGAATCTATCTGGTTTTGCAGTCGATGTTAATGGTTGTCCCGGATTTACCCATGATTTTTCCCGTTTAGGATTCTTAAAATAAATCCATTTTTCATCGACAGTAACAATTCGATGCAAAATTGACTTTCTTTCTTGTCTTTGAAGCAATATTTGACAAATAGTTTTTCGGTTTTCCATCTGTCTTTCATTCAATTCATGTGGCACCCATTTTCCACACTTTTGGATCTTTCCCATAGCTTTCAAACGGTCAGAAATTGTTTGTTGTGCAACATTTAGCATTGCTGCCATTTGCTTCTGACTCGAAGTATCATCTTCATCCAATATTGCTTGCAATTCGGCATCTTCGAACTTTTTTAGTGGTCTTCCACGTTCTTCATTCCTTACATCAAAATCATTATTTCTGAGCCGTTGAAACCATCTTTTGCATGTTGCTTCTGATAGAGCATGATCACCATATGCCTCGACAAGCATTCGATGCGGCTCTGCAGCACTTTTTTTCAAATGAAAACAAAAAATTAATACTTTCAGCAAATCATCACTTTCTCATACAAAATTCGACATTGTTAAAACTATGAAAACATATGATGTTGTTTGTTGCATGACTTGAGGTATACTAAATATCTTTGACAGATGTCATACCAACAAAACAAAAAAATTAAGGCTCGTTCACAACAAATATTCCCTATCGACACATTTGGGTCTTAACACTCATTTCATACCGGTACACCTGGTAAAAAAGGATGGAAACGAGTAAAGATCCTGATCCGGTTAAAATGTAGTTGTACAAATAGCTATTAGTTGCTGCAGTCACCTCCTCTTTGAATAAAATCTTTGTCCCGCCCGCCATTTCTTCAAATTGGGGAACAAATAGTAGTCCGAGGGAGCCAAGTCTGGAGAATAGGGGGGATGTGAAACGAGTTGGAATCCTATTTCCAATAATTTTGCGACCACAATTGCTGAGGTGTGTGCTGGTGCATTGTCGTGATGGAAAAGGACTTTTTTGCGGACCAATTGCCGGCGTTTTTCTTGTAGCTCTTTTTTCAAACGGTCCAATAACGATGAAAAATATGCACCTGTAATAGTTTTACTCTTTCCCAGGTAGTCGATGAGGATTATCCCTTGCGAATCCCAGAAGACAGTCGCCATAAACTTTCCGGTCGAAGGAATGGTCTTCGCCTTTTTTGGTGCCGATTCTCCCTTGGTAACCCATTGTTTGGATTGTTGTTGGTCTCAGGATTATAGTAATGTATCCATGTTTCATCCACAGTGATGAAACGACGCTTAAAGCCCCGTGGATTCTTCCTGAACTGCTGCAAACTATCCTTGCAACACTTCACACGATTCCGTTTTTGGTCAAGCGTTAGCAATCTCGGAACCCATCTTGCGGATAGCTTTCTCATGTCCAAATGTTTATGCAAAATACTATGTACCCGTTCATACGAGATGCCCACAGCACTAGCAATCACACGCACCTTAACTCTTTTGTCATCCATCACCATATCATGGATTTTATCAATGTTTCCTGGAGTCTTAACCTCCACACGGCGTCCAGAGCCTTCAGCGTCACTTGTGCCCATATGACCACTCCGAAAATTTTGAAACCACTTATAAAATGTTCTAATCGAAGGTGCAGAGTCACCGTAATGTATATCAAGCTTGTCTTTAGTCTCATGAGGCGTTTTGTCTTTCATAAAGTAATGTTTAATCACACGATCTTAACATTCTCGAAGCGATCGACATATTAACAAGCAAAAACCATCTCCCAATGCGTTCCCTCAAAGTACAGCTACAGTTGCGCCATCGAAACATTTTAGCAAACTTAATGCATAGGTCCATCCCCTAATTTGTACCCTTTTCATGCACAGTTATTTAACTGTGGTCCTTGAAATCACATTTCTCTATTCCACTATTATGTGCTTGATCTCTGCAATTGTTAAGCACTGTGAGACTTATACATCACTGTTTATGCTATTACGATTCATAAATAAGTTTATCACTGAAGTCCTATACAATTCCTTTTGTCTTATAGTTGTATTCCACTGTGCATGGTTGCCCCTTTGTTTCTAAAAACAAAATAAAATAACAATCTACTTTGCCTTGAAAGGGTACAGTACCGCCCAACATTGAAAATAGGTACAACATACTTCATTATTTTTGTCAGAACAACACATTTTTTTGTAAAATAATTTCAATTAATACAGTGAAGCCGGATACCAGTGTGGGAAAGAATGACAATTTATTTATTTAATTGATCACATGTGCACTCCCACAAAGTAAATCCCTACATCCAGTTTGGTGAGATCTTTGAAATGAATGAATGTATGGTCGTCTGCTAACCACAGACAGTGAATGTGAATATATGATCATCTTTGAGACGATCCTTTGGCCACCTTTGGTGGGACCAAAGAGATGAAATTTACCTGAGCTTTGAGCGCCTGAAATGTGGCTGACCAATACGGTAGCAAGGTTCTCCCCCACTTCAGCAGAGGTGCGAGAGGACCTTAAGAACGGCCATGTTTCGGCACTCTGCCGCTGGATCTTGTGCTGTTAAGACCTGTCTTGGGTGTGCTCCATAAAGACAAAAGAGTGGAGACATGGTATGCATGTGGAATATTTAAGAGTAGTTTGAAATAAGAATTTCTCTATTTCAGGAACTTTTGTGGGGAGAATTAAATGTCAGGCAGGTAATATTAATGGGATCGTAGTAATCTTCGGAAGTGACCAACGGTCACAATGAAACCACGTGTAGCAATAAGTTGAAATACTTCCGTGTGCTTAAGTTAAGCTGAATTACTAGCGTGTGTACAATAAGTTGAAATATTTAAGAAATAGCGTGTGCAGGACTTGAAATTAGAGGCGAGTACTTCCACGTCGTGAGTACTGTGAGAGTCTCAATCTGTGTATGAGACAAAGGATAAAGAGAAGTACTCGTCCATGGTATCAGTTGAGGACTCGTGTGTGTGATGAATATGTTCTTAATATTACTTTGCGAGATATGATTCCGTGTGACGCTAGATTGAAACTCAGAGAGAGAAGCAAGGTGAGTCGGCCGTCTATCCAGCAACGCCACTTGGCTTGCATTGCACAGGAAGACGTGCATATATCTCCAGAGTTCATAGTAGGAAAGTAGAATTACAAAGTGGGGCAGTGTTGTGTGAAACTGGGATAAATACTAATTGAAGTGGGAAAGCTGAAAGTGATAATGTTGTGACTATTTATTGTATTGTATTCCATGTTGTAGTGTGGTGTATGTCATGTAATTTGGGTATGTGTGGTTTGCATGGGAGAGTAGCAACGTAGTTTCAAAAGATTAGTGGGTTATGCTTGTTCCTTCGGTACCGCTCGGTCTGGAGGAAAGTTTCCTGATGATGATTGTGAGAGTCGAAGTGTGAGGTATAATAAAAGATCCACCATCCTATCCAGAAAGTGCACTGTAGCGTTAAATAACTACGAGACCATAAGGTAGAGAATCACCAATGTAAAGCCATGCCCACTGGGCGGAATTTCTCATGTGTTATTGTTGTAGGTTATAGAATTTGTGTGTTTAGGTTATAGAATTTATCGGAATAAATAAGATAGTGAAAAGAAAAAGATTGGTGGACTTTTCCTTCGAATTGTATGTTGTCATGATGCCCCGAATTTATAATGTGTGCGCCATTCATATTCAGTACGGTGGCCACATGTTGATAAAAGCCGTTAAATAAAAGACAAAAAGAAAATGTGGTATTGCCAGTGCGTAGTGAACAGTCAGAGTTCTGTAAATTACTGATAGTCAGATGTGAGTTTCCGTTGCGTATTATTCATACAGGAGGATAATTTGTAACTTAATTGAGAGTACGAGAGTTCATATTACTCGATAAATAAGAATGAATCCACTCGCTTGGCAGACCACTCATCTTGCAGGCCTGACTGCTTGATGCCACAGTATGAGCAAAGCACGTGGGCGCCTCTCAGCCTGTCACATGTAAAATTACTTGCACAGATGGTACGCAACTTTCTATGCCATTGTTTATGATTCTATTCCCTTGTCGCCCTCCGTTGCATACGTTCTTATGCGCGTGCTCCCATCTTCCTCATCGGCGCCTGCGCCAGTTCAGCTGAGTTCGTGCAGGCCAGTGGTTGCCAACCATTTTACCCCGTGGGGTAAAACGAAATTTTCTGAGGGGTAAAAACTAAAACATTTGATTTTGTTTCCGTCACGAAACTAAATTATTTTCAAATGTTCATTGCCAGTATCACAATTTTGTAACACTCTAATATTGATTACGTAAGTTATCAGTATTTACTTTTTCTCAGTTAGCAGCATTAATCCGGTGGAGGTTACAGGTTCGTCACATTGTCCACTGACTACAAACGTAAAGTTGTGCTTTCTCCCATTAGTCGCTGTTGATAATACGGAGACATATACGTAACAAATGCTAAATATCTCAAGAAAATTTCTTCTCCAAGCTGTAGACAGAGCTTGCCGTCGTCCAGAAAATGCTTCATTACTCGCTTCGAAACAGATAAATTAATTAACTGACAGCACGGCACAGCAGTAACTAAATAATGCTGCACGCATTATTATTATTATCATTATTATTATTATTGTTATTAGAGTGGTTAGACACAAAGCATTAACAGCGTGAAGTCCTCCATTTTATGCTAGTTCAGGAGTAGGGAGTCCAGCAATAATGTGATTCACGAACTGTGAGTGTAGCGCACACATCGGAACTTGTTTGATTTTAAATGGGATTGCAGTCTACAGGCCAAGCAATGACGAGGAGCAGTGCACTGGAAGAATGTTTTGCAGCACGAGTCTACCATCACTGTGGATAGTTAGCTTTCTTATCTGAGAAGAAGTTGTAAGTATCAGTTACGACGCACCACGAATTGCTTCGTCAATCATTCTAACACACACACACACACACACACACACACACACACACACACACACACACACTAAATATCATTCATTTTCCACATGTTTCATCATTTTAAAAATAAAAGTGTTCCTAGAAAAGTCTTTCATTCTACAGTTAGTTAAGTGCTAAAGCTGGTAATAATGTGAGTGAGAGGGGGGCAACAGAAGACAGGAGGGGGGGCGTACTAGTGTAAACCACTGGTCTAAGCGTCGCTTAGGACCTCATGTCACGACTATGTTCAGCCGTAAGTATGTCTGCATAAGATTTTATCATTTCCTTTCTCCAGTCCTCTTATTTACACAGCGGTCTATACTGAATGCAGCAATTTATCTAAAACTGACTTATCGTAAAATCATATAAGTTCTGCCTTGAGATTTACGAGGTGCATTCAAGTTCTAAGGCCGCCGATTCTTTTTTTCTAATTAACTACTCACCCGAAATCGATGAAACTGGCGTTACTTCTCGACGTAATAGCCCTGCAAACGTACACATTTTTCACAACGCTGACGCCACGATTCCATGGCAGCGGCGAAGGCTTCTTTAGGAGTCTGTTTTGGCCACTGGAAAATCGCTGAGGCAATAGCAGCACGGCTGGTGAATGTGCGGCCACGGAGAGTGTCTTTCATTGTTGGAAAAAGCCAAAAGTCACTAGGAGCCACGTCAGGTGAGTAGGGAGCATGAGGAATCACTTCAAAGTTGTTATCACGAAGAAACTGTTGTGTAACGTTAGCTCGATGTGCGGGTGCGTTGTCTTGGTGAAACAGCACACGCACAGCCCTTCCTGGACGTTTTTGTTGCAGTGCAGGAAGGAATTTGTTCTTCGAAACATTTTCGTAGGATGCACCTGTTACCGTAGTGCCCTTTGGAACGCAATGGGTAAGGATTACGCCCTTGCTGTCCCAGAACATGGACACCATCATTTTTTCAGCACTCGTGGTTACCCGAAATTTTTTTGGTGGCGGTGAATCTGTGTGCTTCCATTGACCTGACTGGCGCTTTGTTTCTGGATTGAAAAATGGCATCCACGTCTCATCCATTGTCACAACCGATGAAAAGAAAGTCCCATTCATGCTGTCGTTGCGCGTCAACATTGCTTGGCAACATGCCACACGGGCAGCCGTGTGGTCGTCCGTCAGTATTCGTGGCACCCACCTGGATGACACTTTTCGCGTTTTCAGGTCGTCATGCAGGATTGTGTGCACAGAAACCACAGAAATGCCACCTCTGGAGGCAATTTGTTCAACAGTCATTCGGCAATCCCCCAAAACAATTCTCTCCACTTTCTCGATCATGTCGTCAGACCGGCTTGTGCGAGCCCGAGGTTGTTTCGGTTTGTTGTCACACGATGTTCTGCCTTCATTAAACTGTTGCACCCACGAACGCACTTTCGACACATCCATAGCTCCATCACCACATGTTTCCTTCAACTGTCGATGAATTTCAATTGGTTTCACACCACGCAAATTCAGAAATCGAATGATTGCACGCTATTCAAGTAAGGAAAACGTCGCCATTTTAAGTATTTAAAACAGTTCTCATTCTCGCCGCTGGCGGTAAAATTCCATCTGCCGTACGGTGCTGCCATCTCTGGGATGTATTGACAATGAACGCGGCCTCATTTTAAAAGAATGCGCATGTTTCTATCTCTTTCCAGTCCGGAGAAAAAAAATCGGAGACCTTAGAACTTGTATGCACCTCGTATTTTACCTAGCCAGTGTGAACGTAGCTTTCACCACCTACACACATCATTTCTTTCATACTTGAGATCCATTTTTTCTTATACTAGTTTTTGTGTACCTTGATAATCTGCCCTTCGTGTATAGCACAAATACATTTTAACACAAACAGGATCTTTACTCGTTTTTACTCTTGTTTATATACAGCTGTATCCTTGAAGATGTGGCTCTGAGGCTGTGAAACGAGTTTGATCAGAAACAAAGATTTATCATATAGCTGAAGCGGTCTTATTCATCATGGTTCACCGTGCTTTTGTTGTGGAGGAGTATATTCGCAATGGTGCCTCTGTGGTTACTACTACTGTAGGAGGTGGCGCAGTCGTTGCACACTGGACTCGAATTCAGGAGGACGACGGTTCAAACCTCCTGATTTAGGTTTTCCTTGATTTCCCTAGATGACTTCAGGGAAATGCCGAGATTGTTCCTTTGAAAGGGTACAGCCGACGTCCCTCCCCACCGTTCCCTAATCCGAAGGGAGCGATGACCTCGCTGTTTTGTCCCCTCCCCCCAAAATCGACCAACCGGGAGTAACTGAAAGTTCGAAGTGGTTACCACTCAGCAGGATTTTTTGTGTCCGGTTCGAACTTGGCCGACATGATACTGTTCCTGATAGAAAAAATGTTCGGCCCGGAGTATCAGACTTTAGAGCGTCAGGTTCTGCACTAAAAAGAGACTATTGGCCGACTCGGACTGTTAACAACGACAGAAAATGTGGTGCAAGTTAGAGGGTCCGTCCAGAAATGGCCAATGCGTTCAGCATTTACACATGCAGCTGTCATCGGACTGTCGGATAGGAGTATAAGAACAATCCTGCACAGAGATCCTCACATGCATCCAGAGAAAAGGGTAGTCACCCAAGAGTTAAGTGAGACGTGTTTTGAAACTCGCAGAGCTTTGTGTGAGGACGCTATTTTGATTTCTTCTGATGATGCCTACTTGCACTTGTCAGATACTGTAAATAAACAAAATTTCTGCTATTGGGCAGCAGAAAAGACTCAGGAATTTGACCAACGAGCAGTCCGCAGCCATTTGTGACAGTCTGGTATGCCGTTGCTGAATTTGGTGCGTCGGGTCCGTGTTTTTTCGAAGAAGGTGGCGCAAAGGTAACAGTTAATTAAAATCGCTGCTGTCGCAGGATAGAGACCTACTTCCTACCTAATATAAACAAGTTTGTTTGGGACCATGAAGAGGGAGAAGTCTGGTTTTAACAAGATGGAGCCACAGCTAACACTTCTCGGCGTTCTGTAGAAATTTTGAGAGAGTTGTTTTCTGAGCGTCTCTCTCTTCGTGAGGAGGCGTCGTCTGGCACCCAAAGTCGCCCGGTTTATCATTTTGCGATTCTTTTCTGGGGGACAGTTAAGGGCCCAAGTGAACAAACTTCGTCCCACAACCCTGCAAGCACTTATTGAGGCAATCATCCAAGAAGCGGGCACCATTACACCGGAAATGACACGAAGAACTATAGGCAACTTCTGTGCAGGCTCTACTAAAGTGTCAATAATGGAACATGCCATTTACCGGACAGAATTTTTAAAACCCGCTCCTGTAAAATGGCATAGTTATTTGTTGGTCACAAAACCAAGTACGAATATTTTCTCTGTATCTTTGCTTGTTTGTTTGTAACAACCTTTTGATATACTGGAGGTCTTCTCGACGGATCCTGTACTATTACCTGGCATACCCAATTGAAGAGCTAGCCACTGTAGCACCACCGCCGTGTTAACGTTCGAGAAGCCGGGATGGGACGTAGCCTCAGCGTACACTTCGGTATTCTTATAACTGGAGCACCGTCACATGCTACACGTCTGTAGCTGAGAGCCAGGAAAAGAGTCAGGCTAGGGTAATCCTATGTTTTGAGCTGAGTAGCAACAGAAGGAAATGCTTAGAAATCAGTGATCTGCAACAATTGAAATATAACATCGAACAGTTTAATTACATTACGATTAAATTAAGGGCTTTAAACAATTCAATTTTCACAAAATGGCAAAATGGCACTTTGCCCGATACGAGCGAGCGAAGTAGCCACTTAGTTTTAAACTCAAAAACAAGGGATAAAAAACCTGTTTCTACAAAGAAGTAAACACATTTTATTATAAAACATGACCCGATCTAAATTATCTACACTTTTCACAACTGAAATTCAAAGTGTGTTCCTGCTGTACAGAGAGAGCGCAACTGGCACTAAATCCACTGCTCTTCTGGCCTTCAAATTGAAAATTTTTCTTCGGAGAACATCCACACTGTCCTCATCATTGTAGTCAAAAAGTGCTCTTCTAGGCTTGGGTCTCCTGCTCTTTGTTCTTTTTTTACTGCCTTTCTCTTCTTCGGCTACTTCCTATTTTTCCTTCTTTTTAGTTCATTTTTCTTCTTTTCCTGTATTTGCCGCTTGGAGGTCACTCTTATAAGCACTTAGTGTAATCGCCGCAGGGTCCTTTTTCGGCCGTTGCTGTTACGTTTTCCCCCTACACAAAGTGCCCAGAAGCCACCGCTGGGATAGCCACTTTATCCTTGCTGACCCCATTACACAAAAGCTATATACTCTCTTATAGCATGACCGAGATTTCATTAACTAAAGTTGGATTGTGGAGTCAAGATACGATACTTTCAAAACAATTTCCCTCTCCACGATAAATACACAGACCGATCGCTTACCTTATTCCACAAAAAATATTATAGCTTCAAGAAGTGGCACAGAAAACAGGTCAACTTCATCGGGGTATGGGCCCTCCAAGCGGAATAAATTGAAGTATTTGCCGCGCCACGTCAGTATCTTAAAGCCCCCAGGACCCCAAGGGCCACTTTGCCCACCGCGGCTCTCCTCTAGCTCAATACCCTGCACAGCGTAACAATTAGGCACTGACTGGAAATCCTGTTTGACAATACTCCTCGTCCGCTAGCAGTCTACCAGCAATTTATTCGTAGTACAATTTGTATGAGTCCAACTTTCACCTAACAAGGGAACCTCCCCATCGCACCCCCCTCAGATTTAGTTATAAGTTGGCTCAGGGATAGGCCATGAAAAACTGAACACAGATCAATCGAGAAAACAGGAAGAAGTTGTATGGAACTATGAAAAAAATAAGCAAAATATACAAACTGAGTAGTCCGTGTGCAAGATAAGCCACACTAAGGTACGTATACACGGAGGTGCACCGTGGTCCCGTGGTTACCGTGAGCAGCAACGGTGCAGAAGGTCCCAGGTTCAATCCTCCCTCGAGTGAAGAGTTTTAATTTTTTATTTTCAGACAATTATCAAAGTTCATGCACTCAGACATGATCAACTTCGCTCTCCAAAATTCCAGGTCATGTTCAGATTTGCTTGGACACATGCAGGATTTGACGGTCTACACACGGAAAAACTTGAAAACGTTAGAAACGTATGTTTTGACAGAGCACAGGGAAAACTGTGTGACTGTGAAACTGTTGCATTCATTTGTTGCCATTTATGTGACAAACTCTTATGTTTTCATCACTTTTTTGGGAGTGATTATCACATCCACAAGAAAATCTAAATCGGGAAAGGTAGAAGAATCTTTTTACCCATTCGCCAAGTGGCAAAGTTAGGTGGGTCGACAACATATTCCTGTAATGTGACCGCACATGCCGTCACCAGTGTCGTATAGAATATTTCAGACGTGTTTTCCTGTGGAGGAATCGGTTGACCTATGACCTTGTGATCAAATGTTTTCGCTTCGTATTGGAGAGCCACGTCCTTTCGTCTACTAATCGCACGGTTTTGCGGTGCGGTCGCAAAACACATACACTAAACTTATTACAGTGAACAGAGACGTCAATGAACGAACGGTCAGATCGTAACTTTGCGAAAATATAGTAAGTAAAATTTCTAATCGAAGGAGGACTCGAACCATGTACCTCTCGTTCCGCAGTTGATCACACTAACCACGGGACCACGGCGCTCGTCAGCTTATATAGTCCTTGATGTTGCATATCTTACACTTGGACTACTCAGTTTGTATATTTTGCTTATTTTTTCATAGTTCCACACAACTTCTTCCTGTTTTCTCGATTGACCGGTCTTCAGTTTTTCAAGGCCTATCCACTGTGTGAATTTATAACTAAATCTGAGGGGGACGCGATGGGGAGGTTCCCTTGTAAGTAGACCACTGTCTACTTTCATTCTTACGCTTCATATATTCGTAAAAATGTATTGCCTTTTTTGAAACTATGTCGTCTCGTTTTGCATAATAACACGTTTAATACAGTACATTTTGAAAACAAATGTAATACAGAGAAATATTTTTCTCACACGTGGAGGACACAGGTCGAGAATGGGGTATGTAGCTGAAGGTGCCAGTCATCTCACAATAAAGCCGTTCACACTCGTGGTCCTCGATACGGCGCTGCGTACGGTAACCGGACAACAATGATTTCCCTACGAGCCGTTAAATTGGTGTTCATATGAATGAAGAGATAGTCGCGCGTGTATAGATCAGAAGTTCAAGGCTAGCTTTTTTATTTTCGCCAGCGTCGAAATACACTCCTGGAAATTGAAATAAGAACACCGTGAATTCATTGTCCCAGGAAGGGGAAACTTTATTGGCACATTCCTGGGGTCATATACATCGCATGATCACACTGACATAACCACAGGCACATAGACACAGGCAACAGAGCATGCACAATGTCGGCACTAGTACAGTGTATATCCACCTTTCGCAGCAATGCAGGCTGCTATTCTCCCATGGAGACGATCGTAGAGATGCTGGATGTAGTCCTGTGGAACGGCTTGCCATGCCATTTCCACCTGGCGCCTCAGTTGGACCAGCGTTCGTGCTGGACGTGCAGACCGCGTGAGACGACGCTTCATCCAGTCCCAAACATGCTCAATGGGGGACAGATCCGGAGATCTTGCTGGCCAGGGTAGTTGACTTACACCTTCTAGAGCACGTTGGGTGGCACGGGATACATGCGGACGTGCATTGTCCTGTTGGAACAGCAAGTTCCCTTGCCGGTCTAGGAATGGTAGAACGATGGGTCCGATGACGGTTTGGATGTACCGTGCACTATTCAGTGTCCCCTCGACGATCACCAGTGGTGTACGGCCAGTGTAGGAGATCGCTCCCCACACCATGATGCCGGGTGTTGGCCCTGTGTGCCTCGGTCGTATGCAGTCCTGATTGTGGCGCTCACCTGCACGGCGCCAAACACGCATACGACCATCATTGGCACCAAGGCAGAAGCGACTCTCATCCCTGAAGACGACACGTCTCCATTCGTCCCTCCATTCACGCCTGTCGCGACACCACTGGAGGCGGGCTGCACGATGTTGGGGCGGGAGCAGAAGACGGCCTAACGGTGCGCGGGACCGTAGCCCAGCTTCATGGAGACGGTTGCAAATGGTCCTCGCCGATACCCCAGGAGCAACAGTGTTCCTAATTTGCTGGGAAGTGGCGGTGCGGTCCCCTACGGCACTGCGTAGGATCCTACGGTCTTGGCGTGCATCCGTGCGTCGCTGCGGTCCGGTCCCAGGTCGACGGGCACGTGCACCTTCCGCCGACCACTGGCGACAACATCGATGTACTGTGGAGACCTCACGCCCCACGTGTTGAGCAATTCGGCGGTGCGTCCACCCGGCCTCCCGCTTGCCCACTATACGCCCTCGCTCAAAGTCCGCCAACTGCACATACGGTTCACGTCCACGCTGTCGCGGCATGCTACTAGTGTTAAAGACTGCGATGGAGCTCCGTATGCCACGGCAAACTGGCTGACACTGACGGCGGCGGTGCACAAATGCTGCGCAGCTAGCGCCATTCGACGGCCAACACCGCGGTTCCTGGTGTGTCCGCTGTGCCGTGCGTGTGATCATTGCTTGAACAGCCCTCTCGCAGTGTCCGGAGCAAGTATGGTGGGTCTGACACACCGGTGTCAATGTGTTCTTTTTTCCATTTCCAGGAGTGTATGTTGATCTATATCACCAAAAGTAAGGGAGTAGACATCTGAATTTAAGTGAGACGATTATTTATGACTGCAAAATTAATTTATAAAAAAATATTCCACAATGTTACCCACGTAAATTTCCTCTTAAATTTAAAGGAAATTGAATGTCGCTGTGGGAAGGTATTTGTCATGCAATCAATACAATGAAAATGGTTTTCAGATATTATCAAAAATGAAAGTTCAGCAAGAATAAAGAGCAACAGAGAAGAGAAAGATTTATATTCTTCAGCACTGTCAAAGCCATCTTCCTCAGTGTACGAGTACTTCCTTAAGACCTTACACTCTGAGTTACTGCGCATGGTGCAAAAACAACGTGCGTGACGACTGTCACACTGCAAATAATAAATCGTAACATAATAAATAAATTAATATTTACAGGCCGTGTATTAAATATGAAATCAATTGTTTTCCTCTCTTTGCCATATATATTGCAATCAATGTGATGATGTCTACTTTCAGATATTATCAAAAATGAAAGTTCAGAAACAGAGAAGAGAAGAGAAAAATGTACGTTCTTTAGCAGTGTCAAACCCATGCTCTTTAGCGTACTTACCTTAGGAAATTACACACTGCGTTATTGCACAGTTTCACCGACGTGGTCATCTTAATGGACGGTAAATAAATGCATCGCGTGGACATCTGTTGAACAAAGGTTTACTACAATGCACGGTTTTAGAGCAAAATACTAGGAACCTTAAATGTTGTACTTTTCACCAAGCACAAACTGCTACCGATTGACACTTTCGTCCATATCTTCAGTAGCATACACTGCTCGAAGAAAGTAGAGGAACGTCACTTCCGGCGTCTGCCACACTCGCTGAGCAACAACTGAGGACTGGGTATGTTGCCAAATTAGCTTTCACAAATTAAGTACATAACACAACATCGTTATATCCTAGATAGTTTACATAAAAAGAACTGAAATCTCCAATAGTTGTCGAAAACAAATCTGAAACAATCATTCATCCATCTGGCTACTTTTCATTGGCCTTTGAGAACTTCAGTAACGTATATGCCATCCGTAGGCGGCTATCACCAACGTGGCATGTTCTGTATAAGTCCTATGGTATACGTTCTCATTCTTCAAATGGAGACCATGAGAGTTCTTGGACAGCCTTTGGTGGGACTACCTCACGAATAGGACTTTCTCCGTCAAAGTAGAAACTACCACCTCCACCAGAAGGCGTATTCGTGCCGGGGTGCCACAGGGATCGGTCCTGGGGCCCGTATTGTACAGTTTGTACACTGCGGACACTCCAACGGCCCCCCTGGTGCACACCGCACAGTACGCAGACGACACAGCCTTCTACACGAGAAATGCGAACAAGGACCTGGTCATTCGTAGGCTACAAAGGGTTTTAGACGACACAGAAACTTGGACCCGTCGCTGGCGCATCACCATCAATTCGGAGAAGACGCAGGCAATGCTGATTACCCGCAGGCTCGGAAGGCGCGAACCTCCTCAACGTCCCCCCCTCCACCTCCACCTAAATGGAACCCAACTCCCCTGGCGCAGAACCGCCAAGTACCTTGGCGTAACCTTGGACTCTCGTCTTACGTGGAAACCTCACATAAACGAGGTCCACAGGAAGGTCTGCGCCAGAATGTCCATCCTATACCCTATCCTGAACACAACCAGCTCCCTTCCCTGCCCAGTAGCAGTAAATGTGTACCAGGCCCTGATCCGGCCAGTAATGGAGTATGCGTGCCCCGTCTGGGGATACGCGGCAAAGCAGCACCTGAAGAAACTCCAGAGGCTGCAGAACCGCGCCCTCAGAAGGGGACTGCATCTACCTCTCGGATTCCCCACAGACGACCTGCACGCCGCAGCCGAAATCCCACTCCTGAGAGAGCGTTTCCAGGATCTGGCAAGGGCCTTCTATGCACTCATCCACTCCCTAGGTCGGTATGACATGTCCCGCGATAAACACAAGCGCCCTATGACGATCTTCGACGATTAAGTCGAAGAGAAAATCCCAATACCCAATCCCTAATCCAGTTCCTTCCCATATATCACCTACCTCAGGCAAGTACCAGACACACTCACAACAATTCATCACATATCACAGACACCAAAAATATATAGAAAAATCACACACACATGTACACACGGGAGTAAAAGCCAAAAGGCTACAAACTCCCCCTCACACTTCCCCAAAGAGGGGAAAGTATTAGATGAAAGCAGCAGCAGCTTGGTGGGACAGGACGAGCACGAATACGTCTGTCAAGCTTGTTCCAAATATGCACGACAGGTTTTAGGTCACCACTCACCGTCGTCCATTGCGTGACTTCAGTGTCCAGGAAAGCTTGCCTGCTTACCCCTGCTTCAAAGGCCCTGACGTTACAAGGAATTAAGGACCACCACCGTATGCAGCAGCCACACACGGTCCTGCAGGATCTGTTCGATGCACTGCCTGGCGGTAAGGCGGCCATGGACAACAATATCCGTGTGGCTGTCAACACTGAAGCCTCCCAACAACATTAAAGAACCTTGGAAATCTGTCGGTTTTCTAGGTAACTCTTGGCACCACGAGACTCCGCACACGATCACAGTCGTCACCTTCCATCAGAGGCTATCTGGTCTCGTCTGTAAATAACACGTTTCGCCTGCGACGAAATTGCCATTATCTGCTGGAACGGCGGAACTGAAGACGAGCTGAAAAATGTTGTCGAGCCAAGTGGGGTACTCGAACAGCACGACTGGCTCTTAATGTCCTCTTTCTCGTAACCTGTTCATTACGGGCTGATCGGACACAGCTGCTCCAGTAGCCGTTCTGAGATCGTCATCCAGTGCTCTGACAGTAAACGTACGATACCGCAACACAGACGTGGTCAGATATCGGTCTTCGTGTGGGATTGTAATGCGTCGGCAACCTCGTCCAACTGGCCTTGTGTACTGCCCTGTCTCTCCGTAGCATGTCCACAACCAGATACGTGGAGAGTCACTGGCATCTACAGCAACGCAACCGAATGTCCATCCTTTTTGGACCAAACAGATCGCCCTTGCCGACCGGAGTGGCCGAGCGGTTCTGGGCGCTCCAGTCTGGAACCGCGCGACCGCTACTGTCGAAGGTTCGAATGCTGCCTCGGGCATGGATGTGTGTGGTGTCTTTAGGTTAGTTAGGTTTAAGTAGTTCTAAGTTCTAGGGGACTTATGACCACAGCAGTTGAGTCCCATAGTGCTCAGAGCCATTTGAATTAGACCGCCCTTGCAACTTGCGCTGCATTAAGATGCCGCATTACGTGTGCTTAGTTGAATACAACGTCCTCAAGCTCCAACTGCCATCTGTGTTGTGGTGTCACCGCCAGACACCACACTTGCTAGGTGGTAGCCTTTAAATCGACCGCGGTCCGCTAGTATACGACGGACCCGCGTGTCGCCACTGTCAGTGATTGCAGACCGAGCGCCGCCACACGGCAGGTCTAGAGAGACTCCCTAGCACTCGCCCCAGTTGTACAGCCGACTTTGCTAGCGATGCTATACTGACGAACTACGCTCTCATTTGCCGAGACGATAGTTAGCATAGCCTTCAGCTACGTCATTTGCTACGACCTAGCAAGGCGCCATTACCAGTTTATATTGAGATTGTAATTATGTATCATCAAGAGCGATGTTCTCCAATTATGGATTAAAGTTAAGTATTCCAGAAGCTACGTACTATTTTTGGCTACTATAATTCCTTGTCATTTTCCAGACCTCACGCCAGCCTGCGTGAGTTTAAACGCGTGCCTTTCGGCTTCCTCCAAACTCGGTGAATTGGCTCCTGCCAATTCATAACATGTGTACCTAATTAGAAAACACTGAGATGCCAGTACTCACTTCCTTCTCACTGATCACCGACACTGTAATACATAAAACAGCCAAAAGGTGACGAATGATTTTGTTTCCCACATGGAAAGCGAAGCCCTGCGATACAACTACAGGTACCGCCTGTATCAAAATCGATTTAACATACTGGACGTTGATACGCACGTTCTCCTAACTCTTTTGAAAAGTGAATTTATTTTGTATATTTTGCTTGTTTTTCTTTGGGATAAATACTTCAATTCAACTACCTCTAACCGCAATGTGCACACCATTGACTTTGTTCGCACAAAAAAATGGTTCAAATGGCTCTGAGCACTATGGGACTCAACTGCTGAGGTCATTAGTCCCCTATAACTTAGAACTAGTTAAACCTAACTAACCTAAGGACATCACAAATATCCATGCCCGAGGCAGGATTCGAACCTGCGACCGTAGCGGTCCTGCGGTTCCAGACTGCAGCGCCTTTTTTTTTTTTTTTTTTTTTTTATTTTTTTTTTTTTTTTTCAAAAAAGTGATGAAAACATAAGAATTTGTCACATAAACTGAAAATAAAAAGTTAAAGTTTTCACTCGATGGAAGATTTGAACCAAGGACCTTTCGTTCCTTTTTTTTTTTTTTTTTTTTTTTTTTTTTTTTTTTTTTTTTTTTTTCGCGGGCAAGTGCTCTACCAGCTTCTTTTTTTTTTTTTTTTTTTTTTTTTTTTTTTTTATACAATGTCAGGCTTACCACCTTTGCTGACATACATGTTGTTGTACTATCGCATAAATAGTGTCTACAAAATCCATATGTTGACAAATAGTGGCTAATTAGAAAATTAAGTAATTAAGGAAATGAATAAAACTGAAAATTCCCAAATGAAAGACATGAAGACATTGCGGATAGTACAAATACAAAAGAAACATGCTCCTGTAGCAATGAAATGAAATTCGTGTCGGGTGCGACACCTGCTCACGACCCGACATTCGATAGAGCAAGAGAGCCATCTATCGACTCGTTCTCCAGACGTTGGTGTAAGACTGGGTCGTCTTCTCGAAATTAACTAAGGGTCCGTAAGTGTGATCTATGTCTATCTCGGCTTCTTCGTCTATCTCATCTCTCACCCGTCACACCCCATCTGGCCGGCGGGTCGGTAAATGTAAGTCGCAAGTAATTAGCGAAGTCTTGTCTATATTTCTTATGCTGTTGCAGCTTCGTGTGTCCATCCAGGAGAAAATGCCAAAAATCAATTTTGTCCTTTTCCGATTCGTTATACACGTAGCCCACCACCATTCCCCGCACCCATGTCACTGCATTGGTTTTTTGGACCGGGAAATAATATTCTTGGGGGAAAAAAAGTGTGTCTGATGAAATTGTGTGAGGGGCGGAGCGTAACAGGAACGCCAATATCTGTTGTGCCAAGTGCCACACTGGAGCCGTCCCACTACATGTTAAACGATGTTCATCAGTGTCCACTGTTGCACAGCCTAAACATAGTGGAGTGTCTGCCAAATGAATCGCGTGCCGCCGTTGATTTGTTGCGAACTTCCTATTTATCACCACATACCATGTTGAGCTACCGACGTTGGGAGGTAAACGTTCCGTATAACGCGCCATATCTGTCGCCAGTTCTTGTCTGGGTGCTTCTTTTCCAGGGTATTTCTGGGGCACCGGCGCAGTAAGAGTTGGTATACGTCTCGCGTCGTCGGTAGTCGTGTTATTGGGAAGGAATCTCTGACATAGCTAAGCTCCAAAAAAAAAGACTTGAAATGTGACAGCTTCGGTGAAATATGGCCCACATCGACTGGGGGCAGCATTGAAGTGGGCGCTAGTACATCGGCCAACGCACCCGAGATATTGCGAAATTGACCTCGCCACTGTCGGAAAATCGTACTGACGAATAACGCCCGTGCCTTTTCATATACGTTCACTAGACCAAGTCCACCCTCTCCAGGTGGTAGCGTAAGCGTTGTGTATCGGATCTTAAACAGGTGTCCCACACTCACGTAGGTTCCGAAAGTGGCTTGTATCCGTGATGCCATTGTGCGCGTTAAAGGCAGGACATGCGCTACGTGAGTGAGTCTCGGTGCTAGGTATACGTTAACATAGGTCACCCTCTGAATCATATCCAACGCTCTTAATTTCTGTAACAACACCATTGTCCGCATCAGCTTCAATATGCGTCGGTAGTTATCCGCTGCTGTCCGCTGCACATCCGTGTGGAACGTAATACCTAGGCATTTTATGGTCTTAACCAAGATGAGCGGGCCTTCCTCCCCCGGTTGTAATCCTCGACCGACATTCATGCAGCGTGTTTTTTGTAGATTAAGCACGCTTCCTGCCGCCATCCCATATCGCTGTATCCATGCCAACGCCGTACGTACTTCTTCGCCTGTCCGTGCCACCAGCATCATATCGTCAGCATAAGCGCGGCAATGAAAGGTCAGTTGTGGCAACGGCACTCCCTCCAACCGTCTTCGGAGACCATATAGACAGGGTTCCAAAGCCATTGCATACAAAAATATCGAAAGGGGGCAACCTTGACGAACTGACCTTGAAATAACAATGTAGTCAGTGCCCCGCCCATTCACCGAGACCTTTGATCGTACGCCGTGTAACAGTCGCATGATCACTAGGATGAAGGCCTGTGGGATTCCCAATCTGCCCATCACCGCATGCAAAAAGGTATGATCCACTCTGTCGAATGCATGATCGAAGTCAATAGCGACGAGTGCCCCACGCACTCGGCATGCCGCTGCTAATGCGATGATATCTCGGTAGTCACTGAGCGCCGTATGTACGTTGCTCTTACCGCCGAGGCAAGTTTGATCTATGAGGAGTCTATCAGAAAGTGAAGACCGCAGGCGAGCTCCAAGGATGCGCGCGAAAATCTTATAGTCGCAGTTCAGGAGAGTGAGTGGTCTATAATCTCCTGGATTTCTGCCACCGCGTGGTTTGGGTATTGGGATGATGATACCCTCTGTGAATTCGGCAGGTATCTCAGTCTGCGGTAACAGGAGTTCGTTGTACATCTGAATCCAGGTCCGTCCCATGAGGTATGCAAAGGCGCGGTAAAATTCAATTGGGAAGCCGTCCTGTCCTGGGGACTTGTTCGGAGCCCCCCTGGCAATTGCGTCTGTCAGCTCGACCTCTGTTATCGCTGTGATGAAAGTCTCTGCATCCAGTGGTTGTCCTCTATCTGGCATTTCCGAGATGACATCATGTAGTGTCTCGTGGTTCACATGTACAGGTCCATATAACTGGCGGAAATAGTCGGTAAACACATGCGCAATATCACGCTGGTGCACAACTTGCTGGCCAGTTTCAGAGATTAGTTCCCTGATCAATGTCCTGCGTCGTCGTTGGCGTTCACGTACCACGTGGTGCATGGAGGGGATTTCGGCAGCAACTGTGTCCGCCAATCTCGCCCGGACCATTATACCTTCCATTCTGAGTCTCGTCAGCTGTAATAACTTGGCTTTTATCCTGCGCATGGCCGTGTGCCTTTCCGGCGATGGTTGTTGGGTCATCAGCTCCCTCAGGGCTGTAAAATAAAAATCAGCCGTTGTGCGGTTCCACTGCGATTTGTCCTGCCCGTATCGTATCAACGTTCTCCGTAACGTTGGTTTTGCGCATTTAATCCACCACTGGAGAACCGAGGTGTATGCTCGTTGGCGGCGAACGCAGGTCTCCCAGGCCGCCTCTATCGACCGGTGACATTCAGTGTCACGTAAAAGTGCACAATTCATTTTCCAGGGACCTTTACTCCGCCATATCTTCTGACGCGTTAGTGAAATCGTACAGACGTACGCCATATGATCCGTAAAAGCCGCTGGCCAGATTTCGGCATCCAGTATCGTCGTCCGTAGAGCTCGTGTCACGTACACTCTATCAAGTCTACTCGCCGAGTGTCCCGTGACAAACGTATAACCCGGTCTGTCACCATGCTGCAGTTCCCAGGTATCCAGAAGCGCCATTTCGGTAATCAACGTACGCAGTTCCATGCATGGCACATAATGAGGTACTTGGTCCTTTTTGTCGACGACACAATTAAAGTCGCCGCCCACTACATAGTTATCAAAGCGTCCAGCGAACAACGGTGCTATCTCTTCGGTGTAAAAAGTCGCCCTTTCTCGTCGTTTTGTGGAGCCAGATGGTGCGTATAAATTGATGAAACGAACGCCGTCGACAGTGATCGCTATGCCGCGTGCCGAAGGGAGAGACCTGACGTCCTCCACTCCTATTCCTTCCCTGGTGAGAATCGCCACACCGCATCCACTTTCATCGTGCACTGAATAATGTGCCTCGTAACCGTAGAACTCTGGCGGCGATGTGAAACGCACTTCTTGTAGGAGTACAATATCCACGTCCGCAGCGCGTAACATATCTTTCAGCATTTGAAGTTTAAGCGGTGTCCGTATGCCATGAATGTTTATCGTGGCAATGCGGTACGCCTGGCTTGTGTTCATCAGTTGTAGAGCGCTGTCATTAAGCGTCCATCTGCACCCCCGGCGCTCCTCAACACACTAAGTTGGTCAACATTTCCCGACCCCTCCCGGCCTCTGGCCAGGACTGTCCTCAAACGTCGCTTTCGTATTTTCATCCTGTTCCTGTTGGTCCATTTCTTGCGCCCAGTCCCCCAGCATATTTCCGGAACTGGTCGAAGGATGGGAGGCAACATTGTCATCGCTCTGATGTTGGACAGTTGTCATCTCCACTTCCGCCTTCCGGTCACCAGAAGGAGAGTTCAAGTTATCGTCGCTGTGTAGTTCCTGCATCGTCATCTCGGTATCTGTTGAATCCACTGGTCTCAGGTCGATACTGTCGTTGTCGTCCACTGTCCCCTCGGGACTATGGCTATCGTCAGCAGAAGTCAGTCGACGCTTCTTTCTTCTCTTCGGCGAACGCTGTTTCCGTTGCCTTGCTTCCGCATCGGCTGTTGGGGTTGCGTATCCTCCGTCTTGGGCCTGGCCTATCACGCTCTCTGTGGAAGCACTGGCAGCCACCACGGATGAGCCTGGAGCGGCCGTCAGCTGCATCTCTTCTGTGGTGTTCTGTGTCTGCTGTGGTGGAACCGGTGGTCGGAGTTCCAGCCCGTTGGTGTCCATGTTCTCTATAGGGGGCAGCTGCTGGTGCCCATCGGAAGTCTCCCTCACGTCGCCTCTCAGGGCTTCCACAAAGGTCAACGGTAAGACAGTCGTCGGTTGTGGCGCCTGAACGTCATCCCGTGGAGTTTGCACTAAACGTCGCTGGAGGCATTCCGAGCGGACGTGACCTTCTTTCCCGCACCCCGAGCAAGTGCGAGGTTGCCCATCATAAATTATAATCGCTCGACAACCTCCTATGTACAAATAAGAGGGGACGTGCTTGCGCAGTTCTATCCGTATTTGTCTCACCCCATTTAAAACAGGGTACGTGGTAAAACTCGTCCATTTTTCGGCCACATGGGATAGAACTGTACCGTATGGTCGAAAGGCGTCGGTAACAAGTTCAGACGGGACCTCAAACGGAAGTTCGAAGACTCGTATAGTGCGGATCCCCATTCCCGCGTGATCGACTGTAACCGCACCAACATTCCCGTCGGCATGACAGAAACGATACCCGTTCGGTGATCGTTGTAGAAGTCTTTCGCATGCAGCCTCGTCAACAAGCTTGACATAGACGACGCTTGAAACGAGCGATAAATTGATTCCCACGATTTCCTGTGGATCGATTTTTACCTCTTCTCTGAAGAAACGTTCAATCTCGTGTGCCTTTGGTCGTGTATAGTCGTTCGCAAAACTGAACTTCAAAGTCGTTTTTCTGTACGAGTGTGCCATCTCGTTCTAGACTCACAACACCGCACACGCGAAGCTGCTCCGGCGTAAACAAACAGGCGCTCGCACCACAGCGCGGCCGGCAGGCAACACGGTCCGCACTGTGTCACTGCCGAAGGCAGACTGCGCCTTTAACCGCACGGCCACTTCGGCCGGCTTTGTTCGCACAGTCCATCACTTATTCCCCATGCACTGTCACTGCTTCCTCCTTCTCATCGCCAATAAATTTAATTTACTTACTACCAAGCTTCCGCAATCGGATTATTTCAACTGCATAGTCGGTGGCATAATTTGCAAGGAGCCTGTCTTCCCTTGTACTGATCTGCAAAGCATTATTGTCTGTTACGCAGTACAGCGTACAAGGAGACACATTGCGACCAATACCTAGGTACCTAGTATACCTCACAGCAGGAGCGGCCAAGATTTCGGCTCATGGGCTTTTCCGGGCATGAGTGCCGAAACGCTCAGCCTCGCATCACATTTCCCCCACTGCCACGACACACCATCTGAGCATGTGGAGAGGGAAGAGCGCTACGGTCGTAAGTTCGAATCCTGCCTCGGGCATGGGTGTGTGATGTCCTTAGGTTAGTTAGGTTTAAGTAGTTCTAAGTTCTAGGGGACTGATGACCTCAGAAGTTAAGTCCCATAGTGCTCAGAGCCATTTGAACCATTTTTTAGAGGGAAGAGGGGAAAAGTGCGAATGCGCCCCACTTAAATGGCAGTGCATTCGCACTGCGTACTATTTGGTTTTATATTTCACATTTCTCAACAATATAGGTCACAAACAAAACAAATTTTTAGTATTATTTTGGCAAGACATAATAAAAAATTTTCTCTGGTACAAACTGTCGGCATACGGACAGACACAGACAATTTTAAAGAGTTTTGCACTCAAGTTGCCGCGTAATCGTGACTAATTTAGTTTCATAATCTATAAAAGATCTTTCACACAAATATGTCGATCGAAATATTGCGGCACTTGTGGGCTCATGGGCCTTTCCGGGCATGACTGCCGAAGCGCTCAGCCTCGCTTCACATTTCCCCCACTGCCACGACACACCATCTGAGCATGTGAAGAGGGAAGAGCGCTACGGTCGTAGGTTCGAATCCTGCCTCGGGCATGGGTGTGTGATGTCCTTAGGTTAGTTAGGTTTAAGTAGTTCAAAGTTCTAGGGACTGATGACCTCAGAAGTTAAGTCCCATAGTGCTCAGAGCCATTTGAACCATTTTTTAGAGGGAAGAGGGGAAAAGTGCGAATGCGCCCCACTTAAATGGCAGTGCATTCGCACTGCGTACTATTTGGTTTTATATTTCACATTTCTCAACAATATAGATCACAAACAAAACACATTTTAGTATTATTTTTGTCAAGACATAATAAAAAATTTTGTCTGGTACAAACTGTCGGCATACGGACGGACACAGACAATTTCAAAGAGTTTTGCACTCAAGTTGCCGCATAATCGTGGCTAATTTAGTTTCATAATCGATAAAACATCTTTCACACAAATATGTCGATCGAAATATTGACGATATGGAGACTTGGAAACTCTAGCTGAGGAAAGCAATGTAGGCCTCCTGGACGGTTTTAACTCAAAAATATTTGTCATTAAAAGTGGAATTATCTTGCAGGTCAGTCAGTTACATCAGCATACTGCACAGGGGAGCTTGCAACTGAAATAGTAAAAGATCTCAAAAACAACACAGAAACAGATGTAAGGTTGACGATTCTCAAAATCTTTATAAAACTATCTTTATAATTATTTCAAGGCCACAATTTTTTTTAATGGCGGTGAACTTAGGAAAATTGACTGTCTTCATCAGAATGTGTCTCTTCTACAATGCTATTTTCTTTTTGAAGGCATCCTTATCAAATCAGAAAGAAGTTACCTTGCAATATCTTACTGTGGGCAGTGTGCAGCCACATCCACTTAAAATGCGAAGTCTGCAATCCATTCTGGATATAATTTTTGTTCCTGCACTCTTTTTTTCCTTCATAAATTCAACAATAGCAAATTTTAAACCGAAAAATCGTTCCAGGCATTGCCCTTTCCTTAACCAACGTACGTACTTTGCCGTAATATATGACATCTCCACACTCCTCGTTCAGTTCCACTGAAAGCGGTTGCAACTGACAATGGAATAGTTCCTGCGGCTTCAGAAAGTTTACTAATCATACGACAAATGTCTTCTCGTGTTCGAGACCAGCAAATTTAACAGAAGTACTTGTTTACGTGAAGAACTATGAATCCCGTCTGTCGATCATTGTAATATTTTACTCTTTTATTGTCAACTTTACTGAAGCGCTAAAGAAATTGTATAGGCATGCGTATTCAAATACAGAGATATGTAAACAGGCAGAATACGTCGTTGCTGTCGGCAACGCCTGTATAAGACAACAAGTGTCTGGTGCGGTTGTTAGATCGTTTACTGCTGCTACAATGCCAGGTTATCAAGATCTGACTGAGTTTGAAGGTTGAAGGCACGAGCGATGGGACACAACATCTCCGAGGTAGTGCTGAAGTGGAGATTTTTCCGTACGACCATTTCGCGAGTGTACCGTGTATATCAGGAATCCGGTAAACCATCCAATCTCCGACATCGCTGCGGCGGGAAAAATATCCTGCAGAACGGGACCAACGACGACTGAAGAGAATCGCTCAACGTGAAAGAAGTGCAACCCTACATCTACATCTACCCAACGGTGTGTGGCGGAGGGCACTTTACGTGCCAGTGGCATTACCTCCCTTTCCTGTTCCACTCGCGCATGGTTCGCGGGAAGAACGACTGAAGGAAAGCCTCCGTGCGCGCTCGAACCTCTCTAATTTTACATTCGTGATCTCCTCGGGAGGTATAAGTAGGAGGAAGCAATATATTCGATACCTCATCCAGAAACGCACCCTCTCGAAACCTGAACAGCAAGCTACACCGCGATGCAGAGCGCCTCTCTTGCAGAGTCTGCCACTTGAGTTTGCTAAACATCTCCGTAACGCTATCACGCTTACCAAATAACCCTGTGACGAAACGCGCCGCTCTTCTTTGGATCTTCTCTATCTCCTCTGTCAACCCGACCTGGTACGGATCCCACACTGATGAGCAATACTCGAGTATAGGCCGAACGAGTGTTTTGTAAGTCACCTCCTTTGTAGATGGACTACATTTTGTAAGGACTCTCCCAATGAATCTCAACCTGGTACCCGCCTTACCAACAATTAATTTTATATGATCATTCCACTTCAAATCGTTCCGCACGCATACTCCCAGATATTTTACAGAAGTAACTGCTACCAGTGTTTGTTCCGCTATCATACAATCATACAGTAAAGGATCCTTCTTTCTATGTATTCGCAATACATTACATTTGTCTATGTTAAGGGACAGTTGCCACTCCCTGCACCAAGTGCCTATCCGCTGCAGATCTTCCTGCATTTCGCTACAATTTTCTAATGCTGTAACTTCTCTGTATACTACAGCATCATCCGCGAAAAGCCGCATGGAACTTCCGACACTATCTACTAGGTCATTTATATATATTGTGAAAAGTAATGGTCCCATAACACTCCCCTGTGGTGCGCCAGACGTAACTTTAACGTCTGTAGACGTCTCTCCATTGATAACAACATGCTGTGTTCTGTTTGCTAAAAACTCTTCAATCCAGCCACACAGCTGGTCTGATATTCCGTAGGCTCTTACTTTGTTTATGAGGCGACAGTGCGGAACTGTATCGAACGCCTTCCGGAAGTCACGGAAAATGCCATCTACCTGGGAGCCTGTATCTAATATTTTCTGGGTCTCATGAACACAATAAAGCGAGTTGGGTCTCACACGATCGCTGTTTCCGGAATCCATGTTGATTCCTACAGAGTAGATTCTGGGTTTACAAAAACGACATGATACTCGAGCAAAAAACATATTCTAAAATTCTACAACAGATCGACATCAGAGATATAGGTCTATAGTTTTGCGCATCTGCTCGACGACCCTTCTTGAAGACTGGGACTACCTGTGCTCTTTTCCAATCATTTGGAACCTTCCGTTCCTCTAGAGACTTGCGGTACACGGATGTTAGAAGGGGGGCATGTTCTTTCGCGTACTCTGTGTAGAATCGAATTGGTATCCCGTCAGGTCCAGTGGACTTTCCTCTGTTGAGTGATTCCAGTTGCTTTTCTATTCCTTGGACACTTATTTCGATGTCAGCCATTTTTTCGTACGTGCGAGGGTTTAGAGAAGGAACTGCAGTGCGGTCTTCCTCTGTGAAACAGCTTTGGAAAAAGGTGTTTAGTATTTCAGCTTTATGCGTGTCATCCTCTGTTTCAATGCCATCATCATCCCAGAGTGTCTGGATATGCTGTTTCGATCCACTTACTGATTTAATGTACAACCAGAACTTCCTAGGATTTTCTTTCAAGTCGGTATATAGAATTTTACTTTCGAATTCACTGAACGCTTCACGCATAGCCCTCCTTACGCTAACTTTGACATCGTTTAGCTTCTGTTTGTCTGAAAGGTTTTGGCTACGTTTAAACTTGAAGTGAAGCCCTCTTTGCTTTCGCAGTAGTTTCCTAACTTTGTTGTTGAACCACGGTGGGTTTTTCCCTTCCGCATATTGCTGCAGATTTCAATGCTGAGCAATCAACAAGTGTCAGCGCACGAACTATTCAACGAAACATAATCGATATTGGCTTTCCGACCTGAAGGCCCACTCGTGTATCCTTGCTGATTGCACGACACAAAGCTTTAAGCCTCGCCTGTGCCCGTCAACACCGACTTGGACTGTTATGACTGGAGACATGTTGCCTGGTCGGACGAGTCTCGTTTCAAATTGTATCGAGCGGATGGACGAGTATGGAGACAACTTCATAGATCCGTGGACCCTGCATGTCAGCAGGGGACTGTTCAAGCTGGTGGAGGCTCTGTAATGGCGTGAGGCGTGTACAATTGGAGTGATATGGGACCCCGGATACGTCCACACACGACTCTGGCAGGTGACAGGTACGTAAGCGTCCTGTCTGATCACCTGCATCCATTCATGTCCATTGTGCATTCCGACGGACTTGGGCAATTCCAGCAGGACAATGCGACACCCCACACGTCCAGAATTGCTACAGAGTGGCTCCAGGAACACTCTTCCGAGTTTAAACATTTCCGCTGGCCACCAACCTACCCAGACATAAACATTATTGAGCCTGTCTTGGGTGCCTTGCAATATGCTGGTCAGAATAGATCTCCACCCCGTCGAACTCTTACGGATTTACGGACAGACGGTGTTAGTTCCCTCCAGCACTACAGGGCTATTACAAATGATTCAAGCTATTTCATAAATTCATTGTAGCTCCATTCATTGACATATGGTCACGACACACTACAGAATGGTAGAAAAACTCGAAGTTTTGTTCGGCTGAAGCCGCACTTCAGGTTTCTCCCGCCGGGGCGCTCGAGAGCGCAGTGAGACAAAATGGCGACAGGAGCCGAGAAAGCGTATGTCGTGCTTGAAATGCACTCACATCAGTCAGTCATAACAGTGCAACGACACTTCAGGACGAAGTTCAACAAAGATCCACCAACTGCTAACTCCATTCGGCGATGGTATGCGCAGTTTAAAGCTCCTGGATGCCTCTGTAAGGGGAAATCAACGGGTCGGCCTGCAGTGAGCGAAGAAACGGTTGAACGCGTGCGGGCAAGTTTCACGTGTAGCCCGCAGAAGTCGACGAATAAAGCAAGAAGGGAGCTAAACGTACCACAGCCGACGGTTTGGAAAATCTTACGGAAAAGGCTAAAGCAGAAGCCTTACCGTTTACAATTGGTACAAGCCCAGACACCCGATGACAAAGTCAAACGCTTAGAATTTTCGGCGCGGTTGCAACAGCTCATGGAAGAGGATGCGTTCAGTGCGAAACTTGTTTTCAGTGATGAAGCAACATTTTTTCTTAATGGTGAAGCGAACAGACACAACGTGCGAATCTGGGCGGTAGAGAATCCTCACGCATTCGTGCAGCAAATTCGCAATTCACCAAAAGTTAACGTGTTTTGTGCAATCTCACGGTTTAAAGTTTACGGCCCCTTTTTCTTCTGCGAAAAAAACGTTACAGGACACGTGTATCTGGACATGCTGGAAAATTGGCTCATGCCACAACTGGAGACCGACAGCGCCGACTTCATCTTTCAACAGGATGGTGCTCCACCGCACTTCCATCATGATGTTCGGCATTTCTTAAACAGGAGATTGGAAAACCGATGGATCGGTCGTGGTGGAGATCATGATCAGCAATTCATGTCATGGCCTCCACGCCCTCCCGACTTAATCCCATGCGATTTCTTTCTGTGGGATTATGTGAAAGATTCAGTGTTTAAACCTCCTCTACCAAGAAACGTGCCAGAACTGCGAGCTCGCGTCAACGATGCTTTCGAACTCATTGATGGGGACATGCTGCGCCGAGTGTGGAAGGAACCTGATTATCGGCTTGATGTCTGCCGAATCACTAAAGGGGCACATGTCGAACATTTGTGAATGCCTAAAAAAACTTTTTGAGTTTTTGTATGTGTGTGCAAAGCATTGTGAAAATATCTCAAATAATAAAGTTATTGTAGAGCTGTGAAATCGCTTCAATCATTTGTAACAACCCTGTACTTCAGACATAAGTCGAGTCCATGCCACGTCGTGTTTTGGCAGTTCTGCAGTGGTCGCGGGGGTTGTATACGGTATTAGGCGAGTGTACCAGTTTGTTCAAATGTGTGTCAAATCTTATGGGACTTAGCTGCTAAGGTCATCAGTCCCTAAATTATCCTAAGGACAAACACACAACCATGCCCGAGGGAGGACTCGAACCTCCGTCGGGACCAGCCGCACAATCCATGACTGCAGCGCATTAGACCGCTCGGCTAATCCCGCGCGGCTGTACCAGTTTCTTTGGCTGTTCAGTGTAAATAGTAAAATTCTTTCTCCGTGGTGTTGTAATGTCGTTTAATAGCAAATAGACAGTACCAGCTGTTATGTGAATTGAGAATTCCCATTCCTCTCTTCTGTCATTGCCATTTATTTTAAACGATTGCGACGATAGATCGCTAGACTGCCTCTTTTTGCAGACAGCCATTGGACCTGTGAACATCCTTCATACCACGACCAAATAGGGAAGGGTAAACAGCACTGACAGCACGATTCTGCCGAGCTCGAGAGTAGTGCCGACGGAAAAATGCCAAACCATAATGATAAATGAAATGTCGCGCCGTTGCGGGCATTCCCGAGAAGGGCCGAACAAATCCGAGTGACGGGCCGGGTCTCGGCTCGCATCGCGGTCCATAGAGGCTGCACACGTGAAATTTGGCACGCCATGGCCGACCCTGTCTTACAGGAAGTAAAACATGAAATGCCAACTGGAAACAAGGTCCGCTTCCTTCAACTACAAAACGTGAAAAGAGAGAAGTCATCTACGAGCATCGTAGCCGGTAATATTAACGCCCTTCGTGATGCGTGCTGTTTTGCATAACATAATGTGGAGCTGGCAAATGGGTACACTAACAATCCACGCTTTTATTTTTCCCCACAGTGTTTTAAGTTCTTTGCGACAAACACATGCTTTTCTACATCCTCGTCGTCATAGTTTCAGTAACTGTAGACAGCAATACAACTTGGGACGCTGCAGTTCAGACACATTGACATTTCTGACACATTTTAATAATACAGTGTAAGCATTCTATGGAATTTTATGAATTACATCATGAGTAGCAAACTATTGACAGTAGCTGTTACTGAAAATCACTGTTCCTTTTATCACACCAGAATGAGGAGATGGGTATTCGGTGGGTCGTTAAGGTGCTGATAGTGAACAATCAAACAAAAATTCTTTATAGGTATTAACATGATTTTGTTTCTATATGAAAACCAAGTAATGTCCAAAGGTAGTCCTGATACTTGTACTAAGAGCCGGTTAAATTTTTCATGTCGTTCCTGATTATCAGACAAATAACTAAAACAAAACTGATAACCCTGATTTGCAATCTGTGTTACGAATCAATAGACGCCACTCAGTCCAACCATTTTTGGACCAAGCGCGCGACAGTTTCCGCCTAGTGGCTTCATTAGGCCCTCTAGAAGGCTGTTTGCGTGACAGGTCGCTGGTGATTTTCACGAAAGATTTCATTCTGACTGTCGCCTCGACTAGTCTTAACACTTACGGTAGATATTACAACCAGAATATTAATTTACATGTGATATAAATTTAAGCGAGCCGCAGGTTACTGTGGTTATTATTTTTGTTAATAGCGTGTCTAGGGAGCACTGATAACACAGAAGTAAATCTTCTGATTCCTGCAATTAGGGTGTCAAATTTCGGCCCCCTACTTGTTTATAATTTCCAGACACTAAAACCACAGTATAACGTAACAGTAGCGACACAAGTTGCCAGCCCTGCAGCCAGACGATTAGCGCGAGTTTTAATGCTATCGTAAAGATAGGTTTAGTACTGATTACGTGGTAAATATGTGTATTAGGGTGCTTTTTAAGAGTACCATTAAAGGTTTCGTTTTTCTATACGTAATACAGCAGAAAACGCGAAAAGATCGTACAGTCGGGTTACAGTCGTATTTTCTGTTTACGTTTCGCCGCAGCAAATCTATAAAATTTCGTTTAATTGTTCTTTGCTCTCTCCAGCAATTTAACTATAGCGTACCTCTTCATTATTTAACTCACATTTCCGGAAAGTAGCGTAAAGTTTAAGTTGTTGTTCCAGAAACTGTGCACTGTTGTTTTTGTTTACCTACAGTTGCGTATAGGTCGAATTTGTGGAATCGTATTTTCGTGTTTCTGTGTAATTTAACTGATTTATTCTTAATAAACTATTACGTTTATCATGAGTGAAAAGTGCTTGCCTTGCCGTAGAATTGTTAGGTCGGGGTTTAGGTGTGACGGATGTTGTAGTTTTTTCCATGTGGGTGACTGTAGGGGTGTGGGAATAAGGGAAGTAAATGAGACTGATCAGTGGTTTTGTAGGATATGTAGTAGAGATAGGAAGCTACTAGAACAGGAGCGGAAAATTGCAGCCCTTCAGGCTGAGTTAGACAAGGCCAGGGGAGATCTTGACAGGTTAAGGAGGGAGAAGGGTAAAGAGAGGTGTGAAGTGGCAACAGGCAACAGGAGAACAGGCCTAGAACTTTCTCTGACAGCTTCGTGGTGAATGTGGAAAATAGATTTGACCTCCTGCTTCAGTTAGAAGCTGGTGGGCCTCAAGCCGTTGCAGAAGTAGACAGGGCACAACAAACTTTCAGCAGCGAATTGAAAAGTGAGAATGTAGGGAAATCAGTAAAGAGAAAGAAAGTGTTGTTGTTAGCTAGCTCCGATGGAAGAGTTGTCCGCCCCGGCAGCAGTTCCGCTTGGGACGCGACAGCGATCGGACGTGTCGGTACTTCCGCGTAGTCGTGGCGCCGCAAGCCGTGATTATAATAATTCTTGGATTGTGACCTGTGATATCCTCAGTTCTTCTTCACTACCGTCGTAAACAAGCTTCTTAATTTACTCACAGCGGTCCTGACCGCTCATATAGTGCAGTTATGGCTCCCAGTGTACCTCGTAAGAATACCCTGTGTTTTGCATTTGAGAAATCTTCCAGGAATGTGCAACCGAGTTCTCTAGAAATCCATCCAACTTGTCTGCGCAGATGTGGTTTGAACCCACAGATTTGAGAGGTTTCGCTCAAACCTCCAACTCCAACTTCCAGGTTTGCACAAACCTCGGGTTGGTGCAAATCTTCTGTCCACACGCAACGATCTGTCTGCGCCGACGTGATGTGCGCAGACATTTGCGCAGACAGATCGTTGCGTGTGGACGGGCCTTTACGCTCTATTCATGACAAACTTGCAGGCCTTTCGATCGCTGGGACGTCCTTCGTGGTTCGTCCTTACGCCGACGACGTCGGAGTGTTATTGCGCAACGACGGAGACGTATCAACCCTCAAGACCGGGGTAGACGAGTACTGTCGTGTTTCCGGTGCTAAAATCAACGCCGGTAAATGCACCTTTGTCAACATTCGAGGACTCGACGCAGTTATTATACCTTGGGCGAAGCGTGTCGAAACCCACACCACTCTGGGGATGATTATCGAAAAATGCCCGCTAAAAATGAATGCAAAAAATTGGAAGCAGGTCACCAATAAAACGCAAGGTGCCATCTATGAAAACAACTGGCGGTCCGTTAACGTTCTCCAACGCATACGACTCCTCAGCAGTTACATATTCAGTAAAGCGTACTATATGGCCCAACTATTTTCAGTCCCCAAGATGCAGGCCAAACACGTGATGAAACTCTCTAATAGATTTATCTGGCAAGGGCATCTGTTCAAAGTGAAATACACCACGCTGACGTCTTCCAGACAGGCCGGCGGACTAAACATGCCTGATATTAACCGAAAGTGTACTGCATTATACAGGGTGATTCAAAAAGAATACCACAACTTTAGGAATTTAAAACTCTGCAACGACAAAAGGCAGAGCTAAGCACTATCTGTCGGCGAATTAAGGGAGCTATAAAGTTTCATTTAGTTGTACATTTGTTCGCTTGAGGCGCTGTTGACCAGGCGTCAGCGTCAGTTGATGCTAAGATGGCGACCGCTCAACAGAAAGCTTTTTGTGTTGTTGAGTACGGCAGAAGTGAATCGACGACAGTTGTTCAGCGTGCATTTCGAACGAAGTATGGTGTTAAACCTCCTGATAGGTGGTGTATTAAACGTTGGTATAAACAGTTTACAGATAATGGGTGTTTTTGTGCAAAGGGAAAAGTTCTGGACGGCCGAGAACGAGTGATGAAAATGTAGCATGCATCCAGCAAGCATTTGTTCGCAGCCCAGGAAAATCGACTCGCAGAGCTAGCAGAGAGCTGCAAATTCCACAATCAACTGTATGGAGAGTACTACGAAAAAGGTTAGTTATGAAACCTTATCGTCTGAAATTGGTTCAAGCACTGTCTGCAGCTGATAAGATTAAAAGAATCGATTTCTGTGATTTTATCCTTGCTCAAATGGAAACAGATGAATCTTTCGTTTCAAACATTGTGTTTAGTGATGAAGCAACTTTCCACACTAACGGGAAAGTCAACCGTCACAATGTCTGTATATGGGGCACTGAGAATCCGCGGGAAACAACTCAGTATGAACGTGACTCGTCTGAGGTGAACGTTTTCTGTGCCATTTCAGCCAATAAAGTTTTTGGTCCCTTTTTCTTCGAAGGTGCTACTGTAACTGGACTACAGTATCTGGAGATGTTAGAGAATTGGCTGTTCCCTCAGCTCGAACAAGAAGCACAACAATTCATATTTCAGCAGGATGGAGCGCCACCACATTGGCACTTATCTGTCCGTAACTACCTGAACGTCAACTACCCGAGGCGATGGATCGGCCGCCAGGCAGCCCGTGACAGAGCACTTTATCACTGCCCTCCAAGAAGCCCTGATCTTACCCCCTGCGATTTTTTCTTATGGGGGTATGTTAAGGATATGGTGTTTCGGCCACCTCTCCCAGCCACCATTGATGATTTGAACGAGAAATAACAGCAGCTATCCAAACTGTTACGCCTGATGTGCTACAGAGAGTGTGGAACGAGTTGGAGTATCGGGTTGATATTGCTCGAGTGTCTGGAGGGGGCCATATTGAACATCTCTGAACTTGTTTTTGAGTGAAAAAAAACCTTTTTAAATACTCTTTGTAATGATGTATAACAGAAGGTTATATTATGTTTCTTTCATTAAATACACATTTTTAAAGTTGTGGTATTCTTTTTGAATCACCCTGTATATTGAACGAATCACCCATTTGTTGGACAAGGAACCTCTCAGCGTAACCAGTTGGCTCTTCAGAACCTTACAACCCACCGATATGCATCCACCCATTGATGTAGGTAAAATACATTACAAACTACGACATGTCAAGCAGTTTTTTCTTGAAGTAAGCTATATTGATGGACATTATTTCACGCAGGATTTACCGACGACGCACCTGTTATTAAAAAGATAGACATCTCCAATAGTCCGGAATCCCATTGAACTTAAATACCCGAGTGTTCACTGGAAGGCAGTTTGGGACAACATAAGTTTAACCGTCCACACTGCTGAAGTGGCGTCCACATGGTATAAAGTGGTAAACGATGTTATACCCACTAATGAAAGGTTGCATAGAATCGGTTTAAGTGACAGTGATAAATGCGTCCGCTGTGGTCTGGTCGACACCTTACGCCATCGCTTCACTTGTGGCGGTCACCTCAATAACTGGAAATGGGTGCAGCAGAGGCTGGGCCTGATTACCCGTAGCAGCCCAGCCAACCACTGCACCGACATCCTGCTCTGGCCGGACACGAAAAGTTTTCCCGCTACCAAGAACAACACCGTGATGTGGATGTTAGGACAGTTTGTGACATATATCATCATCCACAACAGTGAAGATAATCTCATTAGTTTCGAGGCTTACATGAGAACGGCACGCTGGAAGATGAAACGTTACCCAAATTTCAGGAAGATGTTTGCTAACATGTTAGACATAATTTTTGAAAAACAAGGCGTAGGGTAATTCTCGATGCCGGTAAGGACACAAATCACATGCAAGACTATGTAGCGAACAAAATACACAACGAATAGGGGGTTATACCAGTTCCTAGGACTACTCCCGACTTCTCAATGGTGTTATTAACTTCATTATGATGTTTTCATTAATTTATGTTCCTGTGCATCTCTTGTTATCCGTTTGTGTGCTCCAAATGACTTTGAGTTTGGACGGTTATGAATCAAATGACAGAACTGTCATTCCAGTTAAGACAATCAATTTTATATATATATATATATATATATATATATATATATATATATATATATATATATATATATATATATTTGCGTTTCGGCTCTATGTCTCTGTCTGGACTGAAGAGGCTATTGTCAGTTTACTATTTATGTTCTATTTTGTAAGCTTACAAATGGCCCATTATGAAATGTGTTCTTCAGTCTATTGTAGGATACAATTCGTGTTGAATCAGTTCCAGCACTTCAATATTTTGTTTTTGTGCTTATGTACATATATGGTTGTTTTCATAAAGGAAAAAAAGGTAAAAAAAAAAGTAGCTGAGTGGTCAGCGTGACAGACTGTCAATCCTAAGGGCCCGGGTTCGATTCCCGGCTGGTCGGAGATTTTCTCCGCTCAGGGACTGGGTGTTGTGTTGTCCTAATCATCATCATTTCATCCCCATCGACGCGCAGGCCGCCAAAGTGGCGTCAAATCGAAAGACCTGCTCCAGGCGAACGGTCTACCCGACGGGAGGCCCTAGCCACAAGACATTTCCATTTATGGAAGAGGTGTTGGCCAACTTTTGCAGGATGAACTAGGATCAGAATACCAGGTCACCAATTTTTTGTAAATCTAGTGCTGGTCTGGAGCAGGTGACAGAGGATTTAGGATCACTTTGCAAAGATTTCACTGAGGAAGATGCCTTTTATTTAAGGTGGTGGGCCAGATATTAGTATTGACAGAAATCCTGGGTATGGTACAGAGTGTGGCCTGGCAAAGATTGCATCAGCATCGAAGCATACTAGTGTTGAGTTTGTATCTGTTCTTGGCCGCCATGACCGATCTCATTTGAACTCTTTTGTCAAGAGAGTTAATTTGGAGTAAACCTTCAGTTTAAGAAAGAAACCAAGAAACATAATTCTAGATTATTACATCAGCATAAACAGCTGTTTGTTAAGAATTTTCAACAATCAGTAGAAATTTCAACTTACCCAATTTTAAATCAGTCAATGTGAAATGTCAGCTATCTTTATTGCATCAAAATATTCGAGGACTGAGAAATAAAATTAATGAATTAATTATCTGCATAGATGAATTAGATTCCTCAAACCCAGCTGACATAATCTGCCTCTCTTAATATCATGTGACTATTGGTATAGAACTTTTAAGTGTTACAGGATTTAGGTTTGCGTCTCACTCTTGTTGAGCAGAAATGGAGGAAGAAGGAGTTGCCACATTCATCAGGAACTGTCACGAATTTAAGAACATAGACATTCATAAATTTTGCCTAGAACAGCATATAAAAGTTTGTGCAACAGCAGTACAATTTCACAAAATATCCTTCATAATATTACGTGCATATCGAGCACCTGCAGGTACGTTTAATCTGTTCATAAACCACCTTGAAGCTGTACTGGCCCATTTAACAACCAAACACAAAGAAATAGTGGTTTCTGGTGATTTCAATGTAGATTTCCTTAAAGACTCTCCCAATAAGAACTTACTTGAGTTAGTAACACTATCATTCAACTTAATTCCCGCTGTAAAGTTCCCAGCTATGGTAGCCAATTGCTCACAAACAGCCATTAATAATACCTTTATAGAAAAGTCCAACGAACAAAATTATGTTACAAAACTAATAGTCAATGGCCTCTCAGACCATGACATGCAGTTCCTTCTGTTAAATGTTAATACTGAACAGGATATAAAATTTGTTAAATCTGAGCTCAAGAGCGTAATCAGTAAGCCAAAAATTGATTATTTTAGGACACTCTTTAGAGACATTCACTAGAGTGATGTTTACAGCGCTAATGGCACGAATGAAAAATATAACACTTTTGCTAATAAAGTGCTTACCTTATTTGAGCACTGGTTTCCCCCAAAAGAAACCAAGGTTAGAGCAAAGTCTACAAAGAAGCTATGGATCACTCAATGAATAGAGGTATCATGTAAAACAAAAAGAAAACTGTATCTGTCAATCTGAAATAGTTATGATGTTGATGGTATAGCAGATTACAAGAAATACTGCAAAATATTAAAGATTGTGATACGGAGATCAAAGCAAATATATTACAAGGAAAAAATATTCATATCAGATAACAAAATAAAGACAATATGGGATATAGTGAAGGAGGAGACCGGTAGAACCAGACATGAAGAGGGACAAATAGCATTAAGAGTAAATGATACATTGGTGACAGATGTGTATAGTGTTGCAGAACTTTTCAACAAACATTTTATAACTGTTACTGGTAAGATGGGGATGTCAGGTTCTGTAGATGCTGCAATGGAATACCTCAGACCAGACATTTCATGTAACTTCCATAATATGAATTTGATCCTCACTACCCCAGCAGAAGTAATGTCCAACATAAACTTTAAAATCAAAAAAATGTGGTGAGTATGATGAAATGTCAACCAAGTTAATTAAAGAATGTGATTCTGAGTTAAGTAATATATTAAGCTATCTGTGTAACCAGTCGTTTATCAGTGGAATATTTCCTGAATGGTTGAAATACGCTAAAGTTAAGCCACTGTTTAAGAAGGGCGATAAAGAAATAGCATAAAATTTCCGTCCAGTTTCACTTTTTCCAGCATTCTCAAAAATTTTAGAAAAGGTAATGTACAGATGGCTTTATAACTATCTTATCACAAATAACATACTGTCAAGTCGCAGTTCGGATTTCTAAAGGGTTCTGATATTGAGAAGGCTATCTGCACTTACAGTGAAAATGTACTTAATTCATTAGACAAAAAACTGCAGGCAGCTGGTATATGTTGTGATCTGTCAAAGGCATTTGACTGTGTATATCACAATATCCTTTTGAGTAAATTAGAATATTACGGTGTAACAGGAAATGCTGCAAAATTGTTCAAATATTATATCTCTGGTAGGAAGAAAAGAATGTTATTTGGAAAGAGACATGTGTTAAGCTATCTGGCATCATCCAACTGGGAACTAATTACATGTGGGGTCCCACAAGGTTCCATCTTAGGGCCCTTACTTTTTCTTGTGTATATCGATGACCTTTCATCAGTAACATTACCAAATGCCAAGTTTGCTTTGTTTGCCGACATACAAACATTGCAATAAATAACAAATCAAGTGTAGTCTTAGAAAGATCGGCTAATAAAATATTTATGGATATTAATCACTGGTTCCTAGCTAATTCTTTGTCACTAAACTTTGAAAAAACGCACTACATGCAGTTCAGAACTTGTAAGGGATGTCCCACGAATATATGCCTAACATACGATGACAAGCAGATAGAAGCAGTGGACAGTGTCAAATTCTTGGGATTACAGCTTGATAATAAATTCAACTGGGAGGAGCACACCACAGAACTGCTGAAGCTCTATTTGCAATGCGAAGTGTGTCAGACATAGGGGATATAAAAATGAAAAAGCTGGGATACTATGCTTACTTTCATTCTGTAATGTCATATGGGATTATTTTTTGGGGTAATTCATCAAGCCAAGCTAAAGTTTTCTGGACACAAAAACGTGCAATAAGAGTTGTGTGTGGTGTGAAATCAACAACATCCTGCAGAAGCCTGTTTAGGGAACTAGGGATACTAACTACTGTTTCCCTATACATTTATTCCTTAATGAAATTTGTCATTAAAAATATATCACCTTTTCAACCCAACAGCTCAATTCATGAAATCAATACTAGAAATAAGAATAATCTTCACAAGAAATTAAACTCACTTACTCTTGTACAAAAAGGTGTGCATTACTCAGAAACATACATTTTCAGTAACTTGCCAGCAGCCATAAAAAGCTTAACAACCAACGAAATTCAGTTTAAGAGAAGCCTAAGGGATTTATTGGTGGCCAACTCCTCCTACTCCATTGATGAATTTCTCAGTAGAACCAACTGACAATCTAACTTCTGCATCGTGTCAGTGCAGTAGTGTGTTCATTGTAAATAAGTGTGTGTGTGTGTGTGTGTGTGTGTGTGTGTGTGTGTGTGTGTGTGTATATACACATTCTAACGTAACAGTCGCGACACTTCGCCTCGATTTTGTTGCCTTCTGCGCCAGCAGCGCACCAAGCGGCCAGTAAGTGAATCTGTTGTATTTGGCGCGATCGTGAAAGCGAAAGCGAAAAGTAATTCTTTTGGTTTGCACTGCGGTTTTTACAAATGGAAGCGTAACGTAGGGCAATAAATTGCAGCAATAACGAGAAGAAGATGCCACATCTGTCTTTTTTTAGGTTTCCTAAGGACCCTGAGAGGGATATAACATCAAGTTACTAAACTGTATCGTCAACATTCGCCTACAAACTACACGTACATTGTTAATTAACGTTTCGTTCTAGAGGCACAAAATGGATAGTGAATAGCAGATAGTGAATAGCAGACGAGAACATGTTATGAAAAAAGACCTTGTTTACCTTTATAATAATACTAAGTTTTGTCCGCTACATGTCGAACAAAACCAGTTCATGAATGCAAACAATCTAATCTCGTGTGGAATGCAGTTAACCACATTGTTTGACATTACAGATAAGCCACCTCATCTGGCGCTGAAGAGAAAAATACCAGGAAGGTTCGACAATCCGTCTAAAGCTGTACAACACTCCTATGGCACTGAAGCAGGTAGTTCAACTCTCCAGTATCAGTGCAATTCATCTGAATCGTCAACACAAACATGCTTCGACGATGAAGTGGTAAAATTAAGTGCAATTATTCGTGTCTAGAAGAAGCGTGTCGAATATCAGAATGTGCAGATCTCTAGACTTTGTGCAAAACTGTTACGGGACAAGGAAAGTGCCTATCATTTTAAGTACAGTCGGCAAAGGAAACTATCAGAGGGACCATATGAAGTAGGATAAACAAATTTTGAAGACGATGGGAACCCGTTATTTAAAATATGATTCCCTTGACTTGTTAAGCCAGAGTAGCGTGACATCTGCAAGATGGAAAGACAAAAATAATCTGTTTGCTCTAAATTTATTATATTACAACACTCAGGCATACATGTTTTGTCAAAATCCTTTACGTTTCCATTAGTGCATACATTACGGAGATATGTGACAGGCATACAAATAAAATGTGGAATAAGTGACAATATGTTCCACCTTTCAAAGCAGAAGGTAAAGCATCTCTCCAATACTGATAAGCTAGTGCATATGTCATTAGACGAAAAGTCTCTAAAGGCAAATTTAACATATGACAGCACTTCTGTCAGTGTTATTGGTTTGAGGACGTGGGATTTACACTAACAGTATGTTTCTCCCACCATTTGGCAGTTGCTTGTCCCACTTAGAATAATACAGAGATGAAGGTCGTACTTGTGGCAACAAGGAACAGTGACTAAAACACGGTAGGCCTTCGGAACGACAAATGCGGCGTCGATCATTTTTGCATGTAGAGATACATACGTGTTTGTACTTCTTAAGTGTGAATCTATGTGTTTATATTCCGTTAATATCAACTTAGTAAGATGTAGATCGTACTTGTGCTTATTTTAGAATCGTTTTTAGAAACATCTATGTCTTATGATATTACACACACCCTTGGAGCCGAAAGAATAATTCAAATATTTCGGAAATCAGTTAGGAAAGGGATGCAATACAAACATAATGCTTACGACCACTTACGACGCATCTGAAGTTCTTTCTCGCCGCGTGGAGCGCTAGTGTCGCTCCAGCTGTCAAACGGTAACAACTTTTACAGCTGTTTTACTTACTGCCTTCTTGGGGCGCTGCTGGTGCAGTAAGGAACAACATCGAGATAAAGTGTTACGACTGTTTGGTTGGACTGTGCTAATACTCACAATCAAAATTGTCGACAATCGATTGTGAACGTTTACAAAAGCATCTAATTGATCTAAAATACATATTTTATTAAAATAAATTGGAAATTTGTGGTAAGTTTTTATGGGACCAAACTGCTAAGGTCATCGGTCCCTAGGCTTACACACCACTTAATCTAACTTAAACTAACTTAGGCTAAGGACACACACACCCATGCCCAAGGGAGCACTCAACCTCCGACGGGGATAGCCGCGAAAACCATGGCAAGCTGCCCAAGAGCGCACGGCTACCCCGCGCGGGCCTGTTAAAATAATTAATGATAATGATGTAGTAGCATACTGTGAACTAATACCTTAATTATGATTAACTGAAAGCACCCACTTTTTCTAGAATAATTTGGCGCCCGCTGCTTCGCTCGAGTATAGTGTATGGCCAGTAGAGATATTTTTTGTTTTTATTTAAGCGAGTTTTTTATGTTGTTTACAAATTTCAACACCCTCGAAGCTTTTCACGCTAATTAAGGCGATGTAAGCATGGTCTTTTCCGAATGTACTTCTGACCAAAACGCGATTCTGGTGGCTGGAGTTCAAAGTTTTTGTTAATCATGCCTTTTGCCTTCTCGTGGAGATATTTCCGTAGCACCTTTCATCCCCCAACATATATTTCTTTATGTCTAACCAATAAGTGAAATACCGATTTTCATAAATTTAACTGTAATTTATTTAATGTAAGGAAATATTTTCTTACAAATTTTCATTCCCTATTGCATTCCATCAGGGGTTGAATTTCCAGAAATACTGAGACATGTATTCTTTTAATTTCTAACGAAGAAGTCAAATACCGGTTATGATAAATATAACCTTAAAAATCCTTTAGTAGTTTAGTAATTATTTATTTTCCAAAATCTTTCACCCACCATTTTAGCCCCTTAGGGAGGGAGGGGTGGTTGAATTTCCAAAAATGCTGAAACAGGATGCTTTTATTTTCTGACTAAGAAACAAAATAGTACCAGTTTTCGTAGTTCTAGCTTAAAAAATCCTTTAATAGCGACATACTTTCAAAAAGCCTTTCATCCCCTATTTCACCCCCTTAGGAGTGGAATTTCGGACAATCCCTCCGTACACGATGCCTATAGTATAAGATCCACACCCTCTCCAAACTTCAAGTTTCTGTCCTTACTGGGTTGGGCTGTATTTCCAAAATCAGTGAAACATGTATTTTTCATCTCTGACCGATAAGCCAAACACCAATTTTCAAGGATTAAGCTTCAAAAATTCCTTTGTAATGAAATATTTTCATCAAACATTTCATCCCCTATTTCACCTTCTCAGGGGTTGAATTACCAAAAACACTGACATATGTGTTTTATTTCTAACAGAGAAGCCAAATATGAATTTTCACGGATTTGTATCCAAAAGTGTTTGCACAATGAAATATTTCCATGACAACTTTCATCCTCCATTTCACCCCCATTGTTGTTGTTGTGGACTTCAGTCCTGAGACTGGTTTGATGCAGCTCCTCATGTTACTCTACCCTGTGCAAGCTTCTTCATCTCCCAGCACTTACTGCAACCTACATCCTTCTGAATCTACTTAGTGTATTCGTCTCTTGGTCTCCCTCTACGATTTTCACCCTCCACGCTGCCCACCAATGCTAAATTTGTGATCCCTTGATGCCTCAGAACATGTCCTACCAACCAGTCCCTTCTTCTTGTCAAGTTGTGCCACAAACTCCTCTTCTCCCCAATTCTATTTAATACCTCCTCATTAGTTATGTGATCTACCAATCTAATCTTAAACATTCTTCTGTAGCACCACATTTCGAAAGCACCTATTCTCTTCTTGTCCAAACTATTTATCGCCCATGTTTCACTTCCGTACATGGCTACACTCCATACAAATACTTTCAGAAACGACGTCCTGACACTTAAATCTATACTCGATGTTAACAAATTTCTCTTCTTCAGAAACGCTTTCCTTGCCATTGCCAGTCTACATTTTATATCCTCTCTGCTTCGACCACCATCAGTTATTTTGCTCCCCAAATCGTAAAACTCCTTTACTACTTTAAGTGTCTCATTTCCTAATCTAACACCCGACTTAATTCGACTACATTCCCTTATCCTCGTTTTGCATTTGTTGATGTTCATCTTATATCCTCCTTTCAAGACACTGCCCATTCCGTTCAACTGCTCTTTCAAGTCTTTTGCTGTCTCTGACAGAATTACAATGTCATCACCAAACCTCAAAGTTTTCATTTCTTCTCCATGGATTTTAATACCTACTCCGAATTTTTCTTTTGATTTCTTTGCTGCTTGCTCAATATACAGATTGAATAACGTCGGGGAAAGGCTACAACCTTGTCTCACTCCCTTCCCAACCACTGCTTCCCTTCATTGCCCCTCGACTCTTATAACTACCATCTGGTTTCTGTACCAATTGTAAATAGCCTTTCGCTCCCTGTATTTTACCCCTGCCACCTTCACAATTTGAAAGAGAGTATTCCAGTCAACATTGTCAAAAGCTTTCTATAAGTCTACAAATGGTAAAAATGTAGGTTTGCATTTCCTTAATCTATTTTCTAAGATAAGTCGTAGTGTCAGTATTGCCTCACATGTTCCGACATTTCTACGGAATCCAAACTGATCTTCACCGAGGTCGGCTTCTACCAGTTTTTCCATTCGTCTGTAAAGAATTCGTGTTAGTATTTTGCAGCCGTGACTTATTAAACTGATAGTTCGGTAATTTTCACATCTGTCACACCTGCTTTCTTTGGGATTGGAATTATTATATTCTTCTTGAAGTCTGAGGGTATTTCGCCTGTCTCATACATCTTGCTCACCAGGTGGTAGAGTTTTGTCAGGCCTGGCTCTCCCAAGGCTGTCAGTAGTTCTAATGGAATGTTGTCTGCGCCCGGGGCCTTGTTTCGACTTAAGTCTTTCAGTGCTCTGTCAAACTCTTCACGCAGTATCGTATCTCCCATTTCATCTTCATCTACATCCTCTTCCATTTCCATAATATTGTCAAGTACATCGCCCTTGTATAGACCCTCTATATACTCCTTCCACCTTTCTGCTTTCCCTTCTTTGCTTAGAACTGGGTTTCCATCTGTGCTCTTGATATTCATACAGATGGTTCTCTTTTCTCCGAAAGTCTCTTTAATTTTCCTGTAGGCAGTATATATCTTACCCCTGATGAGATAAGCCTCTACATCCTTACATTTGTCCTCTAGCCATCCCTGCTTAGCCATTTTGCACTTCCTGTCGATCTCATTTTTTGCCTGCTTCATTTACTGCATTTTTATATTTTCTCCTTTCATCAATTAAATTCAATATTTCTTCTGTTACCCAAGGATTTCTACTAGCCCTCATCTTTTTACCTACTTCATCCTCTGCTGCCTTCACTACTTCATCCCTCAGAGCTACCCATTTTTCTTCTACTACATTTCTTTCCTCCATTCCTGCCAATTGTTCCCTTATGCTCTCCCTGAAACTCTGTATAACCTCTGGTTTAGTCAGTTTATCCAGCTTCCATCCCCTTAAATTCCCACCTTTTTGCAGTTTCTTCAGTTTTAATCTACAGTTCATAACCAATAGATTGTGGTCAGAGTCCACATCTGCCCCTGGAAATGTCTTACAATTTAAAACCTGGTTCCTAAATCTCTGTCTTACTATTATATAATCTATCTGATACCTTCTAGTATCTCCAGGATTCTTCCATGTGTACAACCTTCTTTTATAATTCTTGAACCAAGTGTTAGCTATGATTAAGTTATGCTCTGTGCAAAATTCTACCAGGCGGCTTCCTCTTTCATTTCTTACCCCCAAAACAAATTCACCCACTATGTTTCATTCTCTCCCTTTTCCTACTCTCGAATTCCAGTCACTCATGACTATTAAATTTTCGTCTCCCTTCACTACCTGAATAATTTCTTTTATCTCATCATACATTTCATCAATTTCTTCATCTGCAGAGCTAGTTGGAATATAAACTTGTACTAGTGTGGTAGGTGTGGGCTTCGTATCTATCTTGGCCACAATAATGCATTCACTATGCTGTTTGTAGTAGCTTACCCGCACTCCTATTTTTTTATTCATTATTAAACCTACTCCTGCATTACCCCTATTTGATTTTGTATTTATAACCCTGTATTCATCTGACCAGAAGTCTTGTTCCTCCTGCCACCGAACTTCACTAAGTCCCACTATATCTAACTTTAACCTATCCATTTCCCTTTTTAAATTTTCTAACCTACCTGCCCGATTAAGGGATCTGACATTCCACGCTCCGATCCGTAGAACGCCAGTTTTCTTTCTCCTGATAACAACGCCCTCCTGAGTAGTCCCCGCCTGGGGATCCGAATGGGGGACTATTTTACCTCCGGAGTATTTTACCCAAGAGGACGCCATTGTCATTTAACCATACAGTAAAGCTCCATGTCCTCGGGAAAAATTACGGCTGTAGTTTCCCCTTGCTTTAAGCCGTTCGCAGTACCAGCACAGCAAGGCCGTTTTGGTTAGTGTTAAAAGGCTAGATCAGTCAATCATCCAGACTGTTGCCCCTTCCACTACTGAAAAGGCTGCTGCCCCTCTTCAGGAACCACACGTTTGTCTGGCCTCTCAACAGATACCCCTCCGTTGTGGTTGCACCTACGGTATGGCCATCTGTATCTCTGAGGCACGCAAGTCTCCCCACCAACGGCAACGTCCGTAGGAGTTGAATATTCAAAAACAGTGAAATACATATTTTTATTTATAACTGAGAAGTCAAATTTAAATTTTCATAGATACAGCTTTAGAAATGCTTTCATAATGAAATATTTTCATAAAAAAATCTCATTACCTATTGCTCCCTCCTAGGATCTCAGTTTCCAGAAATGCTGTAACACGTATTTTTTTTATTTGTAACCGAGAAGTCAAATACCCATGTTCATAGATATAGCTTTAAAAATACTTTAGTTCTTTAATAATGATATATTTTTTTAAAAAAAGCTTTCACCCTCTATTTCACCCCTATAGGGTCAAATTTCCAAAAATGCTGAAAAGCGTATTTCTTTATTTCTGACCGAGAAACCAAATATCAATTTTTATAGGTCTAGCTTCAAAACTGCCTTAATACCGACATTGAAAAAAAAAACCTTCATCTGTTAGAGTTGGAAGTTCGAAAAACTCCCTTGTTAAACGACGCCTACAGTATAAGGTCCACACCTTCTCCAGAGTTCAAGTTCCAATCCCATCCTTAGCCGGCGATGATGAGTCAGTCAGTCAGTCAAGAGATTGCCTTTCATATATAGAGATTAGTCGCAACAACGGAGTTTTTGCTGCAAGTTGACTACGGTATTGTAGGATTTCAAAGTTTGGCGATTGGTTGCTGAAGCTGACCGAAGGCTTCCGATTTGAGTCGATTTCTGCCGACTGGAGTGACATTGGTTCAAATTATTTGATAGAATAACAGGTGAAATGGGAAACAGGCCTCCCACATAACATACCATTTCATCTCACTTAAAATTTCCTGTTAGCAGCGTCTTAAACAAATTTCTGTATCTTATTTTGAAAAATTTTGCTGTCAAATGCAGCAGAAATGTCGATACGGCAGTAGACATTTCAAGTAGAAAGAGCTGATAGAGCATAGACGTGCTTCCCTTTTGGATACAGAAGACAATTTTTTTTAAAAAATGTGTGTGAAACTTTCTGGCAGATTAAAACTGTGTGCCCGACCGAGACTCGAACTCGGGACCTTTGCCTTTCGCTAGTTCTGCTAGGTTCGCAGGAGAGCTTCTGTAAAGTTTGGAAGGTAGGAGACGAGATACTGGCAGAAGTAAAGCTGTGAGTACCGGGCGTGAGTCGTGCTTCGGTAGCTCAGCTGGTAGAGCACTTGCCCGCGAACGGCAAAGGTCCCGAGTTCGAGTCTTGGTCGGGCACACAGTTTTAATCTGCCAGGAAGTTTCATATCACGCACACTCCGCTGCAGAGTGAAAATCTCATTCTGGAAACATCCCCCAGGCTGTGGCTAAGCCATGTCTCCGCTATATCCTTTCTTTCAGGAGTGCTAGTTCTGCTAGGTTCGCAGGAGAGCTTCTGTAAAGTTTGGAAGGTAGGAGACGAGATACTGGCAGAAGTAAAGCTGTGAGTACTGGGCGTCAGTCATGCTTCGGTAGCTCAGATGGTAGAGCACATGCCCGCGAAAGGCAACAGGAAGTTTCATATCAGCGCACACTCCACTGCAGAGTGAAAATCTCATTCTGGAAACATCCCCCAGGCTGTGGCTAAGCCATGTCTGCGCTATATCCTTTCTTTCAGGAGTGCTAGTTCTGCTAGGTTCGCAGGAGAGCTTCTGTAAAGTTTGGAAGGTAGGAGACGAGATACTGGCAGAAGTAAAGCTGTGAGTACCGGGCGTGAGTCGTGCTTCGGTAGCTCAGATGGTAGAGCACTTGCCCGCGAAAGGCAAAGGTCCCGAGTTCGAGTCTCGGTCGGGCACATAGTTTTAATCTGCCAGGAAGTTTCATATCAGCGCACACTCCGCTGCAGAGTGAAAATCTCATTCTGGAAAAATGTGTGTGTTACAAAATGCTTACACAAGCATTGAAATAGCTGTAAGGATATTTATGACAATTCCAATGACTTGCAGCATCTTGTCAGCACAGTTTCAGCAATTTAAAGATTATAAAAATACTACTCAAGGGGACCATACGACAACTAAACTCAGTCCTTTTGATTTGCAAAAGAACAAGGAGGACTAAACAGATGATATATCATTCATCTGTCAAAAACATCGTGACGTACGGAACAGAAACATGGACAATAAACAATCTTCACAGAAACAAGTTGCCTGCACTAGAGATGAACTTTCGGAGACAAAGTTGTGGCATCTCAGGGCTGGACCGCATACCAAATATGAACAAAGAGTGGCCGTAGATGTCAATAAATCTATAATAGACACAATTGAGATGAAGCGCCTAAAATGGTATGAACAAATGGAAAGGATGGCCAAAGAAAGAGGCAGTGGATCCCGACAGAAAGTGAGGTCGACAATGCAATGGATGCAGAGGACTACAAGAAGGAGACTGGCATGATCCGAAGTAGTGGAAAATGGGAAACTAGGTGGGGCATCAGCCGTATATTACCCGCAAGATTCTGATGGAGATGATAATGATAATTCCAGTACTCCCCAGGTATTTATTTTGTCAATTTTCTACTAGAAACAAAACCTTACATGTACCGCTGCATTAGACTCGGTGTGAGATTATCACAGACAGTTTCTGTATTCTGGGCACAGCTGCTTCATCTGCCTAAAACACGATTTTGTAAAGGTTTCTACACTGAAGAGCCAAAGAAACTGGTACACCAGCCTAATATCATGTGGGACCCCGGCGAGCACGCAGAAGTGCCGCAACACAACGTGGCATGGACTCGACTAACGTCTGAAGTAGTGATGGAGGGTGTGGTGTCACCGCCAGACACCACACTTGCTGGGTGGTATCCTTTAAATCGGCCGCGGTCCGTTAGTATACGTTGGACCCGCGTGTCGCCACTGTCAGTGATTGCAGACCAAGCGCCGCCACACGGCACGTCTAGAGAGACTTCCTAGCACTCCCCCCAGTTGGACAACCAACTTTGCTAGCGATGGTTCACTGACAAAATACGCTCTCATTTGCCAAGACGATAGTTAGCATAGCCTTCAGCTACGTCATTCGCTACGACCTAGCAAGGCGCCATTACCAGTTACTATTGATACTGAGTCATGTACAGTCAAGAGCGACGATCATCATTAATGGATTAAAGTTAAGTATTCCACCAGCTACATCCGTTTTTCTAAAGTCTAATTTCCTTGTCCTGTTCCAGACCTCACGCCAGCCTGCGTGAGCTAAAACGCGTGCCTTTCGGCTTCCTCTAATAATACGGTGTTGGCTCTCCTGCCAACCCACAACAGAGGGAACTGACACCACGCATGCTGCAGGGCTGTCTATAAATCCGTAAGAGTACGAGGGGGTGGAGGTCTCTTCTGAACAGCACGTTGCAAGGCATCCCAGATATGCTCAATAATGTTCATGTCTGGGAAGTTTGGTGTTTAAACTCAGAACAGTGTTCTTGGAGCCATTCTGTAGCAATTCTGGACATGTAGGATGTCACGTTGCCCTACTGGAATTGCCCAAGTCCGTCAGAATGCACAATGGACGTGAATGGATGCAGGTGGACATACAGGATGCACATACAGGATGCTTACGCATGTTATGCCACCTGTCAATGTCGTATCTAGATCTACCAAGAGTCCCATATCACTACAACTGCACAAACCCCCACCTTTACAGGGTCTCCAGCAGCTTGAACAGTCCCCTGCTGACACGCAGGATCGATGGATTCATGATGATGTCTCCGTGCCTGTACACATCCATCCACTCAATACAATTTTAAACGAGAGTCGTCCAATCAGGCAACATGTTTCCAGTCATCAACAGTCCAATGTTGGTGTTGACGAGCCCAGGTGAGGCATAAAGTCGTTTAGTTACCAAGGGCTTACAAGTGGGCATTCGGTACTGAAAGCCCATATCAATGATGTTTCATTGAATGGTTCGCACACTGATACTTGTTGATTTCCCAGCATTCAATTCTGCAGCAATTTGGGGAAGGGTTGCACTTCTGTCACATTGAACAACTCTCTTCAGTCATTGTTGGTCCGGTTCTTGGGTCATACTGGAAAATTCCCACTCATCGCTACCTCGGAGATGCTGTGTTCCATCGCTTGTGCGCCAACTATAACACCACATTCAAACTCACTTAAATCTTGATAATCTGCCATTATAGCAGCAGTAACTAATCTAACAACTGTGCGAGATATACTTGTTGTCTTATACAGGCGTTGCTGACAGCAGCTCCATATTCCGCCTGTTTACAGATCTTTGTATTTGAATATGCATGCCTATACCAGTTTCTTTGGTACTTCACTGTATGACAAGGTCTCCTCATAGCATCATAGATGGCTATTGTTTTTGCCTACAGACGACTACACTTTGCAGATGACAACTGTCAAAAACACAGCCAGGTGTCGGGCATTTTCTTAAGTTGAGTCAACTGTAGGAGTGTCTTTGTAGTAAGAAATAAATGTATTAAAACGTCATCTATGATGTGGCATTTTTGAACACATCTCACTGTTTATTATGTCGCATTTCTTGAACAATGTGTTGTATAGTGATGTATTTGTGTAGGTATATTCAGTGACATATGTAAATATTGTCTGCAGAACATGTTGCAAACAGATTTAGTAGCAAAGAAGTAACAATTTAAACATCTTGCATGATGTGGCTGTTAACACAGATCTCAGTGTTTATGATGTCATATCTCCTTAACTATAATAGCTGGTTGACTTTTACCCCCACAATGGTTGTTTCCTGATAGTAAGGGATATGTGCACAAAGTTTGGTTCAAATTGGTCCAGTAGAGGAGATGCGAAACATGTGTACACACATACATATATATATTTTTATAAATGGATTCCTTCTAACCATCTGATCTTCAGAATTCTTCAATACCATGACACTGCACAAGAGTCTGTCATTTTGTCTGGACAGCCTTTCATCCATGCTTCACTTCAACACAAATACCTTCAGCAAAGAGTTCCTTGGATATTAACAAACTCTGCTTTTTCAGGAAAGCTTTTCATGCTGTTTCCAGTTTGCATTTTATTTCTTCTGTGCTTTGGCCATCACCAGTTTTTTTTTTTTATTTTTTTTTACACTATGGGACTCAACTGCTGAGGTCATTAGTCCCCTAGAACTTAGAACTAGTTAAACCTAACTAACCTAAGGACATAACAAACATCCATGCCCGAGGCAGGATTCGAACCTGCGACCGTAGCGGTCTTGCGGTTCCAGACTGCAGCGCCTTTAACCGCACGGCCACTTCGGCCGGCACCAGTTATTTTTCTTCCCAAACAATTAAACTCACCTGCTACATCAGTATCTCATTTTATAATATGATTCCCTCAGCATCACCTGATTTACTTCGACTACACTCCATTACCCTTGTTTTGCTGTTGTTGATGTTCATCTTGTGATCTCTTTTCAAGACACTAGCCAATTTGTTCAACTGCTCTTCCAAGCCCTTAGCCATCTTTACACAATTACAATGTCATCAGCAAAACACAAAATTCTTTTGTCTTTGTCTTGAACTTTAATCCCCTTTCAAAATTTCTCTTCAATTTCCTTCACAGCTTGCTCAATGCACAGAGTGAATAATATTACGGATAGGCTACATGTCTGTCTCACTCCCTTCTCAACTACTGCACTGCTTCCCTTTCACTTCATTCAGTCTTATATTTGCAGTCTGGTTCCCATTTAAGTTGTAAATAGCCCCTCAGTCCCTGTATTTTATCCCTGCTATCTTTAAAATTTCAGAGTGTAGTCCAGTCCACATTGTCAAATGCTATAAATGTAGATTTATCTTCCTTCAACCTATCATCTAGAATAAACGATAGGGCCAGTATTGCCTTATGCTTTTCTACATTTCTCCACAACCCAAACTGTTCTTCCCCAAGGTCAGCATCTATCAGTTTTTGCATTCTTCTGTAAATAATTTTTGTCAATATTTAGCAACCATGATTAAGGGATTGGTAGTATTTATACCTGTCAGTACCTGCCCTCTTTGGAATTGTAATTATTATATTCTTCCCAAAGTCTGACAGTATTTAACCTGCATCATATACAGGGGTTGGACAAAAGTGCAGAAACACTGTGAGAAATGCGTAATTGAACATAAATGTAGATGCTAGCCATAATTGTTGGTTACACTCTTGTATTTCACTATGAATTGCACCTGTGCAATGTCCTCAATATCTTGCAAGCATCAGTCATGGTCAGAACAATGTTCTATGTAGTGAGTGCATTATGTGAGGCTAAGTGAATTGGTGGGTGCTCCTATAATGAAGGCAACTAAAGTGTTTGGTATCAAAGATTTATTCCACATATAAGAAAAGCAGAAAAACTGATACACAATGTCACAATGAGGGTGAAAGAATATGCTGATTAATTGTGACAGATGGTCATTGATGAGAAGTGTGATGAAAAATAGCAGGGCAACAGCTGTGAAAGTCCCTGTGGAACTGAATGTCACACTCACAAAACCTGCTGGCACCAAAACAACATGAAGGGAGCTCCATAACCTGTGAAGAGCAAGACAAGATGGAATTCCAAAACTACTCACTAGTAAGGCAAATGCTCATAACAGGAAAATGTGGTGCAAATGCCATAAAACCTGCATTGATGAGCAATGGGAGAAAGCAATTTAGTCAGATGAGTCTTGTTTCACACTGTTTCCAAATTCTGACTAAGTTTACATCCCAAAAGTGAAACATATTGGGGGTACAGTGATGATCTGGCAGGCATGTCATCATATTCCATGGGTCCCACTGGTAATCTGCATGGTTGCATTACTATCAAGGATTATGTGACCACTTTCATTGATCAGGTTCATCCCATGGTACAGTGTCTGTTCCCCAATGGTGATGCTGTGATCCAAAATGGCAGGACCCCTGTTCATGTAGTTCACATCGTCCAGGACTGATGATATGAGCACCAGGATGAATTTTTGCTTCTCCTCTGGCCACCACAGTGACCAGATCTCAGTATTATTGATCCTTTGTGGTGTACCTTGGAGACAAGGGTGCATGGACACTATCCACCTCCATCAATTGTACCTGAACAAGCCACTATTTTGCAGGAAAAATAGTATAAGATTCCTTTAAAAACTATACAGGAACTGCATTTATCCATTCAGAAATGACTGAAAGCTGTTTCCAATACAAATGGTTTTTTTTGCACCATATTAGGCACGGTAGTGTGTTGCATTTTTTGTGTTTCCATATTTATGTCCAACTCCTGTATCTTGCACACCAAGTAGGATACTTTTGTCATGGCTGGCTCTCTCAAGAATCTCAATAATTCTAAGGGAATATCCTCTACTCTAGGGGCCTTGTTTCCAGTTAGGTGCTATGTCAAATTCTTGTCACATTATCATATTTCCCGTTTCATCTTCGACTTCCTCTTCCCTTTCTATAATACTGTCTTAAAGTTCAAGAGCCCTATATATATTCTTGTCTATTTCCAGCTTTCTCTTCTTTACCTCTTTGTACTGGCTTGTCGTCTGAGTTCTTGATATTCATACAGTTGCTATTTTTCCTCTAAAGGTCTCTCTAATTTTTGTATATGCTGTATCTAACTTTTCTCTAGTTACGTACACTTATAAAGGCTTGCATTTGTCCTCTACCCCTTCTGTTTAAAGTTTTTGCACTTTCTGTCAGTCAACTAATTCATTTTCTGCAGTTTTATGTATTCTCCTTTAATCAGTTAAATTCAGTACCTCCTTAGTTATCCATGGATTTCTACTAGGTCTTATCTATTTACCTACGTGATCCTCTGCTGCCTTCACTAATTCATCTTTCAGAGCTACACATTTGTTTTCTATTTTATTCCTTTCTGTTCCTACAGTCAAACGTTGCCTAATGTTCCCCCTGAAACTCTCAAACACCTCTAGTTGCTATGTTTATTTGGGTCCCTTTTCCTTCATTTCCTACCTTTCTGAAATTTCCTCATTTTTAATCTGCAGTTCAGGACCAATCCACAAATACTTCTGAAAATGTCTTGCAGTTCAAAATCTTGTTTCAAAATTTCTGTCTTACCATTTTATAACCAGTCTGAAACCTTCCAGTGTGCCCAGGTCTCTTCCACATATAAATATTTCTTATAAGATTCTTAAACCAAGTATTGCAAAGTTCTACCAGGTGGCTTCTTCTTTCATTCCTTCCCCCCCCCCCCCCCCCCCCCCCCCCTGCCCCAAAGCAAGAAAGTCTAAAAATCTTAAAAATATTTTCATTTAAGAAGTAACAACAATTTGTCACAAAATGTACAATACACTGAGGTGCATACAACATTTCTTATGCTACTGTATCTGCTTGTCATCAAAGATAAAATCTGTTTACAAAACTTGTTAACAACTTATTTACATTGGTTGTATCAGTCCATTGAAGATGTGCACTAGTCAGATTTTACATAACACATAACTGGATTTTTTAATGAAATACACACATCAATTGGTTCTATGAAGAAATTTATCTGTGCAGTAGAAGAAGTTTGCCACCAATAAATATGTTAGGTTCTCTTACACCCAAATTTACTAGTTGCTAAACTATTATGGCTGCTGTAAATAGCATAAGGAATTTCATAAATGTCTGACAAATTTGAAAAATACAAGGACATTTTATTTGGAATATGGTGGCATGACACATCAGATATGGACAAACATTCACAAATTTAACATCTTGAATCACTGATTGAAATTTAAAACAAAAGATGTCATTTTCACACGTGGACATGCTACTGATTACGATGTTATAAAACTTTTATAACAGAGCATTACACAATATTTTAACTGATACAAATTTTACAACATCTAAAATTTGTGTCAGTCAGCAACTAACATACAGCTTTTTTGCTAACCCATCCATTTAGAGTTTACACGAGATTATGCTATCTGTCATGCATTCTTTGTGAACAAGCTTCTGCATTTGCTGCAAAACTTTGACTTCTTGTCCATTTGAGATAAGCATTGCTTACTTTCTTGTTTCTTTGATTTCTTATCTGTCTCCAGTAAGTGCTGCAAAATTTCTTGGCCCCTAACAGTTTTACCATTATGTGGTAATAGTCCACACTTGAACACACATGTCCGGCACAATGGTCCAGTTGCAGATGTAGATGAAATTTGTTTTGCTGGAATTGAAATTTCTTGTTTTTCTAACACTTTTTTGGGTTTTGTGCTCTGATCAGCAACATTTTCTCTTATTTCAAGTTCAGAGAGTGAATCTTTGAAGCATTTTTTATTTTCATGCAGAACTGTAAAATGTCTGCCTATTGGTTGATCATTTCCTCTCCAGTAACAGCCTGTACCCAAATTTATTGGAGGCAACATTTTTATGTAAGAATTACTACTGGCTGCACTGCGATCAGCTTCATAACTGTATTCTGAGTTAGCACGAGCTGAGATGCAGAATTTGGGAAGAGATAGAGTACTATTAATCATACTTCCTTGACTGTTGCAGGACTTACTTTCAACTCCAGTCATATATTCTGAAGAAGTATTCATTGATACAGAAGCTTTTGTGGATTGCCTTTGAATATCTATGGTGTCAGCACTATTAAGTACCTTACGGTCATCTAAACTCAGATGCCTTTGAGCAATGTCTGTTTCTGCAAGCACTTTTCTTTGTGACATAGTGTTAAGTATGCTACCACTATTGCAACGCTTGATCTTGTGTTCTGAAGTGCATTCTGAAATGGTGCTTGTTGACAGGCACAGTTCTGAACGTGATTTATCATTAGTTATACTGAAGTAACTGCTGAAATGTTTACTGTCAACTTCAGATACAGATGTATACTGCGTTGATTTAGATTTACTCCTTACATCTGTCTTAGAGTTAAAGAGTAAAATATCAAGCCAGTCTTCCAAATCAGAATTTGAGTTCTCAGACTCTGAATCAGCTGTATCACAGTCAGCATCATACCCAGCTTCAACATTACCTATTTTTTTTATATATGCTTCCTGTGATTTTGTTAGTGGGGGGAGACAGATTTGTCTTTTCTTAGAGTTAGTGATGGATTGTGAATGAAATATTGGAATATTCTTAAATAATAATTCACTCGAGGTCCCAATTTCTTCTTTACCTGAATGCACTTCATGAACTTTTGATCTGACAAATTGTGAAAATCCTTCATAATGTCTGTTCTTTAAAGATGCTTCCTTACTACTTTTGTCTTCACTTCTGAAGTCAGGATCACTTCCAGTTTCTTCATTACCTGGATGTACTTTATGAAATTCTGATCTGATAGTCTGTGGAAATGCTTTATAATTTCTTTTCTTTACTGGAGCTTTTTTACTACTTTTCTCTCCATGTCTAAACTCAGGAGCATTTCCAATTTCTTCATTATCTGAATCCACGTCATGAAATTCTGATCTAACATCCTGTGAAAATGTTTCACAATTTCTTTTCTTTAATGAAGCTTTCTTACCAATTTTGTCCCCACGCCTAAACTCAGCAACATTCCCACAATGTTTCACCCCACTCTGTAGATTCCCTAAAGTCTCCGTAGAAACATTGTAGATACCCTCTTCTTCATTCATTTCAGTGCTAGTTGTTGCTGAAACATATGAAATGCTTCTAGTGCTGTGATTTGTTCCTGTTATAAACTCATCGCTTGTTGGTCCATCTGTTCCATCTTCCGTGGTTTCTGATGAACGTACTCCAAATGCATCCCCATTTACTTCACCTACTTTGTCCATTCCATGAGAAATTTCTTTGACTCTATGATTAGAATTATTCATGAGAGTGCTATCAGATTTGCTGAAAACCATTTGAGTCTGTGGAAGGTCATTGTTACTGAATAATTTAATTCTTTTTTTCAGAGATGGTAATGAAATGAAATTCTGTCTTTTAGCCATTATTTCTGATTGAAACTTGTATTGATTAAACCTTAAACAACTCTGGAATTTCATTAACAAACTGTGTTCTCTCCTGAGGCAGAGTCTTCTTTTTGTAATCTTTGAGTGTTTATAATTCCTTGTTCTATACAACATTTTTTTCTGAGAAAATCTATGCATATTCTTATAAGTACTGATTTTTTTGTGCCAATCAGTTCCTACAATGTCTGCATACTGGTCATAAAGACCAGGAAAATATTTCCTTTCGTCAACAGAAAAATGAAATGCTGCAACAAAGTTGTGACACAAAAAACTGTCTTCATCAGTGTATGTTGCAGAAGATGTTTTTTTGTAACTGAGCAGCATATTCCTCAAGAACTTCGTCAAAACATCCACTTCTTCACTCTGAGGTACCCTAAAAGAAAACAATACAGAAAGTACTTCGGTATTTCATTTTACGTAAAGACTTCTATGAGTGCTAGTATATTTCTCTTTCAGTATTTATCTTAAGGTAAGGCCTCTGCAGCATAAAATTTTAAGGATTTAAGAACACATAATACTCACTAATGCTGATTTTACTGAATCAACAAGGGAATCTATGCAATATTTTAAAATAATTGAAAATGTCCTATTATTTTAGTGTACTACTTATTTTGCACTAATATGATCTGGAAAGCTGCTATAGAAGTAAAGTTTTTCGTTTCATTCATTCATACTGTTAACATGTTCATATTTAATGAGCATTAGTTATGTTCAATGCACTCAAGTACATCTTGATTAAAAGTAGATGAAGTGACAAAGACCATGTGCCACTCTCACCCTATCAAACAAAATTAGTTTGGCGTAGCAGATTACATCCAGATCATGATTGCTGTACATACTGGACACTGTGCACTCAATTTCTGAAGTGAAACGAGCACTAGGCTTTTCAAGGGCTACTGTATCAAAGGCATAACATAAGTGATTCAGTTTGGTTAAAACTTACCGTGCTATGGTAAACAACAGCTGGATGATTGGAATAGGTAACTATTTTATTTTGTAACAATGGAGTGACCAGCCACAGTGCATAAGTGGTGGTGGTGGTGGTGGTGGTGGTGGTGGTAGTAGTAGTAGTGGTGTTTTCTTCCAGAGACAATTTATATTGTATAGATTTCGTCAGAAGATACATAGTTTATGTAAATAAATGTATACGGTGTGTTCATTTCAACTGAAGACCTCAGAGGGAACACCCAATGATACCACAGTTGACCCACCCCACTCCATGCATGGGGTAGAGGGGCAACTTTGAAATCTTCAATGGGAACCCCCATTTTTTATTGCTGTTAATGATTCTACAGCAAAATATACATACGTTTGTCTGAACCAATTTCTTTGTTTTTCCACAGATGGAGCTGTAATCAGAGGAATAGAAATGAGTACACAACATAATTTACAACATGTTACTCAGTTTGGGTTTTCGAACGTGCAATGGCACCTAGGATCCCACGTCCATGCTGTGAGGGTAGGACAGGCTGGTATTTTATAACTTCTAATTGGAAACCCCATTTGCAACGTTGTATTGCTCCAACATATTGAACAGGAGACTACTCGACACTCTGCTTTTACCATGGTTCAAGGCGAACACTACTCTACTTTTCCAGTTATTGTAAGTGTTCAAATGTAGTACTGCCAACTTCAATACACATAGTTATCTGCTTTTTGAATGACTGTACACAGGACAGAAGCACATGTGTGGTAATATTAGCACAGGCGTTTCTGATACAGTGACCATGTCTTCACAGCCTGTTGGCACTTGCTGGTACACCTTTTAAGTATCCCCACAGAAAGAAATCCAATGACGTCAAATCCAGTGACCTAGCAGGCCAGTTAATAGATCCACCTCTAATGATCCACTGCCCAGTATAAATACTATCTAATACCTCCCATGCTTCAGTGGCATAATGCACTGGTCAATCGTCATGCTGAAACCACATACATTGTTGAACATCCAGGACAACATCCTGCAATAGTAACGGTAGTTCCTGTTCCAAAAATGTTTGATATTTATATCCACTCAAAGTGCCATTAATAAAATATGGACCAATGAGTTTTGCCCCACGATGCCGCACCATACGTTAACCAATGAAGGACATTGATGGTCAGCTTGCTGTAACCTGTGGGGATTGTCTACATTCCAGTAATGCATGTTATGCCAGTTAACACTACCATGATTTGTGAAGGTAGACTCATCAGGAAATAGTACTTTGGCAAAGAATATGGAGGTCATTTGCATTTGTTGATGTGCCCATTCACAAGATGCTAACCCATTATGGAAATCGGCACCATGTAGCTCTCTTGATGCAGTGACACTTGGTGTGGATGATACTTATGACAATGCAGTATTGTCACAATAGTTCCTACAGAGATACCAGAATTGCAGTGTAATTACCGGCTGCTTATCCATGTGTTGTGGAGTAGTGCTGCTAGTACACCTATTTTATTAGCTTCTCCTGTTACATGTTTGCATTGTTTTCTTTTGCCAGTCTGTACCCTGCCATCAGACATAAAGGTGTTCACAACCTCATTAAAGAATGAACGAGAGCAGGCTTTCTGTGGAAAACACTTGGCATACAAGGCAACAGCAGCCTCAACATTTCCCCTACATTCTCTGTAAATCAGGACCATTTCACTTTTTTCTTCTGTGGTTGCAACATTCATCATCCACTTGCACATCTGTTCTCCACATGATAGGCAGGTGTGCAGGCAATAAACACCGTCCAAGTGTTGTAATTTTTAGAGCTGCTATCTGTTCTATATCTGCATGATACCCATGAGCTCTGGTCACAGTGTATTGCCTGTTATGATACGTTGTAGTTTGTTGTACGGCCACGGTGGTCGTAGAGTAGTCCCCAGTTTGCTATTTTGGAGGAATACAACGTTGTGAATGGTGTTTCCAATTAGAAGTTATGAAATACTTCCTACCCTTGCAGCATGGAGGTAGGATCCCACGTGGAATTGGATATTCATGGGCCATTGAGTAGCATGTCATGTATTACAATTGTGTTTCCATTTCTAGTCCTCCGATTATAGCGCCATCTGTGGTAAGATGAAGAAAATGGTTCAGACAAAACATATGTAGATTTTGCTGTAGAATCATTTATCTTGACCACCCTAAATAACTGTTTGTCCAGATGAAAATTACAAAATGTTTCAAGCAAATGTTCTTTGGCCATCAGGGGGACAACAATCAGCAGGGCTGCCTTCATAGTAGCTTTATTGAAACAAAGATAAGAACAGCAGTATGACTTTTTTGAGTGTCGCCCTGTATTTTTTATTAGGTAATTCATTTCCTCTCCTAAAGACCTATTCAAAAATGTATCACAGTGTACCATTCACTGAAACACAATGTTATTACATAACACAACATTGCTTTGAGCCCAGGATCACAAACTCGCCCACTTACTGGAATTGTCAGAAAACAAATGAAAACCAAGTAAAATCATAACACAAAATTGACTTTGACTCTCCTGTACCATTGCCCAGGAGAAGAACATTCAAAGGTACTCAAAGTGGTCACACTGGATGCCAATACACTGGTGCACTCGTTGAATGAAAGAATTACTTACTGCTTTCAGTGTAGCCTGCTGAAGAGAATTACAAGCAAGCATGATATGTTCCTGCATGTCCTCCGGAGTTGTTGGAATATCATGATAGATAACAGATTAGATTAGATTAATACTAGTTCCATGGATCATGAATACCATATTTCGTAATGATGTGGAACGAGTCAAATTTTCCATTTTTTTTTTTTTTTTTTAATTTTTCTTAATAATTTTTTTGTTTTTTTTTTTTTTTCTTAATTTATATCTAAAAATTCCTCAATGGAGTAGGAGTTGTCATTCAGAAATTCTTTTAATTTCTTCTTAAATACTTGCTGGTTATCTGTCAGACTTTTGATACTATTTGGTAAGTGACCAAAAACTTTAGTGGCAGTATAATTCACCCCTTTCTGTGCCAAAGTTAGATTTAATCTTGAATAGTGAAGATCATCCTTTCTCCTAGTATTGTAGTTATGCACACTGCTATTACTTTTGAATTGGGTTTGGTTGTTAATAACAAATTTCATAAGAGAGTATATATACTGAGAAGCTACTGTAGGTATCCCTAGATCCTTAAATAAATGTCTGCAGGATGATCTTGGGTGGACTCCAGCTATTATTCTGATTACACGCTTTTGTGCAATAAATACTTTATTCCTCAATGATGAATTACCCCAAAATATGATGCCATATGCAAGCAATGAGTGAACATAGGTGTAGTAAGCTAATTTACTAAGATGTTTATCACAAAAATTTGCAATGACCCTTATTGCATAAGTAGCTGAACTCAAACATTTCAGCAGATCATCAATGTGTTTCTTCCAATTTAATCTCTCATCAATGGACACACCGAAAAATGTTGAATATTCTACCTTAGCTACATGCTTCTGATTAAGGTCTATATTTATTAATGGCATCATACCATTTACTGTACGGAACTGTATGTACTGTGCCTTATCAAAATTCAGTGAGAGTCCGTTTACAAGGAACCACTTAGTAATTTTCTGAAAGACATTATTGACAATTTCATCAGTTAATTCTAGTTTGTCAGGTGTGATTACTATACTTGTATCATCAGCAAAGAGAACTAACTTTGCCTCTTCATGAATATAGAATGGCACGTCATTAATATATATTAAGAACAACAAAGGACCCAAGACCGACCCTTCTGGAACCCCATTCTTGATAGTTCCCCAGTTTGAGGAATGTGCTGATCTTTGCATATCAATGCATCTTCAATGCATCCCCAAAGAAAAAAGTCCAGAGGATTTAAATCAGGAGATCTAGCAGGCCAAGTAACTGTTCCACCTGGACCAATGCATCTGGCGGGATACCTTCAGTTCAGAACACAACGTGCACGCTAGGCATTGTGTGCTGGACGTCCATCGTGTTGATACCACATAAGCATTCTGGTTCTTAGCAGCACTTCATCCAGAATAGCAGGAAGAATTCATCAGGGGAGTTGGCGTACACTGTGCCAGTTAGACTACCATTGATGAAATAAGGGCTAATAATTGTAGTACCAAGCATCCCACACCAGATGTTAACTCTCCAGTGATGCTGATGTCCCACCTGTCTAAGCCATTGTGGGTTGTCACTGGACAAATAATGCATGTTCCTTGTATTTAACTGTCCTTTGTTTGAGAAGGAACATTCATCAATAAATAGTACATTGGAGAAGTAGTTCGAGCTGGCGAGGATTTGCTGACAGAACTATACACAATTCTGGAAATCATTCCCATGCAATTCTTGATGTAGGTTTACATGGTAAAGATGGAACCAGTGACATGTAAGAATAGGATGTACACTGGTTTTAGGAATGCCCATCTCATGTTCAAGCTGTCGTGTGCTCACATGGGGATTCATAGCCAGAAGAGTAAGCGAGAACAGTAACTCCGACTGTGCGAGTGCTATGACAATTGCATTGTCATGGGTTGAAACTTCCCGTTTCCTGAGACATCACAACAAGACAAGAAAACATCCATGGGGAAGGTGGGTTCTTGTCAGAGTATCACTCTCTGTACAGTTCCACTGCCTGCATAGCATTTCGCCTACCTTCAACAACAACAACAACAACAACAACAATAAAAGAAACGTTATGTCGATGCAGTTTGTAGGCAGTACAGCCTTTACTGTATGCCTACTCTACACAACTGTATTTAAAAGGACTAAACTACTGTACTAAATGTACCCATACATGAGAAAACAGTATTGCAATTACTGTTCTGCTAACTTACATTCCACACAGATGTGTAGCATTTCTACCTTCTCCTCATCGGTGTACATTCTACTCACACAACTCTTCAACTGATGATGGTTGACGGAATGACAGGTGTGCATTCTACATATGTTTACATTTGTCCTCTGTCAACATCAGGACATGGATGTGTTCCATTACCCCAAGTACCTGCACTAAGTGCTGGGAGCGTCAATGTCAGTGTTGTGTTATGTAATTAATAACGTTATGTTTCAGTCAATGGTACACTGTGATACATTTTTGAATAGGTCTTTAGGAGAGGAAATGAATTAATGAATAAAAAAATACAGGGTGCCATTTAAAAAAATCATATCGCTGTTCATATCTTTGTAAAAAACAAAGCTACAATGAAGGGAATCATGCTTATTGATGTCCCCCTGATGGCCAAAGAACATTTGCTTGAAACATTTTATAATTTTCATCTGGATAAACAGTCATTTATGGTGGTCAAGATAAATGGGACACCCTTTATACTGCAAAAATGGGGGCACCATTGAAGATTTCAAAGTTGCCCCATCCCATCCATGCATGGGGTGGGGTGGCTAGTCCATTGTGGTATAATTGGATTTCCCCTCCAAGACAGAAAATACGAATTATAACGTTTTTTGATCTCCTGTGTAGCTTTTGAGATATTTCAATGTCTTCAGTTGAAATGAACACACACAAATATATGGACGTACAGTATCCTACAAACACATTGATGCATTGTGCCCTACACAATCTAACCCTAAAACTGACTATACAACTTCGATTAATTACATAAAAGACATTTTTCATGGAATACTTAGTTAAGAGTCCAGTAAAAACAAATAAGTGTTTTAACACTTTTGAACAAATTATTATTATTATTATTATTATTATTATTATTATTATCATCATCATCATTATTAATCTGTGATTTAAGAGAACTCAAGAGGTGTGGCTATTAACATCCTTACTAAGATATTATGAGATGAATATAGTTAAATTTTCTAATAACTGTACACAGGAGTAGATACAAATGTTAAAATATGACTGTCTTTCCATTACATTCAGGCACACATTTATGCACAACTACACAAAATAACTACAATTTAGTACAGAATACATACAAAGTTTGTATAAAAACTATAACAATAATAATAAACTGTAGAATGTGTCTGGAATGATTACATAGTAGAGACAGGATGAGCCAGTCACTCAGAAAACAAGCATAACGCAAAATTGCAAAATCCATAAACATTCTTGTTATCAGCTAAAACAGAGAACAGACTTGGTGTCAGCTTCACTGCTGATCTATTATGAAACTATAAAATACATTCACTTCATTCTGTTACAAAATAAACTCTAAAGCATACATCACAAAACACCACATACCAGGGATGTTCTAATTGAAGAAGCTCACATGTGCATGTAACTGGATAGTGAAGATAACAGAGGGAAAAATATATCTAAAAACAAAGATAATGAAACTTACCAAACGAAAGTGTTGGTATGTTGATAGACACCCAAACAAACACAAACACACACACAAAATTCAAGCTTTCACAACCCATGGTTGCTTCATCAGGAAAGAGGGAAGGAGAGTGAGAGACGAAAGGGTGTGGTTTTTAAGGGAGAGGGTAAGGAGTCATTCCAATCCCGGGAGCAGAAAGACTTACCTTAGGGGGGAAGAAAGGACAGGTATACACTCGCACACACACACATATCCATCTGCACATATACAGACACAAGCAGACATATGTAAAGGCAAAGAGTATGGGCAGAGATGTCAGTCGAGGTGGAAGTACAGAGGCAAAGATGTTGTTGAATGACAGGTGAGGTATGAGTGGCGGCAACTTGAAATTAGTGGAGGTTGAGGCCTGGTGAGTAACGGGAAGAGAGGCTATATTGAAGGGCAAGTTCCCATCTCCTGAGTTCTGATAGGTTGGTGTTAGTGGGAAGTATCCAGATAACCCGGACGGTGTAACACTGTGCCAAGATGTGCTGGCCATGCACCAAGGCATGTTTAGCCACAGGGTGATCCTCATTACCAACAAACACTTTCTGCCTGTGTCCATTCATGTGAATGGACAGTTTGTTGCTGGTCATTCCCACATAGAGAGCTTCACAGTGTAGGCAGGTCAGTTGATAAATCACATGGGTGCTTTCACACGTGGCTCTGTCTTTGATCAAGTACATCTTCTAGATTACAAGACTGGAGTAGGTGATGGTGGGAGTGTGCATGGGACAGGTTTTACTCGGTTACAAGGGTAGGAACCACAGGGTAGAGAAGGTGGTTTGGGGATTTCATAGGGATGAACCAAGAGGTTACGAAGGTTAGGTGGTCAGCAGAAAGACACTCTTGGTGGAGTGGGGAGGATTTCATGAAGGATGGATCTCATTTCAGGGCAGGATTTGAGGAAGTCATATCCCTCCTGGAGAGCCACATTCAGAGTCTGATTCAGTCCCGGAAAGTATCCTGTCACAAGTGGGGCACTTTTGGGGTTCTTCTGTGGGAGGTTATGGGTTTGAGGCAGATGAGGAAGTGGCTCTGGTTATTTGCTTCTGTACCAGGTCGGGAGGGTGGTTGCGGGATGCAAATGCTGTTTTCAGGTTGTTGGTGTAATGGTTCAGGGATTCAGGACTGGAGCAGATTCGTTTTCACGAAGGCCTAGGCTCTAGGGAAGGGACTGTATGATATGGAATGGGTGGCAGCTGTCATAATGGAGCTACTGTTGCTTGTTGGTGGGTTTGATGTGGACGGATGTGTGAAGCTGGCCATTGGACAGATGGAGGTCAACGTCAAGGAAAGTGGCATGGGATTTGGAGTAGGACCAGGTGAATCTGATGGAACCAAAAGAGTTGAAGTTGGAGAGGAAATTTTGGAGTTCTTCTTCACTGTGGGTCCAGATCATGAAGATGTCATCAATAAATCTGTACCAAACTTTGGGTTGGCAGGCCTGGGTAACCAAGAAGGCTTCCTCTAAGTGACCCATAAATAGGGTGGCGTACAAGGGGGCCATCCTGGTACCCATGGCTGTTCCCTTTAATTGTTGGTATGTCTGGTCTTCGAAAGTGAAGAAGTTGTGAATCGGGATGAAGCTGGCTAAGGTACTGAGGAAAGAGGTTTTAGGTAGGGTGGCAGGTGATCGGCTTGAAAGGAAGTGCTCCATCGCAGAAGGCCCTGGATGTGCGGAATATTTGTGTATAAGGAAGTGGCATCAATGGTTACAAGGATGCTTTCCGGGGGTAACAGACTGGGTAAGGATTCCAGGCGTTCGAGAAAGTGGTTGGTGTCTTTGATGAAGGATGGGAGACTGCATGTAATGGGTTGAAGGTGTTGATCTACGTAGGCAGAGATACGTTCTCCGTGGGCTTGGTAACCAGCTGCAATGGAGCGGCTGGGATGATTGGGTTTGTGAATTTTAGGAAGTAAGTAGAAGGTAGGGGTGCGGGGTGTTGTTGGGGTCAGGAGGTTGATGGGGTCAGGAGGTTGATGGACGAGGTGAAAGGTTTTGTAGGGGGCCTAAGGTTCTGAGGATTCCTTGAAGCTCTGCCTGGACATCAGGAATGGAATTACCTTGGCAAACTTTGTATGTAGTGTTGTCTGAAAGCTGATGCAGTCCCTCAGCCAACATACTCTCGACGATCAAATACCACGGTCATGGAACCCTTGTCCGCCGGAAGAATGATGATGGATTGGTCAGCCTTCAGATCACAGATAGCTTGGGCTTCAGCAGTGGTGATGTTGGGAGTAGGATTAAGGTTTTTCAAGAAGGATTGAGAGGCAAGGCTGGAAGTGAGAAATTCCTGGAAGGTTTGGAGAGGGTGATTTTGAGGAAGAGGAGGTGGGTCCCACTGTGATGGAGGATGGAACTGTTCCAGGCAGGGTTCAATTTGTATAGTGTCTTGGAGAGTTGGATCATTAGGAATAGGATTAGGATTATTTTTCTTCATGGCAAAGTGATATATCCAGCAGAGTGTACGAGTGTAGGACAGTAAATCTTTGACAAGGGCTGTTTGGTTTAATCTGGGAGTAGGGCTGAAGGTGAGGCCTTTGGATAGGACAGAGGTTTCGGACTGGGAGAGACGTTGGGAGGAAAGGTTAATTACCTTAGCCAGCTTCATCCTGATTCACAACTTCTTCACTTTCAAAGGCCATACATACCAACAATTAAAGGGAACAGCCATGGGTACCAGGATGGCCCCCTTGTACGCCACCCTATTTATGGGTCGCTTAGAGGAAGCCTCCTTGGTTACCCAGGCGTGCCAACCCAAAGTTTGGTACAGATTTATTGATGACATCTTCATGATCTGGACCCACAGTGAAGAAGAACTCCAAAATTTCCTCTCCAACTTCAACTCTTTTGGTTCCATCAGATTCACCTGGTCCTACTCCAAATCCCATGCCACTTTCCTTGACGTTGACCTCCATCTGTCCAATGGCCAGCTTCACACATCCGTCCACATCAAACCCACCAACAAGCAACAGTACCTCCATTATTACAGCTGCCACCCAATCCATATCAAACGGTCCCTTCCCTACAGCCTAGGTCTTCATGGCAAATGAATCTGCTCCAGTCCTGAATCCCTGAACCATTACACCAACAACCTGAAAACAGCTTTCGCATCCCGCAACCACCCTCCCGACCTGGTACAGAAGCAAATAACCAGAGAGACTTCCTCATCCACCTCAAACCCATAACCTCCCACAGAAGAACCCCAAAAGTGCCCCACTTGTGACAGGATACTTTCCGGGACTGAATCAGACTCTGAATGTGGCTCTCCAGGAGGGATATGACTTCCTCAAATCCTGCCCTGAAATGAGATCCATCCTTCATGAAATCCTCCCCACTCCACCAAGAGTGTCTTTCTGCTGACCACCTAACCTTCGTAACCTCTTGGTTCATCCCTATGAAATCCCCAAACCACCTTCCCTACCCTCTGGCTCCTACCCTTGTAACCGTGTAAAACCTGTCCCATGCACACTCCCACCATCACCTACTCCAGTCTTGTAACCTAGAAGATGTACTTGATCAAAGACAGAGCCACGTGTGAAAGCACCCATGTGATTTACCAACTGATCTGCCTACACTGTGAAGCTCTCTATGTGGGAATGACCAGCAACAAACTGTCCATTCGCATGAATGGACACAGGCAGAAAGTGTTTGTTGGTAATGAGGATCACCCTGTGGCTAAACATGCCTTGGTGCACGGCCAGCACATCTTGGCACAGTGTTACACCATCTGGGTTATCTGGATACTTCCCACTAACACCAACCATCAGAACTTGGGAGATGGGAACTTGCCCTTCGATATATCCTCTCTTCCCATTACCCACCAGGCCTCAACCTCCACTAATTTCAAGTTGCCGCCACTCATACCTCACCTGTCATTCAACAACATCTTTGCCTCTGTACTTCCACCTCGACTGACATATCTGCCCATACTCTTTGCCTTTACATATGTCTGCTTGTGTCTGTATATGTGCAGATGGATATGTGTGTGTGTGTGTGTGTGTGTGTGTGTGTGTGTGTGTGTGCGAGTGTATACCTGTCCTTTTTTTCCCCCTAAGGTAAGTCTTTCCGCTCCCAGGATTGGAATGACTACTTACCCTCTCCCTTAAACCCACATCCTTTTGTCTTTCCCTCTCCTTCCCTCCTTTCTGATGAAGCAACTGTGGGTTGCAAAAGCTTGAATTTTGTGTGTGTGTTTGTGTTTGTTTGTGTGTCTATCAACACACCAACGCTTTTGTTTCGTAAGTTACATCACCTTTGTTTTTAGATATAACTGGATATTGATATATTTGAAGGGGAAAAACCCATAATGGTATAAATAACATCTTATATGCTCTGGGAAAACTGTACTGAAAGATCTGAAGGACTGTAGCAGGTATCAAATACTACATACATTATACAATAAATGAAGTGTCATAGACAAACAATAAATTTTAGTAGGTTTGAAAGAAGACAGTGAAAAACAATTAAATAAGTCAATTTTACCTTTATGACTTCAATTAGTGTCTGAGAAATGCCTATTGCACTGGTTTCCCACTAAAGCCAATGAACTTCATAAGACATAAGATGTCTTATGTCCATCACTTTTGTCAAGGTAAATGATTCATTTATAATATTACTAGCTGCAATGCCTGGCATTACCCTAGTTGTTTAATATCTGCCACACAAAGTGATTGGCTCTGTGCCTTCATTATACCTATACCGAATGGGAAACTCCTACATACACTTCTTCTAGTTCTACCTTGTAACAGCAAATTGGCACCAAAAGGTACTAAAAATTAACATAAAGAAAGCAAGACAACTTAGCTGATAGATGGTAATCCAAGCTAACAGCCATGCTTCATAATGATCACACCAAGCAACAGGCAAATAAGAAAAGGAAATATATATTATTTTAAGACTTTCACTTCTGGAGAAAGCTGGAGTTGTGCTTTATCAGTATTCAATAATCATAATTTTGCAATTTCTGTTAAACTTCATTAGGAACTACATGATTTTCTATTAGCATTCTGAATTCACCTCTTCAAGCAAATTTTTGGAAACTTTATATTTTCACAATATGAAAAGTTGATTAGTTGCATCATCTGTTAATACATTTTGCAATAACTATCTTATTTTCCTTTTTTTTTTAAGAATTTGTCTTCTATTGCTCCAGCTCAGTTTTCACTATTTCAAGCAGAGCTGCGTTTGAGCACGACTCAAACTGTTTGAATAGTTTGTCACAGTTCATGAAATCTCAGGTTCTGTTTGATCTTTTGATCAGCTTGCGATCTTGTGACTTTTGTTGGTACTACACCCATGACCTGCATTAGAATTTGCATGACAGTGTGGATTTTAGTTATAAAAATAGCTGCAAAACATGGACTAAAATATCTTCTAGCATATATGTCACATGACCCAACAATGGGAACTGATCAATAAATAACAGTTTGCAATCACTTTTTTGTCAAATTCTCGAGCTTTTGCTCATCTTGTGATCTAGAGACATCTGATGGTTCTATCTCCAAGATGGATACTGCCACTGTAATTTATTCTGGTGACAGGAATTGTAGTCAGTTTACCACCATATATGGTATTTTGTTCATTAGGCATTTGTCTTTCCTTGTACGCAAGGTGGCACCACGTAACTGCAGGTATGGTGGCACCATCTATTAGTAGAGAGACTGACGCATGTGCACCATTTGATGTTGCATAGTGCCAGTGTGGTTTCACACTGAAGAGAAGGTGGTCACACAAGTTATCGTCCACTACCAACCATGCAGGCAAGTAAGCAGGAACAATGAGGAGTGATTTGATTTTTGGTGGCAGAGGAAGTTGGAGGCCCTGGAATGTATCGACAGATGAAGGCTGTGTATGGTGAGTACAGTCTGAGTTGGTCAAGTATTGTGGAATGGGGCCAATGATTCCTTGAGGGGCGCGAGTCACTGAAATTGCAGCAGTTTCGGTGGGAAATGCTGGAACATCCACCGTAGAGTCCCGATCTTTTGACATGTGACTTTCATGTATTTGGACCTCTAAAACAAGCTATTCGCGGACATCGATTCCCAGCAGATGATGAAGTGTGACTGGATCCAACAGCAGCCTACTAGTATCTTCAAGGATGGAATTGACTGACTAGTGTCGCAATGGAATAAATGTGCCAACAGTTTTGGTTACTATTTCTGAGTACGTGTACTGTGTATAATGACATTTTTGAGCTAATAAAATCATTACCATTACTTTACACTAGTGACCGGGTTTCATTCGAATGGCCCTTACACATAAACTATTGCAGCTTTTCGAACTAGTAGTTCCTCAGGGGAAAGAGAAGGACAGGCATGGGAAGTTTAAAAAGGAAGGGAGGTTATTCACACTGCAAATGAGATGGATCCACCTGCTGTGAGGAAGAAACTACTAATTCCAAATGCTAGGGTAATGTATGTAGTGTTACATCTGTCTAATGCAAGCATTGAAATTTTGCCTCTTGGAGGTAAGTAATTCTTTGTCATAATTTTATAGTTTTCTCAAGTGAATTTTCTTTTTGATACTAAATGATGAGTTTGTCATTTTTATGTGGTTATACATAGAAATCATGTTTTTTTTATCAATGTTGGTTCCAATTCTCAAGGAAATAGGTGGTTGTCTATAGCCACAACCACATGAATGACCAGGTCAGTAACTGCAGGTACTAGAAGACAAATTTTCTGCTTCATTCTACAGTGATCCCAAACCCATGTATAAAGCATGCTGAACTAGAAGAGTGAAATGCAGCAAGGTTAATTATTTTCAGAAGAACTGATCCATTATGCTTTTGAGGAAGCCATGTGTATAGGCCACCTGGCATATGTGGAAATACAAGGCTTTCCTTAAAAAATGCATTGTCTTCATTTAATGTTTCTTTGAAAAAATAAAGCCTTTCAGTCTGCCTCCCTGCACTGCATCCACCTCATTAGGGCCAATGTGTGTTTTTGCCTGTGTTTACTTTTACATTGATAAGAATCTCAGCAATCCATTTTGTTGGGGAAAAAGGTATTCTGACAACATCTAAGTGATGGGGAAAGCAGTTATCAACTAGATCCATCTAGTTCTAGGGAATAAATATAAATTTAGTTTTCTTTTCTCAGTTTCCAGTGTGAGCAAAGACACCTTTTCAAGATAGGCCCTAGCTGTGTCCTAGTACTAAACACTTGTGACTGACTGTTTCAATTAATGTGTTACCAAACATGAAAAGCCATAAGTACACTACTACTTGGTGAAGCCCAATTCTGGAAGATAACATACATAAGATCATTGCAAAAAAAGTGCATGAAGACAATGACATATATCACTGCACATGGTGCAATGTCAGTTGCATTCAGTTGAACGGTTTCTATAAGATACACACTATGTAATGCAACATAGGGTTCAGCCGAGGAGCCTAACATCATAGTAAAAACAATAGAGAACTAGTGTTAAGTGGTAAAGTGCTATGCCAAAATGCGTTTATTCAAATTCAAGCAAATCATTTTATTTAAACAAGTGGAAAATGTCACAAATGTAAAATATACCAGATAAGAACAGCCCACACCTCTAGCATTCAGTAATATGATTTTTGCAAAGAATACTGGTGGCAGAATTAAAAAAAAAAATAAAAATAACTCAACACAGAAATTTAATGTCATCAATATTAAGTAACAATGCAAACAAGCTTTACTGTTGCATTTTAAGAAAGGTAACTGTTGACAAAAGAGCATTAGAACAGCAGCTGCCAACAAGACTTATCATTACAATTTAAGACAAGCAACAGCTGGCATTATTTAATAAAATGATCCAATGAATTAGACAGCAGCTACCCATCAGATTTAGCATTACAACCCACAGAATGCTGGCCCCAGTTCTGTGATCCATGACACCCAAAATGGATGGGCAAAATTACAAGCACATGAAACAGACGAAAAATCAAATTTTTTTTGTGACCTATACATATACTACCACGAGATCAAGGGATCACTTGCCCACACAAGGTCAGTAAGGCACAATAAATAAGGGTTTAACTGCTATGTCACATGTGTGACTTAAATTACATAAGGCTTTGCCATTTGAACAGCACACATACTTCACATGTCCTTATTTTGCTTAATGGCTCCACGGATACTGTAAGACTACAACAAGCTATCTGTAGGAAATCACATAGTAGCCAACTTGACATAACTATTTTACTGATGCTACTGTGTATCTGACAAGTTTTTGGTTAACAAGGAAGGTGACCACAGAGTTTGCCAATCACATAACAACGTTAAAACAAAAATTCTCTGTCTCATATCTGAGAATCAATGAAGAAACCAACAGGAGCCCCTAAATAACCAAAAGTGATAGCAAATGGATGCCTTCACCGTACATCTACTGTTCAGGAGCCAAAAGAAGAAACAAGTGTGCCTGTCTGGTAGCTGAAGTTCAAAAGGTGATATAATGCAGATAAATTTAACATGGCAGTTTTAGGTGATGGGTGTTTTGAATTGTGCTTTACCTTGTGCATTGCTCATTGTTTTCTTTTCTTATTTTGAAATGAGCAAAGAGACTAATTGGGGTCCATCACAGAGTTCAATTACGACTCTCACAACACAAGAAAGATCGATGATCCCTAGGACCATGTGTCAGTTTTGCTTTTGTGATAACACCAAACATGGTGTACGCTGCTGACCTGCAACAGGGAACAGGGCTTGTTTCCCTACACCACACCACACCACACCCTTCTGACAGACAAATTCCAATTTGTTTACACTCATGCCTGACTGCCAGTTTACAGTGTCTGCACTATAGCACCTGGAAAACAAAAGCTATCAACATATTTCAAGCACACCAAAATTCTTACCCGAACGTATGAAGAGTTATTTTCAGTTCTACTTTTGTGCTAAGGGCCTCTTTGGCTCTACCTCTAGCAGTGTCAAGTGTGGGTTGCATGGCTTTAAATGCCCACAAAAGATCAAAATTAATCATCTGCAAACATTATAATTATTGGATTGCATGGAAAAGAAAAATAATTCTGAAAAATGACTAAATCAGAGAAGCAATCAGTTCCCTGGGTAGGAAAATGCAGCTCCTTCTCAACAGAAAGACATTTGTTGAAATCTTAAACAGAGCCAATAGAAATAAAGAAGAAAAGACCATTTCAGAAAAAAAACTGTTGGTGGTTTTATAGAAGCAAACATTCCAGTCAAAAAGGTTCCCAATTACCACTTTTTTTAACAGTCCATTTCAAAGCACGAAGGCTTCATCTTCAGGCATATAGCATGACAACTTTCTACGTCTGTATATATAGTCTTTACAAGCAAACAAAGCTAGATGTGAATTTCACCAAAAATACATGCAAATTTTGTCAAAAATATATGCAAATTTTGCCAAAGATATATGCTACATTTTCATGTCTCTATGAATGCCCAAAGCTATCTCTTGTTGTGTAGTGGATTCATATTATGTTGAAAAGGGCAACATCTTTTGTAGATTAAATGCGATCAGATGCAATCATTTGTTACATGACCTTCCTTAGTGATTCCTATTTGTTCAATTCTCCTTAGCTAATATTCCTTCTATAGTTTGGTTGTTATCAACAGGTTTGTATTGGCTTTGATTACATTTCAAGCATGTCACATCTATTGCAAGTAGCACTCCTCAGTTTATAAAATAATATATTATACTCACAATGAAATATAGTCTGATAAATGAATTGCTTACATTGCTTCACAAACAAAACAGTCACCTTTGCAGTTTTTTTGTATGTAGCTCTAATATTAGAGATAGATAGTTTGGGATGAATATTTCCAGTTTGGATTACAGTAGTGTGACTGGTAACTTCTTTATGAAGAAAATCTTTCCAGTCTGTTTCCAGTCTTCTGAAATTTTGCTGACTAGGACATGTCTATCCCTCTTTTCTATAGGAGAAAAATGTTCCATTTTTTGCATATTTAATTGAGCAGTTGTGGATCAGACTTTGCTAGTGGTCTCATTTTTATAATTGCAATTTATATGCAATTTCATTATTATAATGGTAAAAATCAATGTAAACACGTATGATAAGCCTGCGAAGTTCACTGACAGAGCGGTACAAATGGCTGCTTCCTAAACAGACTACTAAGAATATTAAATTTTGTAGAGAACTGAAAGGCACTATAACATGAAATAAGTAATATATGCCCTGTAAAAAAACGTTATCATTATGTCTATGCACTTTTACAACTCAGCAATGTTAGCTACCCTCCTGCAAGGTAGAGTACCTCTGTCACTTGAGTCATACTCAGTTTGCTGTGAATAATTACATTGTATGCATACAGTCTTTCTGTATGTTCTGCTGTTAGTAAAAAATTCATGTTAACCTCACTCACTAATATCCAGCTTCTTTTTGCAAGCCTCCCACACTAATTCCAGCAGTGGTGGCCCAAAAATGAGCAGCAGCATCTATTTCAACATAACAAGTGTACTTTGTGATATAGTGTTAGCTTTGTAAATGGAGTCATTACATGGCAGCCACCTTCTCTAATAATTTGCACATAATGGTGAGTTTAAGACTGACCCACATAATGTTCTCTTACACCATAAGCCGACTACAATTAGTGTAAAACATGAAAGCAACATTCTACCATGTCTTACCATCAACAACAACAATGGAGATCATGTGAACAAACAATGTTCAACACACTTTTTGACCTCTTTGGTGCTTTCGATGATGAGTCAAATCTTGCCCCACATTAGCCTGACAGCATTCAGGCAACTAATTCTCATCTGTGATTTTACTGGTCCATTCATTTTCAGAATGAACCAGTTGAGTCTTTTTGTAATGCAATGTGGGGCCCAGCCAGCTGGGCCACATGAGTAAACTTTCAGTCTTCTGCCTGTACCACACACAGTCCACAGGATCACATCTGCCGTTGACCTTGGACCAAATCTTTCAGCACATCCTCAATAGGACTTCTGTAAGGCAACCATACAATTGGGTTCTCAAACTAAACTGCTAAACTTCCAATTGTAAAACTCGGCAACATGATCCACAATCACTGAATTCAAACTTTTTGATGGTACTACAAGTTTGTGGCTCTACTAAGCAACATAGGGAACTGTGCCACATTATTTGTGACATCATACAGCACCTTTGGCTGAAGGCAAATTCAACACTGCAAAGGCAGCATTGCTCCACCCACTCAGAAGGACACGAGGGCAACAATGAATGCTGCCAGAAAATTCCTGGCATGTCATGCTGGCCACACCCATGAGTAAGTGCCAAGACCAAAATGATTACAGACACCTACAAAAGTGTCATCATGAGTGACTGCATTGCAAGCAGTTACTTTGGCCAGCTGACAAAAATATACCTCATGGCAGTGAGGAGGTGTGGCCACGGGTGTGTGGGTTTCACCAACATTTTCATGACCAAGCATGAATTGCTCCCACCATGCAAGCACCCAAATGCAAAATGTGGTCTGCAATAAATGCTCTGGCTCACAACACACAATAGAGGCACCTACAGCTCAGGCAAGTGGGCCAAACTAGTTTTTCCTCATCTAGAAGTGATGATGGTAGACTGTATGTGTTAGACAATGCAACAAATCAATACTTCCCTATGGACACTGGCTCTGAAATGAGTACCATTCCTGGGGAACTGTCACAAATGGAACATACAACATCTGTCATCCAAATGCACATCCAGATGACAGTCATATCAGGCCACCTGGAATCACCATACATAAGAAATTTACATGGCAGTTTGTAGTCAGAGATATTCAAGAACCAATGTTTGATGAGGATTTTCTCCTTCAAATTCACCTCCAGCTATAAACTGCACATCCCTTGTAATAGAAAAATTAGTTGAGGACTATATCTTGGAAATTGATGAATTTAGAGAGAGGAATCGGCATATTGATTTTTCACTGGGTTGTGCCGGTTTTACAATAATGGATCGAAGACGTCATGTGGATCTTCTCAGAGAACATAGTAGCCATGGAAAGTATTGTCATGGACGAAAACTGCAAATCCAATGGATACATTGCGAACCTGCACAGGAATACCAAATTAATTATTTGCAACCAGTCTTAAAAATTGAAGATGTGGTATACGAAAAAGTTCAAGAACCTGAATATTTGCAGCACCATCAAGAAAGCAACTATACGATCTTCTACAGGAATATCATGAAGTCTTTCAAGAAAAGCCTGATGTAATCAAGGGATACACATGTCATTTAGATGTGATTCTACACCAAGTTTTCTGCCATACTTTTTATCCAGTATCGTGGCATCAAAGAAAGGTGGTTGATGTGGAAATCCAACAGATGCTTGAATTGAAACTGATCAAACCTTCGATGAGTCCATACTGTAGTCCTCTTCATGTTGTCCCAAAAAAGGGAAGAAAAGTTCGTCTCGTGCTAGACACACAGCAAATAAATAAGATTATCGTGCCCGTGCAAACTCATCCGTAAAATATTACAGAGTTAATTCAAAAGTTCGAAGGGATAAAATAGTTATCGAATATTGATCTCAGGAGTTTGTCTTGGCAGGTGGTGCTAGGTGAACAATCAAGAAGGTACACCATGTTTGTACATGCAGGTAGAAGCTACCAATTTAAGGGTCTACCTTTCGGGCTTAACGTCAGCTCGGGAGATTTTATAAATGCTCCAGATTACGCATTGGGACCTGCACTTCGAAGCAGTTTAACTTTGTTTGTGGATGACATGCTTATCACTACAGTCATATGGAAGGAGCACGTCCATTTAATGAGGAGAGTGTTGGAATGTTTCAAGAAAAGCAGGCATAACTGCAAATCTGCAGAAGTCCCATTTTGCTCGGGATAAAATTAAATTTCTGGGTCATCATATAAATTAAAAGGGAATGTTACCGGACTTCAAGAAATTAAAGGCAATTAAAAACTTTACAGTTCCCACAACTAAAAAGTAATTAAAGGGATTCCTCAGAGTTGCTTCTATTTTCAGGTTTTTCATTTACAACCACTCTATTAATGCAGAAACGTTGTACAGCTTGTTGTGCAAAAATACTCCATGAGTGTGGACGCAACAATGCCAGAATGCATTTGAAGCAATAAAACATGCCTTAGTTGACTCACAAATTTTACATCATCCGGATATGAGCCAATAATTCAGTTTAATGGCAGATGCTTCGGAAATTGGAATAGGTTCCTGCCTCTTCCAAGTAAAAATGATAGATGAAAAACCAACTTTCTGTCCAATAACTTTTGCTAGCTGACTCTTAACTGCTTGTGAAAGAATGTATATGACTACAAAAAGGAAGGATTGGCTGTAGTCTGGTCATTTAAAAAATATCACTATTACTCATATGGAGCAAAGACAATGTTCTACTGTGACCACAAAGAGTTTAGTTTTTTGCAAACATGTAAATTATCACATCCCAGACTAGCAAGATGGATGCTCTCACTCCAAGAGTTTCAATCTGAAATTAAATACATAAGCGGACAGAATAAGTTCATAGCCGATGCACTGTCAAGAATGCCAGACGGTGATTTGTCAACAAGCAACATCACAGACAATCTGTCCGAATTAAAAGTTCTGTTAATGACTCTTAAATACATATAGGAAACATTTTCTTAAAATGTGTAAGACATAGGAAAACCACAAAATGAAGATCCTCATTGGCTTTCGATAAAAGAAGCTTTAAGAAAACCTGGATATGAAGATCTGAAGGGACTTTACAAAGTTGAGGATGACATCTTATTTTTCAAAGGGCATCTTGATTCAGGCAATTGGAAGGTGTGTATTGAGAAGAATGAGGATAACTTAATTTTGTACATGCACATCACTTGGGGCCATTTTGGAGTATTAAAATGTGCTCAGAAGATTCAAGCATATTGCTACTTCCCAAATATTCGCAGGAAAGTGCACCAACAGTTAAGGAAATGTAAAATTTGTCAGCTAGCCAAACCAGGAAATTTTTTTGTGATGGACTTCCAACATCCTATTATGCCTACTAAACCGCTATCGATCATTTCACTCGATGTCTGTGGTCCTCTACCATCATCAAGAGGAGGATACAAATATTTTGTAGCTTTTCTCAACATATTCACCAAATATGTCAAACTTTATCCATTAAAATCAGCTATAGGTGCATCCATAGCCAAGAAACTGGTCAAAGATTATATAGTCAATGTAGGCAAACCAGAGGCTATTCTTTCTGACAATGGGTCAACATTCACTGGATTTCGTTGGAGGCAAACACTAAGCAGCTGTGGTACGAAACACGTTCTAACATCAGTGTGCCACCCTTCTGCAAATCCTGTGGAACGAATCATTTGTGAATTAAACCAGTTCATGAGAACGTATTTCCACAACCAGCAAACCAAACGGATCTATTATCTTAACAATTTTCAAGAAATTGTGAACAATATGGCACACACTACGACAGAGTGCACTTCGTATGAACTGATGTTTGGAAAACAGGTACAGAATGACTGGATTCAACCAATCCCTAAAGCAGCAATTGACAGAATGCCTCTACAAAATAAAGTACACCAAGACTTACTCAATATAATGGACAAGGCAAAGAAAAGAAAAATCTATTTTGACAATCAACTAGGAAGAATAAAAACATATAAAGTGAAAGACCAAGTTTTAGTAAAAATGCATCCTAAGGCTTCACTTATACAGAGGCAACTATTGTATCATGGACCATTTGTGATTACAAAAATACCTCATCCAGGGTCCTATGTTTTGAAGGATGTGAAGAATGAAAAGGTGAAAGGAATGTATCCTCATCATTTGTTGAAGGAATTTCGCAATGACTGAAAATTCTGAAGACTGAAGATACTACACATATCAAATAACATTGATCAGACAGTTTTACATTGAAACTATGAACCATACTTAGGATATTTTGTTCCTTTTTGCAATTTAGTAGTTAGTTTTTCTTTTCAGGCACAATGTTCAAGATGTATGCAGACATTATGTATTTGTTTTTCAATGTAGAGATAAGTTTTCTTTCCAGAATGCAGAGAATTTAGCTATAGTATGACTGATTTATTTTAATTGATAGTATATTGACTAATAAGAAAATGTTAATGTCTATATAGTGGATATTAATAGTATATGGTGTCATGAACAATCATCGGCATAGTGTTGTGTCAATGCTCATGTTTGTTTTGCCCAAAAACGTTCATCCACAAGAGGGGCATATATGGTGTATCTTGCAACATGAGAGAAAGCAGCGTGACTTGACGTGACAGTGCTAGAGAGAGAGAGATATTCTTTATTACCCTGTGGTGGCTACCACTCAGATAATTATTCTTAGTGTAGGAAGTCTTTGTTCTTGTTAAGAAGTAATTCATTAGGATGTTTTCATTCTTGTCAAGTAGAAATCAATGCCATTGCGAGATTCTGAAGGAAATTGAATTATATATCTGTGTATAAGCCAGTGAACAGATAATTAATATTACGAGAAGAATTTCATTGACACAAAAGTCAATAAAAGATTGTTCATTTCAAGAAGGTACGTGTTTATTCAACAATTGACGTATGCTTCAATTATGATCTATTAATGAATACCAGCTTGAGAACATTTCCTAATTAAATAATTTTCTAATTAAATAGTTTGATGCTTTCTTCGGAAAAGCAGGAATTTCACAGATCATTTAAATCCACCAACGTTGGACAGTTCTAAGAACTGAAAGCAAATCTGATTACTATGCAACAGAGCCCAGATGAATATTTCACCACAACTTTTATTAACGCTTTCAGCTTTAATACAGTGTCTGCAGCAGCTGGAGCAGATTGGGACAACAACAGAAGTGTGTAGTGTGAAAGCAGTTTCACACATCACCCTGTATCAAACCAATGGTGTAGGCATTCAACACAACAGAGCACACACAGTCACATGTAAAGGCAAACACAAGGTGGTGTGGGAGACATACAGAGAGAGACACTCATTCAACATAAGTGTTCATCAAAGAGACTTTTACTTACCAGTATCAGTATACTCTTTCCACTATCAATCATGTCACTCACTGGGTAAAGGAAACACACTTACATATAATGGTGGAAACAATGGAAAGGCTATTTGTACAATTCTGGGTATTGCATTTCAACTGCCCCACATCCATCAGTACCTCTCAGGGTCACAGTCGAGTCCTTATTGGTCTCCCAGCTATGTAACCTTTGCAGTGTCCAGTGCTATCACGCCACAGCCTACCACCCACAAAGCAGTGGACTTACAGAATGGTGACATAAGACACGCAAAGCAGCAACTAAATGCTGTGGGGGCCAGTGGACAGAATCCTTAGCCTGCCATATTGGGTGTTCATTACACATTCACAGAAGCTTCGTGAGCAGACATTTTTAATGATGAGTTCCTCAACCTATCAGCATATTTCTCCTTTCCAGTACAACTGACCACTACAGTGTTACCAGGCCTAGTCTGGAGTGCAAAATAACATATTATGTGAAAATGAACACTCTGCCCCAACCCCAAGGTTCACCAAAACTTTTTATATATGAGGTTCAATACATTGTGCTATGAGATGATGCAATGAGACTAGTACTGCAGCCACCATATTCTGGGCTGCATTGGCTACTGCAACAGGGACCAATACATTTGACACACTAGTACACTGGAAGCCAGCCATCATCTCCATCCATTGCCTAAACCCTGCCTGGATTTTGCAAGATACACACAACACAGAGATTGGGAGAAACAAATAGCTCATTAATTTATTTGTAGATTCAATGCGGATTTTGCAAGATACACACCACTCAGACAGAAGAAAACAGACAAGACGAGAGGGATGACAATGCACCACCTTATTCGTCACTGCCAAAAGCAACTGTTCTGCCTCTGCAACTCCCTTGACACTGCACAGCAATCTCATTATGGTCACATCTGATGATGTCCCCCTATTTTAACCACTGTTACCTGGTCTAAAATTGGGTGGGGCAGGGGGGGGGGGGGGGGTTTGGGGGAAGGAGAGGAGCATCAACACTGCACTTCTCTGCCAAGAAATGGTCCAGTTAAGTCCTACATTGCAGCCAGCCATTGCAAGGCTGGTCATGAACAACTCCATGAAGAACACGCGAGTAGCTGGGACTTATGTTAGCCCCCTCACATCAGGGCTCTGCACTGCAAGAGGAAGAAACAGGTGCTCTGTGGGGACCTCGTCATCGGTGAGACGAAATATTAAATAAATAAAGCTCTTTGGCAATGATACTATTTAGCTCCCCAACATGGATCAATATCTTTGTCACTTGTGTCATCCTCAGTTTCAAGTAAACAATTGTATTGTATGTACATGATCTTTCTGTATATTCTGCTGTTAGTAATAAATTGCTGTTAATCTCACTCACTAGCATCCAGCTTCATTTTGCAAGAGTCCTGTGCTCCAATTCCTACACCTTTTCAATGCAATTATCATTAACTTCAACACTATCTTCTGCATATACATATTTGTTACTAGTTTGTGAAATTATGCTCCATCATTAACGTCAATATGAAATGCTACTCACCACATAGAGGAGGCACATCGAAAGAAGACTGCTTAATATTATCAGCTATCACACTAAGTCATTTGTCAGATGTAAACAAAACACACACATTCACATATGCATAACACATACACACACAATCACTGTCGTCTCCAGGCTCTAAGGCTCAACTGCAGCTGTGGTGAACAGTGGCTGGGATTGGGAGGGAGGGGTTGTAATGGAGATACAGAAGAACTGCAGGGGGGGGGGGGGGGGGAGTAGGTATGGAGATGGACAGCAAGACAGAAGTGGGTGAAGATGATGTAGTACTGTCTTTGGGATTAGGTGGGGACAGGATGGAGGACTACGAGGTTCATCTGCCGGAGACTGTGCTGTGAGGGCAAAGGGTGACAGAAGGGAAGCATAGAAGGTGAAAGGACTAGACAGATGTGCTGAGGGAGATAGAAAGTATATGTGAGAGGCTGGAATGGGAGCAGGAAAGAGGACAGGGGCAGGTGGGGTATATGGTCTAGCAAAGATTGAGGGCAGGGGCATAATGGGAATGAAGGATAAGTTGTACAGAGTGTTCCCACCTGTACAACTCAGAACAGTTGCTGAAGTTGGGTAGAACCCAGATGGCACAGGCCATGAAGCAGTCACTGCAGTCAAGCACATCATGTTGGGGGCATGCTCAGCAGCTGGGTGGTCAAGTTGTCTCTTGGTTACAGTTTGATGGTGGCTATTCATATGGACAGACAACTAATTATTGGTCATGCCCATGTAGAATGCTGCATCGTGGTAGCAGCTACTTTGATAGGTCAAATAACTGCTTTCACAGGTGGCCCTACCAGTGATGTAGCAGGAGATGCCTGTGACAGGAATGCAGTAGGTGGTAGTGAGAGGATGTTTGGGAGAGGTTGGCAACTAGATATATTTCAGGGATGTGAGGCACGGGGCAAGAGGTTGGGAGCAGGGGTGGAATAGGGATGGATAACAAAGTTGTGTACATTGTGTGGGTGGTGGAATACCACTGTGGGAGAGGTGGGGAAGATAGTGCCAAGGATATTTCCTATTTCAGGGCACGATGAGAAGTAGTCAAAATCCTCTTAGAAAATCAATCAGTTGCTCCACTGCTGGGTGGTACTGAGTTTTATATATCTCTCTGTGTGTGTGTGTGTGTGTGTGTGTGTGTGTGTGTGTGTGTGTGTGTGTGTGTGTGTGTGTGTGTGTAAAGGAGTGAATGTTTGTAAGCTGAATTATCATGTGTCAATTCTTGTTTACGTGGCAACCTACTGCTTAGTGCCTCAATTACTACACAGTAAGCAGTTATCTTCACTCACTCCAGTATTCATATATCAAGCAAGATTTTCCAGAATCATATTTTTTCAACATCACCTTCTTAAAATATGAGCTCATGGCCTTATACTGTGAGCATAGTGTAATTGTCTACAACAGTGAATTTGGCGAATAATGTGCACAATTAATAACCAACATACCTTTCCAATCCCTGAACTGTTTTTCTAGTAGGAACTCCAAAATAAGGAGATAATTGAGCAAGAGATTCATTAGAAGAGGCTGTGTGACATGGTAAATGATACACTAAAGGCTGTGTTTTCATTGCTGCCATACATTTATCTGAAAAAGACAGAAAGTTATTCTATATGAAGTAGGCCTACGCAACAAAAATTAAAATAGTAATAACCAAAATACAAATAGGACAACAAATGACATCTTGTAATTGACTGTTCCTGGGATAGTTAAACAGAATCACCCTCAGGAACAAAGGATAGATTAACAATGGTACAGAAAAGGGAATGTCACTTGTAAGTGCAGGTCAAGAAGTGGACACTTCAGCTTTTTTCATTGTGATTCCTCCTCCTTCCAGCCTCTCTTGGAGAAGGGTCCAAGTAGCTTTTTCTTCCATAAAAACTTTTATATGTATTATTTACCATTTACCTTCAATGCCTTTTTCTCTAAATTTAATGCATCTACCTATCCACCTCAAAAAATCAATATTTACATTTTTCTATTTGCATTTCCATGAGACTTGTTTTAGTTTTGGTTTAACAACTTGTAAGTGAATACTCATATACTACGCAGCATGTACATGGGCTCTAAAACACATACTGTAAGAGCTATGAACACTTGTTCATCTTTTCTACTGTGAAAAACATCTTTTCTGGTGCAAGCTCATTGCCATTATGAACAACCTACAGAATGTAGTAAACAAATGAGAACACATTCCACTGCTATTGTCCTTGCATACAGCACACAATAACATACTCACAGTTCTGGATAGCAGCAGTGCATACATTAGTGCTAATGGAACCAGTTTGTATTTTTATAAGGTTGACTTGTGTAAGATATCTTCAGTTCCTATCGAATGACTTGCATGTCCAGCTACAGGATGTACTATTTCACATTCCTGGAGACATGGTTCATGCTTGATGGAGAGCAGCCAATTTTCTCCAAATTTCTGAGAACACATCAGACAAACATTTAATGGACAATGGGTTGATCAAGGAGGCTCAGCACATTGGCCAGCTCATTCTCATAGTCTGAATCCTTTTAATTTTTTTATTGTGGGGACATTTGAAATCTTTGGTGTATGCAAGCCCCCATTAATGATATACAAACAGAACAGGAATGCATCATCAATGCCTGCTAGTGCATCCACGAACAACATTGAATTTTTCAAAGAGTGCAGCATTTCCTGTCAGACAGAAACATGCCTTACTGTGAATGGACATCATCATAAGCACCTTGTTTAGTGGTGGCTCACAAGTGTAAGTCACTGTAATAGCACACAGATTACATCAGAAGCTCTGCTATTTCACAGTAACAGAATAACGTGTTCTCATTTGTTTACTGCATTCTGTAGGTTGTCTAACACTAGCAAAGAGCTTGCAATAGAAGAAATGTGTTTCACAGTAGTAAAATTGAACAAGTGCTCACAGCACTTGAGGTGTACATTTTCGAACCTATCTTTACTGCACATTTTTCATTGTTCTGGTCCATATCAAAATCTCTCAAAATATGGAATACTTTTTAATACATTTTATACAGTGCTTATAGTGATTTCTTACTTTCAAATTTCTGTTTAATCAACAACGTCCTACTACAGGATGGGCAAAATAAAATTAGCCTGAAAAATGTTTGTAAGACATATGACATTGACTTTTGTTAATGAAGAGGAGAACTGCCCATCAGAAAATGATGGAAACTAACTGTGCTTTTCTTATTCAACAATCGGCTGCTGTCACATGTCTGCACAGGATTTTTAGACCCGCAGTCTTTCATTTTTTCAGGCAAGGTCTAGTTCAGCCTTTCAGAGTACACAAACTCATGGAACATGTGTCATTATGTATCAGAAAATCCCTATCAGTACTTTGAAAAGTGATTGCACAATCTCAAAATTGGTGTTCACCTTTATTTGCTGCTGAGCATTAACATAATGGAATAGGCTTTATGTCTTATACATAATGCTGATATGTTTAGTTCTATACATAATTAGAGATATACACTGTACATTCTAAGTTTTAACATATTTTTTGTATATTTTATTACATACTCAACCACAGATATTTATACTTAATTACATACACAGTTACAAGCATTTATACTGAATTATCCATGCAACTACAAACATTTAGCCATACATTTTAAATTGTAACATATGTAGATATTTTTCATCAAAAAATTGTTACATTATAAAATGGATTTTCAGTCAGCCAGCTGTACATTTTTCTTTGAAATAGTTAAGAAGGCATGGACAGTGCTGAGGGTGGGTATTTGTTAAAGATTATTGGGGAGCTAAGTGTGCATGAGTAGGCTGTTTTTACTAGTCTGTGTCTTGGAATATCCATTTTAATTTTTCCTCTGGTGTTGTGTTGGTGTATACCTCCTCTTTTATGGTGCTCAGTGTTCGATGTTCGCATTATAACATGAATGTTTCATCAAACTAATGCTTCACAGTATGTCTAGAATCTGTTTCACCCATATTTGGATCATCTCACAGAAGGTGAGTGACTGTACAGATATTTTCAGCAAGACAGAGCAACAGCACACTGATAACCTTGTGTGGAGAGGACTATCAGTAGAAGCAGTGCAACCTCCTGGCTATCTCAGTCACCTGATCTCTCTCCTTGTGATGTTTATCTGTGGGGCAAGGTAAGGGTCAGGTGTACTCATGTAAAGCTCACACAATGGAAGAGCTACAACAGGACACTGAAAATCCATTCCTGCTGTCCCTCAAGACAGAGCCACTACATATGTCTCACAGTTTGATAAATTGAGCATAGCACTGCATCAACTTCAACAGTGACCACTTCCAGCCTATTCTGTGATGTTCATTAACTAGGCTCAATCCCACATCATTCCTATTGTAAATAATTCTGAGTCCGTTTTATTTTGCCCAATCTGTACTTGGTGAGAGATCATCTTCTCACCTTTATATAATTATAAATATGTATGATGAATTCGATGTGGCAAAATCTTCCAGCATGTAAATAACTATTTGTTATTGAGTACTATGAGTATACTTGCATTAATGTGAAATTACATTGTGGTAGAAAAACAGCAGCTGAATGATGCAAGTAGAAAACTACCATAGGAACTGGCGAAAATGTTAATTCACAGTAATGCACAGAAAAAGGAAGAAAGGTTAGAGTTTAGCATCCTATCAATAATTATTTGAACTACTGTCCTCTTGAATGCAAGTCCAGTGTCTTACCATTGCACCATCTTGATCAGTGTTGAAGGAATGATTTATGTTCCCTTCTTTACACCTAAGGGATGCACATGCCTAAGCAGTGTGCTAGTTAAGAAAACAGCAATATATGATGGGGTGTACGGGAAGAGCCACGTAGGCTGGTTCTAACATATTAACCCAAAAGCTAACGACTACAGTAACATTCAAAATGAGCTAATACCTCTTAATCAAGGAGGTTGTGGTCCAGGCAGACCCTGGGTGGTTTGCAACGTTTGTTCAGCATCATCTGGTGGTGTGAGAAAACCACTTCAATGGCGTGCTTGGCCACAAAGGAGTGCCAAAACGGTGGGGATTGAATAGTAATAAACCAGCTTGGTAGACCTGGCGTGCACTGCACTTCACTGCACTATTTTCAATGTAGTGCACACAATATTCCAAATGCTGATACTGGGAGGACAAACTGGGCATCCAACATCAGGCTTTGTATTCCTGTAGTCAGTAGGAGCATCTTGGCATGACGCAGCATGGGAAGGCTGCATGGAAAAAACGCGGTAGCACTTCTCTTATTAAATGGATCATGACAGGACAAGTGCGGGAAAAGAATTCTGCATTTCATGCATACCACAGTCAAATGAAGCAGACGACAATGTGGGCCATGTTGCGTTGTGCAAGCGAGCTGCTGAGAGCACAGAGCTGGGGATGTTGCCTTGTCGGAGTGGAACAAGAGACTGGTCAAGCAACAGTTTGGCATGTCTAGCATCTGGAAAGCATGGCCATCCAAGTTCTCCTTCCAGTGGCAGTGACCAGCGAGGATACTGCCGGGCTGCTTTCCAGTCTATGCAGCCCATCATCTGCTGCTACAAATGGAGCGAGGGAAGGAGTCACCACACAGATCCCCCATTTTGAGAGTAAAACACGTGTCAACTGTGCAGACGGGTGTTTGAAGCTGACTGATGATACTTGCTGTGGGTTGTTGCTGCTGCACTCATGCTGTGGTTTCCAGTGGAAGGAGGGGCAGCTCCTGTGCACAGCATTGGCAGCATGAGAAATAGTGTCAACGGTGCAGGTGCCAGTGGGTGTGGTGACGACACACTGTTGTGTGTGGTGGGCACCTTTGGAGATGGAGCACAGTCTGTGTTAGCTGGAGGCTGCAAAAAGGGTAGTGCAGTGGCAACATCAGGGTCCCAGGCACTGGGAGGTGTGTCACTCATATAGTCAGTTGATGACAGACCAGAGGCAGCGTTGTCTGGTGGTGTGTCAACATGGCATCTGGGGTGACATCAGCCAGTGGCATGTCAGGGACACCAGAGGGGATAGTTTTGGCCTGCATTGTATTGGGCACATTGTTGATGGTGCTGTGGATGTATCCACTGATGGCAACTCTACCTCAATGGTGCTGTGCTCATTAGCTGGAGGGGGCTCTAGGACATTGGCCGGCTCGTCTGTCTTTGGAGGCAGTTGTCATGACCCCATTCAGATGAATGGAGAATGTCTTGTTCCCATGTCACAACACCAGGTGTGGACCCGAATACTGAGGGCAGAGTGGTGGGTGGTATGCACTGACCTGAAGTGTGATGTGTGTGCTTGCTGTGTGGCCACAGTGGATGAAGGTACAGTGCACACCATGCTGTTGTGGAGGTGCTGGTTGTAGTTGGGGTAGGGGCGAGCCATCAGGTTGTGACGGATGTCACACCAGATCTTAAGGTTGGAACCAGGTATGGCTCTTAGATGGAGGTTGAAGCCAGAGTCCGCATACCGAAGGGCATGGGCCAGGTCCGGGTCATCCTCTTGAGCAGTGGCCAGGGTATTCTAGTCTAAGAGTTGGGTGATGACGCAGGAGCAGCCAAGGCAATCTGCCACAATGTTGTCAATGCCAGCAACATGCCGGACATTGGTGGTGAACTGTGCAATATACTCCTGTATCCTAAGCTGTCCTGCAAAAACCAGAGGAGGTGGTGCGGTGGTCTGTGAAGATCATAAAGACGCATCCCTTGACTGAAGATCAGAAATAGCAGATGGCTTCATGGACTGAAGCAGCTGGCAGTCATATACGCCCCAGCAACATTGTGTATCAGAGAACTTGGATGAAAAGAAGGTGAGCAGTTGCCAGATGTCCACATATTGTTGTAGGACAGCTCTGGCTTGCATCTGCCACTATTGTGAGGGAGGCATGGGAGTGGGGGCGGGGGCGGGCCAGAAGGGTCGCATTGGCTAGGTCCCATTTTGTTTTTTTTATAGCTCTCGCTGGAGTACAAGGGACCAGCTTGTTCCCTTAGTTTTTAGCACCATGGAGTGCTACAGAAAAGTGCTCTAGGGTGGCAGCGGCGTCCTTAAGATGGCGGCAGAAAAACCTGACAATGCCAATGAATCACCAGAGCTCTTGGAACATAGTAGGATGTGGAAAGTCCGCTACTGCCTGTACTGTCTTGGGGGGGGATCATGAGCCAGCAGCAGAGACTAAGTGTCCAAGGAAATCGACCTCATTCACCCCAAAACTGCATTTTGCCAAGTTGAGAATCGCTCCAGATTTCTTTAGGCAGTAAACAATTTCACATAGGTGTTGGTTATGCTCATTAGGGTCTCTGGACTAGAAAAGTATATCATCTAGGAGCCAAAATACCCTGGTGTGCCCTGGATGGTGTTGTCCAAAAATCACTGCCATATTTGTGTGGCACGGTGGAGGCCAAATGTCATGAAGGCACTCTCAAACAGGCCAAAGGTTGTGATTATGGCTGTTTTCTCGATGTCCTCTGGGGTGATTGGGATTTGTGTCTAGGCTTTAATACACACTATCTCACTGACGACAGTAGCTCCTGAAATGGCGTCATCATGGGTGTGAGGGAGTGGGACCAGGTAGTGGCCAGATATGATGCAGGCATTCAGTTTACAGTAATATCCGTAAGTGTGCCAGGAACTGTCCTTATTGATGACAAGGGGAAGAGCTGAAGCCCAGGGGTTTTGGAAGGGCAAAGTACGCTGGTGGTGAGCAGCTCTTCGAACTCCTTTTGTGTGATTTTACACTTAAGAGGGAGTAGGGAACAGGCATGGCAGAAAACTGGGGAGCCAGGATTAGTGGTGATGTAATGCGCGGTGTCATGCTGAATATTCTGGGGAGCACTGGATGGCTGGATGAGGAGGGGGAATTCTGAAAGAAGCTGAGCATATGGCCCCAAAACCACCAGCTGTTTCATGGCAAAGCACGTGGCTGGATGGGAGCTGCACCAGACGATCTTGCCAGATGTGCCATCAACTTCACTACATTGACCAATAGGCCGTAATGACTGAGGAAGTCGGCACCCAGAATGGGGTCAGTAATGTCCGCAACTGTGAAGATTAATGGGAACTCGCACTGGAAGCAGGTATACACCCAGTAGGTAGGAATGAGGAGGGCGGGGGGGGGGGGGCTAGGGCAAGTTTTAGGGCAGGTTTTAAAAGTGGTTCATGCAAGAATAGTGATAAGTCAAAGCCAGTGTCAATGAGGTAGTGGGCAGGGGGATTAGCGTCATTCAAATCCCATATTAACAGGTGCTGTGAAGTGACACACCAATTGGATGCGCCTACTGCTATAGTTCAATTCTTTTATCTTGGCGGCTCGCGCATGCCCGCCCAGACACGGGAGATTGCTGCATTGCCAGTTGCACACGACGCACGCACCAAGCGAAGCAGTGCCATAGTATAGCATAGTTCGCAAGCTTACGTTTAGGGGGGAGCGCGCAGTTCATGAAGTAAAGCCACCACGGCTGCATTGACCCTTTCGCTGCTACAGAGATGTGCTCCCCGCATTCCGCGCTGTGCACGATTTTGTCACTGCACTGCTCGCCTGTGCTGACACATGGTGTTCCGACTGCTTTGACACTCTTATCATTCGATTCCACAAGAACTATTTGGCCCAAAAATTAGATTTTTACACATCTTCTTGACTGATACCTTCCCCCCATAAATGACTTAATTTTGTTTCGATGTTCAACGCAGTTATTATGCAGCATTATATATAGTAAACCATTGCATTTCATACAAAATTTACTGTATAACAATATCTCATTAATTTAAGTATCACATTGGTGTCGTATGTAATATTGAGAAATATTCCGTCTTTCGCGACTGTAACAAAAGTTTTGTTTACACCGGGCACGTTTGGCTTTATTTTAAAGCACTTCAATCAGTCAAAAGGAACTAGACAAAATACATTAAACAAAACTGTGAACTTACAAAAACATTAGGACTTGAATATACCGTCTATCAGTGAAGTGCTCTGAGCTATGTCAAATATAATTTTTGTGTGTGGCACACACAAACAGCATTTATTTGCTAAAACACTGATCAGCCGACACAAACGTTGAATATTGTGTTACCGCAGCACAAAACTACGAAAGGTGACTTGGAAATGGAGGAGACAAAATACTGTCCACTGAAGATGCTTCAAAAGAGAGAAGCGCGTGTGGTCTAAATAAGTCGCTTATTACAGTTGCAGAAGAGGAATATATTTCAATACCATTGGTAAAACTGCAACTGTGGAACAAAAACAAGAAAGAGAATATGAGTACCATTGCGTATGCACCATACCTTTCATTGATTGAAGTGCTTTAAAATAAAGCCAAACGCGCCCGGTGTAAATAAAACTTTTATTACAGTCGCGAAAGACGTAATATTTCTCAATATTACATACGACACCTTTGTGGTACTCAAATTAAATGAGATCTTGTTATACAGTAAATTTTATATGAAATTTAGATACCTTGTCCACATTTCATTCTCAACATTGTGGCAACTAAAATCGACCATACGGAAAGTATACTCTATGGACTTTTACCTCTGCAAATTCTTCAAAATTTCGTGCAGTGGTTTACTACATTTAATGCTGCATAATAACTTGGTTGAACATTGAAACAAAATTAAGTCATTTATGGGGGGAAGGTATCAGTCAAGAAGATGTGTAAAAATCTAATTTTCGGGCCAAATAGTTTTTGTGAAATTGAATGGTAAGTGTGTCAAAGCAGTCGGAACACCATGTGTCTGCACAGGCGAGCAGTGCAGTGATGACAAAATCGCGCACAGCGTGGAATGCGGGGAACACGTGTCTGCAGCAGCGAGAGGGTTAATGAAGAGACAAAGCACTAGAAATTTTACAAAATTGCATTCAAACGAATAAAGACCATGAAGACACTTCGATATTGTTTTTAAATAAAGAAAATATTAACCACTGTACAAGGATTGAACCCTTCACCCTCCGCTCACCAACCCAACACCTTAATCGTTACGCTAACGCAGCTCGTCCAACAATGTGACTCCACGAGGACTCTAACAGGTCACGCAAAATACTGACAAACACTGTTGGTATGAGTATGAATTACTCACACTTCGTCGAAGTACAGTAGGAAATAAACAATTACCGCTGTTCTTTATTGCGAAAAAGCGGTTCGTGAGATTGATACAAACACCTTTCCTTGCTATCGCCTGAATTAGGAGCCTTATTGCTTGTTTGGTTTAATTAATTAATACAATATGAAGCAATTGGTATAAAGAATGCTTCTTCCAAACTTTCTATAAAAGAAAGTCTGCTATCAAGACATTGCTTTTGTTCTATTACTTTATTTATGACTGAACGTTTCTAAAACTGAAGACACTCGTCCTTGCTCTGCTCTGCAGTCGAGATCTGGCAACGTCGTTCTCTGTTCATTGGCTGACTGTGTTTTGTGACGTCAGATGCGCAGAACGAACCTAAACTCGGCCGCCAACATAAATGACGCACACTTTAGTGGCTGCTGGGGTTTGGGGACTGGTTCTGCTGTTGTTCGTATTCTTGCCAAACCTCTGGTGGCACCAGCAAGCTGTGCCTAGTTTGCAGTGCTTTTGGTTGTCAGAGGGGTGGTTAGAACCACACCTATGGGGGCAGTTGTTTTCGCCTGGTCCGGCCTCATATGTGTGAGGTTGGTCAGCACCTGGCAGCTGGTGCGTGAGGTGTAGGCAGGTGATAATGTTGGTAAGTGCTGCCATCTCGGAGCTCTGGCGCACCAGATTCTGGTAGAGGTCGGAGGCCCATGTGCTGCCCAGAGGTTCCTTAGAGGCAGGTGGTGTGAATGACACTGTGCTTATCATGGCTTGAGGTGTGGCAGGTAGGATGGGTGAATAGCTGGCTGGAGCTGTGGGGTGGTAGCTGGCATTCCACACTGCAGCCATGGCTGGGAAGGAGTTCAGGGTCTCGAACAGTTTATTGGCCAAGACCACTACATTGCCTAACAATAAATGGGCATGCGAGGCCAGGGCAACCTGAAGTTAGAGATGATGCATTCTTTTAGTTTGCTTAGTTACAGGGTGGGGGTGGTGTAAAACAACATCCTGGACTTGGGAAGCAGTGGTCAAGTCGAGATGGCCGACAACCATCCCAAATTTTGTTGAATCACTCATAATAGAGCAACCTGCGAAAACTGCATCAATGGAAGCAAACCACAAATGTGAGTCACGCAGGTTGAATGGGGCAAATGAGCAGCAGTGCAGCCAGGGGGGATGGTCTGCAGAGTCTGCTTGTGCTGGGCACACTGCTCTGTTGGTCAGCTGAGTCAAGCAGTTCTGTAGTGCTGACAGTTGCATACCAAGTTCTGACACCTCCAAAGTGCTCATAGGTGCTGGAGTGGGAGAGTTAATGGGGGCTGCTGGCTACAGAGCCCATCGGGCATGACCACTGTGGGGTTGGGAACATGTGGCAGACACAACAACTTAACCGTGTACGCAGCATTTCATGGAAAGCAGGAGGGTGCTGGCAGGCAGTGTTGCAGAGAGTAAAGCAGGTGAGGTACGCACAACATGGACTGCGCAATACAATTGTAGTAACACTGTTCACGTTTTACGTCGCACTTCACTTAGCGTAGACCGGGACTGTGTCCTAGGCATGCCCGATGTGAACTGACTGGTCACGGCCCATGCTGCCTGAGTCGTTGTTGTTGTTGTTGTTGTTGTTGTTCCGCTGGCAGAGGTCGCGTCCGAATTCTCGCGTGCCCTCTGGTGGATGGGACTCTACTTGTGGCAACTACCGTCTGTGATGCGCCGTGCCGATGTGCGCCTCCCGTGATCTTTCTGATGGCTACTGCAACAATCTCTGCCATGTTTATGGCGGGAAGGTGTGTTAAATACACCACACGATTACACTGTGGCTTCTCTGGGCACACGTCTGTGGAAGGGGCGTGGTGGTGTGCGCATAAGGGATGGCGTGAGGAGGGGTGTGGGTGGGGGATGCCGATGGGTGCAGAGGGGTGGTGTGCTTGGAGGGGTGTGGGAGGGTGGAGAGGGCAAGGGGTTGGTGAGAGTGCAATCCGGATGCATCAGGCTGATTTCATGAACTAATTTTATGACTACAAGGGTTGTGCTAATCGGAATAATAAAAAAGGAAAATCAGCATGTTTCAGTAATGAGTGTTGGCACCTTGGTTTAGAGGAGGGTCACGAACGAAGGAACCATTTATGTTCCCTTCTAGACACCTAAGGGGTGCACATGCCTAAGCGGTGTGCGAGTTAAGAAAACCATAATACATGATGGGATGTGCTGGAAGAGCCAAATGGCTGGTTCTAACATATAAGCCAAAAGGTAATGACTACAGTAACACTCAAAATGAGCTAATACCTCTTAACCGAGAAGGATCTGGACCGGGCAGACCATTGGTGGCTTGCAACCTCTGTTTAGTGTCGTCCACGAGCATGCGAAAATCACTTCAATGGAATACTTGGCAGAAAAACATAGTAATAAATCATCTTGGTAGTCCTGGCATGCACTGTACTTTAGTGCACTATTTCCACTATATTGCACACAATATGCCAAATGCTGATACCAGGAGGGTGAACCAAGTGTCTGGCATCAGGCTTTGTATTCCCGTAGTCAGTAGAATTGCCTTGAGAAGACGCAGCTCAGGAAGGCTGCATAGAAAAAACACGATAGCAGTTCTCTTATTAAATGGGCTGTGACAGGATGACAACAATGAGCACACAGTAAGAATTCTGTGGTTCGCACATACCCTGGCAAAATGCAGTGAATGGTGATGCGAGGTAGGTACGACAAAAGAGAAGGAAATCTTTAAGAAAACAGTATAGTGGCAAGCAGAATACCCAAAATGGATTTAAGAAGTATGTTTTCACTTCCTGTCACCTTTTTATATCACCTTCAAGGCCAATGAACAAAAGGATTTTTTTTAAATTCTATAAATGTGATTGATATGAATATTTTGTAAAGTAGCTAAACTCAAATCCTTGAGAGGCCTCTTCAAGGATTTTGTAAGCAAAACACTCACTTCCTAATACATGTACTCCGTAATACTATCCATGATGGGTAATAAAAATCAGTTTCAAATGAACTGTAATTTGATTTATAACAAATAGGTTTATTTGTTTGAAGATAGATCTATAATTAGTCTTATCAGTTAATAAATAATGAAGTACAGTTTTCAAATTTTTCTCTAACAATTTGTGATCTAATTACATATCCTAAATGTGTAACTGACGAATGTGGTAAAAATTGTCATGATGATGTTTGATTTAAACCTCCTAATAATTATTAAAATAGTAATCATGACAATGAATGTTCTTACCTGGATACAATTCGATAAGTATATTGTAGAGGCAATTTTTTGTCATGCTGTTAACATGAAGTATTACTTCATCTTGTTGCTCCTATAAATTCTGGAAACCAATAGCGTAATGGAGCAGCTCCAATTTTAATAATAATAATTTATATCCGATGATTATGAATGGAATAAGTTCTCTCTCTCATCCTGTCAGATATTTTATCAAAAATCAATAGAACTGAAAATAAAAATATTGTTGATGCTACTGCTTGAAAAATAAAATATTTAATTGATGATTCATTTATTTTATGTTTAGTCCTATTCAAACTTCAAATCATGAATTTGATGAAATGAACAAGATTGTTCCTGTCATTAATGTTGATAGAAAGAGAAGATTTGTGCAGTCCTTGGATATTAAACAGCAGAGGATTGATGCCTCTAACAGTTGGATATGGATTTAGTTCAGTTAGGTTGCCTTTTATAACATTACATTAAAGTGTGTAACGCATGTTAGTTTTTGATAGTAAAGGACGGTGTTTAATTCTACCTTATGTAATATTATTACAGGTAATTGTTACTTACTTTTTTTACCTTATTAAGGCAACCCTTTAATCAGGCATTCTATTAATTTTTGTTATTTAGTACTTCAATTAAAAATTTTCTTAATTTTTTACGTACAGTTTCATTAAATTTACTCAATTTTTGTATTTTAAAAGTAGAATTTTATGTTTTTTAATTTTTTAATATCAACAACTTAATTAAATATATTACATTTAATTTAATACATGATTAAAAATTATATTTTATTTGTATTAATTGATTATATTAATTCATGTATTTATCAAAAGTTGTAGCTACTTATTTTTTAGGGGAAAAAGAAATTATTATATAATCAAACACTTATACTAATGTAATTAAATATTTTGTATTTTACACTCCTGGAAATGGAAAAAAGAACACATTGACACTGGTGTGTCAGACCCACCATACTTGCTCCGGACACTGCGAGAGGGCTGTACAAGCAATGATCACACGCACGGCACAGCGGACACACCAGGAACTGCGGTATTGGCCGTCGAATGGCGCTAGCTGCGCAGCATTTGTGCACCGCCGCCGTCAGTGTCAGCCAGTTTGCCGTGGCATACGGAGCTCCATCGCAGTCTTTAACACTGGTAGCATGCCGCGACAGCGTGGACGTGAACCGTATGTGCAGTTGACGGACTTTGAGCAAGGGCGTATAGTGGGCATGCGGGAGGCCGGGTGGACGTACCGCCGAATTGCTCAACACGTGGGGCATGAGGTCTCCACAGTACATCGATGTTGTCGCCAGTGGTCGGCGGAAGGTGCACGTGCCCGTCGACCTGGGACCGGACCGCAGCGACACACGGATGCACGCCAAGACCGTAGGATCCTACGCAGTGCCGTAGGGGACCGCACCGCCACTTCCCAGCAAATTAGGGACACTGTTGCTCCTGGGGTATCGGCGAGGACCATTCGCAACCGTCTCCATGAAGCTGGGCTACGGTCCCGCACACCGTTAGGCCGTCTTCCGCTCACGCCCCAACATCGTGCAGCCCGCCTCCAGTGGTGTCGCGACAGGCGTGAATGGAGGGACGAATGGAGGCGTGTCGTCTTCATCGATGAGAGTCGCTTCTGCCTTGGTGCCAATGATGGTCGTATGCGTGTTTGGCGCCGTGCAGGTGAGCGCCACAATCAGGACTGCATACGACCGCGGCACACAGGGCCAACACCCGGCATCATGGTGTGGGGAGCGATCTCCTACACTGGCCGTACACCACTGGTGATCGTCGAGGGGACACTGAATAGTGCACGGTACATCCAAACCGTCATCGAACCCATCGTTCTACCATTCCTAGACCGGCAAGGGAACTTGCTGTTCCAACAGGACAATGCACGTCCGCATGTATCCCGTGCCACCCAACGTGCTCTAGAAGGTGTAAGTCAACTACCCTGGCCAGCAAGATCTCCGGATCTGTCCCCCATTGAGCATGTTTGGGACTGGATGAAGCGTCGTATCACGCGGTCTGCACGTCCAGCACGAACGCTGGTCCAACTGAGGCGCCAGGTGGAAATGGCATGGCAAGCCGTTCCACAGGACTACATCCAGCATCTCTACGATCGTCTCCATGGGAGAATAGCAGCCTGCATTGCTGCGAAAGGTGGATTTACACTGTACTAGTGCCGACATTGTGCATGCTCTGTTGCCTGTGTCTATGTGCCTGTGGTTCTGTCAGTGTGATCATGTGATGTATCTGACCCCAGGAATGTGTCAATAAAGTTTCCCCTTCCTGGGACAATGAATTCACGGTGTTCTTATTTCAATTTCCAGGAGTGTATATACATATTTGTACATGAGTTGGAATTGCCATAGTGTGTATGCCAGATGGGGTGACAACTGCAGTCTACCTGTGAGTTGCAGCATTTGCTGACTTAGGAGTTTACTCTGAGCCACTGCTGTCCCACCCAGAAAGTGCATGGGCCATGAAGAGATCGTGACATCTTCATTGTCAAAATAAAGCACATTTTATAGTTAGTCTGACAGCACTGAGACAGACAGTTTGTACAGACAAGCATCATCAAAGAAAGTTCTGTAAATAATAATAATAAGTGGTGTTATTCAGTGTTGCATTGGGTAGCATAATATACACAAACTTATCAAAGAACAACTCAATATCATCTGGCTGAACTTCATTCCTCAAATGACATTTCAGTTAGCACAGGAGAAGTTACAGTGGAGATAGAGTAAATTAAGAGAGGAAATTAACAGCAGCCATTAAAAAAATTGTATACCAATCATGACACGGAAAAATGTATATAGAGTCCACCCTTAGCAGCCAGATACAGTGGTCATATGTGTGAGTTTGCTTCAAGAATGTGTGTGTGTTATCTGCTTTAGAAGAAGGCCTTTGGGACAGAAGCTCAAATGTATAGTAATCTTTCCATTGTGCCTGTCTGCAGCTCAACATCTCATCTATATTGTGAGTAGCAGTCTATCCTTTTCATAACACTGTCATTATTCAATCCTGGATTTTCATTTGAAGATATTATATTAATTATGATAATATAATTTTACTGAAGAAATTTATTGACATATTATTTAATATTATACTTTCAATTTATATTATTACACTTTCTATTAAAGTATGGATTGTAATAATCTAAATAATTGATACTGTCCAATTTTTCTTTATTAATAATAAAAGAAAGATCAAATGATATAAAACAATAATATAACACATTTATCAGGATACTAGTTCCATATTTCTCTTTATTTATATATAATAATGAAGTTATAGTGGTCATATAGAAGCAATTTTCTAATTTTTCTAGTTCTTTTCTGGTTTCTTTTCTAATATTTTTGTGGGTTTGTAAATTAGTTTATATGGATTAGGTATTAAGGCTTCATTTAATTTTCCAAAAGTTTTATTATTGTTTATTTATTCACTTTTTCTTTGTATTATATGCAAGTTTTGTTAGAGTATATGCTCCTTTTTGCAAAAATTTGATTTAATCATCACATGATTGCCTGTATATAAGAAGGGTAGAAGGACAGATCCTCAAAATTACAGACCAATGTCCTTAACATCAGTTTGTTGCAGGATTCTTGAATGTATTCTCAGTTCGAATATAATGAATTTGCTTGAGACAGAGAAGTTGCTGTCCATGCATCACCACGGCTTTAGAAAGCATCGCTCCTGCGAAATGCAACTCGCCTTTTTTTCACATGATATCTTGTGAACCATGGATGAAGGGTATCAGACGGACGCCGTATTCCTTGACTTCCGGAAAGCATTCGACTCAGTGCCCCACTGCAGACTCCTAACTAAGGTACGAGCATATGGGATTGGTTCCCAAGTATGTGAGTGGCTCGAAGACTTCTTAAGTAATAGAACCCAGTACGTTGTCCTCGATGGTGAGTGTTAATCTGAGGTGAGGGTATCATCTGGAGTGCTCCAGGGAAGTGTTGTAGGTCTGCTATTGTTTTCTATCTACATAAATGATCTTTTGGATAGGGTGGATAGCAATGTGCAACTGTTTGCTGATGATGCTGTGGTGTACGGGAAGATGTCGTCGTTGAGTGACTGTAGGAGAATACAAGATGACTTGGACAGGATTTGTGATTGGTGTAAAGAATGGCAGCTAACTCTAAATATAGATAAATGTAAATTAATGCAGATGAATAGGAAAAAGAATCCTGTAATGTTTGAATACTCCATTAGTAGTGTAGCGCTTGACACAGTCATGTTGATTAAATATTTGGGCGTAACATTGCAGAGTGATACTAAGTGGGACAAGCATGTAATGGCAGTTGTGGGGAAGGCGGACAGTCATCTTCGGTTCATTGGTAGAATTTTGGGAAGATGTGGTTCATCTGTAAAGGAGACCACTTATAAAACACTAATACGACCTATTCTTGAGTACTGCTCGAGCATTTGGGATCCCTATCAGGTCGGATTGAGGGAGGACATAGAAGCAATTCAGAGGTGGGCTGCTAGATTTGTTACTGGTAGGTTTGATCATCACGCGAGATAAGATAAGAGAGATTAGGGCTCGTACAGAGGCATATAGGCAGTCATCTTTCCCTCGTTCTGTTTGGGAGTGGAACAGGGAGAGAAGATGCCAGTTGTGGTACGAGGTACCCTCTGCCACACACCGTATGGTGGATTGCGGAGTATGTACGTAGATGTAGTTGTAGGTGATTTTGGAATTAGCAGTCGATTTAGTATTGACGTAATTCATGCCTGCAGTCATGGTTATATAACTGCTATATGTGAATACTATCAGTTAAAACAGTTATTAATAATTGTAGAATTAAATAACAAATAGATAAGGTGAAATTTGGAAAAATTATGGCTCTCTTTATGCACTTTGAAACTTAAATAATAAAATAGAAGTAGATATGGCAGCCTGATATTTTAAGCCTTAATTGTATTTACTAGGGTATGATTAGTTAAGGTCATTAAACCCAAAGAATTTGGTGGTATCTCAGTCCATTCAGAGGAACCTTTTCCGTGACTGATAATAGACAAAGGTGTACAGTGGAGTGGTGGACAAAAAAAAAAAAAAAATCTAAAATCTGTGAAAGGCTTCAAAAAGGATATTTTTACGTGCTGTTGCCTTCATTCCATTCATCAGGGGCTATGCAGCTAAAGTAATTTTTTTTATTTGGAAAATATGATCTCTAATAATGTTTTGTAAGGTAAACAAGTCTTTGAGAGGCCTCGTCCAGGATTTTGAAAGGAAATATTCACTTCCCAATACATTTACTTCATAATACACTGAAGTACCAAAGAAATAGGTATAGGCATGCGTATTGAAATACAAAGATATGTAAAAGGGCAGAATACAGCGGAGCGGTTGGCAACACCTACATAACTCAACAAGTGTCTGGCGCAGTTGCTAGATGGGATACTGCCACTAAAATGGCATTTTATCAAGATTTATTGAGTTAGAATTTGATGTTATAGTCAGCACATGACGATGGGACACAGCATCTCTGAGGTAGTGATGAAGTGGAAATTTTTCCCAAATGACCATTTCACAAGAGTACTACGAATATTAGCAAGCCGGTAAAACATCAAATATCTGGCATCACTCTGGCCGGAAAAAGATCCTGCAAGAACGGGACCAATGATGACTGAAGCAAATAGTTCAGTGTGACAGAAGTGCAACCCTTCCACAAATTGCTGCAGATTTCAATGCTGGGCCATCAACAAGTGTCAGCATGTGAACCATTCAATGAAATGTCATTGATATGGGGTTTTGGAGTCGATGGCCCACTCACGTACCCTTGGTGACTCCATGACACAAAGTTTTATTCCTCACATGGGCCCATCAACACCAACATTGCTTTGTTGACGACTGGAAACATGTTGCCTGGTTGGACAAGTTTCGTTTCAAATTGTATCGAGACGATGGACGTGTACAGGTATTGAGACAACCTCATGAATCCATGGACCCTCCATGTCAGCATGTTCAAGCTGGTGGAGGCTCCTTAATGGTGTGGGTGTGCACAGTTGAAGTGATATGGGACCACTGATACATCTAGATATGACTGACAGGTAACATGTATGTAAGCATCCAGTCTGATCACCTGCATCCATTCATGTCCATTGTGCATTCCGACGGACTTGGGAAATTCCAGCAGGAAAATGTGACGCCTCATATGTCCAAAATCGCTACAGAGTGGCTCCAGGAACACTCTTCTGAGTTTAAACACTTCTGCTGGCCACCAAACTCCACAAACATGAACATTATTAAGCAAATCTGGGATGCCTTGCAATGTGCTGTTCAGAAGAGATCTCCACCCACTCATACTCTTATATTTTTATGGGCAGCCCTGCAAGATTCATGGAGTCAGTTCCCTCCAGCACTACTTCAGATATTAGTCGAGTCTATGCCATGTTGTGTTGCAGCACTTCTGCATGTTCGCGGGGGCCATATACGATATTAGGCAGGTATACGAGTTTCTTTGGCTCTTCAGTGCACTATTCCTGGCAAATAAAAAAAATCAGTTTCAGATGAACTGTGATTTCACACAGCCAACAAACAAGACCCACAAAATTTCAAAAAACTTTACAGCTTTGTTTAGATCGAGTGACGTGGCGCAGTGGTTAGCACACTGGACTCGGATTCAGGAGGACGACGGTTCAAAGTCACATCCGGCCATCCTGAATTAAGTTTTCCACGGTTTTGATAAATCACTCCAGGCAAATGCTGGGATGGTTTCTTTGACAGGGTTCAGCCGACGTCCTTCATCATCCTTCTCTAATCCACTGGGACCAATGACCTCGCTCTTTGGTCCCCTCCCCCAAATCAACCTATTTTGCTTAGTCTGAAGACATGTATTATAGTACAAAGGCCTTTCACAACTTCTTAGCAGGCATAAAACAAGTAATGGGACTCTATTCACATCAAAAATAAAATTAATGCTGTACATTATAAGCCACAACAGGTTCTACAGAACATTATGGATGGATGGATGGATGGATGGATGAATGAATGATTGAATACAGACTTGTTAAAGAAAATGTTCTGCATACAAGAGTGTCCATGAGAACACAGTCTCATGAAGTAGACAAGTGTGCAATTAAGCTGTCAGTCAGATGCACCACAAATCCACTAACTAGCACATTTAGACATATAGACTATTTCACAGATTCTTCTCAGTTGTCTCCAGTACACAATGTGATATTGTGCACTCTACCATAGATTCTTGTCGGTAACTTACAATAAGAAAAATGATCGTGATGAATTTCCATTGCTGGACCAAGGATTTTTTGATCGAGTTTATAAATATGTATGTATAGTTGACACATGTGTGGACACTCTTGGTTAAATAATGGGGAGCACAAATATCATGAATCAGCACTTTATTACCAAGTCAGAGATACACCAGAGAACACGTGTACACTGCAGAAGCTCAGAATGGACTAGCTCAAAGGTTATACTGCGACAGAGCCATAGTGTTGGACCATTCCAATCATTAATGTTGGTAGGAAGAGAAGTTTTCAATGGTTGTTGGCCTTTAAAAAGCAGAGGATTGATACATCTGTAAATGCTTGAAGATTGTCCTTCAGCTGAGCCGTACTGTTGGCCAAAGAAATTCCTCGTGACACATCATGCAGTTGCTGCTAGATTGTCACAGAGTGCAGGTGAGGGTAGGGGGAGACAGAGTGGAGGGGGGGAGGGGGTGCCCATACACAAGGGCAAGGTCCATTGCTACTCCCCCCCACCCCACCCTGTCCCGCCCCATCCCCTCTAGCTCTCAGGGAAAGGAAGAAATCTAGTGCAGTCAGACTTTTTCTTTCAAGAAAATGATTTAAAAGTTTGTATTATGCAGGTTTTTAACAGGGTCAGAACTGGAATCTTTTTATGGCTACTTACAAACCACCATTTGTCTTCCAAAATATTAAAAATACACCACACCCCCCACATCCATCCCCACCTTCCCCCTTTACAAACTACAGTATGGGTGTCCTTGGATAGAACTGCTGGAAACCTCACCTTCGTGCATCAGCTGTGCAATATTTGGTTGCTTACACAGGGGCGCAGCTGGACCATTTCTCCCTGTACTGCGTAAGTGTATGTGTGAAGTTGGTAGCTTCAGGAAAGATGTTATTGCATGAGGTGAGGTGGTAGCTGGTGATGTCATCCAAAATTGGAGTGGAGGTTGGGGTTGGCGAGTGGTGGAGGCTGAAATAAAGGGATGTGATGGTGCCACAGCACTGCATGTGTCTTGCTTTGGTGGTGAATGCTGGAGCTGAATGCGTTTTCTTGCAGCTGTGACCATGAGAACCCATCTGCTTAAAATATGGAAGTGATCGAGTCGGGATCGACATCCAGTGGGAGTCTGAATTGTCAGAAGAATGTTCCTGGGAATGTGCCATTGTGGACACATTGGTTATCTTGTTGTCTTTTCTTGACAAGAAGAGCATCATTTAGTTTGTACGAGATCTCCTCAGATCGCATCTGTCACATATCAACATCGGCTGTGATTTCATTTTGTCATCAAAGTCAATGTTACTTGTGTCATTAACATTACTTCTAGGTGCAAGGTGGCTCCCAGCAGGGTCCATGCTGGTTTTATATCTGTTGAGAGTAGCATTAGTCAGTTTTCCATGCAGTGAAATGTCAAAGGTGTTGTGGTTCTCCATAAAGGAATTCCACCAGGGATGTGTGGAGATCGTATTTATAAGCCAAAGATATATTTAAATGAACCCACAACAGGGCACCAATCTATTCCCCTCCATGCCACGTAAGTGCTGTTTTAAGTACATAGTCCCAATACTGTACCAGTCCATTACTTTGTGAATGGTAAGCTGTTGTTTGCAAGCACTGAACAATGCATAAGTGACAGAGTTTGGTTAAAAATAATGACTCCAATTGTCTGGCTTGACCTGTCATTGTGGTGGGGAAGCCAAAACAGGAAATCAATAGAGTGGCTTTGCTTTTGCAGTGGTCTAAGCAGTGACGTTGAGATTTGGTATAGCGTGACCCAGTTTGTTACTATGTCGATCACTGAAAGAATATATTGACAACCATTTGAATTGGGGAGGGTGTCCAGTGAGGTTGAAGTGGACATGATGAAGATGGCCCTTAAGGAGTAGTACTAATGGGTGAAGGCAGTTTTGTGAGACATCACATAGTACTTAAGTTGAAGAGCCAGGAGTATTACGGTGTTTGATAAGCAGTTCTGTTGTATTTCCATGTAGGAGTTAGCATAATTGTGCATCCTGAAGCTACACTGTTGCCAGTTAGACAAAATAAATATCTACCGGGAGAGTGTTGATCCACGAAAGGAAATCAGCCGTGACATTGTCCATGCCATGAAGATGTCGGACATCTGTTGCAGAGTGCAGAATGTAGTCTAAATGGCCTATGTGCTGTGAGTAACAATCTTTTGCTGTGTTGCGAATAGAATCTGCTAGTGGGCAATGATCAATATAGACTGTGAAAGGTCTGCCCTCAGTGTTCTTAAAAATAAAAAAGTGCTGCTTACACTGCCAACAGTTGCCTGTGGTAATCTTACCACTTATACTGGAAGTCCAACATCTTTTTAGAAAATAAACATGGTAGCTGTTGCATGCCTGCTACTGACTGTTGGGAAACAGCACAAATTACAAAATTGCTCCATCTGAGTTGATTGTCGGATAGGCAGTGCGTGTGCGTATGCCAGTGTTGTAGTGTCGGTGTTATGGTCTGAGCAAGGCAGTCTATAATTTTTTCAAATGCTTGTTGTTTCTGCAGGGTCTAGCTCATATTCTTTTTGCCAAAGGTGTGCTTACCTGCTATTGTATTTGTAAGAGGCACCTGATTGGCAGCTACATTAGGCAGGTGTTAATGACAAAAATTTATCATGCTGAGAAATTAGTGTAATTCATGAAAGATCTGTAGCCATGGTAGGTCATGAATGACTTGAGCACATTGTTGTGTAGGAAAACCAAATGGCCAAGGATGGTATCATGAGACTGTCTCAGCTGACACCATAGTTGATGACAACACCAAGTTTGTGCACAGCTTCAAAAATTAGTTTTGGATGGTCATTATGTTTCGTTTGGCAAACAGATAAGACTTAAGTATCATGCAAGTAAGCATACCAGAAGGAAAATGTGAAAAGAGCATGCATTATATATAGCTATATACACTCCTGGAAATTGAAATAAGAACACCGTGAATTCATTGTCCCAGGAAGGGGAAGCTTTATTGACACATTCCTGGGGTCAGATACATCACATGATCACACTGACAGAACCACAGGCACATAGACACAGGCAACAGAGCATGCACAATGTCGGCACTAGTACAGTGTATATCCACCTTTCGCAGCAATGCAGGCTGCTATTCTCCCATGGAGACGATCGTAGAGATGCTGGATGTAGTCCTGTGGAACGGCTTGCCATGCCATTTCCACCTGGCGCCTCAGTTGGACCAGCGTTCGTGCTGGACGTGCAGACCGCGTGAGACGACGCTTCATCCAGTCCCAGACATGCTCAATGGGGGACAGATCCGGAGATCTTGCCTGGCCAGGGTAGTTGACTTATACCTTCTAGAGCACGTTGGGTGGCACGGGATACATGCGGACGTGCATTGTCCTGTTGGAACAGCAAGTTCCCTTGCCGGTCTAGGAATGGTAGAACGATGGGTTCGATGACGGTTTGGATGTACCGTGCACTATTCAGTGTCCCCTCGACGATCACCAGTGGTGTACGGCCAGTGTAGGAGATCGCTCCCCACACCATGATGCCGGGTGTTGGCCCTGTGTGCCTCGGTCGTATGCAGTCCTGATTGTGGCGCTCACCTGCACGGCGCCAAACACGCATACGACCATCATTGGCACCAAGGCAGAAGCGACTCTCATCGATGAAGACGACACGCCTCCATTCGTCCCTCCATTCACGCCTGTCGCGACACCACTGGAGGCGGGCTGCACGATGTTGGGGCGTGAGCGGAAGACGGCCTAACGGTGTGCGGGACCGTAGCCCAGCTTCATGGAGACGGTTGCGAATGGTCCTCGCCGATACCCCAGGAGCAACAGTGTCCCTAATTTGCTGGGAAGTGGCGGTGCGGTCCCCTACGGCACTGCGTAGGATCCTACGGTCTTGGCGTGCATCCGTGTGTCGCTGCGGTCCGGTCCCAGGTCGACGGGCACGTGCACCTTCCGCCGACCACTGGCGACAACATCGATGTACTGTGGAGACCTCATGCCCCACGTGTTGAGCAATTCGGCGGTACGTCCACCCGGCCTCCCGCATGCCCACTATACGCCCTTGCTCAAAGTCCGTCAACTGCACATACGGTTCACGTCCACGCTGTCGCAGCATGCTACCAGTGTTAAAGACTGCGATGGAGCTCCATATGCCACGGCAAACTGGCTGACACTGACGGCGGCGGTGCACAAATGCTGCGCAGCTAGCACCATTCGACGGCCAACACCGCGGTTCCTGGTGTGTCCGCTGTGCCGTGCGTGTGATCATTGCTTGTACAGCCCTCTCGCAGTGTCCGGAGCAAGTATGGTGGGTCTGACACACCGGTGTCAATGTGTTCTTTCTTCCATTTCCAGGAGTGTACATAGGTAGCCAGGTACTGGTGCAAATGTCGGAGTTGCGGAAGAAAACGGACGAAGCCTATGGAAGAGTAACACAAACTAATGGTAGGCAAATGAAATGCAACAGATACATAGCAGACAAGGCAACATACCAGGACAAAGATAAAAAACAATAGAAAATCCAAGATGGAATGTAGCAATAATATGAAAGGGATAGTTGCTGCTCGCCATATAGCGGAGATGCTGAGTCGCAGATAGGCACAACAAAAAGACCGTCACAAAATAAGCTTTTCGACAACAAGGCCTTTGTCAAAAATAGATCTCACACACACACACACACACACACACACACACACGCAAATGCAGCTCATACACTCATGACCCCAGTCTCTGGCAGCTGAAGCCACACTACAAGCAGCAGCAGTGCATCATGGGAGAGGCAACTGGGCGGGTGAAAGAAAGATGCTGGGCTCGGGAGGGGGAGTGATAGCAGGGTAGGGGTAGGGGATGGTGAAGTGCTGCTGGGGAGCATGCATGCAGGGACGAGGTGGAGAGAGGGTAGGGCAGCTGGCTGCAGTCAGGAGGTTAGACAGAGGGCAAGGGAGGGGCTGGGGGGGGGGGGGGGAGCAGAAAAGGACACAAGTAATAAGACTGCGTGCATTCGTGGAATAGAGGGCTGTGTAGTGCTGGAATTGGAACAGGGAAGGGATTAAATGAGTGAGGACAATGACTGACGAAGATTGAGCCCAGGAGGGATACAGGAACTGTAATGGCTATCTAAGTTCATCTCCTCTGGGGGCATTCAACCTCTGCAGTGTCCGAGACCAGATCTAAGAATCTTTGCCAAGTCTGCACTGCATTTTTAAGTCCTTATAGCATATTAAGGAATTCATAAAGTCAGAAATTGGTGATAATAGCTGTCTTCAGAATGTCCTCTGGGTTCATAGGGATCTGAAAAATATGCTTTCTCACAATCTAACACTGAACACAGAGGTCTCTGACAAATTACGTAAAAAAAGTCCTGATATAAGGGACAGGATAACTGCCCAGTATAGCGCAAGAGTTAAGAGCTTGATAGTCACCACACAGTCTATAGGTGCTATCCCTACTTAGTATGAGCCGAATGGGTGAGCCCAGAGGACTATTAAACTGTCTAACAATACCAGCTTACAATAGCTACTCTATAACCAACTTAGCAGAGCAAATTTTACCCAGAGCTAATTCGTGTCACTTGAATCAGACTGGTAGGCCTAGTGTAGTGTTTATTTCATTAACCATTCCATTACTAATAGCACACTGACTGAACTGCACAGGTCAATCTGGCAGGGTGAGAGAAACACACACCAGGTGCGTGGACACCAGAAGAGGAAAGCACTGGGCCGACCATCAGTGTTGATAAAGCTGTTGCAGGCTGTACAAATGGTGTGTGGGTGTTTGCTGACTCATTTGTGATGGTACACTTGGAATGATGAGGTTGTTCTTCAGCAAGCTGTTCCAAGAAAGAATGCATGGCGGTGAGATCATCTGTAAGCACACAAATCGTTTTGCATATAGTGTTGTTCTCTTCATGTAGTCACAGCACTTTCTTCTGTGTCACATTATTGCTGGGTAATTCATTGTAATTGCAGCAAAGATGACAGGCGGTCTCATAGTGTTGCTGATGATGTTTATATGTGTCTACGGAACGGACAGTCTCCAAGCCTAGGTCAATAGTTGTTGGTTGTGTGAGGGATGGTGGGGTGTAGACGATTTCAATTACAGAATGTCAGTAGCTATGATGTAGAAGAGTACTAAATGACAAGTTGGGGTAGAGATGAAAATGTCTTGGAAAGTCCACCACCAATACTGGGTTGTTACTGTCATGAGAACATGTCTACTAAGTCAAAATCCAAGGTTTGATATGTGGTTCCATACACTGCAACAATGTGTGAAATGTTCACCACAGGGAATTGAAATGGAGGTAATGTTTTTCCTGTAAGTGGTAATTCACACGGGATGATGTTCACCTAGACTCAGAGTCGATGAGAAAATATTGGTTGCAAGTGTAATCCAGGATGTAGAGTCTACTGCAAGAGGATGGAGTGCAATGACATTGGATCACATTTTGAGGCAGTAAGCAACTTTAATAGGTGGAACAATTTGGATCATTTATACCGTGTGGGGGCACCATACAGTTGTGTGCTCTGTTGTCAAAATGGCTTTGAAACCAATAGAGGGGTGGTCATAGCTTTGTGTCGGCAAGCAGTATGTCGTTGTTAGCTGGCCACGTGTTTGTTTTGGCTGGCTGCAGGTCACTACAAGGGCAGTTGCAGGTGACATCATCTTCGATGGGAATCGTTAACACTTGTCACTGTTGTAAAAGGGCTAGGAGTCAGTCTCCCAAAATTAATGTCTTCTGCAATGGTTCATTCTTATGTGAGATCATTGCTAGCTGTAACCGGGGAGGTAATTTCATGATCAACAGTGTCCACAGGGTGTGATCTGGCGAGAGTGTTGCATCATTCAACGTTCAGAGATGTCTCCAGAGTTGCAAAGGTGTCTTGGTGTATAAACATCATCAGAAATAACCTAACACAACTGTTGTTCTGGTGTTCAGACAAGATGCCGAATGAGCTCTGTCTTCACCACATCATATTCATTGGTAGCTGGGGGTGACAAAATAACATACCCAATAAGGTTGGTGTGCTCAGAGTAACTGTGGATGAGCACTTGTGTAATGGCCACAACGTGGAGGAAATCCCGGGAGAGTGTAAGTGCGTGGCCCAATTGAGTGCAGTCTGTTTGGTGATGCAAATGAATTTGGTGGAATAATGCGTAGCTGATAACATCATCTGATGTGGGGTCACCAATGTAAAATTGACACCTGCAGATGGCTCACATCAAATAAGAGTGCATGGAGATCATCAGAGAATATGAGTATTCCACAGAAGTTCAAAATGAACTAGCTCAAAGATTATCCTGTGGTGGAGGCTTGTAAGTTAGTAGCATTCTACTGACCAGTTTACCAGGAAGTGAACCATGACTTTGTTGAAATAAAAATACAAATCTTAGGAGCTCATTTACAAAAGAAAAGAAGAGTTTTTTGACAGTTGGCGCAGTGGCAGGTCTCTTGATGACATTTATATAACAACATTGTAGTACTATGAATTTTTTTACCATGGATAAAGAGCTTTAAACTGTCAGTTTCCTAGCACAGATGAAAACAACACTGACCAAGACATCTATGATGAGGTCGACGACGTTACAGTTGATGGCAGTAGTCCTTGATAGTATCCAATAGCATATCAAATGTTCAATAGTCATCTGAATAAGTGTCTTGCAGCTCTTTAATCAAAGGAGTATGATTGTGATGGTACATGTGCTCCTTAACTTAAGTACCAAATTTGCTCTGATTTGTGTTCATGTTGATGGCTGCAATACCAATTGCTCTAGAAATGATAATAATGTGTGTCTGATTTGTTTTCACACACAACATGACTGTAACTGCTCTAGTCTCTGTGCATATACCATGCAAAATTTCAGTAGTGATGAACCTCCACACAATGCACTCACCCACGAGTTCCAATATTTACATGCAGTTTTGAATGTGGCACACCCAAACACTGAGTTGTGTGTGGACAAGAACATGTTCCAAACTTCTCTCTATGTACCTAAGCACCATGGTTCTGCATGCATTCAGGCTCTTGTATTGATCCAACCCACTCAGTTGGGCACTTAAAACCGTGCATGTGACAGTCCCTATACTATGTTAAAGACGCATATTCATTCAAAAATGTGAGGCATACTTGCTGAAAACATTTTTCTGTCACAGATCTAGCATTGTTTAGGTCTTTCTTAATGTGAATTTTAGTTTAATGTTCTGAGTTATATTGGAGACTTGTTTATGGATGAGCTGGACAGGATACTGTTAATAAATGCTCCTTTGCCATCTGCTCCTCTGACACCAGTAAACCAGCCACTGACCAGCACTCTTCTGGTCACCTAGTATCACCCTCACCCTGAAAAGTTCAACCATATCCTCCGTCAGGGCTTCAACTAACTCACATCATCCCCTGATATGAGGGATATTTTACCCAAATACCCCAAAGTAGTGTTCCGCTGTCCACCCAACCCACAAAATGTTGCTATTCTGATCCTACTCCCAATCCTGCACCCCATGGGCCATTCCCTTGTGCAAGACATGTCTCATTCCCCCACCCACCATCTCCTACCACAGTCCAGTCACAGGCAATTCCTACCCAGTAAATGGTAGGGCCATATGTGAAAGCAGCCATGTGACATATCACCTACACTACAATTACTGTACAGCTTTCTATGTGGGCGTGGCATATAACCAGTGGTCTACGGACAGGAGTGGCCACCACCAAACTGTGGCAAACTGCATACCTGACTGTCCAGTTGCTGAACATGCTGCACACCACAACACAAATGTTTTCAACAGCTGCTTCACTATGCGGGCCATCTGGATACTCCCTTCCAGTACAAGTTTCTATGAATTACGCAGATGGGCATTAACTCTTCAGCACATCCTGAGCTCTTGCAATCACCCTGGCCTAAAACAGTTTAACTTTCTTCACCTTGCCTCCTCCTCCCTATCTCCCCCCCCCCCTTTTTCAACCCCTCTCCCCTCCTTTTCTCCATCTTTCTCTCATTCCCCCCCCCCCCCCTCTCCTTTTGTTGTACTCTCTGTACTTTTCTTGTATTGTTATGCAACTGTGAAGAAATCTCTCCAAAGTTCTGCCTCTTTCCTGCTATCCCCTCCTTGTGTCCTTCCCTGCTCCCGCACCTCCATCAGTTCAGGCAACTGTTTTCAGTAACCTAATATCAATAATTAGTCTTGTTGTGACCGTAGTGATATGTGTTTGGCTGTCTGTGCAGTTGTGTGCACTATTGCTGGAAAAAGAGCTTGTACTAGAAGGCTAGTGTGCAAGCCGTTTTCTGTTACGTGTTGTTGTGATCCGTGCATTGATGAACTATAGGTGAGTGAGTGCCTTTCCCTTATATCACATGTTGTTACTGCCAGGAATTTCCATTATTATTATAATGTATTTTGTTAATTCTGTTATTTCTCCAGTACATTTTTCAGCTGTCTTCAACTTTAATTTCTAAGGACCCAACAACTACTATAATTTGTCCTTGTAGTTTTTTAACTCTAATACAAAAATGTAGTAAAATCTAGGGAGGTTGATAACCAGTAAACATGACTGTCATGACCATTGCTCCAGAATTAGAATTAAGCATGTTAGACTGAAGAATGAACTTCCTTACAAGTTAGTGATGTATTTAATGAAATGAACATTCAGGACAGAAGGAAACTGTGCCACTCCAACAATTTCAGTAATATCACTACCCACCATGACTAGTGCTGCTCTTCCAATTAAACAACCAAAGCACATTTCCTACCAACTACAGTGAATCAGTGCCCCTTGGAGAAAGTATGTGACCCAGGAAGAACATCAGCCTTTAAAGATTGCAGGAAAAGACAAGAAGCAATCACACATTGAAGCTTAAGTCTTGTCCTCGTAAGAACATTCTTTTATATTCTATGTGTCTGTATATTTAAGCTCTTTATTTTCATTGTATGATGATGACAAATCTTACATATATACATAAATATATCTTAATATGTATTCAGATAACTCAGACGACAAATGCAGGAATCTCAGTTGGTGTGCTGGTAAATTTCACAATTTTGAGCTACCGATACTTCAATTTTAGATTAGGCTGACTGGTCAAACCATAATGAGAGTGCACAAACACTTTATAACAATAAAAGACAACTTGCCAAATTTTTACATAAGGAATTTCTTAGATCTGTGTTGTACGACATTTAGTAGAAAGCAAAAATGATTTCAGTTGTACAAATGGCTTACTTAATTTACAGGTGAAGTAAGTCTGTTTTTTCAACAATACAGATTTTACTTAGTGCAACTCATTTACAATTAAATCATAGAAATGGCTTTTGGAGACGTCTATCATGTGAAACCCAACTCACACTTTTCCCATATGACATACTGACAGCTTTCGATCAAGGCAATCAGTTACATGCTGTACTTCCTGATTTCCGAAAAGCATTTGCCTCAGTACTACACCTACTCTTCTTGTCAAAAGTACAATCATATGGGGCATCAAGTGAAATTTAATAAAATCATGCTTTTTGCAGATGATGCAGTTATCTATAATTAAGTAGTATCTGAAAGACGCTGTATAAATATTTAGTCAGATCTTCATAAGATTTCAAAGTGATGCAGGAAAAGGTCACCTAATGTCACTTGCCTGCAGATGAAGTCCTAATTCCTATATATACGTCACAATCCTCTCGAGCTTCTCTGAGTGGCTGGAAAGCTAGAATTGCTGGAAGAAATCGTAGACATGTCGGATCTGTCTGCTTCTGTACGAGCTCATGCTGCTGCTCTAACTGTTGTTTCTAGAGCTCGATAAACTGCTTGTCCATTGCAGTTCAAACACTCAGCAAAATGGACTGACAAGTCCTTTCATGCACAGAGTGGGCTGCAGTTGCAGTTCCATCCTCTCCACTGCTTCAAATCTGCTTCTTCTTCTTAAGCCCAACTTAATTACAATTAAATCACAGAAAGTAATAGTTCTTAACTCTTCTGGAAATACACAAAACAAAATAGCTCTGGAGGTGAATATCTCATTGTTAATACAGTACTCTGAAATGTTATTGAATAACTTACAGGCCAGGACTACAGACCACTTCGTGTAAGCACAACTGAATAGCACTTGGATATGAACCAAGCTCTCAGTTCACCCATATGCCCACAGTTTGCTCACTGAAAACAGTTGAACAGTAACTGAAGACAGGCCAGCATTAGACAGACAAGTAAGTCCATGCACTAGGCAAAAGTCTCCTGGAGGTAATACCAAAGTCAAAATCAAAGTCCAGGAAAAAACCACATAGTACAGAGTCATTGTCAGTAAGTGCAACAGAGATCTTTCTGTAAACATTGCCTGGTTGTGACAAGCGAAGCCATGGCAGTCTGCAGCAGCCTTTAAATCTGCCACTAGAGTTTTGCCACGTGACCTGGCACAGATAAATGTATCCTTCCACATTGCCCCTAACAACCTCACTGGATGTATGCATAATTATACTGGATGATACATTCATACATACGATGAAACTAGCTTTATCAGAAAATGGAATGAACAATAATTATAAATTATCCACTGCCAAAATTTTAGTCTTTTAGTGCAGCATTTTTGTAAAAACTGTATACACTGACTTCAAACAGCTGTAATCTTACACCTATTTAGAACTGGATACAACATACGAAAAATGAGGACAGGCAAGCACTCAACTGGGTGGTTGGTGCATAGAAACACGTAAAGATTGAAACATTCTAGTTTTCATTCTTTCACTCTTCTTCCAAATTTTATATGAATGCCTTCCCACTGAGAAACACATAAATTGACAGAAAGACAGTGATAAGCAAATTTTTCACATCCACGGTCATGAGAAAACTAGGTATAACAATTTTTTTGATTAGAATAAGCCCTGCTATGGACTCATCAGACACTTGTTTCTCCTGAAAGACTCTGTATACCAGCAAACTAATCAGAAGGATACCAGGCATGATTTGGGTACTTCTTGTGTAAATTGTCCCAAATAATAGAATTATGGTTTGCTGTCGGAAAAACAAAGCACTGTCAAGATCAAGCACATTTGTTGCCAATCTCTGTTCCATTGTTCATTGATATATTCCAAGGCATTCCTGATTCAGGCTTCAAGTAGAGGAATTATGCATTTGGCTCTCATACAGCCTGCACTGTCGAGCTACATAAACTAACTTTGGCTATGATCGCTTAAAGCTAGAGAAAAAGTATTATAGCATTTTACCACATAAAGATTAATATTAATTAAATTGTCAAAAATATTAAAATGGATTCCCTGAACCCAACAACAAAGTAATTTTAATGTATGTTTATCTTTTTTACAAGCATGTTGTTGTTGTTGTGGTCTTCAGTCCTGAGACTGGTTTGATGCAGCTCTCCATGCTACTCTATCCTGTGCAAGCTTTTTCATCTCCCAGTACCTACTGCAACCTACATCCTTCTGAATCTGCTTAGTGTATTCATCTCTTGGTCTCCCTCTACGATTTTTACCCTCCACGCTGCCCTCCAATACTAAATTGGTGATCCCTTGATGCCTCAGAACATGTCCTACCAACCGATCCCTTCTTCTGATCAAGTTGTGCCACAAACTTCTCTTCTCCCCAATCCTATTCAATACTTCCTCATTAGTTATGTGATCTACCCATCTAATCTTCAGCATTCTTCTGTAGCACCACATTTCGAAAGCTTCTATTCTCTTCTTGTCCAAACTATTTATCGTCCATGTTTCACTTCCATACATGGCTACACTCCATACGAATACTTTCAGAAATGACTTCCTGACACTTAAATCAATACTGGATGTTAACAAATTTCTCTTCTTCAGAAACGCTTTCCTTGCCATTGCCAGCCTACATTTTATATCCTCTCTACTTCGACCATCATCAGTTATTTTGCTCCCCAAATAGCAAAACTCCTTTACTACTTTAAGTGCCTCATTTCCTAATCTAATTCCCTCAGCATCACCCGACTTAATTAGACTACATTCCATTATCCTTGTTTTGCTTTTGTTGATGTTCATCTTATATCCTCCTTTCAAGATACTTTCCATTCCATTCAACTGCTCTTCCAAGTCCTTTGCTGTCTCTGACAGAATTACAATGTCATCGGCGAACCTCAAAGTTTTTATTTCTTCTCCATGAATTTTAATACCTACTCCGAATTTTTCTTTTGTTTCCTTTACTGCTTGCTCAATATACAGATTGAACAACATCGGGGAGAGGCTACAACCCTGTCTTACTCCCTTCCCAACCACTGCTTCCCTTTCATGTCCCTCGACTCTTATAACTGCCATCTGGTTTCTGTACAAATTGTAAATAGCCTTTCGCTCCCTGTATTTTACCCCTGCCACCTTTAGAATTTGAAAGAGAGTACTCCAGTCAACATTGTCAAAAGCTTTCTCTAAGTCTACAAATGCTAGAAACGTAGGTTTGCCTTTCCTTAATCTTTCTTCTAAGATAAGTCGTAAGGTCAGTATTGCCTCACGTGTTCCAGTGTTTCTACGGAATCCAAACTGATCTTCCCCGAGGTTGGCTTCTACTAGTTTTTCCATTCGTCTGTAAAGAATTCGTGTTAGTATTTTGCAGCTATGACTTATTAAGCTGATAGTTCGGTAATTTTCACATCTGTCAACACCTGCTTTCTTTGGGATTGGAATTATTATAATCTTCTTGAAGTCTGAGGGTATTTCGCCTGTTTCATACATCTTGCTCACCAGATGGTAGAGTTTTGTCAGGACTGGCTCTCCCACGGCCGTCAGTAGTTCCAATGGAATATTGTCTACTCCGGGGGCCTTGTTTCGACTTAGGTCTTTCAGTGCTCTGTCAAACTCTTCACGCAGTATCATATCTCCCATTTCATCTTCATCTACATCCTCTTCCATTTCCATAATATTGTCCTCAAGTACATCGCCCTTGTATAGACCCTCTATATACTCCTTCCACCTTTCTGCTTTCCCTTCTTTGCTTAGAACTGGGTTTCCATCTGAGCTCTTGATATTCATACAAGTCGTTCTCTTATCTCCAAAGGTCTCTTTAATTTTCCTGTAGGCGGTATCTATCTTACCCCTAGTGAGATAGGCCTCTACATCCTTACATTTGTCCTCTAGCCATCCCTGCTTAGCCATTTTGCACTTCCTGTCGATCTCATTTTTGAGACGTTTGTATTCCTTTTTGCCTGTTTCACTTACTGCATTTTTATATTTTCTCCTTTCATCAATTAAATTCAATATTTCTTCTGTTACCCAAGGATTTCTACTAGCCCTCGTCTTTTTACCTACTTGATCCTCTGCTGCCTTCACTACTTCATCCCTCAAAGCTACCCATTCTTCTTCTACTGTATTTATTTCCCCCATTCCTGTCATTTGCGCCCTTATGCTCTCCCTGAATCTCTGTACAACCTCTGGTTCTTTTAGTTTATCCAGGTCCCATCTCCTTAAATTCCCACCTTTTTGCAGTTTCTTCAGTTTTAATCTACAGGTCATCACCAATAGATTGTGGTCAGAGTCCACATCTGCCCCTGGAAATGTCTTACAATTTAAAACCTGGTTCCTAAATCTCTGTCTTACCATTATATAATCTATCTGATACCTTTTAGTATCTCCAGGGTTCTTCCATGTATACAACCTTCTTTCATGATTCTGAAACCAAGTGTTAGTTATGATTATGTTGTGCTCTGTGCAAAATTCGACCAGGCGGCTTCCTCTTTCATTTCTGTCCCCCAATCCATATTCACCTACTATGTTTCCTTCTCTCCCTTTTCCTACACTTGAATTCCAGTCACCCATGACTATTAAATTTTCGTCTCCCTTCACAATCTGAATAATTTCTTTTATTTCATCATACATTTCTTCAATTTCTTCGTCATCTGCAGAGCTAGTTGGCATATAAACTTGTACTACTGTAGTAGGCGTGGGCTTCGTATCTATCTTGGCCACAATAATGCGTTCACTATGCTGTTTGTAGTAGCTTACCCGCATTCCTATTTTCCTATTCATTATTAAACCTACTCCTGCATTACCCCTATTTGATTTTGTGTTTATAACCCTGTAGTCACCTGACCAGAAGTCTTGTTCCTCCTGCCACCGAACTTCACTAATTCCCACTATATCTAACTTCAACCTATCCATTTCCCTTTTTAAATTTTCTAACCTACCTGCCCGATTAAGGGATCTGACATTCCACGCTCCGATCCGTAGAACGCCATTTTTCTTTCTCCTGATAACGACATCCTCTTGAGTAGTCCCCGCCCGGAGATCCGAATGGGGGACTATTTTACCTCCGGAATATTTTACCCAAGAGGACGCCATCATCATTTAATCATACAGTAAAGCTGCATGCCCTCGGGAAGAATTACGGCTGTAGTTTCCCCTTGCTTTCAGCCGTTCGCAGTACCAGCACAGCAAGGCCGTTTTGGTTATTGTTACAAGGCCAGATCAGTCAATCATCCAGACTGTTGCCCTTGCAACTACTGAAAGCATATACTTACTAATCACACACAGATTGTAAGGTGATGCCAAATAACTGCAAAGGTTTTTCTGGTAGTCACAAATGTGGACATTATTCTGAAGATCACTTTCAACATTATTTATGAGCAGTTCATTTGTTTGAATATTTACAATGACAAGCTGAAACTATCTATAACAAACCCTCCTCCTCTCACTTTCACCACTTACAAATCTGAATGTCATTAAAAATGAGAAGACAATGACTTTTAGTGTGTGTATCTGCTACGAAATACCTCTCACTTATATTGACCACTAAATATTGCCTTCTCCTGATCTACCGGAAATGTCAATCATGTGTGTAAGGCGTGCTTGTTTGTGTGAATCAATGCAGGTATGTTCCTTTTCTGAAGAAGGTTTTAGTCCAAAGATAAATGTATAACTGTCTTTTCATTGTGCCTTTCTGCAACTCAGTGAGTCATCTTTATGGTGAGTAGCCTACTGCAACAGTGACGGATTTGTAATACACTGTTCATAAATAAAAGGGTTGCTGGTCCTACATCAACAAAATGCTGAAATTGCATCCTTGATACCCCTCCAGGAATTACTCAACCTGCTTTTACCTTCATACCCTGTGAATCCATCACAGCTACAGAACAAAGAGCTATTCCTGTCCTTAACACCAATCTCGATCCTACCACCCTGCCAGCAGATGAGGACTCTACCGAATTGGCCATTAATTGATGCTAATCTGTGTCTCCAGATAAGTTTTGACTCTACTGCTTCCAAACTTTTACCACTATGATCCCATTCCAGAAGTCCATCGTGCTCTCCAGCAACTCCTCAAAACATTAGGTCCACATCAAAAACCTGTCACCTACATTCATTTTCCTCCTACCAGCAACTTTTGACAGCCACCTTTGGCCAGCTCAAGCTCCGCAAATCTAATTTCACTTGTCTCTCTGTTGGTTGCCCCATCATGATCGTTTACAATGCTCCTACAGAAGGATATTCTGCATTCACCTACAACCAACTGTCTGCAGTTTTCCTTCCCAAAAACAGTAACTCCATTTTGTCAGCTATCTCCCATTCCACATTTAACATATTTTGCGAATCAGCCATTAAATAGATACATTACATTAATAATTTTACTGCCACCAATAATTATCGCTTTTGAATTGAGAATGTTCAGATTCAACAATATTGTGAAAAGTAACGCTGCTACTCACCATATAGCGGAGATGCTGAGGCACACATAGGCACAACAAAAAGACTGTCACAAATATAGCTTTCGGCCAGTAAGGCCTTCGTCAAAATTAGACAAAGGCTTTACTGGCTGAAAGCTATATTTGTGACAGTCTTTTTGTTGTGCCCATTTGTGACTCAGCATCTCCACAATATGGTGAGTAGCATCTCTACTTTTCACAATATTGTTACATTCCATTCTGGATTCTCCACTGTTTAATGTTCAAATTCAGAAAGCTTTAATGCATTTCGAGAGGTGAGAACATACCATCTTTATTTTTGTACCATGATGCCACACAGTTACTAATAATTTTGGATACAAAAATTTGAGATTAACACTATTCAACAGATAAATGCATCAAAGTTAATTTGGCATACATACATAGACCTTCAATGAGAATAATTAGTTTTTGAAAATATAATGTAATTGAATAGATAAAAAATCTACTCACCAAGCATCAGCAAGAGAACACACATATAAAAGGTATTATGTATGCAAGCTTTGGAAGCCAATGGTTCTTTCTTCCGGCAAAGAGTTGATGGAGAAGGAAGAGTGATGAAGGAAAAGGACTGGTGAGGTTAGAAAAAGGGTTAGAGTTCAAAAAATCACCCACAACAATGGGTCATGGGAGACTCACCAGACAGGATGAGAAGAAAAGACTGAGTTTTGCTTATCCTGTCTAGTAAGTCGTCCCTGACCCGGGGATGTGGTTAACTTTTCCAAACTCTACTTGTTTTGCTAACTTCACCAGTCCTTTTTCTTCACCACTCTTCCTTCTCTTTCAGTCCTCTCTGCAAGGAGCCACTGGCTCCTAAAGCTTGCATATGTAATACCTTTCATATCTGTGTTCTCCTGCCACAACTTGGTAAGTAGATTTTTTTCTCTTCAATTACATTATACACACAAATTCAAACGATTAAGTCTTTGAAGACCTCACACAATTACAATTAACAGGTATGTGTGCTAAAATGTTAATAATTCTATGGTATGGTAATTTCCAGCTTACTTTGTGAAGTATAACCTATAACAAACAACCTATCTAAGATAAACATCCTTGGTCTGTCTACCAGTCATTTGCCTGAAATAATATCCCACCCACCTCCACTTAATTTTCACTGCATACGAGGGTTGCCCAGAAAGTAATGCACCACAGTTTTGTTTTTTCTTCAACAATTCTTTATTGAACATAATGAGAATTACACACACGAAAGAACGGTGTTTCACCTACACACCTTATTTTTCCACGTAATCTCCATCCTGTTCTATGGTCTCCCTCTAGCACGAAACAAGGGCGTATATGCCCTGTTGGTACCAATCCTTGTCCTGGTGGTGCAGCCAGTGCTTCACTACCTATATCATCTCCTAATCATCCTCAAAATGTCTTCCACGAATGGCATCCTTTAATCTGTCCTTGTGAATGACATCAGCAGCTCGCTGCAACATGGCAGGTATGACAGATGTGGTTAGTCTCCCCAACCACTACAAATCCTAGAGCTCCGCTGAACCACCTTCTGATGACCTCACCCTCTGTGCCCAGTGACTGACTTACTTCTGTTGACAGCAGATGGTCTGTAGACTTTGCACAAGCTTTCATGAATATTCCTCACAGTTTCTTTTCCTGCAGCGATAAATTCAATGACAGCACATTGCTTGTAACATTTGTCACTTACAGATGCCATTTTGAAACTGTCGGAAGTGATAGAAACTTTGCGAACTCACTAAGGAGACTTCATATAATACGTAAGTAATGTTTTCCACTTGTAACATTGTTTTCGGCTGAGAAAAAATATGCTGTGCATTACTTTCAGAGCAACCCTTGTTATATGTCTTCCACTCTATTCCAGAAGATTCACTGACCCAATGATTTGCTATACTTTTTTTTCCTTTCTCTAGTAATTTCCAACATAGATCTTAATACTGTTTATAGAACAGTCCTCAGGATTTGAATACCACTCCAATTAAGTCAAAAGTTTTTATGACCACTGTGAACTTTCTTTTAGTTTCCAGGTGGACAAGCTAAAAATTTTTCTGTCTCGCAATGAAATTTGTTTTTCATATGATGTGAAATAACCAACAACTTAACAATTTCACTGTGGATGACACTTATAAGCATTAATGTTAACTACTACTCTTGTGCAGCTAACATTTATAAACATTTCCATGACCAACAAACCAGTGCAGCAGATCCTTATAAATGTGTACTTCTATTATTCAGTCTACTTCAGCAATTGCGCCTGTGTGTTTGTACAACATACAGTGATGGTAATGACTGATGATGATCAAGAACACACAAAAGCAAAAGTAAATAAGCTGATCTTGGCATAATGAACCACATGACATACAGTACATCTGTTTAACAAACAGGAATATTTTGACATTCATACTACAAGCAATACACCGTGGATTTCTTTAGGCTGCTACTTACACGTGACATACTTCAGTTTTTAACTCATGAAATGGATGATAGTGAATATTTTTCGAGTGCAAATGTGAAGGATGGGTATAGGATTTCTCACCAGAAATTCTGTAAGTATGAAAGAAATACTCTTCTTCTCAGAATATATATATATATATATATATATATATATATATATATATATATATATATATATATATATATATATATATATATATATATATGGGTAATTTGAAATCAATTTATTACAAGATAAATGGAAGATAAGATACACTGTTCGAAAATAAAAGAACACCAAAGAGTATGAGCAAGACAGATATCTGGGCACTGTTTGCTTGTACATTAAGGATGTTTGATGTGGCACAAGTCTCCCACAAATCCAATCCCTCGTCCAAGTCATGAGAGATGGGCAATGGAATGAAGTAGGGGATTGCCTGTAGGAGCAAGGTACAGTGGGGACTGTGTGAGCGCCGGGACTGTTATGGTAGCTGTGAAGGTCCTACAGGAACTGTGAAAAGTGATGGCTAGTGGGGCTCTGGTGACGCTATGATAGGCCCAGTAAGCTAGTAGTGAATTATGATTTCTGCTTTCAAAAATAGAACGGGCATCGGAAAGGTCGGATTTAATCGACGACGAAATGGCTATAACAAGGACTTAAGATTTGGAACATTAAATATACAAATATTGACTGGAAAGGTATAGGAGATGGTAGCATGATGGAAAGAATGAAGTTAGACCTATTGGGGTTAGCTGAAATGAGATGAAAAGGAGAGGGAAGGAGAGAATTGAGGAAAGGCTACCGACTACTGGAGTGGAAATGAGGAGGGAAGGAGAAATGGAGTCGAAATAGTAGTAAGAGGTGGATTAAAAGAGGAAGTGAAGAGAATAAGTGATAGGATGATGAAGACCAAAATATCACTCAAGGGGACGACCATAGATAAATACAAGTGTATGCGACGCAGATGGGTTGCACTTCTGAGGAGAAGCACAAATGGCTCTGAGCACTATGCGACTTAACTTCTGAAGTCATCAGTCGGAGAAGCACAAGTTTGAAGAGGAAATGCAGAAGCAGATGGGAAGGAAGAATATTATAGTAATGGGGGATTTAGCACACACATTGAAAGAGAAAGACAAGGCTGCAAAAGTGTGCTTGGACCAAAGGGTTGGGGCTGCCAAAATGAGGAAGGTGAAAGACTATTGGAACTCTGTCAAAGGAATGGCTTGCTGGCTGGGAACTCTTGGTTCATAAAAAGGGAGAGCCACAAGATTACATAATACAGTCAAGACTTAAAGAGAAAGTCGATAGTTGACTACTTCCTGTAAGATAGTGAGATGAATAAGAACATCATTGACATTAAGGTAATACCATCAGAGGCCTTGGATAATGACCACTGTTTGCTGGTAATGAACCCGAGAGGGACTAAGGATAACAAAGGGACAGAAAACCAGGAAAGACATAAGGGTATGGAAGTTGAAGGAGGAAGAAAGAAAACTACAAGTAGTAAAGGAAAGCACCCCAAAGGATGAACCAAAATGGTAGAAGAGGAATGGGGTGGATTCAAGGGATCATTAGTAAGTGCAGCGGAAGCAATATGTGGGAGGACAAGCAAGAAAAAGATATGGAAAGAAACGCCCTGGTGGAATGATAAAACAAAGGATATAGTACAGATGAAGAATAGAGCCTTTAGGGTAAGGTTTCAGAAGAGAACAGTAGAGACAAGAGAAGAGTATCGGGCAAGAAAGAAAGAAGCAAAAAGAATGGTGGCGAAGGAAAGAAGAAAGTGGATGGAACAGTGGACCAAAATGATGGAGGAGGATAGTGAAGGTTCAAAAAGGTGTTACGTGGGATGATTAAAAGTGAGAGGAAGAGCGGTATGACAGATTATGCTCAAATGGTGAAAAAAAATGGACAAGTTGTAGAGAATAAGGAGGAACTCAAAAATATGTGGAAGGAGTATTTTGAAGAACTCCTGAGCCCGAATGGAGACCTGGATGAGGAGGAACAAGGCACGGAGAAAAAAAGAGGAGGAACAGGAAATAGAAAAAGACCTTAAATGGGGAGAAGTGGAAGAGGCATTTGGCAAGATGAAGGGAGGGAAGTCACCAGGTCTGGACAAGCTAAGTGTAGAGATAGTGAGAGCAGCAGGAGAGGTGGGGATACAATGACTATATCAAGTAATGGAAGTTGTGTGGAGACAGAAGATGATCCCAGAAGACTGGAAGAAGGGAATAATTGTCCTGATCTTTAAGAAGGGAAATAGAAAAGTGTGCAAGAACTATCGGGGGATAACACTGATGAGTCATTGTGCAATGATTTCTGAGAAAATTTTGGAAGCACGAATTCGGGCAAAATTAGAAGGAAGAATCAGAGAAGGGTAATATGGCTTCAGAACAGGAAGGTCCACAGTGGATCTATTTTTTGCTGTAAGACAACTGCAGGAACAGCACTATGAATATGGAATAGATCTACTAATGACCTTTCTGGACAGTGAAAAAGCATATGACAGTGTAAGTAGAAGCAAAGCTTGGAAAGCCCTCGAGAACAGAGGTGTAGCAAAACAGATTATTTGGAGGATAGGGGAAATGTACCATGGAAGTGTGAGCTGTGTGGAAGTGGGAGGAGAGAGATCAGCTTGGATTGAACAGAAGAATGGCTTGAGGCAGTGAAGTGCACTTTCACCGTTACTCTTCATTGTAGTGCTGGATGATACAATGAGTATAGTAGCACAAATAATTGGCGAAAGGAAGATGAAAGCTATGGTGTTTGCAGATGATCTGATGATTTGGGGGAGTAAGGAGGAGGTGGTACAAGAGCAGTTGGACGTATGGGAACGAACAGCCCAAGAACATGGGATGAAATTTAGTATAAGTAAGCATGAGATGATTATCACAACAAGAAAGAAGAAGAGAGGAACAACTGGAATAACAGTTGGTGGGGAACGATTGAGGAGAGAGGAGAGTTTCAAGTACCTAGGAAGCCTGATACAGGAAAATGGAAAAAACGACAGAAATAAACAACTGGGGGCGAATAGCAGAAGCATTTCGGAAGAGTGTCAGAAGCCTGATATGGAGCAAGGATACACCCCAAATCAGTAAAAATGTTATACACCAGTCATACTATGTCCCGATTCTGACATATGCATCAGAATTCCTGGGTTATGCAAGAAAGAGAGAAAAGCAAAGAACAAGCTAGTGAGACGAAATTCTTGAGAAACAATACTGGAGTGACAAAGACAGACAGGTTGAGATGGTATGGACTCTTTAAGAGAATGGAGGAGAAGAGGATACCCAGGAGGATACATAAGCTGAAACTGGAAGGAGACCGAGAGACAGATGGCTGAAAGGAGTAGAGGAATGTGTCCAGAAGAAGAAGAAGAAGAAGACTGGACCAAGGTGAAGACAGAGAGATGGTGGCAAGACAGAAGATGATGGAGAGGCCTATGTTCCATACAGATATGGCCAGAGGCTGGAAACTGCACAAGATGATGATGATGTGGGGTTAATCAATATTTATTTTCAGTTAATCATCAATGGCTGATAATAACTGACCACAAAACATATATGTTTTTAACATTTTAAATAATGAATTCACAGAATGGTGTAAAAAGGAACATACAAATATACAGGGCTATTACAAATTATTGAAGCGATTTCATAAATTCACTGTAGCTCCATTCATTGACATATGGTCACGACACACTACAGATACGTAGAAAAACTCATAAAGTTTTGTTCGGCTGAAGCCGCACTTCAGGTTTCTGCCGCCAGAGCGCTCGAGAGCCCAGTGAGACAAAATGGCGACAGGAGCCGAGAAAGCATATGGCGGGCTTGAAATGCACTCACATCAGTCAGTCATAACAGTGCAACGACACTTCAGGATGAAGTTCAACAAAGATCCACCAACTGCTAACTCCATTCGGCGATGGTATGCGCAGTTTAAAGCTTCTGGATGCCTCTGTAAGGGGAAATCAACGGGTCGGCCTGCAGTGCAGTTTAAAGCTTCTGGATGCCTCTGTAAGGGGAAATCAACGGGTCGGCCTGCAGTGAGCGAAGAAACGGTTGAACGCGTGGGGGCAAGTTTCACGCGTAGCCCGTGGAAATCGACGAATGAAGCAAGCAGGGAGCTAAACGTACCACAGCCGATGGTTTGGAAAATCTTACGGAAAAGGCTAAAGCAGAAGCCTTACAGTTTACAATTGCTACAAGCCCTGACACCCGATGACAAAGTCAAACGCTTTGAATTTTCGGCGCGGTTGCAACAGCTCATGGAAGAGGATGCGTTCAGTGCGAAACTTGTTTTCAGTGATGAAGCAACATTTTTTCTTAATGGTGAAGTGAACAGACAAAATGTGCGAATCTGGGCGGTAAAGAATCCTCACGCATTCGTGCAGCAAATTCGCAATTCACCAAAAGTTAATGTGTTTTGTGCAATCTCACGGTTTAAAGTTTACGGCCCCTTTTTCTTCTGCGAAAAAAACGTTACAGGACACGTGTATCTGGACATGCTGGAAAATTGGCTCATGCCACAACTGGAGACCGACAGCGCCGACTTCATCTTTCAACAGGGTGGTGCTCCACTGCACGTCCATCATGATGTTCGGCATTTCTTAAACAGGAGATTGGAAAACCGATGGATCGGTCGTGGTGGAGATCATGATCAGCAATTCATGTCATGGCCTCCACGCTCTCCCGACTTAACCCCATGTGATTTCTTTCTGTGGGGGTTATGTGAAAGATTCAGTGTTTAAACCTCCTCTACCAAGAAACGTGCCAGAACTGCGAGCTCGCATCAACGATGCTTTCGAACTCATTGATGGGGACACGCTGCGCCGAGCGTGGGAGGAACTTGATTATCGGCTTGATGTCTGCCGAATCACTAAAGGGGCACATATCGAACATTTGTGAATGCCTAAAAAAACTTTTTGAGTTTTTGTATGTGTGTGCAAAGCATTGTGAAAATATCTCAAATAATAAAGTTATTGTAGAGCTGTGAAATCGCTTCAATCATTTGTAATAACCCTGTACCTACATATGTATTAAGCAACAACCTGAGAAACCTGGAGTTGCTTGGTTATTTATTTATAGCTGTGCCTGAGACTTCATACATGGAATTTATTTTTGACTTACTAAGCTTCTTTGTATACAATGTTTAACATAGTGAGATTGGGGACATAAACAAAGTTCATTTGCTTCACTAACATGGGAGATAGCCACATAGATTTGGCTGTGCAATAAACAACTGAAACTAATATCTACACTTGTAAAGTGCACCATCTGAACCTGTGCTTTGTGTATTGTTATTGCACAACATAAGCTGACTGGAACTTTTACACATTTAAAGTGAAATGGTAAACTGTTAGGTATAAGTGGGATTCAGGGTATAAAACTCACTAGTCTGTGCCACTTTCCATCAAAATTTCCACTTATGTTATGTTTGAGAGAAGTAACTTTAAGCCTCTATGAGCGAAGGGTTCTTGGGAGCAAGATAATGCATAACATTCCCGATCAAAGTTACATCGCAGTTCACTTTTGAAAGGACTTGCCGAAGTGCAAGTTAAAGCCTGATGCTCTTGGGCCTCAGTGAGTCTCATTTCACAACCCTCATTGGATTCTTGAGACCAAATAGTCAGTCTTTTAGCCATTCTGGTGAATTCATAAATACATGACTGTTTCTTATTTTTTATTTGTAAACAAAACAAAATAAAAATTTAATGAGTAGGCACCTGAATCACAAAGCAAACTTAATAAACTCATTGTTCTAGCAAAGAAAGAAGCAAAATGATGAAGTTTTTAATACACAAAGCACAATCAGTAAATCCATATATCCCAGCCAATTAAATTCCCTGTTAGTTTGTATTTATAAAGATAACACTGCAGCACTTAATTCTGTCACTGACATAAATTTTGGAAATACATCTATCACTCAGTTAAAAAATATTAATAATGCCTTCTATTGGTTCTTTGGTACCCTATTCTGTGATGATTAAACATCCAAACTACTAAGCTGAGAAGTTGATTTTAGACGAAATTTAAATTACAATCTGCCCCTCCATGTTCTAATTCTCATTAAATAAAACCTATATTTTGCCCCAAGCCACATTCATGTTCCCTACTTCTAATGGATCTTGTTTAGGATCTGGAAAGCAATCTTGATATAATAACTGAACTGTAATGGTACGTATGTATGTATTGATCAACAGAAATTAGGAAAAGAATTTCAATGGCAAGGGAAGGATTCAAGATGAAACAGAAATTATTTGGTGGACCACAAAACAAAGTTCAGAGGAAAAGACTTGCCAAGCGTTACATCTGGAGCATTGCACTATATGGTGTGGAGACCTGGACATTGAGGAAGGAAGATGAAAGAAGACTGGAGGCACTAGATGTGTGGATGTAGAGAAGAATGAAAAAAGTGAAATGGGAAGACCGAATAAGGAATGAACAAGTATTAAGAAGAGTTGGGGAAGAAAAACATGCTGAAAGTCATCAGAAAGAGAAAACAGAACTGGATTGGACATCGTTTGAGGAGGGACTGTTTATTGAAGGAAGGAATAGAAGGAATGGTGGAGGGAAAAAGGGGAAGAGGAAAAAGAAGATAACAAATGCTGGACAATGTCAAAGGACACAAATATTCAGAAATGAAAAGACTGGTTATTGACAGACAAAAGTGGAAGAGGCTTAGCCCATGACAAGACCTGCCGTAAGGCAGAATACCATACTACTAATGGTAAGTCTGCTGCTGATCCAGTTCGTGAATTATTCATTTCTTGTGCCATTGTGCAATGTTCAGCCCATAAATCAAATTTGGTTTTCCAATTATTTTTTCTGTAATGTATCAGCATGTTGCCCATACTAACACAATCCTTCCAACAGCTGCATGCAAATACCTGATGGTTTCGATTGCCTTCAAATATGCTAAAGCATCTTGAAAGTGTGTATTCTTGAATCTAGGATCAAGCAATGTTGATACAGCTTATATTTTAACATGTTTCATAGGTAGTAAGTTCTTTTTGGTTTCTGTTGCAATGTTATTCTTCAGATTCTCCCCAACAGTCAGTACTGGTTGCATGTCAGACATGTTGATATTCAACATACTAATTATTGCAATTATATAATTTTTTTCCAAACAAATTTCAGGAGTAGCCACTTCTAGGAACTACAAAATCTCACAACCTCCCATCAGATCTGCAGCTGTTAAAATGTGCAGTGTACTAGCATCATAGTTAGTGGCATTACCAATCACTAGATGTAGCTGCAAAAATTTTCAATCATAGAAACCATTAAGTTCCATCTAGTGGATACTTTTTGAATTCTTTTCTTACCCCATCACTTGGTACTACACTTTATATGAACCACATTACACTCCTTTTCAAAACAGTAATTAACTCAGTTAGTAGTCTTTGCTTCCAAAGTGAGAACGGGGACATAAGACGATATACAACTTTCCTCCACATGCCACTTCTCTCCTTTACCCACAAACTGATGTTATGAGACGTGTTCAGAAAAATCTTTGTTTAAATAACAATAAAATTACTGGTAGTAGTAGCAAGTTGCATGATTACACCTAAAGTTGCTTTCCAGTGCTTATTCGCCACCTGTTCGTATTTTGAACAGTCTGAAGATAGAAACCAAAACTAGCTATCAAACTTTAATTGTGATAGAAAAATTGCAGTCAACACATTAACAGCTTTTACTTTTAAATTTTTTTTATTTATTATCATACTGAAAGAAGTACTACTTTTGTATCCCCAGGAAATTTTCCATAACTTGTAGACCTAGGTTGGACCTGCAGATTTAATCATGACTGAGGGAACTGGAATCACCTCCCTTGTAGGTCTACACACTTTCCATTCCATTTATTTTTATGTACCTCTATTATCTTATAAAGAATATGACAAATACATGCAACAATTACACACTGAATACCAAAAGAATAATTACAATAGTCTACTTGTAGACAGTATTTGATGTTTATGTATTATCCTGTATTCTTTTTTGTACACCAGTGAGATTTTAATGTTTTTACTTAGTAACCATTATTTACAAAATCCATTGTTCCCCATAATGTGTCACACCCCCCCCCCCCCCCCACCCCCCCCACCCCCATTAGTCTCCAAAGTAACATGTTGCAGATCATTTTTGCAACATTATCAAATATTTTTCCCCCCCATGAACCATGGACCTTGCCGTTGGTGGGGAGGCTTGCGTGCCTCAGCGATACAGATAGTCGTACCGTAGGTGCAACCACAACGGAGGGGTATCTGTTGAGAGGCCAGACAAACGTGTGGTTCCTGAAGAGGGGCAGCAGCCTTTTCAGTAGTTGCAAGGGCAACAGTCTGGATGATTGACTGATCTGGCCTTGTAACAATAACCAAAACGGCCTTGCTATGCTGGTACTGCGAACGGCTGAAAGCAAGGGGAAACTACAGCCGTAATTTTTCCCGAGGGCATGCAGCTTTACTGTATGATTACATGATGATGGCGTCCTCTTGGGTAAAATATTCCGGAGGTAAAATAGTCCCCCATTCGGATCTACGGGCGGGGACTACTCAAGAGGATGTCGTTATCAGGAGAAAAAAAACTGGCGTTCTACGGATCGGAGCATGGAATGTCAGATCCCTTAATCGGGCAGGTAGGTTAGAAAATTTAAAAAGGGAAATGGATAGGTTGAAGTTAGATATAGTGGGGATTAGTGAAGTTCGGTGGCAGGAGGAACAAGACTTCTGGTCAGGTGACTACAGGGTTATAAACACAAAATCAAATAGGGGTAATGCGGGAGTAGGTTTAATAATGAATAGGAAAATAGGAATGCGGGTAAGCTACTACAAACAGCATAGTGAACGCATTATTGTGGCCAAGATAGATACGAAGCCCACAACTACTACAGTAGTACAAGTTTATATGCCAACTAGCTCTGCAGATGACGAAGAAATTGAAGAAATGTATGATGAAATAAAAGAAATTATTCAGATTGTGAAGGGAGACGAAAATTTAATAGTCATGGGTGACTGGAATTCGAGTGTAGGAAAAGGGAGAGAAGGAAACATAGTAGGTGAATATGGATTGGGGGACAGAAATGAAAGAGGAAGCCGCCTTGTAGAATTTTGCACAGAGCACAACATAATCATAACTAACACTTGGTTTAAGAATCATGAAAGAAGGTTGTATACATGGAAGAACCCTGGAGATACTAAAAGTTATCAGATAGATTATATAATGGTAAACAGAGATTTAGGAACCAGGTTTTAAATTGTAAGACATTTCCAGGGGCAGATGTGGACTCTGACCACAATCTATTGGTTATGACCTGTAGATTAAAACTGAAGAAACTGCAAAAACGTGGGAATTTAAGGAGATGGGACCTGGATAAACTAAACGAACCAGAGGTTGTACAGAGATTCAGGGAGAGCATAAGGGAGCAATTGACAGGAATGGGGGAAATAAATACAGTAGAAGAAGAATGGGTAGCTTTGAGGGATGAAGTAGTGAAGGCAGCAGAGGATCAAGTAGGTAAAAAGACGAGGGCTAGTAGAAATCCTTGGGTAACAGAAGAAATACTGAATTTAATTGATGAAAGGAGAAAATATAAAAATGCAGTAAGTGAAACAGGCAAAAAGGAATACAAACGTCTCAAAAATGAGATCGACAGGAAGTGCAAAATGGCTAAGCAGGGATGGCTAGAGGACAAATGTAAGGATGTAGAGGCCTATCTCACTAGGGGTAAGATAGATACCGCCTACAGGAAAATTAAAGAGACCTTTGGAGATAAGAGAACGACTTGTATGAATATCAAGAGCTCAGATGGAAACCCAGTTCTAAGCAAAGAAGGGAAAGCAGAAAGATGGAAGGAGTATGTAGAGGGTCTATACAAGGGCGATGTGCTTGAGGACAATATTATGGAAATGGAAGAGGATGTAGATGAAGATGAAATGGGAGATATGATACTGCGTGAAGAGTTTGACAGAGCACTGAAAGACCTGAGTCGAAACAAGGCCCCCGGAGTAGACAATATTCCATTGGAACTACTGACGGCCGTGGGAGAGCCAGTCCTGACAAAACTCTACCATCTGGTGAGCAAGATGTATGAAACAGGCGAAATCCCCTCAGACTTCAAGAAGAATATAATAATTCAAATCCCAAAGAAAGCAGGTGTTGACAGATGTGAAAATTACCGAACTATCAGCTTAATAAGTCACAGCTGCAAAATAGTAATACGAATTCTTTACAGACGAATGGAAAAACCAGTAGAAGCCAACCTCGGGGAAGATCAGTTTGGATTCCGTAGAAACACTGGAACACGTGAGGCAATACTGACCTTACGACTTATCTTAGAAGAAAGATTAAGGAAAGGCAAACCTACGTTTCTAGCATTTGTAGACTTAGAGAAAGCTTTTGACAATGTTGACTGGAATACTCTCTTTCAAATTCTAAAGGTGGCAGGGGTAAAATACAGGGAGCGAAAGGCTATTTACAATTTGTACAGAAACCAGATGGCAGTTATAAGAGTCGAGGGACATGAAAGGGAAGCAGTGGTTGGGAAGGGAGTAAGACAGGGTTGTAGCCTCTCCCCGATGTTGTTCAATCTGTATATTGAGCAAGCAGTAAAGGAAACAAAAGAAAAATTAGGAGTAGGTATTAAAATTCATGGAGAAGAAATAAAAACTTTGAGGTTCGCCGATGACATTGTAATTCTGTCAGAGACAGCAAAGGACTTGGAAGAGCAGTTGAATGGAATGGTCAGTGTCTTGAAAGGAGGATATAAGATGAACATCAACAAAAGCAAAACAAGGATAATGGAATGTAGTCTAATTAAGTCGGGTGATGCTGAGGGAATTAGATTAGGAAATGAGGCACTTAAAGTAGTAAAGGAGTTTTGCTATTTGGGGAGCAAAATAACTGATGATGGTCGAAGTAAAGAGGATATAAAATGTAGAATGGCAATGGCAAGGAAAGCGTTTCTGAAGAAGAGAAATTTGTTAACATCCAGTATTGATTTAAGTGTCAGAAAGTCATTTCTGAAAGTATTCGTATGGAGTGTAGCCATGTATGGAAGTGAAACATGGACGATAAATAGTTTGGACAAGAAGAGAATAGAAGCTTTCGAAATGTGGTGCTACAGAAGAATGCTGAAGGTTAGATGGGTAGATCACATAACTAATGAGGAAGTATTGAATAGGATTGGGGAGAAGAGAAGCTTGTGGCACAACTTGACAAGAAGAAGGGATCGGTTGGTAGGACATGTTCTGAGGCATCAAGGGATCACCAATTTAGTATTGGAGGGCAGCGTGGAGGGTAAAAATTGTAGAGGGAGACCAAGAGATGAATACACTAAGCAGATTCAGAAGGATGTAGGTTGCAGTAGGTACTGGGAGATGAAAAAGCTTACACAGGATAGAGTAGCATGGAGAGCTGCATCAAACCAGTCTCAGGACTGAAGACCACAACAACAACAACATCAAATATTTATACCCCACAGTTGAGCCATTTTGTACTGTAGTCGCCAAATTGTTTCACGTACCTCCTGCTTGCCACTTCTCGTTGTGTATGTTGCACTTCTAAGACTACATATTTGAGATTTCCCTCTTCGGGAGGAATATATTCCTTTCTAACAATGGTCTGTACATGTTAAGGGTACAGGTTTTATCTCACTGATAAGTACCTGATGCCCACGTTGTTTTGACGTTTACAATTCTCAACCATTTCAAGATGCAGGGCAATAAGAAATATACTCTACAGTTGTTCTTAATTTTCCCCCCCATTCCCTTTGCCATATAGCAAATCATCTTTGTGTGCTCAATCACACCTATAAAGTTAAGAAGAAATTCTACGACAATATCAGAAGGTGTGTCTACAGATTGTCCCTTGTGAGTATCCTTAGCAACTTTAACAGCTTTGTGATATGCTGCAGGTCCTCAGTATCCGTGTCTTATGCAATAGCTGCAGGGATTCTCAAAAAATTAAAACGAAAACATGGATTATATGAGGCATGAACTGCAAAAATTAGCTTTTACTAGCACAACACTCTTGCCCATTAAGATGGTTTGGGGGTGAGAAAACTGAAGGATTAGAAGTACAATTTTTGAGACATCCATCTTTCTTCATAGATTAGGCACATACAACTACGCGCACATCTAATGAAAGTTTTGATTGGGAAAAATTCTAATGCCAATAAAGAGATCATAGGAACAACAGAGGGTATTTTTCACACATCAGGCTCAGAATTCACATGCCAGAAAAATATTAGAAAGTGCCCTGATCTGAAAGAAAACTTTCATTGCCAAGCTGTGAAATTTTCATCTTTCTTCTTTACATGCTACTAGAAACACTTAACACGCAAAATAAAAAGTAAAAGTTACATATATGGAAGGCAGGGAAAAAACTGGAGGAGAAACATCAGGGAACATAGGATGTGGCAGAAGGATACATAGCATCAAATGCTAAAGGCCAATATATAGTCAGTAAAGATGACCAGGATTAACACATTCTTTTATAAACAGTATCAGTGAAATATATAATTTATATTTTCTTACAAAAAATGTAATCACTGACCTCAGTATGTAATTTTTGACACATAAGAGGAACAAAAATTCAGTTTTACAATGTTTCTTACACCTATGTGTACATGTAGTGTTCAGAACATGTCTGTCCAATGATTGTTTACATCTTCATAAATTTGAAAACTGCTTGATAACTCACATTTCAGACAGCATTCAAAAGATACCTAAAAGTACAATTGTTACATAAGGGTTTTGTAAGGATTCACTGTTAGAACAACCAACAACTAAACTTATGTCGATTTAGATAATGAGGATTTGGAACTACAACAAAAGCAACTTTGTTTATTACCCTCAAAAACTTATTTCAACAACCATTAGCACACTTTTAAGAACAAATGTAGCCTAATCCCCCATACATTGCTGTAAATAAGATGGAAATTAACAGTGGACAAGAACCACTCCGAATCCAACCAGCTAGAAAGCTAGGGAGAGAATTTCATGACTAGACACGTGCTGAAGAAACTCTAGTAGCTGTCATTGTCATTATGTGCCACAGGCTGGCATAATTACTTCTCCTCCTGAATCCACTGTTTTTTTCTGTGGCGGAGTGGAGTTTATAGCATCACTTAAATGAGTCACTGTAAAAGAGAAAATATAATTTTAACACACTGTTTCAATCTCTACATTTATAAGAGTGAGATTCCTGATCTCTCGAAAGTTATATGCCACTTATAAGGAAGGCTGGCACTATCTGCATTATTTGCAGGAATTTTATTTCAAACATTTCTCTAACTCTAGCACAATGAGCCACTGCATTATATTAAATGCAGCAAACTAACTTAGGAATAAAATTTACTTCTTTGCATCCATTACAATGAAGCCCCTGCTATTTATTTTTGTATGCAGGTTATAAAATTCAGTTAACTTACATTAAGGATGGAGCTAGTCCTTTCTGAATTTATTCATTCCTTTTTTTAAATGAGCATCTACTTCTCTTGCACCTTACCAAGCTACATAGCTTGTTTCTGAAACTTTTACTTTAATGCTAAGTACTTACAAAGTGGATCATGATTAGCATCTACAGCATTCTGTAGGACTGCACCCAATTGGCTGTGACACTTTATGTACAAGTCACCCATCTTGCTAAGTCGCTCTTCTGATACAATTTCCAAGCCCACAAGCCAGACTTCACGTAATTTTAATGCGAGTGTAACCAGCTGTAAAGAAAGGAATGTCACTATGTAAATGAAACTATGATTTTTCAAATTTGTAATGACAGACTGTCTGCCAAAATAAAAGTAAAACACTCTAAGACCCCTTCTTTAGAATTTATAATAGACTGGTAAATACTAAGACAAAGATGAACACAACCATCCAGTATACTAACTTCACAACAACTCTGGATCAAGAAGTAAACATACAAGATCGACATATTTTGTAATCAGTGAAAGACAACTTAACTCTGCTCAAGTTATTTCTAGCATTCTGTTAAGAGTATGGCAAATCTTCTATATGACAACCTTTTGTGCACCAGCCACTTACACTCCTCCTCTAACCCAGCAAATCTACATGTATATCTTACAGTCACACCCTGCAAACCACTGAAGTGCATGGAAGTGAGTGCTTCCCATTGCACCAGTTATTGGAGTTTCTTCCAGTTCCATTCACATATGAGGAGCTGGGAGAAAAATGGCTCTGAGCACTATGGGACTCAACATCGGAGGTCATAAGTCCCCTAGAACTGAGAACTAGTTAAACCTAACTAACCTAAGGACATCACACACATCCATGCCAGAGGCAGAATTTGAACCTGCGACCTCAGCAGTCGCGCGGTTCTGTACTGAAGTGCCTAGAACCGCTCGGCGAAGAGCTGGGAGAGTGACTGCTTAAATTTCCCTGTGCACACAATAATTAGTCTAATCTGTTCTCACAATCATTATGGGAGTGATATGTAGGTGGTGGTAGTATAATCCTAGATTCATCATTTAAAGCTGGTTCTTCAAACAGTGCAAGTAAGCCTTCTGAGATAGATTTTGTCTGTCCTCAAATATCCACCATTTAAGTTTTTTGGCATGCCCATGACACTCTCCCAAGGATCAAACATATCTCTGACAGTTTGTGCTGACCTTCCCTGTATATGTTCAATATCTTCTGTTAGTCCTATCTCGTATGCGTTCTACACACTTAAGCAATATTCTAGGATGGGTTGCAGAAGTGTTCTGTTAGAAGTCTCCTTTGTAGAATGATTGCAATTTTGTAGTATTTTACCAATGAACGTAAGTCTGTCACCTGCTTTACCTACAACTGAGCCTATGTGATCATTCCATCTCATATCCATACAAATTGTTACACCAACATATCAGTTCATCAATTTCAATCATGACTTGTCGATATTTTAGTCACAGGTTACTATTTTTTTGACATTTTTTGAACATTTAAAGCAAATTGACAATCTTGGCACCATACTGAAATCTTATCAAGATACAACTGGATATTTGTGCAGCTTCTTTTTAGACAGTACTTCATTATAGTTAAATGCATAACCCACAAAAAATCTGGTCATCAATATACAACATGAACAGCGAGAGTCCAAACACTTAAAGATCCTTCTACGTCTGTCAATGTCTCTACATCCAAGATAATATGCTGCATCTTACGTACCAAGTAATCTTCAGTAGTCACAAACTTTGGTTGTTACCTCACCTGATCATACTTTCGAAATAAGCAAAGTTGTAGTACTGAGTCAAATGATTTTCTGAAATCAAGAAATACTATATCAATATGACTGCTTTGATCCCTTGCTTTTACGATGTCATGTTAGGAAGATGTGACTCAGATTCGCACGATCAATGTTTTCGGAAAACGTGCAGGTCTGCATGGAGGTCATTCTGTTTGAGGGAATAAAATATGTTAGAGTTCAGACTATATTCTGCAACAAATGGATATCAAGGATATTACACAGTACTTTTTTGGATCACATCTGCTTCCCTTCTTGTCGACAGGTGTGACCTGTGCTTTCTTTCAATTAGTTTGAAAGTAAAATTTTGCCAACCAATCTGAGTAAAACTCCTGAAGACGTTTTGGTCTTCCATGTAATCAGTAAGTGATTCAAACTCATCTACTCAGTCAAACAGTGAGGATACTGGCACCGAAACTCAAGATAACAAAGAGAAGGCGGAAATACATAGTTCAGTTTGCCAAAATTGTTTCACTGTGGAAAATCATAATACAGTCCCTTCTTTCAATCACTGTACGAACACGAAAACGGCACATACTGAGATAAGTCATAATGGAACATGAAATCAATTACAACCTCTTAGTAACGGGAAGTCATCCGGACCAAATGATGTATTTTAAGGTACACACAAAAAAACATGCTCCCCTTCTAGCAACAGTTTATTTTAGGTTGCTGGAGCAACAAAGGACACCTAGAAACAGGAAAAAGTGCAGGTCATTCCCATTTTGAACAATGGTTGTAGGACAGATGAACATAGTTATAGGCACCCTATCACTTATGTCAATCTGTTGTAGGATTATGAAACATGTTTTATGCTCATATAGTATGATGTTTCTGAAGACAAAAATGTCCTCTACAAAAATCAGCATGGGTTCTTGTGAAACTCAGCTTGCTCTGTTCCTGTGCGGGATCCACAGCACTGTACACATTGGCAACCAGGTTGATGCCATGTTCCTTTTCTACATCAAGGGATTTGACATGATCTTGCACTGTTGTTTAGTGAAAAAATACAAGCGTACAGAGTATTGGGCTGGATTTGCACCTGGGTTCAAGACTTCCTTGAAAATAGAACTGACAGTTCGCCCTTAACAGAACAAAATAGACAGATGTAAATGTAATTTCAGGAGTACCCCTATGTGGTCTGATAGGACCGTTACTGTTTACAATATTTATAAATGATCTAGTATAAAATATTGGAAACTACATAAGGCTGTTCGCAGATGCTGCGGTTGTGTATAATACAATATGACTGCCAGAAGACACTAGCAATTTGCAGAGTAATCTGCATGAGATTGATGAATGACATAGGGATTGGCAATTGACTTGGCTTAAATAAATGTAACATACTGAGCACACAAACAACAAGAAATCCACTGCTGTATAACTACTAGTAATGACACATTGCTGGAAACAGCATCTACTGTAAAATATGTAGGAGTAACTATCCACAGCAACCTTAAGTGGAATGAGCACATAAAACAAATAGTAGGGAAAGCAGATGCGTCGCTGGGGTCCTTAGGAAGAACTTACCAAAATTTAATTCGGCCATGTAGGAAGTGGATTACAGAATACTTGTTCAACTGATTGAGTAACATTCATCGGTCTCGGATCCTTACCAGGTACGATTAATAGAAGACTTCGAGAAGATCTAAGGAAGAGAAGCACATTTTGTCAAGGGATCATTTAGCTAGCATGAGAGCATTACACAGATGATCAACAAACTAATGGCAGACCCTACAAAAGAAGTGTTGTGCATCACAGAGATACACATTTTTGAAATTTTGAAAGCATGTTCTGGTAAAACTTGGACAACATATTACGTCTACCAAAATGACACTCACATAATGACCACAACAAGAAAATTCGAGAAATTACGTCCAATACAGAAGTTTGCCAACAATGATTCTTCCTGTGCACCATTCACAAATGGAACAGGGAAGGGGAGATCAGTTAGCAGTACCAGAAGTAAGCTCCACCACACACCACACAGTAGTTTGCAGAGTATTATTGTAAATGTAGATGTACTGGGCACCATTCTTTTTCCATGAATCTGTAGTATATTGTGGTTCAAACGGGTGAACTTGGCCACAAATTCAGTATAGAATCCGATATGAATTCCACAGTATCAATTTTAGCAATTTCAGCCGTTTCTCAACACCTCTGACAATAATATCTATTACTTACTTGGATGAGGAGGGGAGGGGGGGAGGGAGGATATATGATCTGCACCCAGTGCTGAAAACTGTGAGTTTAGTTGGAACACTGTAACCAAGGCTGATCCTCTCAACCTTCTCTATGATTTGAGCCAGAATCTGTAGTTGGGAGCAACCTGTTCCCTCAATGGGTGCCAAAATAGCCTTTTCCACATGTTGAATAATGGTGCCACACAGAAATACAGTGCACCTGGTGTTCCTTCCCATCCCTTGCTGCCATTTCCCTAAGCAGTATCATTCTTTGTCATACATTTGAAGTGCCCACAATTAATAGACCCTGCCCTTTTGCATTTGCCTCTCCTTGACAGAAGACACAGCAGGTTTCCCAAAAGGTGAAGTGAATCTCAATTACTCAGTTTTGCTTTCAGTAGAAGACAGTACATTGACTTGCTGGTTATTGAAATGGGTGCAACTCCCTGAGCCCTATCACTGATGTGCCACTCGCAGTCAGGTGAACAAGCAGTGATAGATCCTATTCTTCCTGTAGAGGTGGAAGAATCCACAGGAAAGAACAGTACTTGTACCTTCAGTATCTCTGACACACGTCTCTCGGGAGTGCTCTGAACACACCTATCACAACAGTTTCCAATCATTTGACATTAGTCAGGATGATTTCCAGCTGTTTATGAACATTAAGTAACTCAGCTTATGTTCAAGAACAGCATTCATGTTGGGCTGCATTGTGACTGATGCTTAGTTTTACAGAGCAGTACATAAATAAATAACTTTAAAATAAGACTGCTGATTCTATTTTAATTTCTGGACCTACTAAGCTAAAAGTATTACTAATTCTATTTAAGAACTGAAGCAATTGTATACAAAACAAATTTTTTTATTAACAAAACAGGATAACCTGGTATGGAAGGTACGAACGGACTTTCTGAAATTTGTTCAAACTTATAGGTACTAACAAACCATGAAAATAGTGTTAAATTCTGACAAACACAGTCAACATACACTCCTGTTGAAAGGTAAAACCACACATAAGATGATATGTTACTTCTATGTTCAACTAAATCACAAACGCCAATTTACTATGAAATATGTTACGTACAAAGTACATAAATTCTGAGAATTCTCATAAACTTGTGTGTTTTCACAGCTATATACTCTGAAATTTGTGGTGAACAATTCTATGGATGAGGATACTACTGCTAAATTCACATGAAACAGAAATGTGAAATACAAACTATTGCCACAGCACGAAACATGATTTTTGCAGCCCACTATGTATGAAAATACACCATATATATGACACATGTACTAGTTTTGATACATTTAAATGTTATGTAAGGGTTCTGATGTACTTTTTTGAAAGAAATTAACTGGCTCACGATTCTACTTGGGCCAATAAATACCAGAAGTCAGCTTATACACATAAATGTAAATAAACATGCAAAATGCACTGGTTTTGTATTTAGCTGATTTTGTGACAATCTACACTAGCACATCAAACATAAACAATGCAGCATTCTTATATCTCACAAAAACAAAAAAATGCTGAGCACAACAGAGCATGTCTTCCACCTTGGGCAGCTAACAATGTACAAATACACTACTGCAAAAAATAAGATGAAAATTGTTGTCTGTACATTGAACTTTTGGACTCGATCATTGAAGAATCAATTGAAATATGACATATATGAAGACAGTAACTGTTCTCGAAAGAACAGATACCATTGATGACCGTGCAGCTTCTCTAGACTAAATGATAATTAATTGAAACCCTCAGCTGCTGACACTTGTTGTTGATATACCTTGACAGGGACAGCTAAAAATGTGTGCCCCAACCGTGACTCGAACCCGGGATCTCCTGCTTATATGGCAGATGCTCTATCCATCTGAGCCACCGAGGACACAGATGAATAGCACGACTGCAAGGACTTATCCCTTGCACGCTTCCCGTGAGGCCAACATTCTCAACTGTCCACAATCTACATACATAATGTACCTAACAGATATTTGCCCATCCACTCATTACTCGCGCACACTAAGGTGACAGTTCCCGTAAGAGTTCGGGCTGTTCTCGATATGAAAATAGTAGCTGTTCTCGAAAGAACAGATACCATTGATGACCGTGTAGCTTCTCTAGAATAAATGATAATCGTGGGAAGCGTGCAAGGGATAAGTCCCTGCAGTTGCACTACTCATCTTGTCCTCGGTGACTCAGATGGATAGAGCGTCTGCCATGTAAGCAGGAGATACCGGGTTCGAGTCCCGGTTGGGGCACACATTTTCAGCTGTCCCCATCAAGGTGTATCAGCAACACCTGTCGGCAGCTGAGGGCTTCAATTAATTATCATGAAATATGACAGTTCAAGGATCTCGTCAATGTGGACCAATAACGGTCAATGAGGTCAGTGGCAATTCTGTAATGAGTGTTGGCACCCTTATTTATGATGCTTTCAACAACTTGACCCCAGTAGTTGGTTGACATGATCAATGTAGTATATTATATGCAGTGGGTACAGTTGTGAGGGGGAGAGGGTTTGTGAACTCAGGTCAGTGATAGCCTCTCTATCCAGAGCTTCATTGTGTGTCAAATAACTGTAACATAATATAATGAAAGTTTTTAGTAAATGTCTGAAAAGCTGTTGCCATGAAAATGTTGAGTACGAGGAGTGGAGTGATATGTCATTCACATAGGTCTTTCACTCGCTGATGTCATCCATTTGATGGACGCTGTTTAGCTTGAGTATGTCAGTTTAAAATACATCTCCTACAGACAAAAGCGTAGAAGTCTTCCTTGAGCTAACTTTTTCCAACTCTTAGAAATGTTCTGAACCCATTGATACAAAAGTTATAATTAATGAGCTATTTGTTTCTCCCAATCTCTTCTTCGAACAGAAGAAGCCAAAATGGAAAGGAAGAATTAAGCCTTAGACTAACAGACTTCACGTGCATCACCGAGTCTTCATAATTTGACACAAAATGCGGCATGTGATCTACTGTTTCACCGTTTTCCTTTTTTTGTCTGTGCTTGTGTGTGGTTCTCTCTTTCTTACATGATGGGACCATTTTAGGATATGACGTGCATTTTTCTGCAGTTTTGTATTTTTCAACAGTATTGCTATTTTACACACATGAAAAAAAGTTTTGCATCACCTCAGTTCCGAGAGTTCTGGAACCTGAACAGAAAATTGGGATAGAGATCAACATAAACATCAGTTCCACCCTTTTTATTGGTCATGAAAACCACACATTGCATGTTGTACCACCATACAACATAAAGCAAGACCTTCAGAGGTGGTTGTCCAGATTGCTGTACACACCGGTGCCTCTAATACCCAGTAGCACATCGTCTTGAATTGGTGCATTCCTGTATTTGTCATGGCATACTATTCACAAGTTCATCAGGCACTGTTGGTCCAGATTATCCCACTCCCCAACAGCGATTCAGCGTACATACCTCAGAATGGTTAGTGGGTCACGTCATCATTAAAAAAAGGTATCCATAACTTTTTTCCATCTGTTAATGTACTACTGTCATTGTGTATCCAGCTTTTAATTTTTTTTCCTTCCTTACCTTTTACTCAACTCCATTTAACTACTTTACTCAAACAACTTGACTGGCTCAGAGAACTTCTGCTTCATTTTACTCTTTCTCAAACTGTCAATATAGCTCTGCTCCCATGTGTCTCTTCACCCCCTTTCTCTCTTTTGAATTCCAAACAATTACATCACAATATGCATCTGTACTTGTACCTAGGTATACTTCATGGCACATATTTTGGCTCTAAAACTTTACTCACCACGTAATCCAGTTCACATCTTACATCTCTTCTGGCACTTCACAAGTAAACCTTTTTCTCTTATAGTTTTGGAAAACGTTCATTACAACAAAGTACAATATACTGTATCACCTGTTTTCAGAAATGTTTATAGTGACGAAAGATTGAAAGGCAAATAAGACAGAAGAAACAGTTTGTTACAATTATTTGAAAGAGAATGGAAAAAGGAAAAAATTTTACAGTCTAACCATTGCTTAGTACATACAGCACTCCTGTTGAAAAACAAAGAAGTATTTCCAAGACATTAGTACCATTTAATTTTCTGTCTTACTCTTACATAAACAGCAAATCCTTAAGTTGACAATCATGCTCGGTGCAACAAATCATATTCATCAAACACATAACTTACTTACAGCAAATATTGTGTTTTTTATTTATGATTTTTACCTCCAGAATAGCCCTTCTGATATTTTCGTATTCCTTGGGTTGTAAGCAGTGTGTGTAAACTTTTTGAACATAGGTGTTGTGAACTGAAACATCACAAAAGCATGTTAACTGCATACTAAATTCCAAATTCAATAAGGAACAAAACTTCTTACATCATACATCTCATTAATTTGCACATGCCAAATGCTTAGTTACAAACAAACTTTAGGCTTTGATATAATGATAACATAGATAAAGCAAGAGCAGCTATGATAAATTTAGAGAATGTATACAAAAAGCAATTGCTAGAAGTAATAACACAAATAAATATTCCAAAAAAGGAAATTCTATAGTTGAGACAGCGTAAAAAGGTCCCCGACAGCTCGCAGCGATGTCACCAGCTTTCAATTGCGAAGCCATAATGGCTGTAGGTGAAAATAGTAGCTATCTTTGGAGCAGCGACAACACAGAGGCATTGCCACAGAGATGTTTACAATATTGCATTATGTTAGTGGTTGGGGGAAGCCTGCAAAGCTACCACGCCCAGCTGACTGCTACTGTCAGAGATCAACTTACACTGACTTAGCTATACGAAAGAAACAATAGAAGATACGGAAATAAAACTACTCGAGTAGAACATGAATATGTTATAGATCAGTAAAATTGAATTAGTTTCACACAAATCTCCAGCATATAATAGTAAAAGATGGTGTGGCTGTAAAATAAAGGAGCTTTTGCTGTGAAACATTTTATTTCAAAAACATATATATTTAGTTATTGACACACTCAATATATCCCCTCTTCTATCCCTACAATGATCCATGTGAATTTTCCACTGATTGAAACTCTGGTACCGAGCGCCACAGGTTTCCAATCGATGCCAGACGGAATGGACCTTAATTACCACTAGAGGTCTCTGCAACCGTCGCACCGTAAACCAAGGCTGTGCGCGCGCTCCTGGCCCGCTTACAATGTGAGGCCCCCACGGTGGACCACATGGTCCTAGCGGCCAATAGCGACATACCCTATCATGTATTTAAGCACCTGCCTCTTGCTCAGCGAGGCAGTCTGATATTCACATGAGTGTATCAACAACTCGCCTACAGACAGTGTGTTTACTTTGCTTGTTTCCGTGTACGAGTGGACGTTGTTGATTTGTGAGGTTTTCGCTTGTGACCCCGTTGCTTCTTGCGATTTGTTGTTCATTTGGTCTTGCTCTGTCATCTGTCGTTCGTGTCCATCCTTTCCCGTTTGGCCGTTTGTTTGGTCGCAGGCTACTCCTGTTAGGGCCCGCCGCTCTTTCCTTCTCGGCAACCCCGCGACCATTGCAGCCACGGTTACAACAGAAACAGTGTTGGAAGTCTTCCTGTGTGAGCTCCTTGATGGTGCGTGCCACTTTCTCTTTCAATGCTTCAATGGACTGAAGTATTGTTCCTTTTAATGCAGATTTGAGATTGGGGAATAGACAAAAATCAGATGGTGCTAGGTCAGGTGAACACACTGGGTGCTTTTAACACTGGGATGCTGTTCTTTGCTTGAAACTCCTTAACAGACAATGCAGTATGAGCAAGCATGTTGTCTTGATGAAGAACCCGTGACCTGTTCTTCCACAATTCAGGCTGTTTTTTCTTATTTTTTTCCACAGAGTTGAGGAAGAACCTCAAGGTAGTAATGTTGATAAATAGTTTGACCTTCAGGAATGCAGAGAAGAGAGAGAATTTGATGAATGTAAAAATCATCATCATTGTCGGTTTACATTTTGAATGTCTCATTCAAGCTATTTTCATTCTTGATAAAGTTGGGCACTTCCGATGCATGGTTTGGCACTTAGTTTCTGAAGCATAAGTGAAAGACCAAGCTTTGTCACATGTTAGCACTCTTCCCGTGACATTAGGATAATTTTCAATGGTATTCAGAATGTCTGTACAAACATTTCCACCAGCATTTTTTTTTGTTCAATCATGAGAATTTTCAGAACCAGTTTAGCACAAACGTTTCTTATGTTAAACTGGTAATGTAAAATCTGCCTTACACATCCTTTGTCAATTCCTACAGTTTCAGCAATCAATTGAATACTCAACCAAAAGTCAGATTGAATCAGGTTAGCTACTTTTTCGACATTTTCATCAGTTTCTGAAGTTTTGGAGCGTCCAAGGTTTGAGCATCTGCAACATTATCTTGGCCTTCTTGGAAGCATTTTAACAACTCAAAAACTCGCATACTTGATAAACAGTCTTCACCATGCACTTCCTTTAGCAAAAAGATAGGTTTCAGTGGCAGTTTTTTCAAGTTTCATGTGAAACTTCATGACAATTCATTGCTCCGTTGTTGTTGTTGTTGTTGTTGTTGTCTTCAGTCCTGAGACTGGTTTGATGCAGCTCTCCATGCTACTCTATCCTGTGCAAGCTTTTTCATCTCCCAGTACTTACTGTAACCTACATCCTTCTGAATCTGCTTAGTGTATTCATCTCTTGGTCTCCCTCTATGATTTTTACCCTCCACGCTGGCCTCCAATGCTAAATTTGTGACCCCTTGATGCCTCAGAACATTTCCTACCAACCGGTCCCTTCTTCTTGTCAAGTTGTGCCACCAACTCCTCTTCCCCACAATTCTATTCAATACTTCCTCATTAGTTATTTGATCTACCCATCTAATCTTCAGCATTCTTCTGTAGCACCACATTTTGAAAGCTTCTATTCTCTTCTAGTCCAAACTATTTATCGTCCATGTTTCACTTCCATACATGGCTACACTCCATACAAACACTTTCAGAAACGACTTCCTGACACTTAAATCTATACTCGACGTTAACAAATTTCTCTTCTTCAGAAACGCTTTCCTTGCCATTGCCATTTTATATCCTCTCTACTTCGACCATCATCAGTTATTTTGCTCCCCAAATAGCAAAACTCCGTTAATACTTTAAGTGTCTCATTTCCTAATCTAATTCCCTCAGCATCACCCGACTTAATTTGACAACATTCCATTATCCTCGTTTTGCTTTTGTTGATGTTCATCTTGTATCCTCCTTTCAAGACACTGTCCATTCCGTTCAGCTGCTCTTCCAAGCCCTTTGCTGTCTCTGACAGAATTACAATGTCATCGGCGAACCTCAATGTTTTTATTTCTTCTCCATGGACTTTAATTCCTACTCCGAATTTTTCTTTTGTTTCCCTTACTGCATGCTCAATATACAGATTGAATAACATCGGGGAGAGGCTACAACCCTGTCTCACTCCCTTCCCAACCGCTGCTAACCTTTCATGCCCCTCGACTCTGATAACTGCCATCTGGTTTCCGTACAAATTGTAAATAGCATTTCGCTCCCTGTATTTTACCCCTGCCACCTTTAGAATTTGAAAGAGAGTATTATTACACTACTAATTTTTCCAGCAAAACAATTTGTCACCCCTTACACAAATGAAGGCCGCAGTCACAGCAATCTGTCTACAGACACTGGAGATGCCACATTCAAATGATAAGGCTTCATATTTCACAGCTAGTGGTTGTTCATCTTAGGTACGCGCATACTTATTCCATGACAGCATCAGCCCCTTATTTAATAGCCACATTTCTTAATGACATGGAAAATTTGATTATTTACATTGTTGAAACACAGGATGCAATTTACTAGTGTTAGTGTGTGTGGTAAAAAACAAAACAAAAAAAAATTATAATCATTAACAAGTAAGTCAGTCAAATGTGACTGATGAAATTCATGAGCATTAACTGGAATGAATTATTGTCAATAAATTATTCCATCAATAATTAATTATGGAAACATGGTTCTGACATGAATAAATAAAAATTATTCTTACTTAACAGAAAATAACAAGTTAGACTTCTTAGACATCACAATACGCAGACACAACAACCACATACATTTCCCATACACATGAAATTCACCATCATCAGTACAATGATACACAAAAATGCAAACCACCCCATAATGCAGACAGCAGCCAGCTTTTCTATGCAGGTTATAAAGAGTTGAATAGAATTATAGTCAATGAGGGCAATTACAAAAATGACCTATAGGCACTCAAACCTATAGCTGTTCAAAATGGATAAAAAACAAACATGACAGACAAACTAAACCAAAAAATAGAAATAAAAATGAAAGAGCGACCAAACATATAGCAACAAACAGATCAGCATCAACACACACAGACAAACACAACACACATTATACAATTGGACAAGATACACAGCAACAGCAGTCAACTGCACGCACTCACCTACAGCAACAAAGTAACTCACAGGATTGACAATATGTTCAAAAACACGAGAACTGAAAACAGCCTACAGAACAGACAACTCTATAACAAACGAAATTGAGGACAAACAACACTAACAACGACAAACACATCTCGTCTGGAATCAATCACGCGTGTCAAGATTGCAGTGCAATTTTTATATTGGAAATTTCGACATTAGATAAATTGAACACAGAAGGCTGCTTAAAAGTAACAGCAATCATTCTATATTTGCATTATGGACATGAACCACAGGCCAAGAGACATATACACTAACCTAAAAATTCTGAAACACAACAGCACCCCCACTTCACTCCCCCCCCCCCCCCCCCCCCAAAAAAAAAAACAGAAACTTATAATAGAGGAAAACTAACTGAAAGTCCTCCCGAACAAGCTATGAAGGCCCAACGGTACCGACCGGCCACCGTGTCTTCCTCAGCCCATAGGCGTCACTGGATGCAGATATGGAGGGGCATGTAGTCAGCACACCACTCTCCTGGCCATATGTCAGTTTCTGAGACCAAATAGAGGAAAACTATCATATACAAAAAGCCATATTAGAAGGAAAAGAAATAACAAATGAATACACAATGCTGTAATGGAACCCTTTTCTTGGCTTTACATTATTTTCTTCTTCTTGTAACTGATTTTCAGGCCTACATACAACGTGACTCAATTAAAATAATTTTTAAAAATTAAGAAAAATGAGAGCAACTGTTCACCCATTACTCCGACTTTACAACACAACCGTACGGACTCCTAAACATACCCACCCCTGGTTGCAGCAACACTGTCATTTACGAGTGATTGCTCCAATAGAAAGGACAGCAGGGAATGGAAAGTGCAGGGAAAATGTGAGGGGTTAAGAAGTACGGAACAGGAAAGAAAGACAAGAGGTACTTTAAGACATGATAGAAGGTTGCTCTCAGAGGCAACAGAAAAATGAAAAATGTGTCATTTATAAAAGGGGGTAGTGGGGGTGGCGGTTGGGGGGGGGGGGGGGGGGGGACAGAGAGAAGTAATTGGGGGTATCTGGGAGTAAAGCGGAAAAGTGTAAGGGGCAAGGTTATCAGAGTGTACAGGGGCTAGCAGAAGTTTAGGGCAACGAGACCACGAAAATGGAGGATAAGCTGGAGGGGCAATTTCCACCAATTTAGTTCAGCAGGGATGGCAGATTGAGGGTCCCGTATGCCACAGGTATTCAAACACCTAACAAAGTCATTAGTGCTGTTGTATGCCGCACCTTAAAGTTTGTATTCAACCACAGTTTGTAAGAAATAGAGAATGAGGAAAGAAAGGAAAGGTATGAGTAGGAATTTGTGACTTAAAGCCACCCAGAGCATTACAGTAATGTAATGGCAAGAGCTGAAAATTTGTGTTGGATCGGAACTCAAACTCAGATTTATGGATTCTCATGAGTGGTTGCCTTAACCTCTTCAGTAATCTGGACACAGTCCTTAACCAACTCAAATCTTCAACTTACTGCATGCTGCAATGCAGCAGCCCTTGTCCATTAACCCCTACTAACAAATTATTGATTCCTGTACGAGTTTGGATGATACTATTGCACCTGCAAACAAATGTCAAGGGGCTTTTGCACTCTTTCAGAAATGTATATATCTGCGTGATGTCCATTCTGTCTGACAAGTCTGACAGTACACTCAAACATATCCACTGCCTGACAGTGTGTTTATGCAGGAACATAGGCCGTCAGCTGTCATTACCACACACAACATCACACTGGTAAGTAACATGGCTGCTTTCAAATGTGGCCCTACCTGGAATAGAATCTGAATTGCCTGAAACAGGACTGCAGTAGGATGTAGTTAATGAGTGTACAAAACAAGTGTTGCACCTGAGTCATTCACTGTGATGACCAGAGTGGTGTAGGATTCTGAGCAGGTATGCATGGTGATGGGTTAGGATACTACACAGGCTGAGTAGAAATGCAATATTACTTTTGGTGACGAGGATAGGATTTCAGATACAGCACTATGATAGTTAGTCAAAGCCCTGGCAATGTACGTAGTTAAGATGGTGAAAGTTTGGATGATATTGTACAGTGAAAGAAATATTCATCAAGGACTGTTTCAAAGTGATGACAAGTTTGTTGGTTTCATAGCAAGAGATAAGAAAGAAAATTGGTTTCTGATTTACCTGGGGAGTATATTGTGATTCTTCAGTTTTTTCTCAGTGCGTACTGTTTGTCCAAGAACTTTTTCTTCGTAGACAGTATATTGTCTCTTTATAAAGGTGTTGGCAGTTTTGTCAGCATACTAGGATAACTTTTCCTTGGAACTGAATATGGAGCAAACACTTGTTTTGTTTTCTTCCTCCTCACCTACCCAGACATGTTTCACCTAAATTTTAGCATTACCAGTGTCGTTTTAGTGCATTTGATATAAAATGTCTTATTTACATGAAAAATTTAAGACTTTGAATATTAAGACTGTTGTAGTTAACATTATTTTATTCTATGTGAGCATGCAAATATGTAAATGTGTGTGTGTGTGTGTGTGTGTGTGTGTGTGTGTGTGTGTGTGTGTGTGTGTGTGTGTGTGCGTGTGTGTGTGTGTGTTTTCCACTGCAGAAACCTATGTATTACATCTTTTCCTTCTACTATGGCATTTGCAAAATGGGAAGCACAGTGAACATAAAAAATGATTTATTTGCAAAATTTAGCTACACCTTCCAAATACTGATCTACACAGTCAGCAATCCGGCAGAATTTTGTAGCAGCTTGCTACCAACTTTCCATTACACTTGTCACAGAAAGCAGCTACCTGTGATTTCCACCAGATCTCTACACTGGTTTGCAGTTCATTGTCCATGCCAAAATGCTGTCCCCATAGTCAACGGTTCATGTGAGTGAAGAAATGAAAATCAGAGGGAGCCAAATCAGAGGGAGCCAAGTCCAGGGTGTATGATGGGTTATCAAATACTTCCCATCGAAAACCTTGCAGGAGCATCTCCACTGCCCCTGTAGCATGTGGCAAAGAACTTTCATGAAGGAAGACCGCATGACACTTATGTTATGTGGGCTGCATGAAATCGAGCGGAAACCCTCAGCATGACTTTGCGCAACACTTCTGCACAAAGCTTCACTGGATTTTCACTGTGGTTTTAATTACGCAACCAATCAGACTTGGTTGGGGGGTGGGGGGTGGGGGGGGGGGGGGGAGGGTTAGAAGACTCTGTATCCTCATAATTTCTGTGGAAGATGTTGCTAAATACATTGTCACAACATACATTATGTGCAAGAAAGTGGAGAATATATTTTTCAGAAACTGAATACGTGGTAAAATAAGAAAGGAACAGTAACTAAAGGTCTGACAAGAGTGTTAATTGGAGAGATAGTTGTATGAACAAGCAAGAATCTTTCAGGAAGAAGAGGAGGAGGAGGAGGAGGAGAAGAAATAAAAGTAACATTGCCAGGAACAAAAAGTGAAGGAGGAAAAACTTCCCAGAGAATAGTAACCAAACTTAGAAACAATACGGCTCTAATCTTAAAATTAGACAACAGCAAAACTATGGCAATAATGAAACAGGAGACATAAAAAAATAAAACCCTAAAATTTCTGGGGGCATCAATAAAGCACAGCTACCTGAATTATACATTGAAAGTTTCAGTTTTGCTATGAATATTGTTTATTTTTAAGTAACAGATGGGAGGATAACTATGGAGAACAAAAATGTTCTGTAGGTTAATATACAGCCCTTTATATATCCTCTCACAGTTTCTACCGCTTCCAGTTTCTAAGGGAATCTAGTAAGACACTGATCACATATGCAAACAAGGCGATCAAAATGAGGTAATGCCTGATAGGAATGCAAAACGCACAATGTACAGATAGGTATGCATAATGTGCAGATAGGTATGCAAAATGCATAATGTACAGGTAACATGGTTAAGATCTTAACTGACCAAGGTTACTAGGAAAACTACCATTGTCTACCTTTACTTACGATAGTCCATGGTAGCCTACAGTAGTTTTACATCACTAAAATACACTTCGTTAAGACAACTACAAAAATGAGCTACATATCATCAAACAATTAGCTGTTGAGAAGAGATGTGACACAAATGTTATAAAAAGAAAGATGAAAGGGACACCCCGTCTCTGCGAATGACACATCAGTCCACTCCTGTTCCTCTTCCTTTTCCTTTTCATGGCAACTGCTTTTCAAGCATTTACTAAAAACTTGCATTCTATTATGTTACATTTATTTGTCACCCAATGAAGCTCTGGATAGAGAGCTATCTCTGACCTGAGTTTACAAGCCCTCTCCCTCTCTCAACTGTACCTACTAAGAGCTACACCTTCTAAATAAGGCTGCCAACACCAATTACAAAATTGTCAACTGGGCCACGGACCTCAATGATCGTTACTGGTCCTCACTGAACAGATCCTCTGAATGTCATATTTCAATTGATTCATTGATAATCATGTCCCAAAAGTTTAGCATAGGGACTGCAGTTTTAATTTTATTATTCGCAATAGTGTATTTGTTCATTGATATCTGCCAAAAGTAGAAGATGTGCTATGTCGTGCTCCATATTTTATGTTGTTTTTGTGTTTTTTATGTTGTTGTTGTGTATTCATCTTACGAATGCTAGTGTACAGGATGTCACAAAACCAGCTAAATGCAAAAAATCTATATCCATACGACTGATGGACTGCAAAACTATAACCATGTATGTCATTAACATTCTACAGGAACCCAGAAGTAAATCAGATGCATTTGGTTACAAAGACAAAGTCAAAAGTCTTTTTGTACGTGATTGTCTATATTATTTAATAATTGGGAAAAAGCATATTTCCGTCATCAGCTATACAATTTTATGTTTATTCTCTACCAGTTTCATCATCTCCTTGAAGATGAATGTAGCACTCAAAACTCAGAGAGAGCAAACGCAACATTGTACAGTTCATGGCACAAACCTGCTTTTTCCAAAATGTCAAAGGTGGTTTCATGAGAGTATTCCTCAATTTTATCAATCATCTGAGAGGTTAAATCAGCAAAGTATGTGGTTGCTACTATGCTAATTGGTGCATACTGTCCTTCCTTCCCAACCTGCCTTTCGTTTTCCCCAGGGGCTTCATTACTCGAGACTGGAGGTCTTAAAAACCAAACTGCCCGCCCTCTGCCTTTGTTCAGATCTCCCATGGACATCGGTCACAGTCCCAAAAGACTAAGCATTCCACAAAGTCTCAGATGAACTTTCAGCAATGAGCTGTGTTTCATATCTGTCATTACCATGTAGGAGAATACTCTTGCAGCCAGCAACTTATGTTTGTTTTATTATGCCTAGAGATCTTTGATTCCACCACTACCTGCTACTAAGATTTGGGCAAATATGAACAGGCCAAGTCATGTACCCTAGAAGATGCACTGAGATCAGTGTTCCAACATGATGCAGGAAGCAATAGATGCACCACAACCTTCACACCAGGAGCTCCGGTGTGATCAGCGCAGCACCCCGAAGCTTGCCAATCACTGCCAGGGTAGTTTCTAAATGGACGCACAATGTGGCCAATTCACACAGTATCCACACAACTATAATTACTATTTATTTTTCACTACCACAACTGAACACCAATATGAAAGAAGTACTAATCCACACAATCTGAGATTGACTGAAGAATGCAATGAGACAACTATAACAAGGAAATAAACTGCAGAGCTGTGGCACTGCAGGCAGTGCCAAACTAAACTACTAAAGTTGATAATTACAAAAAATTAAAAAAATTAAATTTTTACAAATCACTGTAGTATTGTTACCTTTGATGAACTAAAAGGTTTTTCACTAAAGTTCTTCTTATACAAATGACATATCTTACTTCCATAACATAGGAAAAGTTACTTTAATGCCAAAAACAAATTACATAATGTATACCTCTAATTAGTGTGTCCAGATCGGCTGCTTCTTCTGTGTCTCGTTCAAGTTCCAAACCAAGTGATACTAATACCTGACCCATCAGGTACGAATGAAGACAACCAACTGAATGCAACATCCAGAAGCGCAACAGCCACAACATGTTACGTTTTCTAATGTTACTTGCAGATTCAGCCTTATTATTGTCCTTCAACTCCCCTCCTTCAAAATAAAATAAAGTTCATCACATCTAAGCTTCTACTGTCGCTAAAATTCAAGAAATGTTTATTGTACTGAGACTCATTAGAATATTAACTAACATTAATTAAAGGATATTACACAAAACTTTTCATTTCTACACTTAAAAGTCAGAATCTCTGCTGTGTAATCAGTACAGTAACCAAAGATATATTTACTTCATATTTTGAATGACACACAAAAACAAGACACATACCAGACTAACGTTTACTCAGCAAAAGTATCCACATATATACAATGCATAGATGTGTTTAATATTATGATACTACAATTTTTTTCAAATGATGCCAGCTGATGTAAGACACGTAACTGGGACCTTACAACTATAAAAATTGACATAGGATAGGCTGCTACCCACCACATACAGAGGGAATTTAGTGTAAGGCTGACTCATTTAAAGGAAGTCCTTCAGTTAAAGGGACACACACACACACACACACACACACACACACACACACACAGGCACTAAGGCTTGAGCACCTGAAGACTGAAAGTGTCCATTTGTGTGTGTGTGTGTGTGTGTGTGTGTGTAAGGAAGGGGGGGGGGGGGAGTGTCTTTGCATGTTTCTATATCTGAAGAAGGAGCCTGTCCAATAGCTTAGTCTATTTTTAAATGTCTGCCACTCAACGCCACCTCTTTGTGGTAAGTAGCAATAAATCCAGTTTCATTTCATTTTGTTACTGCTAAGCTCAGACTTACCACGGTTAAATCCAAAACAAGAGTTCTGTAGCTATGTACATACTCTGCAAGTCACCAAACAGTGCGCAGCGTATCTTGTACCACTTAATTATTACCTATTCTGTTTCATTCGCAAATGGAGCAAGGAAAAAAAACAGCTGTCCCTATATCTTTGTTTAAGCCCTAATTTCTCTTTTCTTGTCTTTGCTGTCATTATGCTAAATGTACATTGCGGCAGCAAAGTCATTCTGCTGTCACCTGCGAATGCCACTCCTCTAAAATTTCACAGAAATGTTTTCCTAAAAGAACGTCCTATTTCACCCAGGGATTCCCATTTGAGTTCATGAATGTTTCTGTAATACTTGCACACTGATCAAGCCTATCAGAAACAAATACATATGTAGCAGCGCACCTCTGATTTGCTTCAATGTCTTCCTTTAATCTGACCAGCTGGGGATCTCAAACACTTAAGCAATATTCACAAATATGTTGCACTAGTGTTCTATATATGATCTTCTTCATAAATGAGCTATAGTTTCTTATAACGCTCCCAGTACACTGAACCTTACTGTATAATCAAAATGACGTGCTCTTTCCATTTCATATCACTTTGCAACATTACAGTATTTGAAAGATCAAGCTAAACTCTGCTAATACTGAGTTCAGACATTACACGACTATTTTCCCTACTCATCTGCATTAACTGAAACTTTTCTACATCCAGAACAAGCTGCTATTCATCTCCCAAAACAGATGTTTTGTCTAAGTCATCTTGTATTCTCCTGCAGTCACTCAATGTTGACACTTTCCCACACACTATAGTGTCATCAGTGAACAGTTGCAGACTGCTGTTCACCCTATCCATCAGATCACTTAAGCATATATAGAGAAAGAGTGGTCCTATAACATTTGCCTGGGACACTGCTGATGATACCCTTGTCAATGATGAAGGCTCGGTGTCCATAATAACATATTGGGTTCGAATACTTAAGATGTCTTTGAGCCACGAACATATCTGGGGAAGTGAAATTCCCTGATATTTCTCTGATTTCCAGACAAGTTTTAGCATTTTTCCCTGACAAAGGGAAAGACGTTAGTTGACGAAAAATGTAAGGACCTCTGTATTTCTAAATGTGTGAGCAAAATTCTTAAATACTAACATCAACATATTGCATAATGAACTACTTTTATATGGAGAAAGCAAGGCAAATGGTATGTATGTTTCATTAAGACCACTGATATTATTTTATTTCAATAAAGAGAAACACATTTGGTGACAAAAATAGGCATTTTGTTGGAGTTGCAAGACAGATTTAAAATATCTTCACCGCTTTCAGAAATAACTTCAGAAAAAAGTAGGCCTCTTGAAAGGAATGTAGAAGTTGGGGAAGAGTTGTGTAAACCATCACTGTAGGTGATCACAAATAAAATGTTGGTTCTACTATATACGTACATTATCATTTGTTATTACTCACCATGTTATGTCTGTTATTCTATAGGTACTGTGAGATTTTACTTTCAAGAAATACATGAATACATAGTGCAAACTGCCAGTGAGTGCCACAATTTTCTTCTTCTTATCATCTATACTTTCTAATATATAAACTAATTTCAAAGTGCCAAAATGTACTAGAATAAACAAAATGCCTATAAAATGCCGCACTGTACAATGTACAGTCTCAATTCCTGAAATCCATCACCCATAACCTCTGGCCTGCGAGGACCAGCACAGTCCTGGGTCCATGGATAAACCATGAAAATCTGCCACATTGCACAACACATAGACAGAACCAGCCTGCAGGCAGGTCAGTGAGACTAGATGTGACAGGTAGAGCCTGCACATTAGTGGGAAACTGTGGGCCTCAGATCAACATGCCCAATCTGTTGGAAATACCCACAAAAATGGCCTGTGGTTTTGGCCCGTCATGGAAGTCCACTCATGTGGCCAGCTAGTCATGTGTCACAGACACCATGTTAATGAAATGAGACCGTGGTGATCACCCATGCAACAGATAACTTGCGCAAATACCCTGAGAATCAATACTAATGAGGATAGGTAGCAACTTACCATAAACATGATCACTGAGTCACAGACAGGCACATGGAAGAGACAGTCACACTCCCACAACTGAATTTTTGGCCATCTCCTTTTTCAGAAAACGAGAGCACACACACATTCACACAATCACTCAGACACAACTAATGCACACATGACCGTTGTCTCCAGCTGCTGCGTCAACAAGCTCTGAGAAACACATCCAAACAAACCACTCGTCACACCGCCCTACCTCTCATCGGCAGCTGCTAGGCTACACGCACGTAGTGGTGGCAGCACTGACTGCAAGCCGAGGGGAGGAGTGGGAAGGGGAGAAGCCGTAAGAATGAGAGAGTCGGGAAGCCAAGCACATACTCAGCTGCACCTAGCCAGCGATGAAACATGACATCTCAGTAAACAATAAATGTCATGCTACTGACACAAAAACGAGACTTTTCCAGCTTTTTTTTTTTTTCAAAATTTCCCTGATATTCCCTGATTTACAGAAATTGTGGCAGCCTTGAGTCTCTAATGGAAAGCTGTATCAAATGCTTTCTGGAAATCTAGTAATATGGGATCTGCCTGCAGGTGCATTTAAAAATCCTCCACCTGCTATTACGCCCCTCCCTTCTCCCACTCTACCCCTACACATGACTTCCATCACACTAGCACACCTGCAAAGTCCTTTTCCCTTCTCTGCTTCTTTCCTCTCCCATTTTTGCCTCACCAACACAGCTTTCAGATGCTGCACTTAGTAGCCCACCATCCTTCCCCATCAAATCACTGCACATTCCCACAGGCAGCAGTACATAACCTCTCCCTGCCCACACCAAACCTCTTCTGTACCCCCATTACCTACCCTAGCTGAGATCACAACTCACTGAAGGTGGGTCTCAGAACCTGGCGATGCTTGTGACTGCGCACTGAGTAATATTACTTGTCCTCATTTCATGAAATACAAGGTGTATGAAAAAGAATCATCTGATTTAAAAAAATTATAACTATTATATTATTTTAGATTTGTGCGTGAATAACTTATTGTTGGAAAGACCAAACACTCGAGTTTTACATGGTTCCTGCTAGGTAGCAGCGCTGTGCACCCACTTCAGTTCTAGTAAAAATGGTGTCAGGAAAACAGAAAGCATTTTGTGTTCTACATTTTGTGCAGTGTGGCTTAGTAATAGCTGCTCACTATGACTTTCATACCAGGTATGGTGTGGATCCTCTTACAGCACAGAGCACTAGACGAAGGCATGAACAATTCAGAAAAACAGGTTGTTTGTGTAAAGGCAAATCGCCAGACCATCCCCAAGTGTGTGAGAGGGACGTTGAACACATCCACTGTAGTTTCACAAGGAGTCTGCAGAAATCAGTTCGCCGCGCAACTCGACAGTTCAACATGGCCCCAATGCCCGTCTGGCATGTGTTGTGTCAACATTTACACTTGAAACCATACAAAATTCAGCCACTGCAAGCTCTTCATGAAGGTGAGAAACAACAACATGTAGAGGTCTATAATTTCATTCTTGGCAAGATGGAGGATGACATTTTTCTTCCATGCTTAGTGATTAGGGACAAGGCAATATTCCATTATAATGGAAAGGTAAACTATCATAATGTGAGAACAGAGGTAGGGAACAATCACATGAAGTTGTACAACATGAGAGGGACTCCAAAATTTAATGTTTTGTGCAGTTTTGCGGGAAAAGGTGTATGATCCATTTTTCTTTGTCGCAAACACTGTTACAGGAAGCACATATCTTGATATGCTTGAGAACTTTCATTTCCCACAGTTGGAGACTGATTCAAATGACTTCATTTACCAGCAGGATGGGGCACCACCACACTGGTATCTGGAGGTGCGAGAATTTTTAAATTAAAGCATTATGAAACTATCGATTAGTCACACTGGACCAAATGATTCAGCCTTACATTACTGGCTGCCAAGGTCACCGGACCTAACTGCATGTGATTATTTCTTGTGGAGGTTTGTAAAAGACTCTGTTTATGTCCATTACCAACAACAATGAATGAACTGAGACTTCGCATAACAGCAGCTGTTGAAGTTGTAACTCAAGACATGCTCCCTGCAGTGTGGAAACAATTTGAATACCACATTGACATATGCCATGCATTTCAAGAAGGGATACTGGACACCTATGAAAAGGTATGACAAAAACCTTTTTGAGTTTCCCGTTCATCTAAAAACAAAATTTGCTATATAATTTCAGAATGAGATTTTCACTCTGCCGTGGAGTGTTGGCTGATATGAAGTTTCCTGGCAGATTAAAACTGTGTGCCTGACCACGACTCGAATTCGGGACCTTTGCCTTTCGCGGGCAAGTACTCTACCATCTGAGCTACCCAAGCACGACTCACGCCCCGTGCTCATAGCTTTACTTCTGCCAGTACCTCGTCACCTACCTTCCAAACTTTATAGAAGCTGTCCTGCCAGGAAGTTTCATATCAGCACACACTCCGCTGCAGAGTGAAAATCTCATTCTGAAAACATCCCCCAGGCTGTGGCTAAGCCATGTCTCTGCAATATCCTTTCTTTCAGGAGTGCTAGTTCTGCAAGGTTCGCAGGAGAGCTTCTGTAAAGTTTGGAAGGTAGGAGACAAGGTACTGGCAGAAGTAAAGCTGTGAGGATGGGGCGTGAGTCATGCTTGGGTAGCTCAGATGGAAGAGTACTTGCCCGCGAAAGGCAAAGGTCCCGAGTTTGAGTCTCTGTCCGGCACACAGTTTTAACCTGCCAGGAAGTTTAACTATATGCTGTATGTTTATTAGTTTCAGAAATACAGACATGCCAAACTGGATGATTCCTTTTGATACACCCTGTATTTATTCTTTCTCATATATTTTCTTTCTTAGATCACAGATTTCTTAGATCTACATATTTCTTTAATATTTACTAAAAAAGCCTCTGAAACATAACAGCACTCTGCTCAGATAATTAACCATTATTAACCTCCTATGAACTATTTGTGTTTAGCTATGTTTCACACAAAGTTAACAGGAAAGCTGCTACTCTAAAGAAACACTGTTTTTGCAGTATACAGTTGGTTCTTCTTCTGCTTCCTCTTCTTCTATCCTTCAAACTTCATCAAAAGCACTGCAGTCTCTCTCTCTCTCTCTCTCTCTCTCTCTCTCTCTCTCTCTCTCTCCCCCCCCCCCCCCCCCTCCATCCCAAGCAAACTCTACTGACTAACACTCATTACACCTTTATTTGCTTTCAGCAGGAGCAAATTTTCTCTCAGAGCTGGTATGCTGGGTATTTTTATATTATTGTTGTTGTTAATAATTAAGTCTCTTCGCAGCAAATGTGAATTTGCAATCTCATTACTGTGTAGCAATTTACACCGTTTAAGGAAAAAAGTCTAATTGTATGTACTTGTTACTGGAAAAAATATACCAATGAGAATAAAACAGTAATAACATACTTCGACGGTGACATGGAGCTGTCACAACTGTTGGAAATTGATCACTACCTCCAGTCCTCAATACCAATGGCACTGCAATCTACAGGCGGTCTTCACAAGAACCACTTTGGGAAGAGGTCATGCCCCAGAAATTCACGTCATCTTATGGGTACTCGCTTGATGGAATGTTTACTGTAATGGCTGGCATTTGTATGGACATTTAATATTTGCTTGCTATCTTCTGTTTGCATGACATCAAACTTTTATGTTATTGTCTTTACTGTGTATCTCTTCTGTGTCAATGTAATAATCCAAATAAAATATACTCATAACTGCAGACTTCTAAAAAAATCAAGTCAATAATATCTCTACAGGTTCTGAAGACAAGCCACTTTCAAGTATGAAAACAGTGGAAGTGATTTATTATCATGACAGCTGTTGTTGTTGTTGTTGTTTTCAATCCAAAGACTGCTTTGATAAAATTCCCCACTTTAGATGTTGCGTGCAAATCTACTCATCTCTGAATAATTAACATAAACTTAATCTGTTTGAACCTGCTTTTGTATTAGAGACTTGACTTCTCACCACAATTTTTTACCCTCCACACTTTCCTCCATTAACAAATTCATTATTCTTTGAAGACCCAGGACATATCCTTTCAACCTACTCCTCTCTTTTGGCCTTTTGTGCCATTAAGTTCTTTTCCTATCAGTTCAACTTTTCATTGATTATCTGACTGAACAATCTAATCTTCAGCATTCTTCTGTAGTACCACACTTAAAAAGGCTTACAGTCTCTTCTTGTCTTCACTATTAACTGTCTTCCTCAGTAAGTTAATAAGAGAGTAGAAGATTTTGGAATATTGGGGTACAGAAAAATCCAGAAGATCAGATAGGCAGATTGGTTAATTAATGAAGCAGTACTGAATTGAATTGTAGAGAAAATAAATCTATGGTACAACTTAACTAAAAGAAGAGATCAGTTAATAGGAGACATCTTGAGGCATCAAGGCATTCTGAAGTTAGTAAGCAAGGGAAGTGTGGAAGGTAAAAATTACAGGGAAGGTCAAGGCTTTACTATAGTATACAGGTTCAAATGCATGTAGGTTACAATAACCATACAGAGATGAAAAAGCTTACACAGGAAACAGTAGAGTAGAGAGTTGAATCAAATCTGTGTTTGGTTGAAAACAACAATGACAACAACATTTAGAAGCTGTACTCTGGTGGCAAATATTTTCAGAAAAGAATTCCTAATATTTTAATTTAAAAACAAAGATGATGTGACTTACCAAACGAAAGCGCTGGCAGGTCGATAGACACACAAACAAAACACAAACATACACACAAAATTCAAGCTTTCGCAACGAACTGTTGCCTCATCAGGAAAGAGGGAAGGAGAGGGAAAGACGGAAGGAAGTGGGTTTTAAGGGTGATATGTCTGCTTGTGTCTGTATGTGTGGATGGATATGTGTGTGTGTGCGCGCGAGTGTATACCTGTCCTTTTTTCCCCCTAAGGTAAGTCTTTCCGCTCCCGGGATTGGAATGACTCCTTACCCTCACCCATAAAACCCACTTCCTTCCATCTTTCCCTCTCCTTTCCTCTTTCCTGATGAGGCAACAGTTTGTTGCGAAAGCTTGAATTTTGTGTGTATGTTTGTGTTTGTTTGTGTTTGTGTGTCTATCGACCTGCCAGTGCTTTCGTTCGGTAAGTCACCTCACCTTTGTTTTTATATATAATATCTCTGTATTTGAATACACATGTGTATGCCAGTTTCTTTGTCGCTTCAGTGTATATAGACAGACTAACACACACACACACACACACACACACATCGTGGAATGTTACCCTCTATTATATTAATATTTTAATTTATGCATGTTACAGGGTGTATACACAGACAAAGGAAAAATTCCTGTATTTTTCCTGGATTTCTGGGTTAAAAATACACTTTCTCCTGGGTGAAAATACACCTTTTCCCTGTTAAGTGATAGTATACTTTTCCTCGTAACTGTAAAACTTATCAATCCTCCGACTGATTATGGTTTTATACACCAGTGCAGAACTTCCCTGCACTTTAGAAAACAAAACTCAAGAAAAATAACATACTTTGGAAAGATCTTTGATGTGCACCAACATGTACACTGCATATTTTTGTATTACGAAAGTATAAATTCGAATTTCGCCAAACACCACATGTTACTTTCCGAAGCACTGAAATTGAGATTGCGATGCGCTTTTGTATGCCAGTCATAGATCTCACCAGCTGATGACAGCGGATATTCAGAGCACAGCACATGTGAATTAGTCAGCCATTAGTCAGCCAACAGCATAATCATTGTCAAGTAGCGTGAACACACAAATAGTAAAAGTTAATGGTTTAAATTAATACACATAGTGTTGCTACAAGGGAAAAAAAAGCTTTCGCACATAATATTGGTCTCTAAGATTAATAAGCTGTAAGAGAAGCTAAGCTAAGCTTTCACATATAATGTTAATCTTTTTTGTGCGTGTTACACTTTAAGATAAATCATACAAATGTGGCAGTAAAATTTTTAACAACAATTTTTTAAAATGTCATCCTCAAAGGGCTGAGTTTTAGATGAGAGTCAGATGCTCTGTGATTTAAGAAATTCACCGTACATTCTTGCACATAGTTCATCTTGCGTAAAAGGAAATTTACCTTGAATGTAATGCTTTTCAAACAACCGTTTGCAATTTTTTCCTGCGACTTGTTAGAAACAGGTTCCTTTCGGCAGTTGCCAGGAGAACGAGGTAACAGGCATTACTGATGACACAGGAAGCCCATATGTTCGTATGTATAATACAATGAAAGATCTTACATTATGTCATAAAAGAAACAAGACATTAGAGGATACTCCAAGAGCATCAGAATTTCGTGAACCGTACTAAAATGCATAATTTGGCTTAAAGTGAACATTTGTATGTCCAGATTCAGATGTAAATTTTCTTGGAGTGCTATTACTGTATTATCTCATGTTTGGTTCTTTATTGTGGCATAATGCCACACGTGCTAGAATATGAAAACATGCACTTTGAATGCAGCGAACAGTTGAAACTAGCCAATAGTGTGCAATTAAAAACTTCATTTCAAATAAATTGACTGCCTCAGTGGAAAAGATTAATAAAAGCCAAATTTCTTTAGCAAACTGACAAAAATAACTTCATTGTTCTGTAAGGCAATTAATGCTTGACTGTCAAAAAGGTGGAAATAAAATAAAATCAGGAACTAATAACATTTTTTACCTTTCCGTAATTATGTGAATGTATTTTAATTCACTTGATAGCTCCCAGCCACAGAAATCCATTTTGTTTTAATTTGATGTGAGAGCAATAAATGAAGAGGAAACAGCAAAATCACTAAATGTAAACTCAAGTCACGTGGAGACTACTCACCTCCCCACTACAACTTAAGACTGCTCTGTGCATCAGCCCTGATCTTCAATATTTCCAGATCGGGGCAATACTAGTTAGTGGTGCACGCCCCCTCCTCCCCCCCCCCCCCTTGAGCGTTTGAGGTAGGATGCCAAAAATTTTAAAAACCAACTTTTCAAAAAAAAATTGTTCATTTCGTAGTGCACATCTTTCTGAAGAATCTGACAAATCATATAAGAGATATGTGTTAGAGGAAATATTAGACATGTTATTTGGTCTTAAGTGTGCCACTTCACACAACATTGTTCTATCGCATGTCACTGTATTTTGCTCTGTGGAATTCAAACATGTAATATTTTGTAATGGATGCCATCAAACTATACTTAGAACAGTGAAAATTAAAATGTCCCGCTGTGCCTCTACTGCTCCCAGTTCGCCAGTCTGAAATTCTGCTCCTCTTAAAACAAACTCGCAATTAATACTGGATGGGATTATCTGTAACTGGGAAAATTTACACACTCTATTGCCTATTAGATAATAACTTGCTGTTTTGTGTGACATAAAATTAAATATAGGGCACACAGAACCAGTAAAGACAACAGACAAGCAAGACAGTACACATTTTTATATAAATTTGGAATCATCATATTACGTGATGTCCCCGTTTCATCTCCTTCCTCATTCTAATAAACAACCCTGTCATCACTAATTCTGTAATTATTCCTGTGGTACAGTCAATGCCCACACCGTGGCACCTGCAGCTGCGTGGCTGCGGTCATTACGTCATACAGCCACCGGCCGGAATGCCCCGCTTATGCGCTGCTCTGCACAGGTGTACAGTGCAGGTGCGGGCCTCACACACTGAGTGCCTCCGCACTGTCATGGCAATCTCGGCCAGCGTCCTCCCGAGAGACAGTCACGTGAGGCCGCGCCGCCAATCATAACAGGACACGACAAGTGGACTCTGTTACGGCAGGCATATTCCTCCACCACTCACCCTATATAGCCGCATACGGCGCCATGCCTGGCAGTCTCTTGTTGGGCTACCTACTTGCTACGTTGACGTCGCACCCAGGTACGACGCTACACTGTGCTACGACTGTTTACCATACCGGACTTGGACTCTGCAGCCCAGTCGCTGCTCTTGATCAAGCACAAAGTTGTGTTAGTATTGTGGAACTTTTGGCAATAAACAGAATTTGGAACCCACGCGAATCGTTATTTGTTGTTTCTCCAATTACGGATACAACAATTCCTTCCAGTGTCAAAACTTATTCTTAACTTCACTAACCCTTCCCCAATCACTGGTTTAGTTATCCCATATTTTTTCACCAGTTAGGCATTATTACGTGTTCGTACAGTATGTTTTCCGGGCTACTCCTAGAATGGAACGTAAGCAGCTGCTAGCTGGGGACTGTACAACTGAAGTAGTACTGTAGTGGTCTGGTCAAAAATTTCGTGTCAAAATTCCATTTTCTTGGACATAACGAGAAGATAACATGAAAACTTTCTCGCCTGTTATTCCTATTACTCATTTATTTCCATTCTGGTAGTCTGAATCTAAGGATTTTGCTAATAATTAAAGTAACACTGATCATTCGCAAACCCAGTCAACCACATAAAAAGCAATTGGCATTCACCCGTTTGTTTTATTCTGCTCAGCTCATATAACCTCATCCCCTTTTGTCTGCAGCAAAGTTTATTTGTAGATGTGATGGGGATTCTCCTGGCAGACACATCACATACACTATGCACGCATTCAAAAATGAACTTATGATTCATTTGGAAATCAACTTAAAACAAACAAGGATGCGTTTCAATATCATATGAATAATCAATAGACCAACGTGCACTGGATGCCAGGCACCTTGTATAATAAAGTTCCCCCCCCCCCTCAAGAATATGAATTTAACCCCCCCCCCCCCCCTCCCCCCGAAATTGCTGGCCGGGGAAGATACCCCAGCTAGTCACCCACCCCTAAATCTGAGCCTGTTGTGAATGTGTGAATCTGGCAGCTTGGGCATGCCAGTAAAATTTTTCTGGGTAGCATCTGGCTGCTTGCTGCTACTGCTTATATAGCTAACAGCCACACTTCTGTGGCCAGACATGGGAGAAGGTACTACTCACATGTGATTCAACTGAGCATGCATATGAGCTCACTCGCAACTGCTCCAACGAATCTAATGTAAACAGTTGTGGCATTACGCTCATGGGAGGCAATGTGTTTTTATGAAGCATTGCATAGTCTTCCTAAATCGTTTGACACCTTTTGCTGTTGGTGTTTGTTGTATATGGCGCATTTCCTTTGCAACTTAAGTTTTATTTTCCTTTTTTTCTCTCATTCATGTTTTATTGCTGCAGTAACGAGATACAGTAATATCCTTTGTTAGAGTACTGGTTCTTATCAGTCAACATTACAAAAATTTAACTGCAAACTAAAACAATGAAAAGTTCCTGGAATTTTAAAAAACTCCCGCAGTTTCCCCAGTTATCTCCCAGATGAAAAAATTCCAGGGTTTTTCCCAGATCTCCCAGTTGTCCTGGGTTGTGTAGACCCTGTGTTACCACATTAGTCTTTTTAAGAAAATCTTTCTTTGTTAATGCCATTCTGTATTCTACATCCTCTCTTCTACATTCTCTCTCTTTATATAATTCCTTCAGCATCACTGACTTAATTACAAAATTCTCCATAACCATTGTTTTACTTAAAACTGAATCCACTGGTTACCACTGAACATTCAAATGTAAAGAATGGCAGCAGTAAGTCACTGAAATCCATAATTTATTGCAGATCTAGATTTGGCAGTAGCATAGTTATGATCAGTGCACTACCAGTACAGTCATACAGGCACACAAACATGCCGGAGCACAAACTTGTGACAAGTAATGCTAGCATTTAGATGGTAGAAATAAAATTGAGGGTCCTGCTTACCATGCAGCAACTTCAGTTTTGTTTTTGCCACATAAATGCTAGAGTCAACTGTCACAAGTTTATGCTCCAATATGTTTATGCATATATGGCTCTTCTGGTAGTGCACTAATGATGATTATGCTATTGTCGAATCTAGATCTGCTTTCTGCTTTCTGCATCGACTGTGTTTAAAAGATATTCAAATCATTTGCAAATTCCGACAAAATACATTGTTACAGGCAATCCTTAAAGTTTTCATTCCTTCTCCATAGACTCCCTAAACACCAGTATGTAAGAAGAATGTAGATTTTGATAAGGATATTTTTACGGTGGTAGAAGACAAAAAGTATCACTGAAACAGGTACTTACTTTTAAATCTCAACTGTTCCAAGGCCCAAAGTGCCCATTTCACCTTCAATAGGAACCTGAATACAGAATTGTACATCTTCATGTTGACTTTAGAGAATATCAGGGACATGGGGCATTCAACCTTTGTAGCAACAGAAAAATTACAACATTACTTTTCTTTGCTATACAATGAGAAATTATGGGTAAGTAAACATGAAAATTAAAACTGAATCTAATAAACATGCTGAATGAGCAAGTAAGGTCCATTAAATTAACAGTTATGTGTGGAAAAGCATACTGAACTTCAAGCTAGCAGATTAAAAATATGGATATTTCAGAAGTAAACGACTGGGAGGAAATGCAAAATGTATGCAAAGGCAGTTTCAAAGGTGACAAAAAATTAGTCTTGAACATTTAGTGTCCTCTCTTTTTGCTTCTGAATCATTTTCTGTATTTTATCTCTCTCTTGGTCAAGTTTGCTTTTACTGGGCTTCGCCAATGGTATTTTACCCTTTCTCTTTGTTGTTGTTGAGATCTTTAGTCCAACAACTGGTTTGATGCAGCTCTCCATGCTACTCTACCCTGTAAAGCCTGTTCATCTCCAAGTAACTACTGCAACCTACATCCTTCTGCATCTGCCAAGTGTATTCATCTCTCGGTAACCCTCTACGATTTTTACCCTCCACACTCCCCTTCAGTACTAAATTGGTGATTTCTTGATGCTTCAGAATGTGCCCTACTGACCAAGCCCTTCTTATAGTCAAGTTGTGCCACAAATTCCTCTTCTCCCCAACTCTATTCAGTACCTCCTCATTAGTCATGTGATCTACCCATCTAATCTTTAGCATTCTTCTATAGCATCACATTTCAAAAGCTTGTCTTTTCTTGTCTAAACCGTTTATCGTCCATGTTTCAAGTCCATACACGGCTACACTCCATACAAATACTTTCTGAAAAGACTTCCTGACACTTAAATCTATACTCAATATTAACAAATTTCTCTTCTTGAGAAACACTTTCCTTGCCATCACCAGTCTACATTTTACATAATCTCTACTTCGACCATCCTCAGTTATTTTGCTGCCCAAACAGCAAAACTCATCTACTACCTACATTCCATTATCCTCGTTTTCCTTTTGTTCATGTTCATCTTACATCCTCCTTACATGACTCTGTCAATTCCATTCAATTGCTCTTCCAGTACCTTTGCTATCTCTGACAGAATTACAATGTCGTCGGCAAACCTCAAAGTTTTTATTTTTTCTTCCCGCTTCAAATTGTTCTTTTGTTTCCTTTACTGCTTGCTCAATATACAGATTGAATAACATTGGAGATAGGCTACAACCCTGTCTCACTCCCTTCCCAACCACTTTTTCCCTTTCGTGTCCCTCAACTCCTGTAACTGTCATCTGGTATCAGTAAAAGTTGTAAGTAGCCTTTCACCCCCTGTATTCTACCCCAGCCGTCTTCAGAATTTGAAAGAGAGTATTCCAGTCAACATTGCCAAAAGCTTTCTCTAACTCAACAAATGCTAGAAACATAGGTTTGCCTTTCCTTAATCTATCTTCTACGATAAGTTGTAGGATCAGTATTGTTCCGCGTGTTCAACATTTCTATGGAATCCAAATTGATCTTCCCTGAGGTCGGCTTCTACCAGTATTTCTATTCATCTATAAAGAATGTGTGTTAGTATTTTGCAACCATGACTTATTAAACTGATAGTTTGGTAATTTTGACACCTGGCAACACCTGCTTTCTTTGGGATTGAAATTACTATATTCTTCTAAAAGTCTGAGGGTATTTTGGCTGTCTCATACATCTTGCTCACCAGATGGAAGAGTTTGGTCATGGATGGCTTTCCCAAGGCTATCAGTAGTTTGGTGGTCAGTGGAAGTGTTTAAACTCAGAAGAGAGATCCTGGAGCCACTCTGTAGCAATTCTGAATGTGTGGGGTATCACACTGTCTTGCTGGAATTGCCCAAGTCCATCGAATGCACAATGGTCATAGGATCAAATAGGATGCTTCCATATGTGTCACGTGTCAAGGATGATATCTGGACATATCAGATGTCCCATATCACTCCAACTGCACATGCCCCACACAATCACAGAGCCTCCACCAGCTTGAACAGTACCCTGGTGTCAAGCAGGATCCATGGATTCATGAGGGGTTTCTATCCCCGTAGACATCCATCCGCTTGATACAATTTGAAACCAGACTCGCCCAACAAAGGCAACATGTTTCTAGTCATCAACAGTCCAATGTTGGCGTTGACGGGCGCAGGTGAAAAATATAGCTTTGTGTCATGTAGTCATCAAGGGTACACGAATGGGCCTTCGGCTCCGAAAGCACATATCGATGATGTTTCGTTGAATGGTTCGGACTATAACACTTATTAATTACTCAACATTTCAATCTGTAGCAGATTGTGGAATGGCTGCACTTCTGTCACGTTAACAATTCTCTTCAGTTGTCATTGGTCCTGTTCTTGCAGGATCTTTTTCCGACCGCAGCGATGTCTGAGTTTTGATGTTTTATCAGATTCCTGACATTCACAGTACACTCATGAAATGGTCATACAGAAAAATCCCCAATTCATCAATACCTCAGAGATGCTATGTCCCATTGCTCGAGCACTGACTATAGCACCAAGTTCAAACTCACTCAAATGTTGATAACCAGACATTATAGTAGCAGTAACCGATCTAACAACTAGACCAGATACTTGTCATCTTATACAGGCATTGCCGACCACAGGGCCGTGTATTCTGCCTGTATACATATCTCTGTATTTGTATGAATGATATCAATATAATAGAGGGAAACATTCCACGTGGGAAAAATTATATATAAAAACAAAGATGAGGTGACTTACCGAACGAAAGCGCTGGCAGGTCGATAGACACACAAACAAACACAAACATACACACAAAATTCAAGCTTTCGCAACAAACTGTTGCCTCATCAGGAAAGAGGGAAGGAGAGGGAAAGACGGAAGGAAGTGGGTTTTAAGGGTGATATGTCTGCTTGTGTCTGTATGTGTGGATGGATATGTGTGTGTGTGCGCGCGAGTGTATACCTGTCCTTTTTTCCCCCTAAGGTAAGTCTTTCCGCTCCCGGGATTGGAATGACTCCTTACCCTCACCCATAAAACCCACTTCCTTCCATCTTTCCCTCTCCTTTCCTCTTTCCTGATGAGGCAACAGTTTGTTGCGAAAGCTTGAATTTTGTGTGTATGTTTGTGTTTGTTTGTGTTTGTGTGTCTATCGACCTGCCAGTGCTTTCGTTCGGTAAGTCACCTCACCTTTGTTTTTATATATAATATCTCTGTATTTGAATACACATGTGTATGCCAGTTTCTTTGTCGCTTCAGTGTATATAGACAGACTAACAGAAATACTTCTTGTTGTTGTTGTTGTTCTTGTTGTGGTGTATTTCGCCTGTCTCATACATCTTGCTCACCAGATGGTAGAGTTTTGTCATGACTGGCTCTCCCAAGGCCATCAGTAGTTCTAATGGAATGTTGTCTACTCCCGGGGCCTTGTTTCGACTCAGGTCTTTCAGTGCTCTGTCAAACTCTTCACGCAGTATCTTATCTCCCATTTCGTCTTCATCTACATCCTCTTCCATTTCCATAATATTGTCCTCAAGTACATCGCCCTTGTATAAACCCTCTATATACTCCTTCCACCTTTCTGCCTTCCCTTCTTTGCTTTGAACTGGGTTGCCATCTGAGCTCTTGATATTCATACAAGTGGTTCTCTTCTCTCCAAAGGTCTCTTTAATTTTCCTGTAGGCAGTATCTATCTTACCCCTAGTGAGACAAGCCTCTACATCCTTACATTTGTCCTCTAGCCATCCCTGCTTAGCCATTTTGCACTTCCTGTCGATCTCATTTTTGAAACGTTTGTTTTCCTTTATGCCTGCTTCATTTACTGCATTTTTATATTTTCTCCTTTCATCAATTAAATTCAATATTTCTTCTGTTACCCAAGGATTTCTATTAGCCCTCGCCTTTTTACCTACTTGATCGTCTGCTGCCTTCACTACTTCATCTCTCAGAGCGACCCATTCTTCTTCTACTGTATTTCTTTCCCCCATTCCTGTCAATTGTTCCCTGATGCTCTCCCTGAAACACTCTACAACCTCTGGTTCTTTCAGTTTATCCACGTTCCATCTCCTTAGAGTCCCACCTTTTTGCAGTTTCTTCAGTTTCAATCTGCAGTTCATAACCAATAGATTGCGGTCAGAATCCACATCTGCCCCTGGAAATGTCTTACAATTTAAAACCCGGTTCCTAAATCTCTGTCTTACCATCATATAATCTATCTGATACCTTTTAGTATCTCCAGGATTCTTCCATGTATACAACCTTCTTTTATGATTCTCGAACCAAGTGTTAGCTATGATTAAGTTATGCTCTGTGCAAAATTCTACAAGGCGGCTTCCTCTTTCATTTCTTCCCCCCAATCCATATTCACCTACTATGTTTCCTTCTCTCCCTTTTCCTACTGACGAATTCCAGTCACCCATGACTATTAAATTTTCATCTCCCTTCACTACCTGAATAATTTCTTTTATCTCGTCATACATTTCATCTATTTCTTCATCATCTGCAGAGCTAGTTGGCATATAAACTTGTACTACTGTAGTAGGCATGGGCTTTGTGTCTATCTTGGCCACAATAATGTGTTCACTATGCTGTTTGTAGTAGCTAACCCACACTCCTATTTTTTTATTCATTATTAAACCTACTCCTGCATTACCCCTATTTGATTTTGTATTTATAACCCTGGAATCACCTGACCAAAAGTCTTGTTCCTCCTGCCACCGAACTTCACTAATTCCCACTATATCTAACTTTAACCTATCCATTTCCCTTTTTAAATTTTCTAACCTACCTGCCCGATTAAGGGATCTGACATTCCACGCTCCGATCCATAGAACGCCAGTTTTCTTTCTCCTGATAACGACGTCCTCTTGAGTAGTCCCCGCCCGGAGATCCGAATGGGGGACTATTTTACCTCCGGAATATTTTATCCAAGAGGATGCCATCATCATTTAGCAACTACTGAAAAGGCTGCTGCCCCTCTTCAGGAACCACATGTTTGTCTGGCCTCTCAACAGATACCCCTCCGTTGTGGTTGCACCTACGGTACGGCCATCTGTATCGCTGAGGCACGCAAGCCTCCCCACCAACGGCAAGGTCCATGGTTCATGGGGGGGAGAAATACTTATTGCAGTGTATTTAACTACGATTATACCTCTTAAGGAGTATATCACCTACAACAGCACATTAAATTTTTAAATTTGGTCAATAAATATGTGAAACATTGTAAATGAGTTTTTGTTGCTCCTGAAAACCATTGAGAGGCAACTTGCAAGTGGGACCGTGAACCAGTGAATCATGAACCATCGTTTAGTAATACCGTTTAGTTTATTTCTAGAATAATTATATCTAACAATAAGAAAAATTGTTGGGTGATGATAATGCAACTATCTGAAATTTTCTTTTCATGTTTATAATAGAGGGAATCATTCCACGTAGGAAATATATATCTAAAAACAAAGATGATGTGACTTACCAAATGAAAGTGCTGGCAGGTCGACAGACACACAAACAAACACAAACATACACACAAAATTCAAGCTTTCGCAACAAACTGTTGCCTCATCAGGAAAGAGGGAAGGAGAGGGAAAGACGAAAGGATGTGGGTTTTAAGGGAGAGGGTAAGGAGTCATTCCAATCCCGGGAGGGGACACACACACATTCACACATATACAGACACAAGCAGACATATTTAAATATGTCTGCTTGTGTCTGTATATGTGTGAATGTGTGTGTGTGCGCGAGTGTATACCCGTCCTTTTTTCCCCCTAAGGTAAGTCTTTCCGCTCCTTTTCATGTTTACTATGAAAAAAAGAAATAAAGACCCAGCACATGTAAACTTTAGTGTGTAGTTATGTGTGAGGTTTGTCCAAAAAGTTCTGGCACTTTGTCCACAAAATTTTTCTACACTTACCTTTTACTTACTGCGCATGGTCTCCTTTGAAATATACTCCTCCACAATTGATACATCATTCTCAATGCTGATTCCACCTCCAGAAGCAGTCTTTATACGCCCCTTACTCGATTGCGTGAATCTCTGTCTGCAAATTTTCTTTTATCTCGTGCCATTACAAATCTTCTTTCTTTCAGTGGGGTTTTCAACTCTGATGAGGCAGCACAGTGACATCATTTTTTGTGCAATAGTCAAGCACCAACAGGGACAAATGTGCAGGTACTTTATCATGACACAAGAGTCATGAATTGTCTCGCCACATTTCAGGCCATGTTCTTCTCACAGGATTTCATGACATGGTCCAACTGAAATGTTTTCTTCTGGAATCTCTCTGACAGTCAGTCTTGGATTGGCATGAATAATTTAATTGACATTCCTAACAGAGTTGTCGGTAGACATTGAAAGGCATCCTGATAAAGGGTCCTCTTTAACTTCGGCCCATTCATTTTTAAATCGTGTGAACCATTCACAACACTGAGTACGGCTTAAGAACTCATCACTGTAGACTTCCTGTAGCATTTGGTTGTGTCTCTGTAAAGGTTTTCTCGAGTTTCATGCAAAATTTAATGCAGAAGTATCGCTCCTCTAACTCTGCAATCTCGAAATTCACAAACTGTGCAACACTGCATTCTACTCAATACAGCACTGAACAATAAGTAACGGACATACAACAATGAAACTTCTGGCACTTACACATTAAACAAATGTGTAAAGGGATGTGGATTGCATTTCGCTCCAACATACCACTGGTGCAAAATAATGAATGTTCCAGAATTTTTTGAACAGACCTCGTGTGTGCTTTCAGTATGATCAAATATCAGTGAAAACATGTAATTCTACAGATATGCACTTAAGTTTCTGCATGTTTATCCTAATACTAATATTTATTCCACAGGAAATTTAAACAATGATGAAAACAATGTCTGCAGTAATGTTATTTATGTATATCTCTTGTTTCTTTTCAATGTGAAACAAGTATTAAACCCAAAACATTCCGCTGGCCTGGAAGGTGTTTTTTTTTGGGGGGGGGGGGGGGGCACTCAGATATCCCACTTTTTGCAATTCCACTTGGCTATTTCAGTGCAAGAATATGTGCTAGGAAGCGCCACTTGTACTACTTGACCTACAATCTTTGTTTATTTACTGTTAATGTTTGCACTGGTGGTAGTGCTGATTCATGTTGTGTTGAATTTTTGACTGGTTTAGACAGTGCAGATTTCTGCTTCCATTGTGATAAGCAGTCTGAGGATGTTATAGTGGATGTGGCAATTTTAGATCTATGCAATCACTGTTTCATCATGCCAAAATGAAAGTGTAATTTTAAAATCTTTGTGGTCAGATGGAAAAAATACAGAACAAAAGTTGAAACAGTGAAGGCCTTGCTCATTACAAAAACACGCTTTAATGAGGTAACATATGTTCTCTTTTATGACAGAAGGTAAAGTACTTCTCGGTAAAATATATAAAAGTGAGAAGTACAGTGACAGTGCAGCACAGTAATTGTAAACAGTTTTTTGTGATCATCTGAGTGCATGATGCACATGTCAACCCCCCTTTTGCATTATCAGTCTTCTGAAAGATGGGTTTGATGTGGCCTGCCACGAATTCCTCTCCTGCGCTTCCCTCTTCATCTCAGAGTAGCACTTGAACCCTATGTCCTCAATTATTTGCTGGATGTATTCTAGTCTGTCTTCCTCTACAGTTTTTACCTCTTACAACCATGACCATTAAATTAAATTTTGTCAGTACAATTTCTGCCTCATTTTTTTCCTCGACTATCCCAGGTTTTTTTATAAACGTCTTAAAATGCAGTATTTTTCAAAAATGAAACAGAGAGCCTATTATAGTATTCAATTAAGTTCCTATATGGTAATATACATTTTTATTTAACAACAAATTTCAGTATTTCTTGTGCTACTTACTGAAAACTTAATTTTGATGCTGTCCAATGTGTTTACTGATACAATTGTTTGTGATCTCTTAGAAACAGATACAGAAAACTTTGAGCTCAGTGAAGGGTACTGTTCATCTATACAGTTCTCCAATTGCATAGTTAGTGAATATGCATTGTCCCAGGCATAGTTTCTCTCAACCTAGTAAGATAAGCAAACACATTAATAACATGTGAATAGCATACATTAATAGAGGTGATCATTTGTAATGATTTAAAAAAACACACACACACACACACACACACACACACACACACACAGAGAGAGAGAGAGAGAGAGAGAGAGAGAGAGAGAGAGAGAGAAAAAATCACATGGTGATAGTGGTTTCGGATTTTGGTCCCCAACAGTGAGATCAGGGTCCAATCATATAAGTAACAAGATAAGTCTAGTTAAACTGCTTACACAAATGCAGAATCACTCCATATTAGACATTGATACTGTTTTAAACCATATCAAGGTCAAAGGTATTTAAACTAATAACTGTATTGTAAGTGGCAGATTGATAACAGGTACACCATAGGTGTATTTGAGTGGTCTTGTTATCAAGGACACAGTGGTGTATCATAGGGCAGAGCCTAATATGGTGCACACTGGTAGTACTATATACTTGTTTAGTGGCTGAAATGAGCTCCAAACAAGCAGTTCTAGCTTTTAATTAAACTATTTAAGTACTATCCTCCGCCTCAGTAACATTCCAACTACCAGAAGAGTTAGGTTACAATAAATCATAATGTCTTCTCAACAAACTGTTTACCATTTTGCATTTCTATTCCAATGTCCTGGTACGCAGCTGAATTGCACCAGTTTCTTTCAATTCTGCTGGACTGTCATGCAATGTCTGCACAATTTTACCAATGGCACGCAGCTTTATCAGCAGACCTTGCAGTGCAGGAAGGGAGTCACAGCAGGTAAATAGTGTTCACTAACAATGAGTTCATTTAAGATCTCCCATAGCTCTGTATAACACAGGGTGGCTCCTCAAACTTGGGAAATAAAAATCTCAAAGAATTACAGGTACAGAAAGGAGAGGGAGATGAAGTCGTAAGAAGCTGCTGAGAAATTAAAGTGACCATGGGGTGGGGGTATTGAGCATCTCATAGTAACTTTACTTTCCTCTTGGCTGTAGTTTAACCACAGTTTTCAACCACTGATAATTTATATGGACTAATATTCAAATAATTAACACACTTTGCAATATTAAGTATTTTAAAATTTGTACTTTGTAAAGCTCAATAAAATTAAATTCCACTGTTAGGTGATTTCCCCAATCTTTCCAGGTGAAATGTAATTCCTGAGTATTACAGGTTTTCCAGAAGAATTGCCACCCTTATTTGTATGGTGCTCCTATTAGAACCATGTCGACCATTATTTAGAAAACTTAAAATATTAATTTTGCCATCCTTATACGTATATGAGAGAATTATATTTTTGTACACCAGACATGAATTATTTGAGGGAAACTATTTTGTCCATTCACGTGATACCAGAAACAAAGAAAATTTTATGCTCCCCACCCACCGCCTCAGACTGTATGCCCAGGGACATTAATACATGGGAATGAAAATTTGTAATAAATTAAAAGGGAACAAGCTGATGCAGATGAATTTAGGTTCACTTAAAAAAAAAGCTAGTGACACTGAAGTGTTATTACTCATTGGATTAATTCATGCAGAACAAACTGGAAATTTGATCTGGGTACTGTGTTATCCTTATAGTGTCCTTATTTATTATAGTGCTATTATTTATTAATGTAAAAATTATTGTAATTGTTTTATAAAATTTGACACGTCTCCTGTACGCAAACCAAATGGATTGCAAATGTATGTCATGAGATGAATAAAAAACAATTCACAATGATGCCTACAGGTGAAAGTAACTGTATACTCGTCACTGGTGTTAAAAAACCATTAAAATATTTCTTGCAAACCAGTGTTGGAATGATCATCATCTTAAATTCTGCCCTGACAGGGGTTAACTTGAGACTTCATAAGCTCCTGAGATGATTCCTTGTTCCAACCCAGTTCCAGGATATTAATATCTGCTAAAAAAGTTCTTCCCTACTCTCCTGTCTGCATGTTCACTTCACGTTTAATAGTACATGCTCTTGGTTAGTATCAACAGGAGTCTGAAGTCTTCCACCATAGAGTTTGCTTGCACGATTTGGCTTTCACTAATATTTGTGAACAAATAACATGGCGCACAGTACTAACATTACTGTCACTGGTGTTTCTTGATATTTGGTACTAATGTAGTTGAGTATTTTTAGATTTCAGTTCACACGAAATATATATGCATTTGTTAAACCTACATGCCAGCTATGAATCTACAGTTGCTCCAGACAAGAAATTCAGTTGCAATTTCGTAAGTTTCATTGTTAGTTTGTTTGTTTTGGTTTGTTTTAGGGTGCAAAAACAACTAGGGTGACAAGCGCCTATGTCAGAACGGCACAACATTAAGATGAAAAAGGAGTTAAAATGACTCACATTAACCCCGATCAACAGAGCGAAAGAAGCTAAAAACACGGATTTGGAGGAAGGTCCATAACCACAGAGGATCTGAACTAAAGATTAAATATCCTTCGCCATATTGGTATGACAAATAAAAAGTAAAACACGATCAACAGCCTGCGTGTCATTCATTAAAACCGCAGATAACTCTGGCAACAAACATAAATGAGAACATAAGTGGTTAAAGGAAGACATTCCATCACGAAATGACAAAGCATCAATGTTAGAGGGCAATGAGCACAAAGTGGTGGAGAATCACCACTTAAATGACGATGGCTAAAAAGACAATGCCCAAAATGCAACCTAGCCAAAAATATCTCCTCACAGCAAGAGGGCTGAGAGGTGGTCAGCTAAGCCGCCAGGAGAGGTTTAATTCCCCGCAGCTTGCTCTCGTGTAGGGATGCCAAAGTGACAAAGAGCAACACAGAGACCATCGGAAGGAATGGAAGACCTAGTGGGCCAAGGTTCAAGGACTGTAGCCTTGGCAACAGTGTCAGTGGCCTCATTTCCTGTCAGACCAACGTGACCAATAACCCACATGAACATCACAGTGGCTCCATCAACTGCGAACAAGTGGAAGCTTTCCTGGACCTGCTGCACTAAGGGATGGGCGGTGTATAGCACACAGAAGCTCTAAAGGGCACTGAGAGAGTCCAAGCAAATGACACAATTTAAAAGCCTGTGTCACCAGATGTACTGCATGTCCTGATACAGAGCGAATAGCTCTGGTTTAAATATTGAGCAGTGTTCCGGAAGCCGATACCAAAAAGAGTTGGTGCCAATGGCGAAGTCACACCCGACACCATAGTTAGTGCGAGAGCCATCAGTGTACACGAAGGCACTATTGAGAAGTTCCTTGTGACAGTCGAGAAACTTGCGGCAACAGAGCAAGTCTGGAGTAATGTCATAAGGAAGTGAGTGAATTCCAAGGTCAACACAGGCTGTTACACGAAGCCCAGGTGATGAACAGTTCACACCCATTGGAAAAGTGACAGGTAGCATAAAGTTAAGCAACCGGAGCAATAGTTGAAAGCAAACTCCATGAGGTAACAGAGAAGAGGGATGTTCGCCATACTGGCGATCAAAGGAGTCATCTAAGGAGGCGGCACAGGATGGGTGGCCAGGCATGGCAGACAAATGGCATGCATTGGCAGCTTCTGCATACAGACTCTCAACCGGGCTAGCATAAAAGGTATCAGTGACCAAACGGACACCTCAATGGTGGATTTTATCAGGCAGCATAAGATGGAATGACATGCAGATGCATAAATTAAACACTCACAGTCGAGTTCCAAATGGACAAGGGCTGGTACAAAGGGAGGAGTGTGGTCTGATCCACTCCCCGGGAAGTACCATTGAGGACACGAAGGACATTGCGGGAACAGACACAGTGGACGGCCAGGTAAGACATGTGGGAGGAACAAGAAAGTTTCCTATTGAGCATCAGCCCCAAGAATTTTGTAGTTTCAACAAACAGAAGAGCAACTGGCCCAAGATGTAAAGACTGTGGAACAAATCAACTGCCCTGCCAGAAAGTCATATAAATGGTTTTGTCAACGGAAAAGCGAAAGCCATTGTCTATGCTCCACGAGTAAAGACGAAGACACTGCTCAAGAAGGCAAGTCCATGGAGAACTGCAATAGATGGCAAAATTGTTGACAAAAAGTGAGCCAGATATGACCGGCACGAGATACGACCATAATAGGGTTAATGGCGATAGCAAAGAGGATGACACTCGGGATGGAACCCTGAGGCACACTGTTTTCCTGGATAAAGGTGTCCGACAAGGCAGAACCCACATATTTCTTGAAAACTCAGTCTTTTAAAAATTTCTGAAGGAAACAGGCATGCGGCCTCGAAAGTCCCATGTGTAGAGACTATGAATGATACCAGTCCTCCAGCACATGTCGTAGGCTTTCTCCAAATCGAAAAACACAGCCAGAGTCTGGTATTTCTGCAGAAAACCGTTAATGACATGGGTTGAAAAAGCGACAAGATGTTCAACTGCAGAATGCTGTGCTCAAAATCCACTTTGCGCAGTGTTTAGTAAATTGTGAGACTCAAGTCACCATTCCAGCTGGGTATGAATCATATGTTTCACCACCTTGCTCACACTGCTGGTGGGAGAAATTGGGTGGTAGCTACAAGGAAGGTGTTTGTTCTTACTGGGCTTAGGTACGGGTATGACAGTGGCTTCACGCCAGCACCTGGAAAACGTGCCCTCTGCCCAGATGTGATTATACGTATGAAGGACAAAGTGCTTGCTGCAAGAGAAAGGTCCTGCAACATCAGAATGTGAACATCATCTGCCCCTGGGGCAGAGCACTGGGATGAAGTGAGAGCATGACTAGCTCCTTCATAGTAAAGACAGCATTGTAGCGCTCACAATTCTGAGAAAAGATGGGTATCACCTGAGCCTCCTCCACTTGCTTGCCATGGAGGAAGGCAGGTTGATAGTGGGTGGAGCTTGAAATCTCACAAAATAGCAGCCCAAGGTGTTGACCATAGCAATAGGGCCCAATATGACATCATCTGCTTTGGTCAGGCCAGAAATTGGGGAATGGACCTTGGCCCCAGAGTGCCATGAGAGGTTAGCCCATACGATGGAAGAGAGAGTAGAACTGTTAAAACAACTAGTAAATAAAATCCATTTAGCTTTTTTGCTATCCCCAAGAATGGAACGACATTACACACACATCTTCTTATAATGAATGCAGTTTGCCAGCATAGGATGATGGTTAAAAAGAGAGGGAGCATGTCTCTGCGTGCAAATTGCGTCGCGGTATGCTCCAGTCCACCAAGGGACCAGGCCATGGTGAAGTGCGAGGAACGGAACTTTCTGTGGCGGTAAGGATAATGTTGATAAGGTAGTCCATCTGGTGAAATACTGTTTGTTGAAGGTTGCTAGGGAGGAGTAAATCCTCCAGTTGGCCTTTAAAATCTGCCACATAGGTGGGGTAGGAGTCAGCCAATGGGTAGCACATGGAAGATGATAGTTAAGAGTACTCGTCAAAGAGAAGAGCCTACTCGAGACCACGGACAAGCTGGACGGTGCAGAAGGAGGGGTCCAAATGGGAATAGGTGTGCATGAATTCTGAAAGGAATGTGGGTGCTCTTTTGTTAAAGCAGATGAGGTTAAGTTGTTTGAGAAAGTCAGCCAAGAGGGCTCCTCTCCATCAGGTACTGGGTGAACCTCAAAGGGGATGGCACGCATTTAAGTCACCAAACAGCAGAAAGGGGTTAAGGAGTTGCCCAATAAGCTGAAGGTAGTCTGCCCTGGTAACACCGAATAAAGGAGGGATGTAATGGTCAAGTGAGGAAGGAAAATGCAGTCTGCAACAGCCTGAAGCTAGGTAGGAGATGGTTTGACTGTGAACATCATATAGAATGAGCAGCGTGACTCCCACATGAGATGGAACGTCATTCTCAGGGGGAAGGTCAAAGAGGATCAGAAAGAAATGCGCCCGGATCTCCTGGATGGCTCACTCATCGAGGTACATGGGACAACCTTGAGAAGAGGCTGCTTGGTCACCATTGCAATCGATGCAGTGGGGAGAAGGAAGTAGACAATCACCCCCATCAGCATCACTACTGCAGGTTATAAACTTGGCTGGGTGTCGACAGGACATTCGAGTATGGTTGTAACGGTGACACTGGTAGCAGCGCATCGAGATCATAACGTACGGTCAGACTGTGATAACTTCATGACTTGCTTTGATCTTTCACAGAAACACCACTCTAGCATAAGGGAGAAAAAGAGTGCGTGTGGGCACTAAGGCTGCGGCTAACTTTTTCATCACCTGATGGACTGCAATGATGCCCTGATCGGAGAAGTACGTTTGGATTTCTGCCTCAGTCACACTATCGAGTAGCCTAGTGTCAATAACACCACGTGAAGAATTCAGCATGTGATGGGCCTTGACATGAACAGGATAACCATGGAGGGGTGAACCTGCAAGCAGTTATGCTTAAGAATCTGAAGTCCTCTCCAAAAGCTAAGTGCCATTGCATAAACAAGAGTAGGATTTCACAGGGCTGTCAAGTGCATCAACAACTTTCTGAATAATAAGTGGATTTACTGTTGGAAAGGACTGACTGGTTTCAATACGTGAAACCACAAGGAACAGTAGTGCAGCTGGGAGAGTCTTTGAATCATTAGCCTCATTTTGTTTCCGTTTAGTGGACGTAGACTGTGATGAAGAGGATTGGCTCATTGCAAGAGAATCCCCCATGATTGCCCGCATCTCCGATGGTGCTTTCCTTCCAACTGGGGGCCCCCCCTCAGAGGGAGGCACACCTGCTTTAGGTGATTGTTCATTCCTCAGGTGACACCTTCCAAACACCTCACAGAGGAATTGGCAATTTGGGAAGGTATTAGCTCAGGCAATCACCCTATCCTGGGCCTGGGCCTGGCAAGTACCAGGGGGTACCTGGGGCTGGGAATTACGCGTTACCCAGTCACCTGTTAGATGTCAGACACACAGGCTGGCCTTCAGGAGCGCACTGGGGGGGGAAGAGGAAAAAAGAGGAACCTTAAATGCTGAAACAGAGGGGAAAGAGAGAGAGAGAGAGAGAGAGAGAGATAGAGAGAGAGAGGGGGGGGGGCGAAAAACAGTGAAGAGTCTGTTCTGACATCAGCTACTGAATATGCAGAACACATTTCCGAAAACATCCCAGACATGTTCCCCAAGCGAGGGGAAAAATAAAAGCAAGAGGTCACATGTGCAGCACAGAAGGGAAAAGATGCTGCAAAGGCTGGGGCCCCACAGTACCCAAGCACGAGCCTGCCAAAGAGCGGCGTGCCCCATAGGGGATTTCATTGTTGGCAAAACACTTAAAGTTACATCATTCCTCCCTCCACATTACAATAGACTACTTTCAGGGTAGAGTACACTCCCTCTGGTCCCAACTCATCCCAAAAGCACTCTCACATAGGGTGGAACCAATATTTTCTGCTACCCACGCTCCTCTCTGACAAGACTAAATAGAACATAAATGAATGGTGGTTCACTCATCAGATGGTATAGTGATAGGTCAAGTGGATGTACTGCAGTCATTCACCAATTAATGAACACCGGCAATTGTGATAGTAAGTTGTAATAAAGGCAGAGCTCTGTATATGTCACACCATGAAAAGTTGCCTTGGAGTGGCAAGTGACAGCTCACCAGTCCCTCCACACAGGCTGGACATGGGGCTAGTCGTGTAGGCCACTAAGGCAAACTTTACTCCCTGATTACAATATGCCAAAAAGTCCCTGCCAGTGAGGCATTTTGAATTATCAAGAATATTTCGAAAATCTAGATGCACATTTTCCGAATATTTCGAAAATCTAGATGCACTTTTTCCGAATATTTCGAAAATCTAGATGCACTTTTTCCCTCATTTAGGAACTAGAACAATTTATCAAATATTTAGCCAAGAAATATCATGTAGCTTTTTGTTCCTTTAAACTGCTATTCTGCCTTCAAAGAAAAGGGATTAAGATGTACACATATGGATTTCTTTGTAGAATATCTAAATTCTATAGCCCACCTATTCCTGTTGCCTCTAAATTCTTAGCTGCAACAATAGCTATAGTGCTTATCAACGAATGGTGAAAGGAACAACGTATAATTACAACTCAAGTGTTCCCTACATAAATATTAAAATAGTTATCAGAAATAACAACAGCAAACCTATCTGAGGTAGCCTTTCAAGACTGGAGCAGCAATGCTGCTCAGTGAAGAAGGATCCTGCAGAAATATCCCACTTTCAAAAATCAAATTCATGCAGGTGACATATGATTTTTTCGTAAACTAGTGGTACCTTATGCTTTATCTAGGTTGCTTGTATAAGAAAACCATTTTCTTTACTTTCCCCAGTTGGACCTAGTTATGGAATGTGCAAAGTCATTTATGAGAGCCTGTGTTTTACTGGCTCCATGTGAAACTGTAGTTGGTCATCCAACTAGTTTCTTTCCCATAAAGCCAGTCAGTATAATGCTACAGTAACCACTTTCTATGGTAAATCCGTATGCCACTCTGGCAATTATAACAGACTTTTCGAAAGCCTTTAGGCATGTACAATCACATCATATCATTATAGTTAATGTATGGTTAAATTAAGTCCCCACTCCCTGAGCCACATCATTTGCCACAGATTACAGCTATCCATATGATAATTGTGGTTCCTCTAGAACAAAGTAACACACCATATGCTGTATGCTCTCTATCTTTAACCTGTTGATTCAGTCTTCTTCAGTTTGACCTGATGCATATCTGTTTGGATAAATCTTACTGGTGACTGTCCCGCTTGGAAGATGGAGTATGACAGCGAAGTGGACATAAGGTTTTGGTACAAGGGTAGATCCATGCAGGAGAAGACACAAAAAGTGTGAAATTTGCACTGTGGGACCAGCTGTTTGTTTATGGTGATAACAGGAAATTCTGACACTGGTCGAACAGAGGGTCTAGACTCTCAGCAAAATAAAAACAGCATGCAAATGAGATCTGCACTCTAACATCTGAAGAAGGCAGCTAACAAAGCTGCTGAAATATAATGTGAAACGACACTAATTTGGATGAAAACTCAAAAATCCATCGATTATCCTGAGAAAGCTTGAAGATCAAATTGCGGAGATGTGTATGAAATCCTTTTGTATCCTCCCCAAAATTCACATCTGGCTCCTCCTAATTACGGATTATTTGTCTTACCACAGCTCATGTGCAAAGGGAACAGTTCAACAGTTACGGTTGAGTGATACTTGATGTTAGTAGGACCCTCTAGGTTTTCCAATGGTATTCAACAGAAGACGTATTATCAAACTCCCATAAACGTAAACTAAACACATTTATGTGAATGACAAGATATTTACAGAGGAATAAATTTATGTACTTTCAGTAACATTTATATTTTTTTTAATTCTATTCTCTTGGATTGCAACTTTCAGTGTGATATTTTACTGATAACACACTTTTCAACAGTGGGAACAGAATACAACAGGCCATGATCCAACACAGAAATCTACAAACATGGAGAGAACAGAATACATACTATGTGCAAAACAAGAATGTCGTTCTTTGGAAATTTGGCAAGAATGGAGAATGACAGGTACACTAAAAAAATCATTAATAAAATAATGAATCTTGGAGGATGACCAGTGTGGTTTACACAGACGTTAAATGACATCAAAGAAGCAAACAGTGAGATAATGGGCATACACAACAGAAACTTAAACAGGAAAAATATTCAGCTGATCTTCAGGGAAGAACATGAGAGAAAAAGAAAACACTGTCATAACACTGAGGATCTCCAAAGACGGAAATCAGAATGCTTGAAATTAATGAGGGAAGAAGGAAGAATGCAAGAATTTATGTACTGAATTAATGTGCTCTGAAAAAATGCCATTTGAATAAATAAATGGCCTGAAGATTAACAAGCTACAAGAAAAGCTAAGCTTTCATTTATAATATTGGCCTTTCTTCGTGTTTGTTACACTTTAAGATACATCACACAAATGTCTCAATAAAATTTTAAATAATGACATAAATGTCTGGTCTTCTGAGCTCGAAATTTTTCTAAGTGGCTGATCCTCAGAGTCTTAAGATTTAAATGAGAGTCAAACACTCTGTGGTTTAAGAAAGTCATCGACATTCTTGCACGTAATATAATTCATCTTGTGTAAAAGGAAATTTACTTTGTAATTAATGATTTTCAAACCGGCATTTGCAATACTGTCCTGAACCTGTCAGAAATAAGTCCGTTTACCAACACCTAGAGTGTGCCAGCAAAGAGACACTACTGTGTATGTGCAGCTACAATTATGTAAGAAGCCCATATGTTCACATGTATAAAGTATTAAGAGATCTTACATTACATCATAAAAGAAACAACACAGTATCAGAGGGTACTCCAAGAGCATCAGAATTTCATAAACCATACTAAAATGTATAATTTGGCTTAAAATGCACATTTGTGCATCCAGATTCACAATGAAATTTGGTTTTTTATTATGACATGATGCCATATGTGCCAGAAGGTGAAAACATGCACTTGAAATTCAGCTAACAGTTGAAACTAGCCAATAGTGTGGAATGAAACACTTCATTTCAAATAAATTGCTGCCTCAGCGAGAAAGATTAATGAAAGCCAAATTTCTTTAGCAAACCAACAAATACAGCATCACTGTTCTGCATGGCGATTAATGCTCGACTGCCAAAAACATGGAAATAAAAATCACAAAACTGAAACTAATAACATATTTTAGCCTAATTACATGAATGTATTTAATTTCCTTAATAGCTCCCGGCCACAGAAATCCATTTTATTCAGTTTTGTCTTGCCATGTTTTTGTTGTAAGGAGCTGAATAAGTACCTTTCAAGTGTTACATTTACTTTTGGCATAAAGTGATTATCAATCTTTTTCAGTACCATTTGGAGGTTTCATTCCTCACCATCACCAAAGTCTAGCACATTATGTACAGGGTGTTCCACATAAAAGCGGTACACATCACGCACCAGTTAATCACCTATAGTCAAATTGCTTGTGAAGTAGTAAGACTTGTCTCGAAAGTTGGCTAGACTGTATTTTATCAGAGTACAGCTGTGCTGTTGTGAGAAGCTCTTATTGCTGAGTTGTTACAGAAACTGGGTAGTTCGCATTAGAATAGTAAACTGATATTGTGGACTGTTACATGAAGATAGGTTCCATCAAGTAATGTAAAGAAATATTTGAAGCGTAGTATCCCAGTAGAAAATTCCCCACAACTAGCACTATATCTATACAAGAAATGGAGGGCTGTAGGATCTGTTCTGAAGTGTGCAGTGGAATAGGCGACCCACAGTGAGGATACCTGAAACTATAGACTGAATTCACATGGACATTTGTGAAGTCCCCACTAAGTCAAAAAGGAGTTTATCACAGAATGTTGGTGTATCTCTTAAAGAAATTAAAAGTCCATCGTGTGACTCTGGCGCAAGAGTTGAAATCTAAGGATCAGGAAAAAAAGAGATTTCATTATTTTAACCTGTTATTACCATCAATTGCTAACTGTTACTTGGGCCCTTTCCTTTACTTCATGTCAGATGTGGCCTAGTTTCATTTGTCAGCAGGCTATTAAACTCTCAGAATTGCAGATCTGGTCACAGGACAACCCAAATATTCTGCATGAACAGCCTCTCCATTTAGAGAAGATAGGTGTTCAGTATGTGTTGTCCAACAGGTACATTATTGGCCTGATATTTTTCAGTTGTACCTTAAACAGTGCCAAATATCTAGAGATCTCTGATTCTTTCTATGCATAACCAACAGATGCAGAGAAGCTGTGTGCAGTATTCCAACAAGATGGAGCAACTGTTCACACATCCAGTAAAAGTACGGCCCATGTCACCATGATCCATGAAGACAGACTTATCAGCACAGGCCCCTGGTCCCTAAGGCCCCCGGACTTAACATAGTGTGACTTTTATTTATGGAACACACTAAAAAGTAAAGTGCATGCTGACAACAGCATACATACAATAGACAGTCTTGAACAGAACATTACTACAGAAATTCAGAACTCCACACCTGCAGAATTACAGTGTGTAGTTGGTAACACCAGCACATGAAATCAGCATGCCTGGATGTCCATGGCCACCACTTCCAGTGTCTCTGATAAACAGGTAACTACAAGTTTTTTAACATTACTATTGTCTGTTCTTTTTTAGTTATTTCATTGTTACTTGAATGTCAGGCATAAGGTGTACTGGTTTTATGTGGGACACTCTGTATAAACAAGGCATCACTACAAATCATGGACATACATATGGCTAATTGCAAATTTCCTGCTTTGGTATTCATTTGTGTCACTGTGGTATAGAACACTAATTTTTGATTCCACAGCTTCCACACACTCATCATGTTTTCCATATTTGCCACCAATAGTTTTGGCAGATGCAATCCCACTTTGAGACTACTTTTTGTCAGAATTTCCAGTTTCCGCACTTGTACTGGTGCTGTTGACGGACCTTATACTTGCAAAACTACTTTTAACTTCTTACACCATATAACATTCACGCACAGAATATATAATGCTCTAGCAAAGCACACATATCTCACTGGCTAGGACATAAGTACAATAATGGCATACATTATGTATTACAAGATAAACAAGGGAGAGCCAGGTGGAGAAATTTTCAAAAAATGTAAAATACTTACTATCCACTCTATGTACGTCCTGCAGACAATGATATTTGTGAAACCAAGTACAGAACATATTGCAATTAATATTTATGCACACTCTTTGACATAAAACTCGACCGGCGGCCGGCCGCTTCAGAGGCTAAGTCCGCGCCGATCGCGACATGGGACAAAAAAACTGGCCAACTTGCTAATTCTCTAAGTCCGGTTATCTGCACAATCTGGCAACACTGTAGACTGCGGCACTTCCTGGAGGAAAACTTGTCCCATGATAGAGAAACCCTAGGCTGATTACGCCTGTGGTCTAGCGGTAGCGTGCATTGTTTCTGTTCATAATGTCAGTGGATCGAGAGCAGCTGGCATAAAATATTTTTATAGCCTCTTCTGTCTGAATGCTGAAGATGTGAATGTAATGGTAGTGCAGATTCAATCTATTTCACTTTCTGACACACCGATATCAAAAGTCTATCCAGTAACGATTTTGCGGCAGATTTCCAACAGACTGTCCTCCTCTGGACGCCATATGCGGCAAAGCTCCGGGATCCATTTGCTGGCTACTGACAGCGGCCGTGGCGACAGCAGCGGCGCTGCACTCCCCCGCTCTTTATCGAAAGCGCCTGCTACCGCTCATCGTTTTTGATGATTTAAAACGCTTTATTATTAAATGTTGCTCCACAGAAAATTTCTACAATTTCCATTCACGCTCAAATGTAATGGAGATAGACGCCTTGATTAGTAGGCGGGTATTATATTACATTAATCGGCAAGAGCTAAGTATGGCCCGAAATTAATTTTATAGACTGGGACGAAATTAAACCACCTCACCACATTCGATGAATTTATAAATGCTTCATACCTCGTTTCTTTTCCTTTCAAACTCAATTATTTGTGCAACTTTTGGTCAATGTTTGGATGTTTTCGTCAAGCCAGAGTGAGCGTCTGTAGTGTAAAGTGTACTACAGTTCTTGTTTCATTCCTTATGGTAAGTCTATGCGATAAACTGTGTGAATACCTTGCAATGCATGCTCTGTAGCAGTGCAGGAACACTGCACATTTGGAGTTCCATGTATGGGTTCATGAAGTATTTATTGTTGATCGGAAGTGATAGTTAAGGTCATCAGATTTAAACCAGAAAAATTTGTCGTTTTGAAGGTTTCAGAGAACGGAAAGGAATTGCTAACGCCGGTGTCAGAAAACGTATACAGTTAAATGCTATTGCAAAAATTTAGAAGAATGGAACTATATTAATCAACATGTGCACTTCATAAACAACCTTCTGACATGTTAGACCTATATGACGAACAAAGCTCAAATTTATATCGTTGACAGTCGGTCTGAATCTTTTCAGGACCTATTTTACAGTGAGGCACCTTGGCATTTGTAAAGCAGACATTCATGATATTAAGTTAATTTACTAAGTCAAAATCGGGCGAAGATTGATGTTTAAAGGCATTCTTCAGGTTTCGCATAAGGAATTTTTACTAGCAGTTTGCAACTCCATTAATTAAAATAGAAAATAAAAGGTTGTAGTCAGCGGCATCTACTGCGATTCGAACTGCTATGTCATGTAGTACGAGCACTGCAACGCACAAGGGAACCTCTGAGCTAACAACACACTGGCGGCAAGAGGCGGACTATAGTCACTGCGATGTTGCCTGAGCCTCAAAACGCAACCTTAAACACACAAACAGAGGAGGAAGAGATTACTGTTGTAACGTCCCGTCGACAACGATGTCATTAGAGACGGAGCACAAGCTCGTATTAGGGGGAAGGATGGGGAAGGAACTCTGCCATGCCCTTTCTAAAGAACCATCCTGGCATTCGCCTGAAGCGATTTAGGGAAATCACTGAAAACCTAAATCAGGATGGCCGGGCGCGGGATTGCGCCGTCGTCCTCCTGAATGCACACACAAACAGGTGTTACTTATGTGAAGAACGCCGTTCTTGGAGTCCAGAAATTAAATATACTTTCTAATTGTGTCATCTTACAGTGGATTATATCGTACGAGTCTTCGATGTGGAAAACAAATGTCAAGTGAATTTAGTGAGGTAATGCCGGCCTACACCCGGAAGTAAATGCACTATCAGAGTATTGACAAATACTTGCTACGATGCTGCCATTTCTTGGCTCTCTGACAAGGCAGCTCTTCAGCGAAATGCTTGCCGTGATTCTCCGATACGGTTCTTCAGAGTGGAGACGCGCGCGCACGTTTAGTTTTTATGCGACGTTCCCCCCTGATGGTTTCTGATGTGCCCTTGTGGGCTATGTATACATTTGAGACATTAAATTATCATTAATCTAGAATGATACAAGTTTCAGCTTCCAGTGTGGAAGAAGGCTGTTGACGCCGACATTATATCATTTCAACGTAGGGAAAGCAAAACGGATCATTCAATGTTTCTCATTCAACATAAAGCATGTGAGATAATTTTCCGTAATGTTCATAATCGTCTAAAAATACAAACAAAGTAAAAATGCACTGGAAGCTTATTCGAATTGAATATAATGTAAGATACCAAACACTTTGCACCTAGATGTCGAATTTGTCCACGTGCAATCTTTTGCAGCATACACATAGAATGTCATGATTACCACGAGAATGAAGAAATATGTTGGTAAGGATGGAAGCAAGAAGAGACGCAATCAACAAATATTCGATTCCTCATGGCATTCATTTCATTTGAAACGTAAGAAGAGGTAAAGCGGGAATTTACTTTCGTTAACATGAAAGATATGCCGCAGATATTGATAACGAGGAAGTCTGCGTCTTCATACGCTTCCTCCTTGAAATCTGTATGCTCTATTATATACTAAGTAGCCCGATCACTGTTTCAGTAATGTTACCCTCTTGTTTGACCCCGTAATGGTGAACAGATTCCAAATGCATGTCTCTGCATGAAAGTAGCTGTTCGAACCCTTCCTGGGTTGTTTTTTGTGTTTTATTGCTTGGAATTCCTGAAGCAGACCACTGTGCCTTCCCCCCTCGTGGGTTAGGTCTCAAAACTAAACCGCTTTTTATCCAATGGCATAATTTATTCAGACAGCATCAGCACAAGACTATCAAACAAAGCCTTCCATCTACAGTTGCAACACTCTAACCAGCACTGACCGAAGTGTAATCCACGGTCATGGTCCGAAATTAGCAGCTGTCTGCTACTGTGGCAAAGTACGTACTACACTTTCGATTCTGCAGCACCATTTTATCTGGTAACACTGTGTAGTTGCAGAGTTGTGCCAGCATGTCTATCCTCACATTGTCAACTTTATGTATCTCACTTCTCCTGTAGCGTAGATCATGAGGAGCCGAAGTAAATGGGTGTATTCTGCATGACGTAACATTCAGTATTCCCTTCTTTCATAGCCAATCTTCATGTGCATCGATACCAAATAGGAATGTGAAAACTCTTGCGAGTGAGAGAATGACAATAACAATCGTAACAAGGACAAGCAAATAATGAATGATTTTTATTCCAACGCAGAACGAGAATGGCTTTAAATATAAAAATCTATATCTATATCCATATCTATTGATCTTTGAGTTGGCACAATGCAAATATATTCTTAGCATTTAGTTATTGAATTTAGTTCTGGATGTTTGCAGAGAAAAGGAAAAGTCGGTACTTCTCGCTAGCGTAATATAGTGTGAACCAGCTACTACCCTTTCCTTAGAACACGACTCAGGCAGGTCCTCAAGTAGGTACCAAGGCACTGCTGCATTCTGTTTCCTGACATTGCTCTGGTGACGGTTAATGCAGATAGTTCCGATTATGAAATACAAAACTTATTGCAGGTTAGTTCCTAGGATAGTAACATTAAATTTGTGTTGTAGATGGCACATGAACATGACGACTATCCATATTACTCATCAATATAAAAAGACAATATTATGGGAATTTAGCAGGATTACTCAACATGAATTCTGAAATTGGGTGACTGACCGCACAGGTGCTAAACGTCGTCAAGAGTATACGATGTCCTAATCGCATTAAGAATATGAAGATCGTTTTCGACAGCTCGCAACTTTCACATTGCTATCTCCACCCTACTATAGACAGCCCTCGGTGGAGTTGCACTACGTTGCCGATGTAATGGAAGGCCTACAAACCGACAACAGACCACATATTGAAAAATACAAGCGAATTCTCTGGCAGCATAAGCTTATTGTAACTAATCTAAAAATTATTGGAGAGGAACATTGTCCTATTCAAAAAAAGTAAAATGTTACACACTGTTGACGTCAAACGGACATTATCTATGTCCTGTCTTGTGTCCTACTCATCTATAATATCAAGTGTACTATCAAAATGATTATATATAATTAAAATGAATATAATAGAGGGAAATATTCCACGTGGGAAAAATATATCTAAAAACAAAGATGATGTGACTTACCGAACGAAAGTGCTGGCAGGTCGATAGACACACAAACAAACACAAACATACACACAAAATTCTAGCTTTCGCAACCAATGGTTGCTTCATCAGGAAAGAGGGAAGGAGAGGGAAAGACGAAAGGCTGTGGGTTTTAAGGGAGAGGGTAAGGAGTCATTCCAATCCCGGGAGCGGAAAGACCTTAGGGGGAAAAAAGGACAGGTATACACTCGCGCGTGCACACACACACATATCCATCCGCACATACACAGACACAAGCACACATTTGTAAAGGCAAAGAGTTTTCTTTTTTTTTTAAGAAGGATTGAGAGGTAAGGCTGGAAGTTAGAAATTCCTGGAAAGTTTGGAGAGGGTGATTTTGAGGAAGAGGAGGTGGGTCCCACTGTGACGGAGGACGGAACTATTCCACGCAGGGTTCAATTTGGATAGTGTCTTGGGGAGTTGGATCATTAGGAGTAGGATTAGGATCATTTTTCTTCGTGGCAAAGTGATATTCCCAGCATAGAGTACGGGTGTAGGACAGTAAATCTTTGACAAGGGCTGTTTTGTTGAATCTGGGAGTGTGGCTGAAGGTGAGGCCTTTGGATAGGACAGAGGTTTCGGATTGGGAGAGAGGTTTGGAGGAAAGGTTAACTACTGAATTAGGGTGTTGTGGTTCCAGATTGTGTTGATTGGAATTTTGAGGTTTTGGGGGGAGTGGAGCTGGAAGTGGGAGATTGAGTAAATGGGAGAGACTGGGTCTGTGTGCAATGAGAGGAGTTTGAGGTTTGCTGGAAAGGTTGTGAAGGGTGAGTGAGTTGCCTTTCCGGAGGTGAGAAACCAGGAGATTGGATAGTTTTTTGAGGTGGAGGGTGGCATGCTGTTCTAATTTGCAGTTGGCCTGTAGGAGGATGCTCTGAACAGCCGTGTGGATGTGGGAGAGGAGAGACTGAGGACTTTTATTAAGGATAGGAGTTGATGGGTGTGTTCATTGGCTGAGTTGATGTGTAGGTGAAGGGTTAGGTGGGTGAGGGCAATGGATTGTTCAGTTTGGAACCGGTATAGGGACTGATGGAAAGAAGGGTTACAGCCAGAGAGGGGAACTTTAAGTGTGAGGCCTTTGGGGGTAATGCCAAATGTCAGACAAGCTTGAGAAAATAAAATATGGGAGTGTAATCTGGCTAGGGCGAAGGCATGTTTGCGGAGGGAATGTAAATAAAACTTAATGGGGTCGTTGTGGGGATGGTGTGAGGGTGACATGGTATTAGAAGGTGGAAAGCGTAACATGAGGCTGAAATGAAAATAAAAATATAAATATAAATATATGGGGAGAAATAAAGGTGAACTGGAAAGCAACTGGAGATCTGGTGTGAAAAAAGGCGAAAAAGTGTTGGTTATAGCTGGGCTTGTTGATCCTGTGGTGAACTTGGGTTGGTAGACAACGATGTGCACAAAGGTTAGGTGGTTGTGTTGCCGCCAAAACACGTTAAAGGGTGGAGCAATTCGGGAAAATTTCGAAAAAGCTGCGTGCAAATGTATTAAAAGGAGTGGTTTTGTGGTGGCAGATTGTGAAAATGAGGATAACAATTGTCTGATGAAGAAATAATGACGTTAAAACCTGTGGGAAGCGGCTAAAAACGATCAGTGATGTGGGAAAAACAGAAATGGAAAAAAAAGGCGAAAGTTATTAGAAATAGCCTAAATGGCTGTTTAATAGCTGAAAGGAACTGTTTGTGAACTGGAAACGGTGGACTTTATAGCAGTGGTAGTGTTGAAAGCGGAAAAAAAATTTTAGTTACGGTTTGGAAGTGGGTTACGTATTATTGAGTATACATAGGCAGGATAAAATTGTATGGTAGATTTGGTAATGAGGAGAAAGTGAATACAAAGTGAAACTACTTGCAAAAACAGAAAGAGAAAATAAGATGACAGGAAAGATTTCGAAATGCAACAGTGACAATAACAAACGTAATTGTTGGGTTCAAATTAATGATATGAATATAATAGAGGGAAACATTCCACGTGGGAAAATATATCTAAAAACAAAGATGATGAGACTTACCAAACGAAAGTGCAGGCAGGTCGATAGACACACAAAGAAACACAAACATACACACAAAATTTAAGCTTTCGCAACCAACGGTTGCTTCGTCAGGAAAGAGGGAAGGAGAGGGAAAGACGAAAGGATGTGGGTTTTAAAGGAGAGGGTAAGGCGTCATTCCAATCCCGGGAGCGGAAAGACTTACCTTAGGGGGAAGAAAGGACAGGTGTACACACACACACACACACACACACACACACACACACACACACACACACACACACACATATCCATCCGCACATACACAGACACAAGTAGACATTTGTAAAGGCAAAGAGAAAACTCTTGTCTGTGTATGTGCGGATGGATATGTGTGTGTGTGCGCGCGCGCGCGCGAGTGTATACCTGTCTTTTTTCCCCCCCTAAGGTAAGTCTTTCCGCTCCCGGGATTGGAATGACTCCTTACCCTCTCCCTTAAAAGGCACATCCTTTCGTCTTTCCCTCTCCTTCCCTCTTTCCTGACGAAGCAACCGTTGGTTGCGAAAGCTTGAATTTTGTGTGTGTGTTTGTGTTTGTCTGTGTGTCTATCGACCTGCCAGCACTTTCGTTTGGTGAATCACATCATCTTTGTTTTTAGATATATTTTTCCCACGTGGAATGTTTCCCTCTATTATATTCATATTAATTATATATAATCATTTTGATAGTACACTTGATATTATAGATGAGTGGGACACAAGACAGGACATAGATAATGTCCGTTTGACGTCAACAGTGTCTAACATTTTACTTTTTTTGAAAAGGACAATGTTCCTCTCCAATAATTTTTAGATTAGTTACAATAAGCTTACACTGCAAGAGAATTCACTTGTATTTTTCAATATGTGGTCTGTTGTCGGTTTGAAGGCCTTCCATTACATCAGCAACGTAGTGCAACTCCACCGAGGGCTGTCTGTAGTAGGGTGGAGATAGCAATGTGAAAGTTGCGAGCTGTCGAAGACTATCTTCATATTCTTAATGCGATTAGGACATCGTATACTCTTGATGACGTTTAGCACCTGTGCGGTCAGTCACCCAATTTCAGAATTCATGTTGAGTAATCCTGCTAAATTCCCATAATATTGTCTTTTTATATTGATGAGTAATATGGATAGTCGTCATGTTCATGTGCCATCTACAACACAAATTTAATGTTACTATCCTAGGAACTAACCTGCAATAAGTTTTGTATTTCATAATCGGAACTATCTGCATTAACCGTCACCAGAGCAATGTCAGGAAACAGAATGCAGCAGTGCCTTGGTACCTACTTGAGGACCTGCCTGAGTCGTGTTCTAAGGAAAGGGTAGTTGCTGGTTCACATTCTATTACACTAGCGAGGAGTACCGAATTTTCCTTTTCTCTGCAAACATCCAGAACCAAATTCAGTAACTAAATGCTAAGAATATATTTGCATTGTGCCAACTCAAAGATCAATAGATATGGATATAGATATAGATTTTTATATTTAAAGCCATTCTCGTTCTGCGTTGGAATAAACATCATTCATTATTTGCTTGTTCTTGTTACGATTGTAATTGTCATTCTCTCACTCGCAAGAGTTTTCACATTCCTATTTGGTATCGATGCACATGAAGATTGGCTATGAAAGAAGGGAATACTGAATGTTACGTCATGCAGAATACACCCATTTACTTCGGCTCCTCATGATCTACGCTACAGGAGAAGTGAGATACATAAAGTTGACAATGTGAGGATAGACATGCTGGCACAACTCTGCAACTACACAGTGTTACCAGATAAAATGGTGCTGCAGAATCGAAAGTGTAGTACGTACTTTGCCACAGTAGCAGACAGCTGCTAATTTCGGACCATGACCGTGGATTACACTTCGGTCAGTGCTGGTTAGAGTGTTGCAACTGTAGATGGAAGGCTTTGTTTGATAGTCTTGTGCTGATGCTGTCTGAATAAATTATGCCATTGGATAAAAAGCGGTTTAGTTTTGAGACCTAACCCACGAGGGGGGAAGGCACAGTGGTCTGCTTCAGGAATTCCAAGCAATAAAACACAAAAAACAACCCAGGAAGGGTTCGAACAACTACTTTCATGCAGAGACATGCATTTGGAATCTGTTCACCATTACGGGGTCAAACAAGAGGGTAACATTACTGAAACAGTGATCGGGCTACTTAGTATATAATAGAGCATACAGATTTCAAGGAGGAAGCGTATGAAGACGCAGACTTCCTCGTTATCAATATCTGCGGCATATCTTTCGTGTTAACGAAAGTAAATTCCCGCTTTACCTCTTCTTACGTCTCAAATGAAATGAATGCCATGAGGAATCGAATATTTGTTGATTGCGTCTCTTCTTGCTTCCATCCTTACCAACATATTTCTTCATTCTCGTGGTAATCATGACATTCTATGTGTATGCTGCAAAAGATTGCACGTGGACAAATTCAACATCGAGGTGCAAAGCGTTTGGTATCTTACATTATATTTAATTCGAATAAGCTTCCAGTGTATTTTTACTTCGTTCGTATTTTTAGATGATTATGAACTTTACGGAAAATTATCTCACATGCTTTATGTTGAATGAGAAACATTGAATGATCCGTTTTGCTTTCCCTACGTTGAAATGATATAATGTCGGCGTCAACAGCCTTCTTCCACGCTGGAAGCTGAAACTTGTATCATTCTAGATTAATGATAATTTAATGTCTCAAATGTATACATAGCCCACAAGACGACATCAGAAACCATCAGGGGAGAACGCTGCATAAAAACTAAACGTGTGCGCGCGTCTCCACTCTGAAGAACCGTATCGGAGAATCACGGCAAGCATTTCGCTGAAGAGCTGCCTCGTCAGAGAGCCAAGAAATGGCAGCATCGTAGCAAGTATTTGTCAATACTCTGATAGTGCATTTACTTCCGGGTGTACGCCGGCATTACCTCACTAAATTCACTTGACATTTGTTTTCCACATCGAAGACTCGTACGATATAATCCACTGTAAGATGACACAATTAGAAAGTATATTTAATTTCTGGACTCCAAGAACGGCGTTCTTCACATAAGTAACACCTGTTTGTGTGTGCATTCAGGAGGACGACGGCGCAATCCCGCGCCCGGCCATCCTGATTTAGGTTTTCAGTGATTTCCCTAAATCGCTTCAGGCGAATGCCAGGATGGTTCTTTAGGAAGGGCATGGCCGAGTTCCTTCCCCATCCTTCCCCCTAATACGAGCTTGTGCTCCGTCTCTAATGACATCGTTGTCGACGGGACGTTACAACAGTAATCTCTTCCTCCTCTGTTTGTGTGTTTAAGGTTGCGTTTTGAGGCTCAGGCAACATCGCAGTGACTATAGTCCGCCTCTTGCCGCCAGTGTGTTGTTAGCTCAGAGGTTCCCTTGTGCGTTGCAGTGCTCGTACTATATGACATAGCAGTTCGAATCGCAGTAGAAGCCGCTGACTACAACCTTTTATTTTCCATTTTAATTAATGGAGTTGCAAACTGCTAGTAAAAATTCCTTATGCGAAACCTGAAGAATGCCTTTAAACATCAATCTTCGCCCGATTTTGACTTAGTAAATTAACTTAATATCATGAATGTCTGCTTTACAAATGCCAAGGTGCCTCACTGTAAAATAGGTCCTGAAAAGATTCAAACCGACTGTCAACGATATAAATTTGAGCTTTGTTCGTCATATAGGTCTAACATGTCAGAAGGTTGTTTATGAAGTGCACATGTTGATTAATATAGTTCCCTTCTTCTAAATTTTTGCAATAGCATTTAACTGTATACGTTTTCTGACACCGGCGTTAGCAATTCCTTTCCGTTCTCTGAAACCTTCAAAACGACAAATTTTTCTGGTTTAAATCTGATGACCTTAACTATCACTTCCGATCAACAATAAATACTTCATGAACCCATACATGGAACTCCAAATGTGCAGTGTTCCTGCACTGCTACAGAGCATGCATTGCAAGGTATTCACACAGTTTATCGCATAGACTTACCATAAGGAATGAAACAAGAACTGTAGTACACTTTACACCACAGACGCTCACTCTGGCTTGACGAAAACATCCAAACATTGACCAAAAGCTGCACAAATAATTGAGTTTGAAAGGAAAAGAAACGAGGTAGGACGCATTTATAAATTCATGGAATGTGGTGAGGTGGTTTAATTTCGTCCCAGTCTATAAAATTAATTTCGGGCCATACTCAGCTCTTGCCGATTAATGTAATATAATACCCGCCTACTAATCAAGGCGTCTATCTCCATTACATTTGAGCATGAATGGAAATTGTAGAAATTTTCTGTGGAGCAACATTTAATAATAAAGCGTTTTAAATCATCAAAAGCGATGAGCGGTAGCAGGCGCTTTCGATAAAGAACGGGGGAATGCAGCGCCACTGCTGTCGCCACGGCCGCTGCCAGTAGCCAGCAAATGGATCCCGGAGCTTTGCCGCATACGGCGTCCAGAGGAGGACAGTCTGCAGGAAATCTGCCGCAAAATCGTTACTGGATAGAATTTTGATATCGGTGTGTCAGAAAGTGAAATAGATTGAATCTGCACTACCATTACATTCACATCTTCAGCATTCAGACAGAAGAGGCTATAAAAATATTTTATGCCAGCTGCTCTCGATCCACTGACATTATGAACAGAAACAATGCACGCTACCGCTAGACCACAGGCGTAATCAGCCTAGGGTTTCTCTATCATGGGACAAGTTTTCCTCCAGGAAGTGCCGCAGTCTACAGTGTTGCCAGATTGTGCAGATAACCGGACTTAGAGAATCAGCAAGTTGGCCAGTTTTTTTTGTCCCATGTCGCGATCGGCGCGGACTTAGCCTCTGAAGCGGCCAGCCGCCGGTCGAATTTTATGTCAAAGAGTGTACATGATGACAATAGACAGGGAAGGGAAACTTCCACAGAAGTAATAAAAAAGCTGTAAACTGCAGTACACACGCAACAGGAACAATGTTTTTTTACAACAGATCCACATGATCTTAAGATAGCTAATCTAAATACCTTAAAGAATAAACTGAAGCATTTAGTAACAAAGAAATACTGTAAGTCTCCTTGTAAAGGTATTAGTGCATATAGCATTAAGTTTGTTTTTGTAAAAAAAAAAAGTGATAATTTTCAATCTTCACTTTTTATATCAATTTATGCATTTATCTTTCATTGCTGAGAGAAGTGCAATAATTAGTACAACCTTGTATCTCAATGTACATGTGAACTACAACCATGACATGCCTGAGACCTGATTGTTATACAGACAGCAAATAAATAAACAAAATAAATAAGTAATGGTAATCATACCTCCCTGAATACATGTGAACAGAATTTTTCCATGTCACTTCCCTCCATGAGATAAATATTTCTTACAACAGAGAGCTGAACTGCAATGTTGTATTCAGAATGCAATATATTTTTCACTAGTGAACACGCAGTACCATGTTTCTCATAAATGAAGTAGCTGAATACAGATTCCAACAACGGTTTTACAGGGAAACATCCAGAGGACAGTTTCTGTATAACCCTGTAATTAAAGAAATTTTATATGTTGTTACACAGCACGAAAATATAAGAACAAACTGTATAAACAACATGCCTAAAACATAAGGGAAATTAGTGTTACCCTAAGATCAATTCTAATATTTTGTTAACCACAAAGAAAACAACTTCACTTAATAGCACTGGCTTTACTGCTTATAATTCATTTATACTACAATGAGTCTTCCTAAAATCAAATGAAGTTAAGAACTGTACAGTTACCACCAGACATTCTGCTTTAACAGAACAATCAATAAATGGAAAATCTGGGATGGAACAACAATATGAATTAGGATAGATAGCTACTCACCATGAAGATGATATGTTGAATTGCAGACAGGCACGACGAAAATACTGTTACACATAAGCTTTCGGCCAAACCCTTCTTCAGAAAGAAAAACATTTGCACTTTCACACAAGCAAGCACTCCAGCCAGACTGCAACTGATACGCATCAAACAGGAGCAACAATCTGGAGTGGATCAGGGAAGGGAGAGGGACAACAGAGTATAGGTGTGGGAAGAGCAATCAGCAGTGGCTGACAGAGCGTGCATGGACTAGATGTGGTAGGACAGGACTGCCAGGTGCAGTGTCAAGAGGCTATGGGGAAGTGACAGGGTGGAAAACAGAGAGTACAAAGGAGACGAGCAGAGAAGGGAAAAAGAGTGGTGAGTGCACCAGCAGAGAGCAGCACACAACGAGGGTGGGGGGAGGAAAACTATGAGGAGGAGACAGGAGACAGGACAGAGGACGTGGAAATAATTGGGTGGAGGGTGTGGGGACAGTAGGTTCCTGTAGGTTGAGGTTGGGATGATTTCAGGATTGATGAACATGTTTTAAGGATAACTCCCATCTGAGCAGTTCAGAAAAGTTGGTAGTGGAGAGGAGGATCAAGACGACCTGGTTGTGAAGCTGCCACTGAAATCAAGCATGTTATGATCAGCTGCATGTTGTCCCACAGGGTGGGACACTTTGCTCTTAGCCAGAGTTTGGCGGTGACCATTCATCATGGTGGAAAGCTGGTTGATAGTCATAAAAATATAGAAAGGTTGGTGGGTTGGTTTGTGGGATTAAAGGGACCAGACTGCTACGGTCATTGGTCCCTTTTTCTAAAACTTAAGAACACCTACACAGAATTTAAAAAAACAATGGAAAAGACGACAGACGACACAGGACAAGAAAGACTTAGACAGAGACCAGACAAAAGGAATTAAAAGCACACAGAGGGTGACAGTGGTTGGCCGACCATAGAAACTAAAAGGGAAAAGCCAACCACCAAGAGACACATTAAAAACTCAGTCCTAAACCGTAAGCCAAAGGCCAGACTCAACACAAAAAAGGACAAACACTTAGATTAAGTGATAAAAGCCCCCTGCCTGAATAAAATGCAAAACTAAGCCTGCCATGGCATTGTCATCTGTTAAAAGGGCAGGGAGCGTATCAGGCAGCGCAAATGTCTGCCTGAGCACCGCTAAAAGGGTACAGGCCAACAAAATGTGGACCACAGTCAAAGCCGCCCCGCAGCGACATAGAGGCATGTCCTCACGGCTCGTAAATATCTGTGCGTCAGCCGGGTGTGGCCAATGTGGAGCCGACAAAGGACAACAGAGTCCCTGCGAGTGGCTCGCATGGATGACCGCCACACAGTTGTCGTCTCCTTGATAGCAAGGAGTTTATTGAGTGTGGTCAGATCGCACCATTCAGTGCCCCAAAGCGCGAAAACTTTGCGGCGTAAGACTGCCCGCAAATCAGTCTCCGGGAGGCCAATGTCCAGAGTTTGTTCACTGGTGGCCTGTTCGGCCAGGCGGTCAATATGTTCATTGCCCGGGATGCCGACATGACCAGGGGTCCACACAAAGACCATAGAGCAGCCACAACGGGCAAGAGTATGGAGGGACTGCTGGACAGCCGTCACCAGACGAGAGAGAGAGGGAAGCCCTGGTCAATAGCTCGTAAACTGCTCAGGGAGTCGCTACAGATAATGAAGGACTCACCTGAGCAGGAGCAGATATACTCTAGGGCACGAAAGATGGCGACCAGCTCAACAGTGAAAATGCTGCAACCAGCTGGCAATGAGCATTGTTCGTAATGGTCCCCTAGAGTGAGAGCATAACCGACATGACCAGCAACCATCAAACCGACAGTGTAAACAACGCCAGAGCCCTGATACGTGGCAAGGATGGAAAGAAAGCGGCGGCAGAAGGCTTCTAGAGGAAGTGAGTCCTTCAGGCTCTGTGGCAAATCAAGCCGAAGGCAAGGGCGGGGCACACACCATGGGGGTGTACGCAGGGGGCCCCGGAAAGGAGGTGGAAGAGAAAAAACCTGAAGCCCGGAGAGAAGCTCTCTGACGCAGACCGTGATCGTACAACCCGACCAGGGCCGACGTTCTGGGAGATGGACGACCAACTGAGGGAACAGCAGACAATAATTTGGATGCCCGGGTATGCTACAAATAGGTGTAGCATAAGCGGCCAGTAAACGTTGACGCTGTAACTGCAGTGGACGGACACCTGCCTCCACAAGTATGCTGTTCACAGGGCTGGTCCGGAAAGCGCCAGTGGCAAGTCGAATTCCGCTGTGAACGATTGGGTCCAGCACTCGCAATGCAGAAGGGGATGCTGAACCATAAGCCAGGCTCCCATAATCCAGACGGGACTGGATTAACACCTGGTAGAGCCGTAAGAGGGTAGATCGGTCGGCACCCCAGCTGGTGTGGCTCAAGCATCGCAGAGCATTAAGATGCCGCCAACACAACTGTTTAAGCTACCGAATATGTGGAAGCCAAGTCAACGGGACATCAAAACCACACCCAGAAACCAATGTGTCTTCACCACAGCAAGAGGTTTGCCGTCAAGATAAAGCCGCGGCTCAGGGTGAACAGTGCATCGCCAGCAGAAACGCATAACGCAGGTCTTGGCAGCCGAAAACTGGAAGCCATGCGCTACAGCCCAAGACTGCGCCTTGCGGATAGCGCCCTGCAGCTGACGTTCAGCAGCTGCAGTGCTAATGGAGCTATAGTAGAGGCACTAGTCGTCAGCATACAAGGAAGCTGAGACAGACATTCCCACCGCCGCAGCGAGCCTGTTAATTGCAATTAAAAACAGGAGATACTTAAGACAGACCCCTGCGGTATCCCGTTCTCCTGAACTCGGAGGAACTATGGAAGGCCGCGACTTGCACGCGGAAGGTACGATGCGACAGAAAATTTCGTATGAAAATCGGCAGCGGACCCCGAAGACCCCAAGCATGAAGTGTAGAGATGGCACCATGTCGTATCGTACGCCTTCCGCATGTCAAAAAAGACAGCGACGAGGTCTGACAGCGGGCAAAGGCCGTACGGATGGCTGACTCCAGGCTCACCAGACTGTCGGCGGCAGAGCGGCCTTTACGGAACCCACCCTGAGACTAGAAGAGACTGAGCTAGAAGGGCCCGAGACTCGAGTACCCAACTCAACCGCCGACTCACCATGCGTTCAAGCAACTTGCAAAGAACGCTGGTAAGGCTAATGGGGCGGTAGCTGTCCACCTCCAATGAGTTCTTGCCAGGTTTCAAAATGGGGATAACAATGCTTTCTCGCCATTGTGACGGAAACTCACCCTCGACTCAGATACGGTTGTAAAGGCTGAGGAGGCGTCGCTGGCAGTCCACTGAGAGGTGTTTCAGCATCTGACAGTGGATGTGATCTGGCCCAGAAGCTGTACCAGGGCAAGCAGCTAGGGCACTGTGGAGTTCCCAATTACTGAATGGAACATTGAAGGATTCAGGATGGCAGGTGGGAAATGAAAGGCTCCGAGGTTCCACCCGGTCTTTAATGGAGCGGAAAGCCAGTGAGTAATTCGCAGAAGCGGAACTCTGAGCAAAATGCTCTACCAAGCAGTTTGCAATTACTTCGGAGTCAGTAAAAACTGCTCTACTCAGAGTGCAGGGACGCTGACAGGGGTCCGATAGCCATAGAGGTGCCTAATCTTGGCCCAAACCTGCAATGGAGAGATATAGAGGCCAATGGTGGAGACATACCGTTCCTAGCACTCCTGCTTGTGTTGGGGAATAAGGCGGTGGGCCCGTGCACACAGTCGTTTAAAGGCGATGAGGTATTCTATTGAGGGATGTCACTTGTGACGCAGGAGCGCCCGCCGGCGATCTTTAATCGCCTCGGCGATCGCAGGTGACCACCAAGGCACAGTCCACCACCGAGGGGACCCAGAAGAACGGGGAATGGCAGATTCTGCAGCAGTATCGATGCCAGTGGTGACCAAGTGAATCACTGCATCAATGGCTTCATTAGAAAGAGGTGCAATAGCGGCCATGGAGGAGAACGAGTCCCAGTCAGCCTTATTCATAGCCCATCTGCAAGGGCGCCCAGAAGAGAGATGCTGTGGCAGTGACAGAAAGTGGTCACTACCACACAGGTCGTCATGCACACACTGTTGGACAGATGGTAAGAGGCTAGGGCTGCAGATCGAAAGGTCGATGGCGGAGTACGTGCCATGTGCCACACTGAAACGTGTGAAGGCACCATCATTTAAAATGGAAAGATCGAGCTGTGTCAATACATGCTCAACGGTGGCACCTCAACCTGTTGCCACTGACCCACCCCACAGAGGGTTACAGGCGTTGAAGTCGCCCGGTAACAGGAAAGGTGGCGGCAATTGGGCTATCAGCGCAGCCAAGACACGCTGCGGGACATCACCATCCAGTGGAAGATAGAGACTGCAGACAGTAACAGTCTGTGGCATCCACACCCGAACAGCGACAGCCTCCAAAGGTGTTTGTAGAGGGACAGACTCGCTGTGAAGAGAGTGAAGGACATAGATGCAGACGCCACCAGATATCCTTTCATAAGCTGCCTGGTTCTTATAATAACCCCGATAGCCACGGAGGGCGGGGGTTCGCATCGCTGGAAACCAAGTTTCTTGAAGAGCAATGCAGAAGAAAGGGTGAAGGCTGAGAAGTTGTAGGAGCTCAGCAAGATGGTGGAAGAAACCGCCACAGTTCCACTGGAGGAGGACATTGTCCATGGCTGAGAAAGGCGTGAAAGGACTGGGGAGGCAGATTACACCGCTGGGTCACTTGCTGCCACCGGTTCAGTACCTGCGCGAGTGACATCCATTGCGTCCGAGGGTCCAGCGAGATCCAGGTCTTCAGAAGACGCCAGAATCTCTACCTCATCCTGACGCTAAGCTTGTAGGAAGCGGTGGGACAGGTGCCACTGCAATGTCGGGATTTTTGGGAACCTTTTTCTTTTTCTGCTTCTCGCATTTTGCCTACGGTGGTTCAAGCTGGGAGGGCTTCACTGGGTCAGTCTCAGGGACAGACGACGACCGTGAGGCCCTACAACCAGTGACCGGTGGTTGTTTCAGCCACTTGTGGGTGTCCGCTTTTCTGCTAGACCGAACTTGCTAAGGGAGGTCCCCAACGGACCCATTCCTGGCGAGAGGAGCCTAAGAAGTCTTATGCTTCTCCGGTTGGGAAGTGGGAACTGATGCCCCGATGGGTGGGTGGGTGAGGCGGGGGGTGTTGCTCCTTAAGTAGATGGAGCAGGAGCAACAGGGAGTGAAGTGACCCCCAACAATCAAGGGGGCTGGTGGATGCTGACAGATCATAGAGCCAACCGTACGTGACGATACGGGAGATGGGAGAACCATTGTTGCAGCAGTAGCATAGGTTGACGTCATTGGCACAGGATGTAGCCTCTCATATTTCTGCTTGGCCTCAGTGTAGGTCAGACGGTCCAGGGTCTTATATTCCACGATCTTCCATTCTTTCTGGAATACCCGGCAGTCCGGCGAGCAGGGGGAATGGTGTTCTCCGCAGTTAACACAGATGGGAGGCGGGGCACATGGAGTATTGGGATGCAAAGGGCGTCCACAATCTCGGCACGTGATGCCGGAAGTACATCGGGATGACATATCCCCTAACTTCCAGCATTTAAAACACCACATCGAAGGAGGGATATGGCTTCACATCACAGCGGTAAACCATCACCTTGAGCTTTTCGGGTAAGACATCACTCTCGAAGGCCAAGATGAAGGCACCGGTGGCTACCTGATTATCCCTCGGACCCCGTTGGACGCGCCAGATGAAATGAACACCTCGTCGTTCTAAGTTGGCGCGTAGTTCATTGTCTGACTGCACAAGTAGATCCCTGTGGAATATAATACCCTGGACCATGTTTAGACTCTTATCGGATGAGATGGTAACTGAAACATCCCCCCAACTTGTCACAAGTGAGGAACCTCCGTTACTGGGCAGAGGATGCTGTTTTGGTTAGAATTGAACCAGAGCACATTTTGGACAAGCCCTCCACCTCCCCGAACTAGTCCTCTATATGCTCCACAAAAAACTGAGGCTTGGTCGGCATAAATGATTCACCATCAACTCATGTACAGACGAGGTACCGGAGTGAATAATCTGCACTGCTGTCTTTCGCCATACGTTCCTCCCATGGAGTGGCCAGGGAGGGAAATGATCTCAGATCATATTTCTTGCCATTGAGGTTAGACCTCGATCGCTTAGAGACTGCTGGTGGAGGCCCACAAGTAAGAGATGATATACCACGCTTCATTGCGGGTCACCCGCCCTGATGCCACCCACTCCGACCAGGGGCTCTCCCCACAGGCACCACCCAGCCACAGCAAAGACCACCTGGCAGGATGGCCTTTGCCGGGAGTCCTGATGCCCCAGAGGGATAGGCACCTACTCCTTGGCATATGTGGGGAGGTAGCAGCTCAGGCATCAGCAGTGCAATCCCTGTGTAGTCAGGGGGCTACCACCAAGAGGGTACACGACGACGCCACCACAACGGACTGACTACCGTGCTGGATGTCGGGTGTCAAATAACCATGTATATCATGAGGGCAAAGATGGAAGCGCACAATGGAGGGAATGTATGCTACCCGGAACACACTGCAGCTGATGTGGCCGGAAGCTCGGTGTAAGTCCAACTCCATGACAATATCGGGTGTGCCAGATCTTAGGACAAGATGGATATAGAAAGCACCACGTAAGGTGTCCTTCCCCAAATGGTACGCACTAATGGAAAATTTTGAAATAGAGTGGTCAAACCCCTTAGGGGACCATCACATTAAAGACCGAAACAGTTGGGACTCCTTTTAGTCGCCTCTTACGACAGGCAGGAATACCGCAGGCCTATTCTTACCCCTAAACCCACAGGGGTGAAAATATAGAAAGCCAAGCAATGATTGCAGCAGAGCTGGTACATGATATGCCTGCTTTCTAAGTTGACCCGGGGTAGGTTAAGCTTTTGACAGGACTGGAACAGGTGCTGAGTGGGTGAACTGGGCAAGTCTTTCGTCTAGCTCTTGTTGTGACTTGGCAAGACAGCCAAGTCACTATGCGAGGAAGCCGAAATGCATGCGTTTATGCTCACGCAGACTGGCGTGAGGTCTGAACATTACAAGGAATTAGAGTAACCAAAAATAGTACATAGCTTCTGGAATACTTAACTTTAATTCATAATTGTAGAACATCGCTCTTGATGATACAGAAGTATAATAGCAATATAACAAAGGATAATGGCGCCTTGCTAGGTCGTAGCAAATGGCTTAGCTGAAGGCTATGCTAACTATCGTCTCGGGCAATGAGAGCTTATTTGTCAGTCATCCATCTCTGGCAAAGTCGGCTGTACAACTGGGGTGAGTGCCAGTACGTCTCTCTAGACCTGCCGTGTGGTGGCGCTCGGTCTGCTATCACTGACAGTGGCGACATGCGGGTCCGATGTATACTAATGGACCGCGGCCGAATTAAAAGCTACCACCTAGCAAGTGTGGTGTCTGGCGGTGACACCACAGCTCTTCCACAGGGATGTGATCCCTGTGGAAAGGGATTGTGATTGGAAGGGGAAGTAGCTTAGAAAAAGTAGTTGTTTGTTAGGACATAGATAGTAAGGTGTCCTGTGACACTACCTCATTCTTCATACACCTCCCCTCTACAATCACCTTTTCTGAACTGCACAGAAGGGAGGTATCCACAAAACACATTCTCTGCAGGTACTCTATTGCTCCTTCACCCTCCACCCAACAGTTTCTGCCCCCTGTTCTGTCATCTCACAATTCAACTACCATCACCCTCATTGTGCACTGCTTGGTGCAGTGCATCCACCAGTCTTTCTCCCTTCTCTTCAGCTCTTCTTTCCACTCTCCATCCCCCACCCCCATACTCTTATTCCCTCATGGTTTCCTGACACTGCGTCAGGCAGCACTGTCCTGCTACCATTAGTCCCTGAGCGCACCACCCAGCAGCACTTATTCCTCGTCCCTGACCTGTTCCCTGCTTTCCCTCAATCTTCCCTGCCCCACTCCGAATTACTGCTCTCTTTGACCCGTTTCAGTTACATTCTGTACAGAGCCGCCAGAGAAAGCCGTCGTGTGTGAGGTGTGCTTGCTTGTGTGAATGTATGTGCATTTTCTTTTGTGAAGAAGGCTCTGGCACAAAACTTCTATCAACAGTGTTTTTGTCACATCTGTCTGCAACTCAATGTCATCTTTATGGTGAGTAGCAATCTATTCTTTTCATAATATTGTCTGAATTACGATAGAGTGCCACTCACCATGTACAAGAAGCATGGGGTGGCAAACAAGAACATCTAAAAATAGACTATGTGATGTTAATCGGCAGCTTAGTAGTTACATGGTGGACTATGGATCCACATATCTGCGATTGAATGCCTGGTAAGTACTGAGGATTCTTTTTATCCCCCCCCCCCCTTTTTTTTTTTTACAGGGTGATAGTCTCTTTATCACTGAATGACAATGGCCTTAAAATGTATTAACTATTAGAAGATTAGTTTGCATAGGAACCCACCTAAATCCATTGCCAACTATCTGTTACATGTACGTTTGCATCATGCTCAGCAAACAGCTGAAAGCCTATTGTGATAAGATGCCACACTTGGCATCGGTTTGCATTTGATGTAAACCTGGCTGCAACACTCAATGGCAAACACCAGGTGCGGATCAATTACCAGCTGCCAAATGACTACTGATCATAAGGAAAATATGGCTGTATTAAGTCTGAAATCCTACTGCCGGAAATGCTGCTTGCTCTTTTCCTAACTTTCTAGGCCACTATGGTGGACAGAATTTAGTGTTCAAGAGCCTTAAGCACTAACAATTACATCTACTTCTTTATTTATTTATGTATTTATTTGTTTATTTTTGTTTTACATTTTATTTATTTATGTTTTATTTTTGTATACTCTGACTATTCCGATGTTTGTGCCGAGGACGATAATTAATTCCAATGAGCTCACTGGGTATTCACTGAAAGAGTGAGCCAATTCTTGGACTTAAGTGATAAACAATTTAAGTTGACATTTTGTTCTGACAAAAACACTGTGCAGCAATTAGAATAAGACCAAGAGAACATCTGCTGAAACTGACTGAAAGAAATCAGCCTCTGATACCAATATGCAAGATACTATTAAAATTACAATTTTATGCTACAGAATGATTTCCAGAAACAAATAGAAAGAGTACTCCTCCTGCTTGTTTTACTCCATCTTCAGAACACGAAACCTCCATATATAAATACTGTGTATTTATGATGTACAATTAATTCCTGAAAGTGAAGTGCAACCATCATATAAATAGCCAATTAGTGGTGATGTCAAGTGTGTCTCCTACTAATTTAGATCATAACTGATCATCATTCAGTTAATCAAAATTTAGTGTTCCACAACAATGCAAATTTGTGAACTGGGTTCATATTCGATCTAAGGCGAAATTTGATGTTCAGTCAGTGACATCAATACAAACATCCTTTAGCTGTTACATTAATATATGAAATTCCTATGACATTTTAGACAAATGTCACGTCATCAAAGTGATCTCTCATTTACACATAGTATACATTTCCATTTCTTAATGTTATATTTGTACTGAAAACAAATATTTTGACATCTGAGAGCTGACACAAATAATATTCCTGCTAGCTATATGAAGTGCTAGACTATGTGCAAAGATAGACAAATGAAAATTTATATAAAATGTTTCTGAAATAATCAATCTTTCAGGCAAGGACAAAACAAACATAAATTACAACATTCTCTCTCTCTCTCTCTCTCTCTCTCTGTCTGTCTGTCTGTCTGTCTGTCTGTGCATGCGCGCGCACGTGCAGGTGTGTACGCGTGTATGTGCAGGTGTGTGCGCACGTACACGTGCGCGCGCTCCTGTATGTGCAGGTGTGTGCGCACGTACACGCGCGCGCGTACGTGCATGCGCGTGTGTGTGCAGGTGTGTGTGTGTGTGTGTGTGTGTGTGTGTGTGTGTGTGTGTGTGTGTGTGTACGCGCACGTGCGCACGTGTGCGTGTGGGCAGCACAAATGCATGCCATTAATACTCACTTATCGAAGAGTTCTTGCTCTTCCATTTGACCTATGTCTTGCCACTCAAGCTTATCTTCCCCATGGAACAAGTTCTTCACTATTTTGCCCAATATTGGATAATCAAGTAATGGTCTCTCTTCTGAAAGATTCAATCCCTTCTGTTGTGGAACACTGGCATCCTCAACACTGACATGTGCTAGTGTCAGTGAACTATGGTCTTCAATGGTATTTCTCTTGACATTTGTTTGTTCATGTTCATCTTCATCATTAAAATGTGACTGATTATCTGAAATTTTCTGTTTCTGTTCATCAACAGGTAGCTCCTTAATTATGGCAATTAAAAATTCTTTGTATAAAGAACCTGAAGCAGGAAAAAAAAAGAAATGAGATGTTTTAAGAACAAGTATTTCCTTCTTCGAACTATAGGTTGGAACAAAAGCATGTACTACACTTCTAATAAACAGGTTGAGTCAAAAAGGAGTTTACAGCTTTGGAATGATATAGAAAGTTATTGAGATAACTCACAGAGTTGATAGATGTGTAATTTTGTAGCAAACAACCTCAAGTTTCACATAAAAGTGTCAAGTGTCATTTTGGTTCAATGTGACTACCATTTGAGATGCAGAAAACATCACACTGGTAACTAATTTCTTCCCACACTCGTTGCAGCAAATCAGGCGTAACTTTTACAACAGCAGTGTAGATTTGATTTTTCAGATTGGCTAAACTGTTTGGTGGGGGAAGAACATACATAGTTTTTTTAATGAAACCCCAGAGAAAGAAACCCAGTGGGGTCAAGTCTGGGGAGCAAGGTGGCCTTTCACAGCCAATCTACTGGCCTGGAAAGTGCTGGTTTATCATGTCACAGCGAACGACCTGTCTCAACAAGGATCTTCTGCCAAGCGTAAATTGTAGGTCTGCTTGGATGTTCTTTAGCATATTTACTGCAAAATTTACAATGAACAGTTGTTTCACAGTTCGTTTCATGAAACCAAAATACATAGTGAGCAGACTCCACACCAGTGATAATATCCATTTTAACAGTGCACTACATTGGCACTCCTGCTGGTAGAATGGAATATCAATGCACTACATTAGTCAAAATTGCTACAAAATGACACAGCTGCCAATTCTGTAAGTTATCTCCATACATTTCCACATCATGCCAAAGTTGAAAAGTCCTTTCTGACTTACTGTGCACACAGGCTTGATCAAGGTCCAAATGGTGTGATTCGTTGTCCAATAATTTTTACAGATGTGATTCAATTATAAGATACTGATTTTTTATAGTAACTGACCATCTAAAAAAGAGCATATCATTTTTAACACAGCCAATACTAACTCAAATATCCAGAATGGAGGTAGGCAGCAGGACTGCCAATCTTAGCATACTTTCCAAACATCATAGCTGTGTAACGGAAACTTCAATAAATTTCTGTTTGGTGCCACATGAAAGATTTAAATTGTATCTCCTTGATAGGGGTATTAAAACACACACACACACACACACACACACACACACACACACACACACACACAGAGAGAGAGAGAGAGAGAGAGAGAGAGAGAGAGAGAGAGAGTGTGCAGTGGAGGGGGTAGGGGGTAGGGGGTAGGGGGTGGGGGATGTGGGGGTGGGGTGCACTAAGAAGGAATTATTCTAATCAGATGGAAATCTGTTGATAAGATGTACAAATTACTACAATTTCAGAAAAAAAATGTATGAGTTATCGAAGAAAAAGAGCTCCGTAAACTGATCACGACAAAAACACGTGGGTCCACCTCTCGCCCTTATGCAAGAAGTTTTTCTGCTTGGTATTGCTTGATAAGAGTTGTTGGATGTCCTCCAGAGGGTACTGTGTCTGCAGACACATCTTTGCTGATTACTGGGGCTCAATCCAAAGTGGGACTCTTAACTGAAGACAATTCTACTCCAGTAAAGGGATTCCAAGTTGAACATGGATCTGAAGACACCCTGGACGGGTATGGGATCCCAACCTGACTGTTGTCTGACATACGGAGTGACAACCAGGAGTGATGGTCTGGGGTGCCATTTCTTTTCATAGCAGGACCCATTTGGTTGTCATCCATGGTAGTCTTACATCACAGTGGTACATCAACAATATTCTAGGTCCGTTTTCTTGCCCTTGATGACAAGCCATCCTGGGCCTACATTTCAGCAAAATAATGCCCACTCGCACATGGCGAGAGTTTCTACTGCATGTCTTCATGCTTGCCAAACCTTACCTTAGCCAGCAAGGTCACCGACCTCTCCCCAATTGAGAACATTTGGAGCACCATGGGGAGGGCCCTCCAAGCAGCTCATTATATTGCCAATCTAACGCATCAGCTAGACAGAATTTGGAATTTTATCCCTCAGGAGGGACTCCAACAAATGTGTTAATAAATGCCAAGCCAAATAATTGCTTGCGTATGGTCCAGAGGTGAGTCAACGCATTACTGACTTGCTCAGTTTGTGAAGCTCTCTCTCTGGAATGAAACACCCAATTTTTCTGACACTGTAACCCATAGTTTGAACATGTACATCAGATCCACAGATTCCTTTCCCTTTTGGATAATTTGTGTGAGGTGCGTCATCTTTTTTTGTCTTAAGAGTGTGTAAGCAAAAACCACTTTTACACTTAATTTGCCTAAGGGTGGTATATTTCGAAATACCAAAGCATTTGAAGAAACATGTCACACCATCATCAAGATGATTATTTCAACAGATTTTTCCTATGACTCTTACTGACATTCAGACTTCGGAGACATGTGTCAAGCAAGACCCCCCCCCCCCCCCCCCCTCAGCACGCAGAGTATATGTGGCCAAATTGTCAGAGATTACTTCAACCAAGGTCTGCAGTACAAACCGTTCCTTGGTGTTGGTTGCCTTGTGCTTCAAAAAGAATTCCCTAGCTCTGAAAGAAACTTCATTTCTTTCTTTTACTGATTTTTTTGTCTCTCCCTGCAAGCTCAAATGTGTTTGTGGTAGCCATCATAAACACAGAAATAGAAAAGGTTCTTCTACAATTTGAATTACCTTCTCTTTATAACACAATAATCACTCACTTAGTCTGAATTTCCCATTTCTAATTTGTCATAATTAAAAATACTTTTATGAATTGTGAATCACATGTAGTATTCTCTTCGCCATAAGATTAATATGAATATAAACATTTTGCCATGTATTGTTTCGTGTTTGCTACTATCTCATTTAAATCCTGTCTGCCTAATAAACAACGAAACTAGAGTGAGACAACAGCAAACTGGGAAGAATATACATATCATGTCATGTTTATATTCGTATTATTCTTATGCCTGATAGTGATACAGTCAGAAATGAAGCACGGCAACTGACTAGATTTTTAAATCTAAGATGACTAATTTCTGTGCAGAATGTAATGAACTAAAGAGGCGCCTGCAAAGATTTTGGAACGGAGAAAAATTTTCGCTAAAATTTCGTTCAGAACATCATCTATCATACGCAGTCTGTTATTTGGTTCTTGTTGATCATTATCAAAGAAAGCAGTAGTGTAAGTAACAACAAATGTTTCGTAATGCATTTTCAGCTTGGAGTGACGTAAACACCTATAACAAAGAGAACGGCACTTATCAGATCAAAGAAAAATAAGCAATCAATTCATACCAGACGAAGCACGTGAAAAAGGAAGGATATCCTTATAAATACGGACGGAGCGTGTGACGCGTAGCAATGGCTACCTGGTAAAGCTTAACTGCTAAGCTTACGACTCGAACCAAACTACTGCAGCTGTATCGTCATTCATTCGACCTAAATTGTGTCTCATATTACAACTAGACGAACTTTGCTTCGATTTGGAGGTGCGACCTAAAACTTTTCTCTCCCCTTGAATTTCGAGTCTCAAATTTCAGGTGCGGCTTAGATTCGAGTAAATACGGTAATCAAACACAGCACTGACATAACAGTACATCCTGTACACAGTACAACTTGTATTAAAATAGTTTTCTAGTAGTTTGTCTGAAGCAAACAACAAAAAGCTTTTTGCCATACATATCTGGTTTTTTTGTCCAGTAGACATTAATTCATCATAACAGCAAGTGGGTTCCTCCCAACCTACAATCTGGATGGGCGGTCCCCTCCTCATTTCCCACCTGCTGAAACCAATCCCTCTTTTCTCCCCAAAGAAATGACAGATAAGTTCCAGATTCTACAATTACTATTTTCTACTTTAAGTAGTCCACCTCCATAGCGCAGCGCTAGTGTTACTGCCTACCACACAAGAAGGCCCAGGTTCAATCCCCGGCAGGGGACTGGGTGTTGTGTGTCCATCATCATCATCGAAATGCAAGTTGCTGAAGTGATGTCATCTAAAAAGACTTGCAATACGGCATTCATTTCCTACTTTAAGTGTTGGCCAGACATTCTATCCTTATGTACTTACAACAGTTTTTTTAATGGTATTTTCCCTCTGATGTAACTGGCATAAATTAGGCAGGGTCTACATTCTAAGATAAACTTATCATCTGGAGCTGTGTTTTGACGTTTTACCCCATAATGTCAGAAACCTGAGTACCCACCCACATCCATGAGAACCTGCATTGGTAATAATCTGACCACATACCACCTGCAGTCTCATAGGTAATACTAAATCAATAAATTGTTGATGGTTTACAACAACCAACTACAAACTGATTTAAGGTTACTTTTTAAATAAAGTCATCAGTTTCAAATTTTTCACAATTCATCATCAGACAGTTTTTCATGCTTTTATCAAAACGAATTAATTATACATTTGTATCCTGCAAGCTGCCCTAGGATAAATAATTCACAATAATAAATGTGTAACCAAATGGGCACACTACATATTTTTGTTGGAATGCAACTTTCTATTTTCACAATTACAAACATTGCACTGCATTGTGAACTAGTTTCATTCAGTAATGAAACAAATTTGCAATGCGCATCACATGTTCTGATTCGCAAAATACAAAAACAAATATGCACTTTACAAGGTACACGAGTGTCAAAGGCATTGCAGTGCAATGATTGAATTGCAGCATCTTTGACACTCACGTACCTTGTAAAGTGTGTATCTGTTTCCGAATGTTGCGAATCAGAATGTATGATGCACACTGAAAATTTGTTTTGTGACTGAATGAAAGTGGTTTACAACGCAATTCAATGTTTGTGATTGTGAAAACGCAAACATCCTTGAGATTGTATTTCATTGCAAGAAAACTGCAAAAACAAATGTACCAGATGGACATTTCAAGTAAGTTGCATTCCAACACAAATATAAAATGTGCCCATCTGGTTACACATTTATAATTATGAACTATTATTTATCCTAGGGCAACTCACAGGAAACCGATGTATAATTTGTTTTGAAAAGGCATGAAAAACTGTCTGATGACGAACTGTGAAAAATTCAAAACCGGTAATGGTACTTTTTAAATAAATTAACCTAAAACCAATTCATGGCTGGTTGCTGTACACGAGCAACAACTTATTTCACAGAACAGCCACAGTCTCCAATTTTCAATGTGCATCATATGTTCTGATTCGCAACATACAAAAAAATTCCATAATACTGTATCATTTTTCTGGCATCTCTTGATAAAACAGAGACAGTGTTTTATGTTTTTTCCTGTTTACTTGCATCACTGTGATTTAATGTTTTAGAAATTACAACTTTAGCCACATGGACTGTTATTAATGTATTTAGTTACAATCGCAATTTTGGCCTATAATGATACTACGAAGTGTGTCGATGTGTCACTGTCCTCTTGCCAACCACATTTCCATATTCCATGCACATAATAAGATAGGAGTCTTTGATATTTTTATAAAAAGGACATAAGTAGTTCATCGAATAATTCCTATCAAATTCATGTCATCTGCACTCTAATTTTCACTGTGTGTCCAACAGATGTGGCATCTGACAAATGAGTTATTCTTCAAGTAAAGGAAGTTTCATCCCAATGGCTGCCTCATTTTTTGATTGAAGAGCAAAAGAAACAATGGTGTTAAGCAGTGCAAGTAATGGCCAGTATGTTTCACAACAGGAACTCCTCATTTGTTTTCAACATTAGAACTGTTGAGAAAATCTGGATTTACAGTTTTATTCAGGAACTAAGCATCATTAATCACACGGATCTTTGCTGATAATGTTCCCCAACAAAAGTGAAGAAGCTCAGATATGTTGGAAAGAAGTGTGTGGCACCTTTGTTCTTCAAAACTGGTTATGTTGCAACAGTATCTTGGGACAAAAGAAGACAGCTTGTGGCGAGTGAGTCAAAATCAAAGGTTTTCAAAGAACTTCAATGAAAACGTCAAGGAGGAGTGTGGCTTAATCTGCATCATAACAATGTATCTGCTCAGAAAGATAACTTCACCAATCAGTTGCTGGTGTTCACAGCAATCAAACTTCTGCCTAACAGACCTAACATAATCCCATGTGATTTCTTACAGATACCTACAGAGAAACATCACATGTGCAAAAGTGGATTCACCAGTGAAGAATACTGTGATCCAAATTACATTGTAATCTTCACATTTTGTATTTCTCAAAAGTCCATAAAGTCACTTGTCTTAGCACCTGGCCCTGTATTAGACTTGCATTATTTCAAAAATTTAGGGTAATTTAAATCAAATGGTTAGAACTTACACTTCTGCAATACTCAGCAAAAGAATGGGAGAACAGCTTTACCACTAAAGCAAGTAGAACCTGTTAACTATATAGTCTCAAAAGTGGATACATAAGGTTTCTTTTCTTTAATTTGGGTGCTTCCTCTAGGGTTTTGGGATTCATACTTTTTTATTTATACATAACTTTTAATACCACTGTAGTTCATTGGAATAGACCAAAATGTGACTGAAATCAAATTAGCCACATACATAAACTGACAAAATTAATTAAGTAGGGTTTTAGAAGAAACAATGAGTGAGATTTCTTTGAGAGTGATACTTCATTTTGCCTCCTATGTGAAAATGTTTGTTGACTGTAAGTTCAGCAATATTTGCACAGTAAGAGCACAAAAGAGGCTGAATAAAAGTCACATGAACTGCTCACTTGTTTCAATGTGGGTTAGGTGAATTCCATAAACATACAATAAAGCAACATTTGAGAAACTGTCAAAACGTCAGTTAACTGAGTTGTGAGACTATATGCATGACAAATTCATATTACTCCAAATTCTAGATCCGCTGAACATGAACATATATACCTCCAAAAAATTTGAACACAGATACTGGGTTGCATTCGCACCCAAAATCAGTTTTTCTCCAAATTCATAACTGAACAAAAATAGTCACTGATCCCCAAAAAGCAAATACTAAACTCACACTTACCTTTCATGTCACTGAGATGCGAAAAATCACCAATCTTATTCAATTTTTTAAGTAATTCAATGCTTTTCCCAGCATGAAGGACCTTTTCAGCAACATCTTCCAGCAGAGGCAGTGGCTCTATTCCTTTTGATTTGAGACAGTTTATGTAAGGATGCAGTGTGAAGCCTTCCTCCCACATTTCCCATGTTCTATCTATTACACTGTCATTCCTGAGAACCAAGTGAAAATCAATATCTCAGACTCTTCTTACTCAAAACATTATTTTTTTAAAGATCAACACTGTATATTTAAGTGGCAGAACCTCAAAAGGTAATAAGAACACATCATCTAACTACTTATCAGTATTCAAGCATACTACAAATTCAACACCTGAATCATTCATCTGAACAACACTATAACTAACAGAATGCAAATTTTACATGAAAACAAACAAATCTGTTTTATACTTATCTAGCTGGGCTATTTTTATGCAGGCACTGAATATATGGTTTAATGTCATTTTGAGTAAGTGTTATTACACAATTGCTTACACTAGCTTACACAAATAGCTCTATTTTAATTTTCCTCACTGAAAAACATTATATCTGCATAATTATAACTTTGTACCACTGCAACACACTGTTTTTCTATGTTAGTTACTGCAAAAATAAAGACTTTATTTTGAGAAAACACAATGCATCAAAGCACATAATGTTTATTGAACGCAAGCAGCAGCAGCAAAAGATAACGGAAAATTTAATGCCATTCCTGTTGCAATTACACAAATGATGTACAGTCAGCATTACATGTTCAGTCCTCAATCAATGGATTTCGCCAGACGGATCCACTATTCACTTGGTAGCTACTGACAGAATTTAGCTGGTATACAGACACATCAAGTAAGTCTTTCTTCCTGTTGTTTTTCATTCACAAAAGTTTATCATACAAGACAGGAAAAGCTCAAATGTTATCTGGAAGCAGATTTATTTTCACAGTACCTCTCAGCTTCTTTATAATGTTTTGAAAAAACCCATCCTTGCAGGATATTATGACTTTCTTCCCCTTAGTGCCTTCATGTGAAATTTGTACCTTGGTATAGTGAGTTATTGTGAACAAGCCTCTATGCAACCCTTGTCTAGTGCACTAAGATTCATAAAATCCTCGAGTTCTGTCTTGCAGACAAGGAATCCTTTGCCAATGAGTAAAATCCTGTCATATGGGTGATATACATGCAAAGGTTGTTTATTGCTCAGTATAGGGGCAAAATATCTGCCACATGGTACAGATCTATGACCTATAACAAGGGCCTTCTGATCTAGAGCTGTGAAATATTTACAAACAAATTTTGAAAAACACTGCAGAGTGAAACTAAACGGAAGAACACAATTATTCAAATGTGCAAATGTCATAGCAGTCCTAGTGGAGTAAGAGGAAGAAATGGCAGAAACTGCAATTTAGCAAAGAATTCCAATGAGACTGGACTATGGACTGATACAGAGAACACTAAATGATGGAAGTATCCACAGAGACCTCTAATAATGAACCTTTACAGGTCGCAAAATGAAACACAGCCAGAGAGTAAGATTTTAAATAAGGGGGCATCTGGTTCAACAGGCATAAAAAAAGAAATTAAAGAACATATTGTCAATGAGTCTATAACTTATTTCACTCTGAAGCAGATAATGCCATAAAAAACTCTGTCAATTAAGAACAAACTTGAAGCCTAGAATGCATCGAAAGTACCAGTATTGTTACACAGGACAAAAACCTTAAGCACTACACAAAAAAAGGATGAAGATGAAGAGAACCTGTCAATCTTTGAATAGAAAATCAAGAGAAAAAAAAAAAAAAACAAGCCACAAAAAGAGCACCTGGAGGCATAGAAAGAACCAGGAATCATATGATCTGATGAAACAACTGTACATTGTGCAGAAGATGAAAGACCAAAGAATAATTCTGGCAGGTCATGTTGCTAAGCCAAACACTTGCTGTGTCAAAGATGTGCTTATGGGAAAGCCTGATGGTATCCAGCCAATTTTGCAGAAGGGCCTTCAGAAGCTGGGTGTCGACGAGAACTGGGTCCAAAGTGCACAAGACTGATATTTATGGACAAACACTGTAATGACAGTATATGATCTTTAGTTATGTGATCACATATGATATGATATATGTACGTATGTTTTAGAAAAGGAAAATCATTCACCAGTGGTTGTTCTGCCCATTGCAACAATTATATCTGATAATCAAATTCTCAACCTCTCATCAGTGAATGGATTTCATTGTTTAGGAATGGACTTCAAAGTGCATGAAAATATCTTTGCTGCGTCCCTCCTGGCAATGCTTTCAGGTTTATTGCCAGCATTATGTGGTGCCAGGTTGTAACAAGAGCACTACTATTGATAAATGCTGAAGAATGATTCAAAATTAGACCTGTTGTAAGCCACATTATTACCTGTTGTTTTGCTTTTCCAGTATAAACAGCAAGCTTTTTGTTCACTGCTTCAGCCCTCCAATGGTGATTTGCACTTTAATTCAGCTGTTTTTAATTCCTTCAGCAGATTATGCACTAACCATCTGCACCAAAAATTTGTTGCAATATGAACATACATGCAACCTTGGCATCCCAAATTTTAATTTAAAATCATTTCTGAAAATATTTTTGTACATGTTTTCACAAATATTTAGTTCTGAGCATTTATCCTGCATACAGACAAATTTTGCAGATGCTCAGATCTGAACTTAAATAACAACTAACATGTTTAAACATGGAGTAGTGCCTTTCCTGCTTTGGAAACTTTTTTTTCCCCTCCTTTCACTAAATCGGTGACACTCAAAGATTCTGAGAGGTGTGTTACAATGCTTTAATCTATTGATCAAAATCTGCACTTTGTGAGCTGTAATATGCAAAAGTTACATAACAGCTTTGCAAGTGAACAACGACAGTGAGATACACACTCTTCTGTTGTTCATCTCTTCACATCTGCCATGTCAGTGAACTGAAAAACCAAAACTTTTTTCTGCTTGTCATAATCAAGTGAGGAAAATCTCCACAAGAGCTGCCCCTAACCATCTGCTGATAAATCTCCACGAGAATTGACAATGGTAAATTCTTTCCTAGAAAATGACAAAATTCCATTCCTAATATTTTGAAGGTCTCTCAAAAAAATTATGTTATTTCAGCTATGTTCGAATGCAAGCAAGGAAATACGTTCAGAACATCCATTTCAACAAAGTAGCAGTACCACTTTAGAATTCTGCAAATATTTCACATACACCACTTTTTGCTACATGAATTATGAAAAACAGTGTTCCACTCAGCCATCATGTGGCAATTTTCCAGGAACAGGACTATTTTTCCTCGATATACATAGACATACACTACCCCCAGTTCCTTGTGATTACTATCCTTCCATTCATAAATGCTAACTTTATATTTCTTTCCTTTATTAGAACGCTTTTGCGCTCTGCGCATTACTACTACATTTGGTGTGTCACGCGTGATGCCTTCCCTTATAACACTGTTCGCCACAACAAGGAATTCTGTAGGTAGACAATGCAGGGCATCGAATACAACATTATTCCTTCTCTAACTCACTTTGACAAAAATGCTGGTTGCAGAATTGTTAGGGAGGACAATTCAACTGATAAAGATCAAATTTCTTGCACCAAATAACAAAAATGTACAGCCTGTGTACTAGTGCAATGATAATTTTCCATGTACTTATTATCAGTTTATTTGAAATAAATATATTTTTTGTGATAATACTTATTAAAGTTTGTTTTATTATTTCCAAGCAATGTAAGACTATTTTTCAACCAACATACCTCCACAATTTAAATATGGAAATTACAACAATGTCTCATATTCAATGAACTTCAATCATTATTTCCTACACACACCAACAATTTTTTTTTTTTTTTAAAGGTAATAAGTTTCAACCATTAAGAGACATAGATGCCATAGTAATCCCTCGTGAAGCATAATTTCACACTGAAATGGAAAAGATTATTCGTCACTATCTTCTACTATAGTCAGTAAAAAACAACTAACGCTCACCCAGCACACTTTCCATGCATTTTAAGATAGATTTAAGTTCGTATTCTCTATCAGACATCTACAAATACCTTGTAATAATGAACTCCTGACGCCAATCTTCAAGATGGCCTTCAGTCAACCAAGTGCTAATAATACCAAAATATGGTCGGAAGCTTTTGAGAAATAATTTTAATATATGCCTCGACTCGTATACCTCAGTGGCAGATATTCCTGCTTCATAAAGAACTGACAGCAATCTGCAAAGAATATTAAGACACATTTAGTCTATATGCTGCAAAAGATTTACAATTACTTTCAACTTCAGTTGGCAAAGACTGCAATCATATGTAAAGCTTATTTGTGACAGTCTTTCTGTTGTACCTTTTGTTCAACTTCAAGGATTACACTAACCGTGTGACTGCTAACCATTTCGGAGATTCTTTCCAGTCTTCAATGGCTAATACATGTGTCTCATACACAACTTTTAGTTCTTTAAATTTTGGTCTCAATTCACAGATTAACTGGTATAGTGTGTTAATATCCTCTGTAAAAAAAACAAATAAACAAAATCATCAAAAAAACCTGTACTGTGCACATTCAATTAAATGGCCCTTAATCTGAAATTCCACTGCTGCTTTTCAACAATGTTGACAGGATATAATTCTTAGATTACAGCTTAACATTAATAACCATTTTACACAAATGACATCAAGTAATTGTTTCGCTGTTTGATACATTTCATCACAGCTTTAGGAATACAAGAGTTGTTCTGTCTGAGTGTCTCACTGCTAGAAAATAATTTAAAAACTATGAACTAGGTAAACTATCTTCTTTGCCTTCCTGCAATAGACACATGAAAATCTCTGGTTATACAATGAAACTGTAAAAGCAACAGAAAAGTAAACACTATTCCAATGTGAAATGTTAGAAGACCAAGAAAATGTTCAACTAAATAAAAATCAGTAAATATTACCAATATTATAAGGACTTACTAGTATACACAGACAGACAGACAGACAGACAGACAGACAGACTAGTAGTTGGTGGGATGATACCACAATCCTAACAGTTAGAAGAAAAAAATGGAGCATGGAGAAAGTGGTGGAAAACTAAAAATGATGAGGACTATAAAAAATATATAGAAGAAGTGCAAAGAAGTATTGGAAACAGCAAAGAAAAAGGCATGGGAAGAGTTTTCCAAAAAAAGTTGAAGATGTGAAGAGCAATAAGAAAATGATAGAAATTATGAAAAATGAAAGAAAGGCTTCTGAAGTACCAGTAAAGATGGAAACAGAGGATGGTACTGTGACTGAAGACCCAGGGAATATAAAAGATCTCTGAAGGGAACACTTTAAGATACTGTTAAACACTGAGGAGCAGGTACACGAGAAAACAACAAATAATGGAGAAATTGAGAGAAGTTGGGAAACAGAATTAGGACAAATTACATGGGAAGAAATGGAAATAGCTGTCAAGAAGATGAATGGGGTGAAAGCCCAAAGACCTGATGAATTATCAGTGGACACGATAAGAGCAGCAGGTCCAGTGGAAATGAAGTGGCGTATAGATTACCGTCAAATGTGTGGAGAAATAGTACAATACCTGACGATTGGAGAAGAGGAGACATTGTTCCCATCTTAAAAAAAGGCAATAAAAGATTTTGTAAAAACTACAGAACAAAAACCCTTATGAGTCATACAGCCAAGATTTTTGAAAGAATTTTACTAAATCGAATAAGTGAAAAGATAGAAAATGAGCTGAGTGAAGAACAGCATGGGTTTAGGAAAGGAAGAAGCACGATCGAGCTGATATTTTCTATCCATCAACTGATGGAAAAAAGTTGGGAGTATAACAAAATGGTGACAATGGTTTTTATAGACATAGAAAAGGCATATGACTCAGTTAACAGAGAAAGACCCTGGGAAGAAATGAAGAAGATACGTATAGAAGATGGATACATTAATGTAATAAAGATAATGTACAGAGGACACAATTGTAGAATCAGAATACCATTGGGGAACTCTGAATTCTTCAAAATAAGACGAGGACTTAAACAAATAAGTATTCTATCTTCTGAACTTTATAATGTTGTGATGGAGGGATTGAATAGGGCAGTTAAAGATATAGTAAAAGAAAAAGACAAAAAGATGATTTTTGCAGATGATCTGGTAATATGGGGTGATAAAGAGCTATGATGTACAGTTACAACTTGATGCATGGAAGGAAATAATGAACAGGTATGGATTAAAAATAAATAAAGTTAAGAGTGAAATAATGGTATTTGGTAGAAACAAAGGGATCAGTGGGAATATTACTTTCAATGGAGAAACCCTCAAAGTGGTAGACAGTTTCACTTATTCAGGGAGTGAAATATCTGGTGATGGAAGAATAACCAACGAAACTAATAGGAGGTTACAGAAGGTAGGCAATTTCTACTAAACAATGAAACACCTAATTTGGAATAAGGAAGTTTCAGAAAAAAGTAAAACTCCTTAGGAATAAGAGTTATTACTTCCCTATTGTCACCAGAGGAAGAGAAACATGGATAATGACAGAAAGGGACGGGAACAGACTGCAAGTAGGGGAAATGAAATTTCTCAGAGCAGCTAAGGGAAAAACAAGAATGGACAGAGTAAGGAATGTAGATATTCGAAAGGACCTTAAACAAAAAAGTATGAGAGAAGAAATCAAAAAAGACAGATTAAGATGTTATGGGTGACCTTAAACAAGAAAGTATGAGAGATGAAATCAAAAAAGAGAGATTAAGATGTTATGGGTATGTTAAGAGGATGTGTGGGTAGACACTCCCCACAATTATGGAAGAACTAAAGATGGATGGAAAAAGACCTAGAGGGTGCCCAAGAACACGGTGGGAAATGGGAGTGAGAATATCTGTGGGAAGGAGAGGTGTGACATGGCAGCAAGTGGAGGAAGAAAAGTGGTGGGAGGACCGAGCCAAATGGAGAGAACTCGTCAGCACCCAGACCAGGCAGTAGCTGGAGCAGGAGCAGGATCCGGATATAGACAGACTAGTATACACAAAAAGTAAACATGTAGCTCACATATCAAACAGTGGAAGCAATGTTACTGCTATGTTTGCGATTTCAAATATTTTTCTTCTTTTGTTAAAGGTATCACCAATAAAATGATGAGATAAAAGTCATGGGATACCTGCTAATATCGCGTTGGACCTCCTTTTGCAAGGCACAGTGTGGCAACTTGGCATGGCACAGACTCAACAAGTCACTGGAAGTTCCCTGCAGAATAGTGAGCCATACTGCCTCTTTAGTTGCCCGTAACTGCAAAAGTGTTGCTGGTGCAGGGCTTTTTGCACAAACTGAATTCTCGATTATGTCCTATAAATGTTTGATGGGTTATCAAATCATTCGCTCAAACTGTCCACAATGTTCTTCACAGTAATAATGAACAATTGTGGCCCAGTGACATGGTAGACTGTCACCCATAAAAATTACATCATTGTTTGGAAACGAAGTCATGAATGGCTGCAAATGGTCTGCAAGTAGCCGAACATTATCATTTTGACTCAATGATTGGTTCAGTAGGACCAGAGGACCCAGTCCATTCCATTTAAACACAACCCACACCATTATGAAGCCACCATCAGCTCACACAGTGCCTTGTTGACAATTTGGGTCCATATTTTTAACAAGTCTGCACGACACTCTAACCCCACCATCAGCTCCTCCCAACTGACATCTGGACTCATCTGACCAGGTTAAGGTTTTCCAGTCACCTAGGGTCCAGGCAATATGGTCACAAACCCAGGAGAGATGCTGCAGGTGATGTCATGCTGTTAGCAAAGGCCTTCATGTTGGTCATCTGCTGCCATGGCGCATTGACACCAAATTTCACCACAATGTCCTAACGGATATGTTCGTTGCGCATCCCACATTGACTTCTGTGGTTATTTCAGACACAGTTGCCTGTCTGTTAGCACTGATGACTCTACATAATTGCCACTGCTCTCAGTCGCTGAGTGAAGGCTGTCGTCACTGTGTTGTCAGTGGTGAGAGGTAATGCCTGGAATTTAGTATTCTCAGCACGCTCTTGACACTGAGTATCTCGGAATATTGAATTCCCTAACAATTTCTGGAATGGAATGTCCCATGCGTCTAGCTCTAACTACCATTCCACATTGTCTAATTCCCACTGCGCAGCCATAATCACACTGGAAACCTTTTAAAATAAATCACCTGAGTACAAATGACCGTTCCATCAACGTACTGCCCTTTTATTATTTGATTATATGATGATACCACAATCTCTATAAATGCATACTGTTATTCCATGGCTTTCGCCACTTCAGTGTAATTTCAATAACCAAAAACACAATTTTAAGAATAGTTGTTCTTAAAACAACATGTATCTCACTCCAACTAACAGGCATGAAATAAAAAACATAGTAAAGTCGTAATGGAACTGTAAGTCTGCAGGATACTGTGGGCTAAATGTGACCATCCTAGCATACTCTGCACTGACAACATATCCATACACGTTTCCACTGCAATTAAAAGCACCTTAACATCATGAAGGTTTCCTGAACCACTAAAAATTAGCCTAGGTAACCCCAGTTTTCAAGAAAGGGTTGGGTTGTTTGGGGAAGGAGACCAGACAGCAAGGTCATCGGTCTCACCGGATTAGGGAAGTACGGGGAAGGAAGTCGGCCGTGCCCTTTCAAAGGAACCATCCCGGCATTTGCCTGGAGCGATTTAAGGAAATCACGGAAAACCTAAATCAGGATGGCCGGACGCAGGATTGAACCGTCGTCCTCCCGAATGCGAGTCCAGTGTGCTAGCCACTGCGCCACCTCACTCGGTAGTTTTCAAGAAAGGTGACAAATGGAAAACAAAACTACAGACCATTTTTTATGCTGTTGTCTTCTCAAAGATGATAGAAAAAGGTAATATATAACAGAATTAGCATGTTTATTTCAAAACACACTAATCGTCGAAAACCTGAATGAGGTCATTCCACGTCGAGTGGCCTAAGAATGCCCACTCGACCCTATCTAATTCTGATGAATTTTTTTAGGATGTTTATACAGGTCTTACTTGAAGCCATGCCAGATTATAGTTCAATAAGTAGCATAGGGGACACTACCACGCTTTTGTAAAGTGACAGATATGAATATATTAAGTTTGTTTTGCTGTTGATCATGAACTAAGGAGACTTCCAAGCTGAAATTTTTGTGATACTGTTCAATTTTTTTTACGTACAACAGCCTTGTTACTGAACATGCGCTCATTATTCAGTAGGTTTAACATAATTTGCTGTTGAAATAGTTCATAAATCTTGTTGCGACTAATTTGGATTATGTTCTGACAGGTTATTTCTTATGAGGAAATGATTTCCAGATGCTGATTTTTTTCCTCTTTTGCAGCTGGCTATGCAGGTTGTGTCTTGACTACTCAAGCAATTACTGCATTGTCCAAGATCAAAATCCATGCAAAAACTTATTCATCAATTTTGCCTGATTTTTCAAAAGGCTGCATATAAAAAAGTGACTCAGATTTCATTATTCTTTGTGCTATTGGAAAGAGCTCTTTTTGTTTGATCAGGAGAAGTTTATTTCATTTTTGAGACAAACTCGTTCAAAGACAATAAAGACGTTAGAAACATACCTTAACGGCTATTATGAGCAAAGAATGTGCACTTTCTGCACTACCACCACCATCACAACCACCACCACCACCCTGCCCACAGGAAGATTTTCACATGGTAACACTCCATGCTCTGCTCACTTCTGCCATCCTCTTCAAGTCCACGTGATTTTCACTTCCCTTGATGTTGTCTATCATCTCTTATCTCCTTCCTCTCAATCTCACAAACTCAACCTTCCCAAGCAATTGATAGCAAGTGGGCTTCCAAAGCATCTGATAGTAAGCTTTCCCATCACAATGAATGTCCTATCCAGTTCTTTTCCCTTTCTCTTATAACCTGCAGCAGCCTTCTACTCTCACTAATTCTTTCAGACACTCTTTTGTTAGTAACTCTTTCCCTCCAGCTTATCCTCTCCATTCTTTTCCACATCCTTTTTTTTAATGCTTCTAGCTTTTTATCATGCTATGGTCTGAGTGTCCATGTTTCTGCCCCATAGAATGCCACACTCCAGACAAAGCACTTGCCAAGTCTTTCCTCAGATCTTTATCTAGTGTGTCACGTAATAATTTCCTCTTTCTATTGACTGCCTCCTTCGTTATAGCAATGATAGCAATGTGAGTTTTCAGCTACTTACGGCTTCTCTTCTGTGATTGTTCTTCCAAGGTATTTAAATGTTTTTACTTGGCTAATAATAGCGTGTCCTATCTTAATATTGCCAGTCTCCTTTCTTTGCCAGTCACCATACCCTTTATTTTTGCTGTATTGATTCTCATCCCATATACCACACCACTTCATTCAGATCTTTTAGCATTTTATTTATAATTTGTTCACTTACTGTGACTAAAACCATGTCATCAGCAAAATCTAATAAATTCTAATCCTTTTTCCACCAATGCACACTCCTCTTTTTCTATCTATGGCTTTTGTAATGATTTCTTTTGGCTGTAAGTACAATAATAAAGGGGAGAGGCAACAACCTTGTCCAACGCCCTTCCAATGCTGCTTCCTTCTGACATTTACTTTCCAATCCTTATTCTTACTTTCTGTTGTAAATACAGGTTCTGTTTTAGTCTACTTCTTTCTATTTCAAAATATCCATCAACTTGTACCATTGTACACTGTCAATAGCTTCTTCCAAATAATTAAAAACAGCATATATTTCACTGCCTTTCTCAATATATCATTCCCGTATAGTATCTCTTATTTCTTTACACCTTTTAACTCCAAACTGTCCATCCACAATCCACCTATTCTTTTCTTAATTTAGGTAAATGACATAAAATCCTGTTCCCCAAATTTAAAGTTAACCCTGTATACTGATGAGACATCTACTGAGTGCAAGCATAAAGATTATGACCAATTAGAAATACATTGCAAATGTACTACATACGGAGCTGAATCACTGGGACCACAATTAATGCTGACAGGTACTGTGAGACTATGAAAAAACTCAAACGGACAATTCAGAACGGGAGAAGAGGAATGTTGAGCACGGGCGCCCAGTGCCTATCACCTGTTCCCTAGGTTAAGAGAACATTTGGCCAGAAAGCGATTCAGCTCTGACAACGAGGTGAAAGAAGGGGTTCATAACTTTCTGAACAACATGGCAGCAAGCTGGTATGACATGGGCATACAAAAACTGCCACAGTATCTACAAAAATGCATCAACAGAAATGGTTACTAGGTCCGGATGAATGGTATGATGCTGACAGAAGTGCATAACACACGACTTTGTGGCCAAAAACTGGAAACTGTGGGCTAGAGCCTATGACTGCGCCTTATGGATGGCTCCCTGTAGGCGCTGATCAGCAACACCAGTACTGGTGGAGCAGTACGAAATGCAGAAGTCGTCTGCATACAGAGAAGGTGAGATGGACTGCCCTACAGCTGCTGCTAGACCATTAATGGTCACTAAAAATAGAGATACACTCAATACAGAGCCATGCGGGACACCATTCTCATGGATATGGGGGAACTATGGGAGGCGCCAACTTGGACACGGAAGGTACGAAGTGACAGGAAATTTTGGATAAAAATCGAGAGCAGGCCTCCGAGATCCCACTTGTATAATGTGGCAAGGAAATGGCGCCAGGCCGTGTCATATGCTTTTCCTAAATAAAAAAAAAAAAAAAAAAAGGCAACCAGGTGTTGGTGTCTGGAAAAGACTGTTCGGATGGCAGACTCAAGGGACACAAGATTATCAGTGGTAGAGCGACCCTGGCGGAAGCTGCCCTGACATGGAGCCAGCAGGCCACGTGACTCCAGGACCGAACCCAACCGCCGACACACCATATGTTACAGCAGCTTACAAAGAATGTTTGTGAGGCTGATGGGCTGATAGCTACCCACATCAAGTGGGGTTTTACCAGGTTTGAGCACCATAATGATGGTGTTCACCCGCCATTGGGATGGAAAGATGCCATCGCACCAGATCCGGTTGAAGATGACGAGGAGGTGTTGCTTGTAGTTAGATGAGAGATGTTTAATCATCTGACTTAATGTAATAAAGACAATGTACAGAGGACACAATTGTAGAATCAGAATACCATTGGTGAACTCTGAATACTTCGAAATAAGACATGGACTTAAGCAAGGAAGTATTCTATCTCCTGCACTTTTTAATGCTGTGATGGAGGGAATGAATAGGGCAGTTAGAGATATAGTGAAAGAAAAAGACAAAAAGATGATTTTTGCAGATGATCTGGTAATATGGGGTGATAAAGAGATATATGTACAGTTACAACTTGATGCATGGAAGGAAATAATGAAAAGGTACGTATTAAAAATAAATAAAGATAATAGTGAAGTAATGGTATTTGGAAGAGAGAAAGGGATCAACAGAAATATTATCTTGAATGGAGAACCCCTCAAAGTGGTAGAAAGTTTCACTTATTTAGGGAGTGAAATATCTAGGGATGGAAGAATAACTAATGAAATTAATAGGAGGTTACAGAAGGGAGGCAATTTCTACCAAGCCATAAAACACCTGATTTGGAACAAGGAAGTTTCAGAAAAAGCAAAACTCCTTACATATAAGAATTATTACTTCCCTATTGTCACCTATGGTGGAGAAACATGGACAATGACAGAAAGGGACTGGAGCAGACTGCAAGCAGGGGAACTGAAATTTCTCAAAGCAGTTAAGGGAAAAACAAGAATGGACAGAGTACAGAATGTAGAAATTAGAAAGGACCTTAAACAAGAAAGTATGAGAGAAGAAATTGAAAAAAAGAGATTAAGATGGTATGGGCATGTTAAGAGGATGCATGGGCAGAGACTACCCAAAATTATGGAAGAACTAAAGATGGATGGGGAAAGACCCACAGGGCACCCAAGAACACGGTGGAAAATGGGAGTGAGAATATCTGTGGAAAGGAGAGGTGTGACCTGGCAACAAGTGGAGGAAGAAAAGTGGTGGGAGGACCGAGCCAGATGGAGAGGACTCACCAGCACCCAGACCTGGCAGTAGCTGGAGAAGGATTCGGATATAGATAGACAGAAACAGCAGAGGGCCTGTAACATTACCCAGAGGAAAGCCAGATATCACTTCTATTTTACATGATGATTTTCCATCAATTACTGCATACTTGTGACCTTCCCGAAAGGAAATTTCAGACTCAGTCGCACAACTGAGGTGATAATTCACAGGCATGCAATTTGGTTAGCAGTCTCTTTTAAGGAACAGTGCCAAAAAGCTTCTGGAAATTGAGAAATATGGAATCAATTTCGATCCCCCGTCAATAGAACACATTACTTTGTGCGAATTAAGAGCTAGTTGTGTTTCACAAGAACAGTATTTCCTGAATCTGTGCTAACTGCGTGTCAGACCGTTATGTTCACAGTAATTCAACATATTCGAACACAGTAGATGTTCTAAAATCCTACTACAAACTGATGATAGCGATATGGGTCTGTAATTCAGCAGATTACTCCTATTTCCTTTCTTGAGTATGTGTGTGACCTGTACAGCTTTCCAGTCTCTTATTAAGGATCTTTCGCCAAGCAAGCTGTTGTAAATGATTGTTAAGTATGGGGCTACTATATTACCATATTCTAGAAGGAAAGTTACTGGTATCTACCTGGACCAGAAGACTTGCCTTTAATAATTGCTTTATGCTGCTTCGCTACACTGAGGATATCCCGTAAGTTACTAATGTTGGCAGTTGTTCTTTCTTCAAATTCTGGAATATTTACTTCCTCTTCTCTGTTGGAGAAATTTCTGAAAGTACCTTTAATAACTTCACTTTAGTGGCACTGTCAAGACAGCTTTATTAATGAAGCAATTACAAGTATCTAGTATTGAAGTCCTCGCTAAGTTTTGAGCTTCAGTAAAACATTACAAGTCTTGGAAATTGTGTTCTTTTAAATTTGGCATGCTTGTTTTGTTGCTTCGGCAGCAGTGTTCTGACCTGTTTTGTGTACCATGAAAAATCAGCACAATCTTTTATTAATTTATTTGGTATAAACCTCTCTATTGCCTCAGACACCATGCTTTCAATTTCAGCTACACTTATACAATTAGTTGGGAAAGAGTGGAGGCTCTTTCTTAGGAAGGCATCAAACAATGGTTTTACTTTTGTTGGATTTGGATGTTACGGTATTCAGTCTCGCTACAATGTTCTTGTGGTCACTAATACCTGTTTCCATCACGATTCTCCCTATTTTCTCAGGATTATTTGCTGCTAAAAGGTCAAGTATGTTTCTGCAACCATTTCCACTTCAAGTGGGCTCCCGAACTAACTGTGCAAAATAATTTTCAGAAAAAGCATTTAGTACAATTTGTGACAACGTTTCACATCTACCACTGCCTTTGAATATGTATTTTTGGCAACAAATCGAGAGCAGATTGAAGTCACCACCAATAACAGTTGTATGAGTGGGGTACCTATTTGTAATGAAACTCAAGTTCTCTTTCAACATTTCAGGGACTGTATCATCTGAGTCAGCGAGTCAGTAAAAGAAACCATTTATTCTGGTTGTCAAGTATAGCCTCTACCCATACTAATTCACTGGAACTGTTTACTTCAGTTTCCCTGCAAGTTAAACCACTTCTAACAGCAACAAAGACACTGCCACCAACTGTATTTAATCTATCCCTTCCAAACATGGTTAGATCCTTTGTAAAAATTTCAGCTGAACTCTGGCTTTCGCCTGCTTTTGGTACCTGTAACTATTTGAACTTCAGTGATTTCTGTTAGCCCTTAGAGATCTGGTTCTTTTCCAACAAAGCTATAACTTGTAGCAGCCTCTAACGTGTAGTGGACACCTTATCTATTAAGCAGAACCCAAAACCCATGCTATGGCTGAAGACAAGAGCTCCACAACCTACACGGTTGTGGATCCATATGAGCCTCTGATCCAGACTCTCCACTTGGCTGTGTACCAAAAGTTCACAGTCAGTCCTGTTGATGATGCTACAGATTGTGAGCTGTGCCCTCATATCACAAGCAAGTCTGACAGCTTTTACTGCTTCAGCTAGCTGCCCAAAACCTGGGAGAATCTCTTCTGTTCCACAGTGTCACGCATCGTCAGTACCAAAATGAGCCACCACCTGTAATTGGCCACTCTCTGTGCTCTTCGTAACATCCAGAAGCACTCATTTCACATCTGGAATTACTCTTCCCAGAATGCAAACAGAGTGCACTGGATTTCTTCCTCCTTGGCAGCCATATCCCTAAGGGGCTCCAATACGCACCTAACATTGGGGCTACCAGCTACAAGTTAATCCATCCTCTGAATGCCCAGATCCTGCAGGTTGACAGGCTTCTCCTGAAACAAGATGAGCAACAGCATCTGGCTCAGGGATTTTGATAGCCACAGATATGGCCCAAACAGGGGAGCTCTTTGATTGGCCCTCCAGAAAGTATTTCAGTGCCTCCCACCCCTTGAAAGAAACTGCCACTTGACCGCAGGTGAGGTGTCATCCTCAATGAGGACAATACTTGGGCAGTCACAGTAGTGGACCTATTGGGGAACACAAGGTATGTGCTGGATGTATCTCACATCCCCACATAGAGCACCCCACAGCGATGCCCACTGGCAACAGCCTCAAACCGTGTTATTGAAGCCAGAACCACCTGGAGGTGTGAGCGAAGGGTCATACACTTAGCTTGCATTAGAACACAGCAGTCACAGATCCTATCCACAGTATAGTCAAAGGAACTGTAGAGTGAACTGATTTAGGATGTAGAATTCACATATGAAACTCTGTGCTCTGAAACACTGCTGTGTAAATCAGAGCTTCTTATCAACTAATGAGATCTACAGCAGCAACTGACTACTGACATGAAAACAAACATCTGATCAAAAACAAATGGCAGAAATATACACTACACAGTAGTTAGAATGCAAAACTGTGGCTATCAGCAACATAAACACAAAACAAGTTTAAGATTTTAAACTGAAATGCACACGGTAATTGGAAGTAAGTCGCTTCTTGTTACTAGAACTTTGTTACAACTCGCAAACAAAATGCTGGGCTCAGAACTGTTGCTAGCTGGGTGAGATGTGCTGACCAACATTAAGTCAAGCAATATATTATAACAGATTACTGTTCTAGACTTGAGCTGATCAGTCCCACTCTGTCAGATATATTAACACCCATTTCGGAAGATATACTGCGGATACGTTTATTTTGTTTTGTTTTATTTTAGGGTGTAAAAACAACTAGGGTCAAATGCGCCCACGTCAGAACTGTAGAGAACAAAGAAAGAAAGAAAGAAAGAAAGAAAGAAAGAAAGAAAGAAAGAAAGAAAGGAATTAGAAATGACTACATGTTAAGCCCAATCAACGGACGGAAAGACAGCTAAAAACTGGGACTCTGAGGAAGATCCATAAAATACACCACAGAGCAACGCAGGTCCTGAACTGAAGCTTGAATGTCCTTTGCCATATTGCTACAATTGATAAAAAGTAAAGCACGATCAACAGCCCACGCATTGTTCATTAACACTACCAATAACTCAGATGGCAAACATAAATGAGAATGTAAGAGATTAAAAAAAAGGCATTCTGCCAGGAAATGGCGAACTGTAGGAGGATGAGAGCAATGAGCACATAGTGGTGGCGGAGCACCACTTAACTAACACCAATGTGTAAAAAGACAGTGCCCAATATGCAATTTAACTAAAGTGATCTCCTCGTGGCAAGAGCACCAAAAGAAGGCTGCCCAGGCTGGTGGGAGAGACTTAATTTCCTAGACCTTGTTCCATAAAGGGAGGTCCAGTGGTGATGCCAAAGTGACACCACCTGCTGACAGACAGCAACACAGAGATCATCAGAGGGAACGGAAGAACTAATGGGCCACGGTTCAAGGACTGCAGCCTTGGCAACAGCATCAGTGGCCTCATTTCCTGTCACAGCAACATGAGCAGGAACCCACATAAACATCACAATGGCTACGTCAACAGTGAGCAAGTACAGACCTGTTGCACTAGGGGATGGAGGGTGTACAGCACGCAGAGGCTTTGGAGGACACCGAGAGTCAGAACAACTGACACAATTGAAAAGCCTGTGTCACCAGACATACTGCGTGCCTGATACAGAGCAAAGAGCTCTGCTGTAAATACTGAGCAGGGTTCCGGAAGCCAATACTGAAAATCGTCAGTGCCAATGACAAAAGCACACCTGACACCACAATCATTCTGAGAGCCATCAGTGTACACAAAGGTACTATCATGAATTTCCCTGTGAAAGTTGAGAAACTTACGACGATAGAGCAAATCTGGAGTAGCATTCTTAGGAAGTGAGTGAAGTCCAAGGTGAGCACAGGCTGGCACACAAAGCCGAGGTGGTAAAGAGCTCAGTTGCAGTTAGTGTGAAGTTCAGCCGCCATAGCAAGTGGCAAAAGTGGACTCCAGGAGATAACAGAGAAGAGGGATGTACCCCATACTGGTGATCAAAGAAGTCATCAAAGGAGGCATAGAATGGGAGGCATATGGCAGACAAACGGCATGCGTATCTGCTGAGGAGAAAGTCATGGCACTATGACAGTGGTAGCTCAGCAGCTTCGGCATACAGACTCTCAACTGGACTAGTATAAACTGTGCCAGTGGCCAAACAGATGACATGATGGTGTATAGTATTGAGATGGCGTAAGAGGGATGGACGTACAGGTGCATAAACGAAACACCCATCGTTTTGTTTCAAACTGACAAGCAACTGATAAAAATGGAGGAGGATGGTCTGATCCGCTCCCCAGGAAGTACCACTGAGGATACGTAAGACATTCTGGGACCGTACATGGGGGGGTTGCCAGGTAAGACACTTGGGAGGACCAAGGAAGTTTCCTATAGAGCATGAGCCCAAGGAATTTCATAGTTTCAATGAACGGAAGAGCAACAGGTCCATGATGTAAAGACAGTTGAAGAAACCAACTGCACTGCCAGAAATTTATAGAAATGGTTTTGTCAGTGGAAAAGAGAAAGCCATTGTCGATGATCCATGAGTGAAGATGATCGAGACATCGCTGAGGACGCAGCTCGAGGAGACAAGTCCATGGAGAGCAGCAATAGATCACAAAATCGTCAACAAAAAGGGAGCCAGATATACCTGGCGTGAGACAGACCATTATAGGGTTAACGGCCACAGCAAAAAGGACGACACTTAGGACGGAACACTGAGACACACTGTTTTCCTGGACAAAGGTGTATGGCAAGGCAGAGCCCACATGTACCTTGAAAACTTGGTCTTTTAAGGGGAGCTGGAACGATGAAAATGACCAAATTAACATTTTTTGTTTTTTTTCCATTATAAAATTATTTGGAGTTTTCTGAATAAAACAAATCAAGTTTCACCCTTCTAAGTGAATTCTAAGTGTGTTTTTCATCGCTGCAAAGTTGATGCACCGCGTTAACGGTTGTAGCGACATGGTGTGTCACCTCTGACGGCGCCGCTCGGTGGTTACAAGCAGGGTACCTTTGCGGAATTAGACAGTGTTTTGTTTTCCAACGTTGTATGGCTTTCTCTCTGTGACAAGTGACTGTTCATATCGGTAAACATAAACGCTATACCGTATGTGTTGACTTGTTAAGTTTGCTTTGTGTTGTTTAGCTGCTCAATTTTGCGTATCTGACGAATTTTGCTTGTACCTGTTTTACGTATTTGGTTTGTGGATATCAATATGCCCCGTTTCAGCAATAGAGTGTTTAAGAAAAGGCACAATGAGTGGAAGAAGAAATCTTTTGTTGTTTCGAAGGGAGATGCTGCTCAGACTGCTTCACCAACTACTCCAAATGAATGTGATAGAACTTCTTCCAGCAAGAAACTTTGTGACAGCAAAGAAACATTTGAAAACTATGAAAGTGACAGTAATGATGTGAATGAAATAATTACCATTTCCTTGCTCTCTGATATTTTGAAACAGTATTATGCCAAGTTTGCAAAGAGAGAGGACTGGAATTGAAAATAACTTCACACATTGGTTTGGCATGTAAAATGTTATTGAATAGTCACAAATGTGCTGCAGAAGTTTCATTTTCTAATTCTAACAGTATTCCTCATAGTGGTAATAGTGGAAAGAAGGTGTACAACATAAATGTTAAGCTAGTGTATGGCTGGTGTTGCATTGGCAAGGGCAGTGCTGGAGGGACAATGTTATGTGGAATTATGAACTTGCCAAAACCACCAACCAAGTTTGGATTTTATAATGAATTGGTGGGATCTTCTGCTGAAGATATTGCTCAAGCAACAATGAAGAAAGCAGTTTAGGAAGCTCTGACAGATAATGGGAATTTTAGAGATTTAACTGTTGCTTTAGATGGATCATGACAACATAGAGGTCATATCTCTAAATGGAGTTGTGACAGCTACCAGTGGAGACAGTTGCAAAGTAATTGATGTTGTTGTTCTCTCAAAACATTGTAGATGTAAGGGCAATATCAAGGACGAACATAGTGAAAGTTGTGAAGCAAATTTTCACGGCACGAGTGGAGTGATGGAAGTAGAGGCAGTGAAAGCAATTTTTTCCAGATCACAGGAGTGGTATAATGTGCAATACACTATCTAGGAGATGGTGATTCTAAGGGATATAAAGCTGTAGAGGAACTCAAACCTTATGGCAATGAAATTCACATTAAAAAACGGGAGTGCATTTGACATGTGCAGAAGGACTTGGGGGCTCGCTTGCGCAAACTAAAGCGGACATTAGGATCCCAGAAGCTTAGTGATGATAAGGCCCTTGGAGGAAGATTGACAAATTAAGCAATTGATAGATTGCAGAGGTATTATGGGTGTGCAATTAGGCAAAACACAAGAAGCATTGAGCATATGAGGAGAGCAGTATAGGCATTATTTTTCCATACTGCACTAACAAATGAGCATCCACAATGTGCACTGTGCCCCACAGGTGATGACTCCTGGTGTAAATACCAATCAGGAAAGGAATATGCCCATAAAACCAGTTTGCTAAATGTTGTAATTGATGTAATTAAACCCATATTCAGAGATTTATCACAGCCAAGTTTCTTGGAAAAGTGTTTACATGGGAAAACACAAAATCCAAATGAAAGTGTAAATAATTTAATTTGGATTAGGATTCCCAAAAGAGCATTTGTACAGATAAAAACACTGAATTTTTGAGTGTATGATGCAGTGGCAACGTACAATGAAGTAAACATTATCAAATGTGATGTGTTGAAATGTAAAAAACTTTGGAAGCCATTTTGGGTAACTTAATTTTCATCTTTGAGGAACATTTTCTCAAAAACTGCTAACAGTATATCGTCAATGAAATTTATATGAAATTTATACACAATATTGTTTACTTCTTTTCCTTCATTTTTATAACAAATTGTAAAAAAATATTGTATAATTCAAGAGTTATAGAAGAAAAACTGCAAAATTTTAAAGAAAAAAATAAGTATCTGTTTAAAAAGTTGTAAAACAAAAACCAATGAATATTTATTAACATGGCATTATAACTTTGTAGAGAAATATTCACTGAACATGTAGTCCAAATTTCAGAGCAATATGTTTAATGGTTTTAGAAAAAATTTTCCTTCTATTTGCTAAAATTAACATGGAGGAGATGGATCGTTCCGGCTCCCCTTAAAATTTCCTGAAGGAAACTGGGCATGCGGCCATGGAAGCCCCACGTGTAAAGAGTACGGAGGATACCAGTCCTCAAGCAGGTGTCACAGGCTTTCTCCAAACCGAAAAACACGGCCACAGACTGGTATTTCTGCAGAACCATTCATGACATGGGTTGACAAAGTGACGAGATGGTCAACTGCAGAACGGCATGCTCGAAATCCACACTGTGCAGTGGTTAGTAAATTGTAAGACTCGAGCCACCGTATCAGCCATGCATGAATTATATACATTCCATTATCATGCAAACACCTTGTGAGAGAAATGGTGTGATAACTAGAAGGAAGGTGTTTATCCTTTCATGCTTAGGTATGGTATGACAATGGCTTCATGCAAGTGTCTGGGAAACTTGTCGTGTGCCCAGATGCGATTGTACATATAAAGGAGAAAGTGCTTGCCCACAAGAGAAAGGTTCTGCAACATCTCAATGTGAACATCATCTGGCCTTCGAGAGGAGGATCAGGATGAAGTGAGGGCACGATCTAGCTCCTCATAGTAAAAGAGACATTGTAGCGCTCACGATTCTGAGAAGAAAAAGGAATAGCCTGAGCCTCCTCCACATGTTTCCAACAGTGGAAGGCAGGGTAATAGTGGGTGCAGCTCGAAATCTCCGCAAAATAACAGTGCAAGGCGTTGTGGGTGTTAGAAGGGTCCACTATGACATCATCCACTATTGTCAGGCCAGAAATTTGGGAATGAACCTTGGGTCCAGACAGCTGTCCGAGATTGGCCCACACGACAAAAGAGTGGAACTGTTAAAAGAACTAGTAAAGGAAATCCAGCTAGCTTTTCTACTGTCCCAAAGACAGTGATGACACTGTGCATGCAACTGTTTGTAACAAATGCAGTTGGCCATTGTAGGACGACGATTAAAAATGCAGGGAGCACATGATAGAGTAGCATGGAGAGCTGCATCAAATAAGTCTTTGGACTGAAGACCACATCATCGTTAACATATTAGTGGAACAAAATGTAGTTATTGAGCTCTATGAACTTAAAAAGAAGTCAGGTTACCGTCCATTCAGAAAGCTGTTGCACTCAGCGAGTGTTTTATATTGACTTGTAAATTATATATTGCAGTGATTTGTCATCCTTTTTAAATTTTATTGTGCAGATGTCATTGAATACTCAATGAGCTGTGGATGAAACCTGACCAAGAGGCATTACATGCATTGAGCACAAATAATAATGCATTGAGAAATGCCAAAATCTAGATCTGCACAATAAAATTTAAAAAGGATGACTGATTGCTGCAATCTATAATTTACAAGTTAAATAGAAGTCTTTTTCATCTGTTTCTATTCACCAAGAATATTACATCTTAATGTAGTTTCAGCACAGCCTACATAGCGCTAGAAAAATACGAAAAACTTCCTACTGTTGACATCACTTTCAGCATCATCTATGTGCTGCCCCACTAAACTATCATGTATCATACTACAACTGTCTACCGTTACTTGAACTATTCCAACACTTGCAGAACTTTAGAGCTGAAAGTGACACTCTATTAATGTAATGTAATTAACATATAGATTTACTGAATAACATATTTTACATACTGCAATAGCAAATATTGTCATAATAAATAAAATATTATTGTAACAAATTAATAGTACAATACAGTGGAATTTCTTAATTACCTTGTTTCCTTACTCGCCCTTCAATTTTTGAGATGAACTGAGCAAATTCCTGAAGAATGTCGTGCACTGACGCAGCATATGCTTCAAACGTGAAAGTGGGCAACCTTGTAGCTGAGGTATTATCTGACTGATAACCAGCATAAACTTCTTCCCTGAATTTCTGTAGTTCATACACAATGTTGACATACTCGCACACATGCCCCAAATAATTCTTGACAGCATCCTAATAAACATTGATAACAATTACATTTTGTAATGCATGAAGTGATACTGGAAAATAGTTGGACCTAGATCTACTGAAGAACGCCATGATAAAAACTTGCCTTGGTAAGACTTGGAATAGTAACATCATTCCGTACAACAAAACGGCCATTTTCTTGATAAAACAGAAAAGTTGCTGATGGTGAATGAAGCATAAATAGTACTTCTCTCACAACTTTGTATTCACTAATTTTTATTGTTCTTGGCTTGCAGCAGTGACCATCATTTCTTTCAGCCACAGAGTACTCCTCCCTTGAGAATAACAATTTCATTAATTTTTATTTACAGTTCAAGTTAGGACTTTGGTAAACAAGCACATATAATGTAAAACACAGAACATGCAATGTCAGTGTTTCTGTTCAATAAGATTTACCAATAACTACAATTTTATTTAAATATGGGAGGTTAAAAGAGACCTGCATTTACTGTTTAATGCATTACTTCAGCATTTTTATTTTCCTCCAGTTCTTCCCAAATGACACTGCATTGTCACAACTAAGTGACATACCTCAGTAAAGTATGAGCCATGATCTATGATTTTAAACTTTTCTTAACGTAAAAAATAAAGATTAAAATTACCCTAGTACACAAAATCATAAGCGAGTGAACTTCTGGTTCAAAAGTCTTAAAATCTGACAATGGCTTTTTAACAGAGTTGTTAAACTTCAAGTAAACCATTACATTTAGTCAGAACACCCATTCTACTTGCATTATCTAAGCTCCATAGCGCACATGTATTTTGTTACTACAAATCTTCCATCTGCATTGTTAAAGATGAAACAGTTCAGTTTTGGATAGGGCAACAAAACAGCTGATCATGACCTACGCTTATTAAGAAAACAATCCTCAAATTTTACTGCTCAGTCAAGCCCCTCAATTTGTCACAGCAATTGTGGCACTAATCTGCACTACTTTGAAGTTTTTCAGAAACAAACAAATTAATTTCTTCCTAGCACACTGCCCTTCCAAATATTTTTAAATTTTGTATGGTGACAGGTACTTTGTTAAATACTGCTTTGACCAACACAGGATTATTCAAAAATACACTCAATTTCAATAATGTAAAAAGGAAATTTAGAGTTTACAAACATGCTATAAATTATTATGCCTTCATTTTTCAGGTGTCCATCCAGGATACTATTAATACTTGCTCTGGTAAACGGCCATTCATTTCCCATTCCACTGTAAATTTGATACTTTCATGAATGGAGTTAAGATGTTCAAAATAATCTATCACCAGGGGGCCAAACTACAAATGTGTCATCGACATATCTTGAGAACACCGTCGGTTTTAAAACTGCAGTGTTTGAGTCCTCTTTTTCCACAGTGTTCTGGAGATAAGTTGAGATTCATGAAAACATCAAATTTACCACAGAATGAGAAACAAATGGCTGTCTACTGTTTCTGGGTATTTGTTTGGCACAAGGGAGATGGGTTTTATGGCATTGCTCTTACCATATGCCAACCCATACTGATTTAGAGTTGCAGGTTTCTAGCTGCCACACCCTCCGCAAACTATGAGTGTACCATTAACATTTTTGCAAAGGGGTCACTCTGTGTCTGACAATGAAGTCTATTGGATGAACTGGTACACTTGGCAGAGATATTCAATAAGAATGGGTATACAAAACATTTCATTGTGAAAGTTCAGCAAGCATGAAAGCCAGACCAATCAAATGAAGAACAAAAAGAAAGAGAGGTAAAGGTGTAGTACGCGGGAAATGCAAGAATAATGCAGAAGCATAAAGTGGATGTGATCTTCCTTCCACTGGCCAAGATGGCAGTTATTTTGGGAGCTGTGAAAGATTATCAGATTTTACGAAACATAGATATATATGAAATTCCTAGTGAAAGTGATAAAAGGTACATAGGACAACCAATATACACCGCACAAGAATGTGATACACCCACCGTCTACAACCCAATAAATCTGCAGTGTCTGGGAATTTTTATTTCCAGTAGCCAATCCATGGATTACAGGAAAGTTAAGCTACAGGTCACACCCCCATAATACAGCTGAGCAACAAAGATAAGAGTTTTCACTGACAAATCAAGTAAATCCCTTGTTTCATGTCTGAATTCTCAAAGACAATACTGTTCTAAGTCTAAGGTATTCCAACATATGCCATCCATAATAATTAACCACGTAACTTTCACACACTGCAGATTTGGTGACTCTGCACTTGCCTTATTTTACACTTACATGCATACATTTATATGTATGACCAGTGTTTGATACAGTGTTCTCTCTGATACATGCCTGTTTATTGCACAGTAGTGTGTAAACTGATTTAAAAACCTTTTAAGTGACTAACCTTGAGAAATGCTCTCAGCTGAAATATTGAAACAACAATTAATAATATCCCAATTGCATGCACAAAAGATAAGGGGATATTTCTTCCACTGGGAAAATTCAAGAAACACACATGTTCTAAATGTTTAATTGTCCTCCTCCAACTGCTGCTGCAAGGCAAACACATTCCACATGCAAAGAATCATCTGTGTTACTGAGTACACCTCTTGAGATATGGTTCCACAGGCTGGTCACAGTTGTTGGCAGAGGTGAAACTTGAACTGCCTCTTTTACAAAGCCGAGCAAGAGAAAGTCATATGGTGAGAGGTGAGGAGATATCTGAGGCCAGAAAGTAAGGGCCTGGTTTTCTTTTCCCAAATGACCTACCTGTTGTTGAGGTATGGATTGATTCAAAAATGCTTTCAGAAATCAAGGTACTAATGGGTCAAAACTGCATCCTTTTGAAAAATTAACACTTACGAGTCTCCAGTAAGAAAAGAAAAAGCGATTGTTCCAACATGTCCAGTTACTTTATTCCACCAATAGTTCTCTCCACAAAAAACAATGGCCCATAAACTGTTTTGCAATAAGGCACAAAATAAATTAAGCTTGATTTACTGTTTCTCATGTTGTAATGTTTCAGGAAGATTTTGCAAACCCCATAAGCAAATATTGTGACAACTCATTTTTCCTCCAAGACGAAAATCACTAAAAGTAAAATACGAAAAGAAAAGTTTCATATTCCATTTTTTTATCATACCACCACAAAATTCTATATGCTTTTCTTGTAATTTTCAACAAGAAGCCAAGCAAGTTATATGTAATGGGATTTTTACAGCAAACAGTGTTCGGTCCTGCCCACTGTCGCTTATAGGGTGCTTAAGGGATACTGCGTTCTTGGAATGCTATACAACAATTCACGCAAAATGACTTTAGTTTTATTTCAATAAAGCAGATTGACAATACTTTACTTGTATTTACAATGTGTTGTCACAAGCAATAGTGGCATGCAATATAAATCAGAGTCCTTTGCTATATGTAATGTTCATGCAAGTTTGTCACGCAGTTTGTGAATCACAAATAACTGCTGTCAGTGTTCTATGCTAGGCTTGTGCAAATACTGTCCTAATACTCTGGGAATACTGAGCCAACATTGAGCTGTACTGCACGACTGAGGCTGGCAGCAGGGCGCTTATATTATTGTCTTGTAGAGGCCACTCCTGTCGTGGTGCAGTCCTAATCAGCGCACCATTGGTCAACATCATTTCACCACTTTCTCTTCTCTTGTGTCCTTCATCTTTGTTCCGGTGCTTGTGGTTATGCCACAACAAACAGCATCTCAAAACTCACTGTACAGTTGGATGAGGTATCACTAGAAATCTACTATAGTTGGAGTTACAAGCAATGGTGGTCGTGTTTAGGCTTGTTCTGTGCACTTACGTCGCACATTCTCCGAGAGCCAAGAAGCATTCAGTAGTGTTCAGTGCACTCAGCTATGAATGCCATAGTCAATGAGAGAATTAAATTTGCATGTAGTGAGTTGTTTAGTAAATTTTTATTCCATCTGTTACGAGTTTTAATTGCTGCTGATGCTTATTTATTTACGTATTTGTTTACTTATTGCTAATTTAGCCTGACCAGATTAGGGCTTTAGGGAACCCTCTTAAATCTGACAAGAAAATGACAAATTCTACATAAGCAAAAGTGAGAACTTGCAGCATAAAGGCTTTCTTCACAAAGCACATATACGTACTTACAGCAACTGCCGCTTCAAACCAGCAACCATGCAAAGCCCATCCGTGTCTTGATCTGCGTGAACTGCCATCACTTGTGTATGGGAGTACAGCATAAGTGGCTGAATCACTTTGACTACATACACAATTTTCTTCATTTCACACATACTCATTTGACCTTACCCCACACTTAGTCCTTTGCAGGAACATTCCGTTTGTCCAAACTGCTTCAACCGATGGTTTCTGCTTTTTCCAGTTTGTGTTTCAATGCTGTATCAAAAGTTTAAATGCTCTCTGCATTGTAACTGCCAACTCTCATCTTTTGAACTCAAAAATGCAGATGCTTTTATGCTGCATTGTAACCAATTTACTGACATCTGAAACAAATTGGCTGGCTGTTGGTGCCACCAGTCTAGCAGTCATTACACAACTATCACCACTCTTAAGGATGGTAACTGAAACTTTAGATCCTTTTTGTAGAATATTCATATCCACTTTACATTTAATGAAATAAAAATTAATCAAATTATGACCATCTTTTTGAACAGCCCTGCACCTCCACTTACATGAGCAATTTTTCAGTGAATGACTATCTTTCCACCAACTGGTTTCTTGCCACTCTCACTGCGTCTATTTTTTACACAATTTCCTTTGGAAAACAAAAGGAAAATATTATATTTACAAAGAAGAAGCTGACAATCTGCAGTACTATCCCCCGAACTGACTGCGGCCCCCTGGATTTGAGGTGAGGGGAAGGCTGCAACCAAGTACTTAGAAAATTCTGTGACAAGCTAGAATGTGACATTCTAGGCTTGTCTCATCGGGCTGAGAACTGTAATATCACTTTCCTGTTGGGCCTCAATAAGAGTAACTTTGAGCAGTGGCTGTGGGGAAGGGCACAAGGCACTCCTCACACACCCCACATCACAACTGTCTTGTGAGAACAACTCTTTCTCGCAGTGCTGGCACCATCACCATGCCTTAAGCTTACATGAAAGCAGAGGTGACACATGTGGAAACATTGGCAGTGCTCAAAGACAAGTAAAAGTGCTCTACTTATCATGGATAAACAGTAAATGCTTCAGACTGCACTTTTCTCCAGACGCAGCTAACCATGTAACTGACTGTGGGTAGGGAGCACAAAAAATTAGAGTATGTGACTCTCCATCCAGATTAGACAATGATAGCCGTACAAAACTCTGAAACAGTAATGTAAGAACCTAATAAATTACCCCCTCCCCCGTCCCGTCCCGTCCCGTCGCCCCCCCCCCCCCCCCCGTCCCCCCAAAAAAATAATGTTAAATCTAAGTAATCAGCCAGAATCTGAAGTACTTGTAAAAAGCATTGGAGCTTACACAACACCAAGAACAAAATGCAGCAGTGATATTTTTGGAACAAACCTATGTGTAAATTAAAGTGATACACTAATGGGAAATGAATATCGTGTATTCATCACAGCAGACAAGAAACTCAAATTCACCAATGAAGCTGCATGTGAGACTATCTGGGTAAGACTTGGTGTCGAAGGTGAGCACAAACTTATAATTGGGTTGTTCTTAGAACAGATAGTTCAGAATCCTACTCAGGACAGAAATATATTAGACTTGATTGTAACAAATGTGACTGACCGATTTGAAGATGTCCACACTAAAACTGGTATCGACGATCATGAGGAAGTTACAGCGACAATGATTACAAAGCAAAGAGTGCAACTACAACAAGTAGAAAGACTGACATGTTCAGTAACCTACATAATGAAGCAGTAATGCCACACTTCAATGGGGAACTATAAACATTTAACTCTGAGCAGCAACAGCAGAGACACTGTGGCCCAAGTTTAGAAGACATGGATATATATGTACCTCATGGAACAGATCATGATGGGAGGGACCTTCCATGATATACAGTCTCTGTAAATGAACTTATAATGAAACACAAACTATACCATAACAGATGTAAAGCAAAGCTTGAGCCTATATAGAGATGAGGAATAAAAGATCATCTCACTCTCAAAAGGGCAGTGAGTGATGCCTTTAATGACTACCGCTGCAGAGTGTCATCAAAATATCTCTCACAAGAACCAAAAGACATTCTGGTCATATGTAATGGCTATCAGTGGGATCAGAGATCATATTCATACACCCGTGGACAAGACAGCAACTGAAATTGTGGGTAGCAGAGCAAAAGCAGGAATGCTAAAAAACCATTCTCAAATTCTCCTTTACAAAGAATGATCCGAGAGTAATGCCACAGTATAACTCTCACACCAAAGCACCAGTTATAATACTAGTACTGCTAAAGTACAGCTGAAATCACTACACCTGAGAAAGGCCCTATGGTCTGCTGGAATCCCTCTGTGATTCTATTCCAAATTTGCAGTGGTATTAACACTTCTCTTGAGCATAATATACCAGACATGCCCCAAAAACCTTAGTGTTTGAAAGAAAGCACAAGACATATATCTACCAGATGGACAGTAGAACTGATCCCCAAAACTGTCATCAAGTACCACTACATCAGTATACTGCAGAATATCTTAACATATTCTGAGCTCAACCATAACAAGCTATCTCTAACAAATGATCTGCACACCACCAAATATTAGGCTTGCAAAACAACTGGTACTCTTGTCACATAATACCATTAAAATCGTGCATCACAGCAATAAGTAAGGCACAAGTGATCCATGTCTTTTATAAAGTTTTTGAGTTGTTACCACATCAAAATTTATTAACCAAAGTAGGACCATATGGGATGTCAAATGAAATACGTGACTGTATTGAAGATTTCTTGGTAGGGAGGAGGCAATGTGTGATAAAACGTGAAGTGTCATCAACAAATTTAAGAGTAACTTCAGACATGCCCCTGGGAAATGTGCTGGTTGGTTGGTTTGTTTAAAAATAGGGGATGGGTGTGTGTTGGGGGGGAAGGGGGGGGGGGGGACCAAACCGCGAGGTAATGAGTCCCTTGTTCCGATTAAAATAATAGGTTTGTTTATAAATAACTGTTGTTTATGTAAAATGTTTTCGATGTTTAAAAGTGTACAACAAGTTGTGTGTGATGTTTAGTGCGTGTGTGTGTGCGTGTGTGTGTGTGTGTGAGAGAGAGAGAGAGAGAGAGAGAGAGAGAGAGAGAGAGAGAGAGAGAGAGAGAGAGAGAGAGAGAGAGACTCTGCACAAATGGACCATAAGGAAACTTAAAGTCAACGAAATGAAGCAGAACCTCATACATCGACATCACCATGTAGGAATGACAGAACAAACACACAAAAAAAGCACTTAAAAATGGGAATCAGAACTCTGTAGAGCTGCAGCAGCATAGATCAATCTGCACCCCAGTTGCTTAGGCAACGGAGGGCATTGAGGTGCTGCCAGCACTTCTGCTTAAGCTGACGAAGGTGAGGAAGCCAAGTCAATCAAGGGTTGAAAACCAGTCCTAAAAATCGATATGTCTCCACTACAGTGAGTGTATCATCATTACGGTAAAGTTCTGGATCCAGATGAATGGTATGACGCTGACAGAAGTGCATAACACACGACTTTGCGGCCGAAAACTGGAAACTGTGAGCTACAGCCCATGCCTGCACCTTGCGGATGGCTCCCTGTAGGCGCCGCTCAGCAACACCAGTACTAGTGAAGCAGTACAAAATGCAGAAGTCGTCTACATACAGAGAAGGTGAGACGGACGGCCCTACAGTTGCTGCTAGACCATTAATGGCCACTAAAAATAGAGATACACTCAATACAGAGCCCTGCGGAACCCATTCTCCTGGTTATGGGAGAGGGAGAGGGGAGGGGTGGGGGGTGGGGGGGGGGGGGGGGGGACTATGGGAGGCATGAACTTGGACACGGAAAGAACAACATGACAGGAAATTTTTTATTAAAATCAGGCAAGGATATGATGTTGCCAGGTGGTGTCATACACTTTTCATAAAACTAAAAAAGATGGCAACCAGGTGTTGGCATCTGGAAAAGGCTGTTCAGATGGCAGACTCAAGGGACACAAGATTATCAATGGTAGAGCAACCCTGGCGAAAACTGCCCTGGCGTGGAGCCAGTAGGCCACAGGACTCCAAGACCCAACCCAACCACCGACATACCTTACGTTCCAGCAGCTTACAAAGAACGTTGGCGAGGCTGATGGGCCGATAGCTATCCACATCAAGTGGGTTTTTAGTGAGTTTTAGCACTGGTATGATTGTGCTCTCCCGCCGCTGTGATGGAAACACACCATTGCACCAGATCCGGTTGAAGATGACAAGGAGATGTCACTTGTAGTCAGACAAAAGATGTTGAATCATATGACTGTGGATCCGATCTGCCCCATGAGCAGTGTCGGGGCAATGTGTAACGACACTGAGGAGCTCTCATTCTGTAAATGGGCCATTATAGGGTTCACTGTGCCACATAGTGACCAAGAGGACTTTCCTTTCCATCCGCCATTTGATGGTGCGGAAGGCTGGGGGATAATTTTCTGACGCAGAGGCGCGAGCATAGTGCTCAGCAAAGTACTTGGCAATGGCATTTGCGGCAGTAGATAACACGCCATTGATGTTAACACCAGGGACACCTGTTGGGGTCTGGTACCCAAAAACATGTCTGATCTTCACTCAGACTTGGGAAGGTGATGTATGGCACCCAATGGTCGATATGTATCTCTCCCAACACTCGTGTTTCCTTCTTTTTATAAGCTGGTGAACGCGGGCATGGAGCCGTTTAAAAGTTATTAGGTACACCTGGGAAGGGTGCCGCTCATGTCGCTGTAAAGCCTGCCTACACTCTTTAATGGCCTCAGCAATTTCCGGCGAGCACGAAGGTACTGTCTTACACTGGGGGCACCCGAAGGAACTAGGAATTGTGTTTTTCATTGCAGAAACTATTGTTGCAGTGACCTACTCAACCACCAAATTGATGACACCATCTGGGGTAGAATCAACGTTGACAGCATCAGTGAAAGCTCCCCAATTTGCCTTGGATAAAGTCCACCTGGGTAGGCGGCCATGGGCATGACGCCGGGGGTGTGACAAGAAGATGAGGAAGTGGTCACTACCACACAAGTCGTCATGTGCTCTCCAGTGGATAGATGGAAGTAGGCCACGACTGCAAACCGAGAGATCAATGGCCAAATATATGCCACTTTGAAATGTCTGAGGGCACCTGTATTGAGGAGGCAAAGTTTGAAGCGAGTAAGTAGCTCTTCAACATCTCTGCCAAGGCCGTTAAACTTTGCTCCACCCCACAAAGGGTTATAGGCATTAAAATCACCCAGAAGGAGAAAAGGTGGGGGGAGTTGCGAAGTGAATGCAGTCAAAACGTGGGGTGGTGCTTCACCATCTGGAGGGAGGTAGATGTTACGGATGGTAATTTCCTGTGTAGTCCTTTCCCTGACAGCCACAGCTTCTAAAGCTATTTGAAGGGCCACAGGTTTGCTACAGACAGAGGTAAGGACGAAAATACAAACTCCACCTGAGAGTCTGTCATAGGCAGGACAGTTTTTGTAGTTACCCCGACAGCCACGAAGGGCGGAGGTCCACGTTGCGGGAAACCAGGTCTCTTGAAGGACAATGCAAAAAGCTGGGATACAGGTTAAAAGTTGACCTAATTTAGCCAGTTGGGGGAAGAAACCGCCACAGTTTACAGTTCCACTGGAAAATGACTCTTTCTGTCGTTGGGGGTGGTATGGAGTGACCAAGAAGACAAATTAGGCCTCAGCATCAACTCTAGCCACTGAGTGAGGTTTCGCATCCAGTACCAAGGCATCCGAGGCGTCGGCGAGGTCTAGGTCCTCAGGGGATGGCAGAATCTCCACCTCTTCCTCGGACGCAGAGCCGTGGGGGAGTACTGGTGTAGGGGGCACTGGAGGCTCCCATTTATTAGTGGGTTACTTCTTTGAAATTTTGCCCTCTCGCTGCTCCTTAGGCGCTTGCTAGGAGGGCTTCCCGGAAGTAGCTTCAGGGACAGAGGAAGACATTGAAGCCCTTCAACCAGCAGCCAGTGGCTCTTTCAACCACTGACTGGTGTCCACTGGACCACGGGGGGGGGGGGGGGGGGGGGGGGGGGGCGACTGTGGAAGGTAGAGTCCCAAGGGACCCCTCCCATGTAAGAGGAGCCAGAGGAGGCCTCTGCTTCTCCGGCTGTGGGGAGGGAACCAATGTCCCTTCCATTTTGGGGGGCGATGCTCCCAAAGTAGAAGCATTGAGAGCATCAGAAGACGACGTGCACCCAGCCAACTGGAGGGAGGGAGGAGGATGGGCAGCCCTGAAGGCCCACTGGAGTAACTTGAGATGATGGGTGTAACAGCGTCATCGATGGCAATGCGATGCGATTGTGGCGGCAACATAAGAAGATCGCATAGGAACAGGGTTAAGTCTTTCATATTTGAGCTTAGCCTTGCAATAAGACAGCCTGTCCAGGGTCTTGCACTCCATAATTTTGAGTTCCTTTTAGAGTACTGGGCAGTGATGCTGTCCACAGTTCACAAAGGTGGGAGGAGATGCACATGCAGTACTCGGATGTAGCGAATGTCTGCAGTCTCTACACGTGACGCTGGAAGGGCACCAGGAGGACATGGGCCCAAATTTCCGACATTTACAGCTCCGCATAGGGGGCGGACATAGGGTTTGACATCACAACGGTACACCATCACCTTGACCCTTTCAGGCATTAATCACCCTCAAAGGCCAAGATGAAGGCACCGGTGGCAACCCTATTGTCTCATGGGTCACCTGTCAACACACCAAACGAAATGAACACCCCACCATTCTAAATTGGCATGTAGCTCATCATCGGATTGTAACAGGAGGTTGCGATGAAAAATAATTCCTTGGACCATATTGAGGCTTTTGTAGGGAGTGACCGAAACACGATTATCACCCAGCTTGTCACAGGCGAGCAACACTGGATTGGGGATGCCATCTGAGTCAAAACCGAACCATTGCGCATTTTGGACAGTGCTGTCACCTCCCCAAGCTTATCCTTAAGGTGCTCAACAAAAAACGGAGGCTTCGTTTCCAGAAAGGAGTACCCAACAGTTCTGCTGCACAATAAGTAACATGGCGAATATGGATCCGGTCTCTCTGAAGCTCTACGTTCCTCCCAAGGTGTTGCTAGGGAGGGGAATGGTTTAGGGTCATAACAGGTAGCATGGAAATCAACCTTTCCTTTCTTAGAGACTGCTGAGGCCATTCGGTCCCCAGCAAAAGATGACTTACTCCACATCATTGCAGGTCATCCGCCTTGATGCCACCCACTTTGATCAGGGGCTCTCCCCACAGCACCACCCAGCCACAGCAAAGGCCACCTGGTATAATGGCCATTGCCAAGGGTTCTGATGCCCCAGGAAGACAGACATCTACTACATGGCATATGCTCAGGAATCAGCAGTGTGATCCCTGTGTCATCAGGGGGCTACCACCAAACGGGTACATGACGGTCCCACCACAATGGACTGGCTACCATGCTGGATATTGGGCGCAGAGAAATCCAATATTGTCATGGGGGCAAAAGAGGACAGGAGACAACGGAAGAAGACGACATACCCCAGAAAGTGTCCTCGCCCAAATAGTTGAATTGCAGGTGGAGATGCAAACCCATGACAAGAAGAGGCTCAGGAGACCAAATCTAAGAGCACTATGGATAGCTCGTGCACCACATAAGGCGTCCTTCCCCATATGGCATGCACTTCGCTAGAATTCAGAAAGTGGCAGGTCAACCCAGAAAATGGGACCTGAACTTATAGGGCCGAAACATGTGAGACTCCTTTTCGTCACCTCTTACAACAGGCAGGAATACCTCACGCCTATTCTAAGCCCTGGACCCGCAAGGGGCAAAGTGTATTGGGTTGAGTTGTTGGCGAAAAGAACTGGGAACTGTTTTTTGTTCATCTACACCACTTCATAAAGACAATTTGTCGTTTGATATTGTTACCAAAAATCTTGAAAAATTCTTGAATAATTACTTCAATTTTTTACAAAAGACACTAATAAACATTCGGGTGGACATAGGCTTATTTTTTTTTTTCTTCAAAAATTGCCTCCAATATTTAGGTGTGTCCTATGCTTGAAATTAATATAAAAATGTCCAATGTTTGATTTACAATTCCTGCCAATCTTAAAAATGGTCATATACTCTACGCCACAGGAAACTATCTCTATCAGGCAATATTGGATTCAACTGGCAGTAGCAGTGCACCAATGCGACAAACATGAGTTGCAAGGATTCACATGTTTGCCAACACTGTATCCCTCCCACTCTGCCATCAGAAATCCAGGACACTGTCTAGCCTATGATGTTTCATTGCCATCTACTGTGCCAGAAAAATGTAATTGTGTTATCGACAACAGTACAATGTTTTTGTAAGTAGCTAGTTTCGTAATGGAAAAAAAAAGAAAGGTATTCATATGATGCATGCAATAAATTGAAAGTAATAGCATATGCAGAAGAACACAGAAACTGAGCAGCTGAGCAGCATTTCGGTCTTCCACCTACAGGGGAGCGAGGGGGGGGGGGGGGGGGGGAGGGGAGGGGGAGGGGAATAATCTGCAATTGGTGGACTACTAAATAAGAACTGAAAAAAATGAGGAAGACTAAATGTGCAGATAGGGGACTGAAAGAAAAAATAGCCAAAACTAGAAGATGACAATGAAATGGATTCCAGGACACCATCAAAATGGCATTGAAACTGATACAAAAATGATTCTAATACACAATCTTAAGCTGGCACTATAGAGAAACTTAACAGATTTTAAGGGTGGAGCTGGCTGGTGCTACAGGTTTATAAAGCACCACAGACTTAACCTGTAAGTGAAGCCAAAGAATCTCAGAAAATTCCACTAGGTATGAAGGGAAAATATTACCTTTTTATCAGTTTGTTATTCAACATCGAAAGAAAAGCAGTGTGGTACTAAGGCAGGTAGTGAATATGGACAAAACTCCTCTGACATTTGATGTGCCCAGTAACAGAACTGTTGCCATAGAAGGAGCTAAAACTGTAACTATAAAAACAATTGGACATGAAAAACATGTTGCCCTTGCATGTTGTGCTGACGGTACTGAACTTGATCCAATGATTATTTTCAAGTGCAAAACAATGCCGAAACCTTCCCACAAGGTGGTGGTGTTCGCGTACGTGGTAAGGGTTGGATGAACAAGGCTGGTAAGAAATTATGGGTTAACAGAGAGAAGGAAAGGTGCTTCACTGAAGAAGAATTCTCTTCCTGTGCTAAATCACTTTAGTACTCATTTGAAAAATTCTGTGAAAGAGAAATTGAGACAGGGAAATACAGAGCTTGCTGTTATTGTGTGGTAACTTATTTCACAATTGCAACCTCTTGATGTCTCAATAAATAAACCATTTAAAGTATATATGAGAGAGAAATGGAACAAATAGATGATGGATGAAACCCAACTTTAAAAGCTTTAAAATGCCCTGCAATCAGACAAGTGTTTCAGTGGATAAGGCAATCATGGTCTAGAGTGAGAGAAGACATTGTCAAATCTTCCAAGAAGGGCGGCATAAGTAAAGCTCTTTATGGGTGAAGACCATCTTATTTATGATGACAACAATGATGATGCTAAATAGGTGGAGGAGGAGGAGGAGGAGGAGGAGGAAGAAGAAGTTCAGATGACAATTTTTTGGGTGTTTTAAACATCAATTCAGTTCAATAAACTATGAAGTTTTTTTAGTCTATCTTTGCAATCCAACACCAAAAATTTAAAAATGTTATTTTTTAAACAACTGCTTAAAAATTAAGGTGCATCTGATGGTTTTAGTCTGTAAAATATGGTATGTATTCTGATTCCCCATTCCTTATGTATAATTTTACAAAAAAACTGTGTACACAACAATGTGCCATTTTGTTTTCTCTCTCACAGCTTGGTTTAACAAAAAAAACAGGAAAAGTTGTGTTTATTACTAACTTTGCAATCCTACCTATTTGCAGATAAAATTACGCAAAATATTGTCAGTGAAGCTACTATTCTTAAAGGCACAGCAGCTGGAGAGGTCTCTCTCATGTTGTATATACCAATGATACCAATCAATTTACTCCTCCTAGCCACATTGTGCCACAATTTTTTTTCTCACTAATTCTATTCAGTAACACCTCAATAGTTATCAGCATTCTTCTGCACCACCACATTTCAAAAACTTCTATTCTCTTCTAGTCTAAACTATTTCAGGGTTGCCACAAGTGAAATTCCCCGATATTTCCCCAATTTCTGACAAGTTTTAGCATTTTCCCTGACAAATTTTGAGATCTCAGGGGTAGTTAAAGACATAAGTTGATGAAAAAATGTAATGACTTCTGTATTTCTCCCCCACGTGAACAAAATCTTACGCATTAAAATCAACATCTTTTGCAATGAACTGTTTTTAGATGGAGAAAGCAAGTCAAATGGAATATGTGTTTCATTAAAACCACCGTTGTTTTATTTCAATAAAACTAAACACATCTGATGATAAAAATACGCATTTCCTTGGAGTTGCAAGACAGATTTAAAATACCTTCACTGATTTCAGAAAAAAGTAGGCCTCTTGAAAGAAATGTGTAAGGCACAGAAGAGTTGTGTAAACCAAAACTATAGGTGACAGCCAATAAAATGCTGGTTCTATTATGTTCATCATTGTCTGTTATTACCCACTGTGTTATGTCTATTATCATACTTTCTAATATACAGGGTGATCCATTGATCATGACCAGGCCAAATACCTCACAAGATAAGCATAAAAGAAGAAACTACAAAGAACGAAACTTGTCTAGCTTGAACGGGGAAACCAGATGGTGCTACGGATGGCCCGCTAGATGGTGCTGCCATAGGTCAAACGAATATCAACTGCATTTTTTAAAATAGGAACTCCCATTTTTTATTACATATTCGTATAGTACATAAAGAAATATTATTGTTTTAGTTGTACCACTTTTTTTGCATTGTGATAGATAGCACTGTAATAGTCACAAACATATAGCTCACAATTTTAGACGAACAGTTGGTAACAGGTAGGTTTTTTAAAACCCCTCACTGCATGATTTTTTTTTATTTTTCTGAAAAAAATGTTACATGTTATGTTTGATGTTCTGATTTCATAAAAAATGCTTAAAAAATTCTAAATCTTATGTAGGGGCAGTTATTTTAGAATTAAGGGTTTGTGCCATATATGGGACAGCATGCAGTAACGACTAATACCATGTGATACCAGTTTTGGGATTTATGATGCACAACGTGGAAAATATACAATAAGATACGTATATGAACTAGCAGAGCTGTATTTATGTAAAACAATTACACTTTCTATTCATTACAATACACATATTTTGAGAAAATAACACACATTGTGTTTCCATTTTTCTATATTCATTATGAAACTTGATGAAGCAATTTCTCTCCTTATTCAAGCACAATGTCGCACTGCACTTCATACGCGATATATAGCATTTTCCCTTGCATTCTGGATACTTGCAATGACCACAGTTTTCCAGCCAGATAGGCATGTGATCTACCCCATCCAGTCGCACCTGACGCTGTGGAAGATCTGCTGTAGGGCCTCTCTTCTTCTTACAGTCAAGCTGTTTTTGTATTTCATTGCTTGGCCTACCGCGTTTCTTGGATAAGGATTTCCCAGTTTTACAGAGGGCCTCTGCAACTGCGACCTTGAAATCAACAAGGGGCATGTAGTCCGTATTTCTTCTTCTCCATAACAGCCAGCTGTTCACACAAGCCACGTCAACTAGATGAAAGAATATCTTCAAGTACCATTTCTTTGATCTGATTTGAATTCTGTAATATCCTATCATAGAATCTAATAGAGCGACACCCCCCATGGAGTCATTGTAGATCATCACAGAGCGTGGACAAGGTACCATTTTGTATTCTTTTTCCTTCCTGAAAAGCCTCTTGATCTCGCCTTCTGGTTTGCATCCAACGTAAGTTGACAAAGTGTTGACTACTTTATTATCAAACCAGGAGACTACTGACAGTTGCACACCGTCTACTGTTGCTATCTTTTCCTCCGTGCTGCCTCGACCATTCTTCTTCATTGCTGCCTCCTTAGGTAAAATGCAACCATGTACTCGATTGGGCCGGACTGTCCCTAGTGATCGTATACCTTCCTTGCGCAAATACACTGCCAAGGGTACACTAGTGAACCAGTTATCAAAAAATAATTTGTGATTCACATGTTGTGGGACTGTTTGAGTAAGACGCACAACAACATTGCTGCTAGCTCCTACAGGGTGTTTCAAAAATGACCGGTATATTTGAAACGGCAATAAAAACTAAACGAGCAGCGATAGAAATACACCGTTTGTTGCAATATGCTTGGGACAACAGTACATTTTCAGGCAGACAAACTTTCAAAATTACAGTAGTTACGATTTTCAACAACAGATGGCGCTGCGGTCTGGGAAACTCTATAGTACGATATTTTCCACATATCCACCATGCGTAGCAATAATATGGCGTAGTCTCTGAATGAAATTACCCGAAACCTTTGACAACGTGTCTGGCGGAATGGCTTCACATGCAGATGAGATGTACTGCTTCAGCTGTTCAATTGTTTCTGGATTCTGGCGGTACACCTGGTCTCTCAAGTGTCCCCACAGAAAGAAGTCACAGGGGTTCAAGTCTGGCGAATAGGGAGGCCAATCCACGCCGCCTCCTGTATGTTTCGGATAGCCCAAAGCAATCACACGATCATCGAAATATTCATTCAGGAAATTAAAGACGTCGGCCGTGCGATGTGGCCGGGCACCATCTTGCATAAACCACAAGGTGTTCGCAGTGTCGTCTAAGGCAGTTTGTACCGCCACAAATTCACGAAGAATGTCCAGATAGTGTGATGCAGTAATCGTTTCGGATCTGAAAAATGGGCCAATGATTCCTTTGGAAGAAATGGCGGCCCAGACCAGTACTTTGAGGATGCAGGGACGATGGGACTGCAACATGGGGCTTTTCAGTTCCTCATATGCGCCAGTTCTGTTTATTGACGAAGCTGTCCAGATAAAAATAAGCTTCGTCAGTAAACCAAATGCTGCCCACATGCATATCGCCGACATCAATCCTGTGCACTATATCGTTAGCGAATGTCTCTCGTGCAGCAATGGTAGCGGCGCTGAGGGGTTGCCGCGTTTGAATTTTGTATGGATAGAGGTGTAAACTCTGGCGCATGAGACGATACGTGGACGTTGGCGTCATTTGGACCGCAGCTGCAACACGGTGAACGGAAACCCAAGGCCGCTGTTGAATCACCTGCTGCACTAGCTGCGCGTTGCCCTCTGTGGTTGCCGTACGCGGTCGCCCTACCTTTCCAGCACGTTCATCCGTCACGTTCTCAGTCCGTTGAAATTTTCCAAACAGATCCTTTATTGTATCGCTTTTCGGTCCTTTGGTTACATTAAACCTCCGTTGAAAACTTCGTCTTGTTGCAACAACACTGTGTTCTAGGCGGTGGAATTCCAACACCAGAAAAATCCTCTGTTCTAAGGAATAAACCATGTTGTCTACAGCACACTTGCATGTTGTGAACAGCACACGCTTACAGCAGAAAGACGACGTACAGAATTGCGCACCCACAGACTGCGTTGTCTTCTATATCTTTCACATCACTTGCAGTGCCATCTGTTGTTGAAAATTGTAACTACTGTACTTTCGAAAGTTTGTCCGCCTGAAAATGTACTGTTGTCCCAAGCATATTGCAACAAACGGTGTATTTCTATCGCTGCTCGTTTAGTTTTTATTGCCGTTTCAAATATACCGGTCATTTTTGAAACACCCTGTAGATCCATAGCACCAGGTATTATGATATTACTCTGAGCTCCAGCAAAAATTTCATAATCATAGCTGAAGCCTGACACTCCACTGAGGACAAAAGCTGTGAAGCCCCATTTATGTGGTTTACTGGGGTTGTATTGCTTTAGTGAAGATCTGCATTTTGTTAGAATAATCTGTTCATCCACAGCTAAGAATTCCTCTTTTGGTACTCTCAACAGTCTTTCACGCAGTTGGTCTAGCAGTGGGCGAATTTTGAAAAGTTTGTCATGGCTGGGTTCACCAGCGGGAACTAGATTACTGTTATCACAGAAGTGTATGAAACGCTTTATTTCTTCCCATCGATTACAACTAATTATGTCACCCACAGCAGGATGGCCAAGATATCTGCACCAATAATGTCTTGTTGCTGGGAGCTGAATGACTGACATAAACAAGGCAGTACCAATAAATTGTTCGATTTCTCCAGCACTAACATTTACACATTTATTGGGTCGGCACTGTATCGAATACAGATTGGATTGTTCGACTATGTACTGCACTATGTCTTTAGTGAGGAAATACTGGAAATATTCCACTGGAGTGTCAAGTTCCAATACTTCCTGAGGAAGAGCAGTATTTCCGGCGAATTTCGTCTCATCATCCCCTCTAATCAAATTTCCTGGTTTCCAATGTATGGTAGGTTTCCCCACCTTAGTTGAAGGTTTTGAATCTCATTGCATTGCTGTCATCCTGTCTGCAAGAGGAATACTTTCAAGGTCACAATCATCAGTAGACCAAATCTCACTGTTGTCTTCTGTTTCTGATATCACGGTACTTTTATTTTTTGTATTATAACTCTTAGGCCTAATATCATGATCACTGTCTGATTCCGAACAGAAAACAAGATGTCAATTTTGCAAGTTTTTTTCCATGGACAATGTTTCGTCATTTGACATACCAGGATCCTCACTAGCATTTCCGTCCTCTATAACTCTTATTACGGCCGAAGAGCCATAAAACTTTCTTACGTTCATTGCAGTAACAGAGCTGAAAAGAAAGAAAATGAACTGCTATATGTTAGTAGGAAAGGTTAGGTTATGTTAAATTTTTGCTCTACGCTTTCATGGCTGCATGTTGTGCCATATCCGTCACAGACCTATTTTTCAATATTATATGTATTATAATGAACAAATATATAAACTTCCCTCTTTATAACCGTCCACAGATGTCCTTTTCCCTCTGCAAATAATATAAACACTGAAATCAATCGTTTACTGTACCTGATGCAACTGTTTGAGTGACCGAACTTGGATGTAAACAGCTAGCAACACAAAGCAAAGATTCATAATACATAATTCCTTACTCTCCCAACAGATGGCATACACTACTTGCACAGCTGCTCTTGACTGTGTGCCATATCTGTCCCAACATGCAGCTTGGAAATACAGGGTTATTACAAATGATTGAAGCGATTTCACAGCTATACAATAACTTTATTATTTGAGATATTTTCACAATGCTTTGCACACACATACAAAAACTCAAAAAGTTTTTTTAGGCATTCACAAATGTTCGATATGTGCCCCTTTAGTGATTCGGCAGACATCAAGCCAATAATCAAGTTCCTCCCACACTCGGCGCAGCATGTGCCCATCAATGAGTTCGAAAGCATCGTTCATGCGAGCTCACAGTTCTGGCACGTTTCTTGGTAGAGGAGGTTTAAACACTGAATCTTTCACATAACCCCACAGAAAGAAATCGCATGGGGTTAAGCCGGGAGAGCGTGGAGGCCATGACATGAATTGCTGATCACGATCTCCACCACGACCGATCCATCGGTTTTCCAATCTCCTGTTTAAGAAATGCCGAACATCATGATGGAAGTGCGGTGGAGCACCATCCTGTTGAAAGATGAAGTCGGCGCTGTCGGTCTCTAATTGTGGCATGAGCCAATTTTCCAGAATGTCCAGATACACGTGTCCTGTAACGTTTTTTTCGCAGAAGAAAAAGGGGCCGTAAACTTTAAACCGTGAGATTGCACAAAACACGTTAACTTTTGGTGCATTGCGAATTTGCTGCACCAATGCGTGAGGATTCTCTACCACCCAGATTCGCACATTGTGCCTGTTCACTTCACCATTAAGAAAAAATGTTGCTTCATCACTGAAAACAAGTTTCGCACTGAACGCATCCTCTTCCATGACCTGTTGCAACCGCGCCGAAAATTCAAAGCGTTTGACTTTGTCATCGGGTGTCAGGGCTTGTAGCAATTGTAAATGGTAAGGCTTCTGCTTTAGCCTTTTCCGTAAGATTTTCCAAACCGTCGGCTGTGGTATGTTTAGCTCCCTGCTTGCTTTATTCGTCGACTTCCGCGGGCTACGGGTGAAACTTGCCCGCACGCGTTCAACCGTTTCTTCGCTCACTGCAGGCCGACCCGTTGATTTCCCCTTACAGAGGCATCCAGAAGCTTTTAACTGCGCATACCATCGCCGAATGGAGTTAGCAGTTGGTGGATCTTTGTTGAACTTCGTCCTGAAGTGTCGTTGCACTGTTATGACTGACTGATGTGAGTGCATTTCAAGCACGACATACGCTTTCTCGGCTCCTGTCGCCATTTTGTCTCACTGCGCTCTCGAGCGCTCTGGCGGCAGAAACCTGAAGTGCGGCTTCAGCCGAACAAAACTTTATGAGTTTTTCTACGTATCTGTAGTGTGTTGTGACCATATGTCAATGAATGGAGCTACAGTGAATTTATGAAATCGCTTCAATCATTTGTAATATCCCTGTATATTCTCAGATATGAGATTGGCAAAGAGAAAAGTGGTATGTGCCATATCTGGCACAGTATGCGGTAAGCGGTTAAAATACAGAATGTAGGTATGTTTGAACATTTTATTTCGGTTGTTCCAATGTGATACATGTACCTTTGTGAACCTATCATTTCTGAGAACGCATGCTGTTACATGATTACATGTAAATACCACATTAATGCAATAAATGCTCAAAATGATGTCCATCAACCTCAATGCATTTGCCAATACGTGTAACGACATTCCCCTCAACAGCAAGTAGTTCACCTTCTGTATTGTTCGCACATGCATTGACAATGCACTGACACATATTGTCAGGCATTGTCGGTGGATCACGATAGCAAATATCCTTCAACTTTCACCACAGAAATAAATCGAGCTATGTGCAGGACATCCATCATGTTGGACGTAAATCGCCATTCTGTCATGCAGGGAAACATCTTGTAGTAACATCGGTACAACATTACGTAGAAAATCAGCATATACTGCACCATTTAGATTGCCATCGATAAAATGGGGGCCAATTATCCTTCCTCCCATAATGCCGCACCATACATTAATCCGCCAAGGTCACTGATGTTCCACTTCTCGCAGCCATCGTGGATTTTCTGTTGCCCAATAGTCCATATTATGCCGGTTTACATTACCGCTGTTGGTGAATGACGCTTTGTTGCTAAATAGAACATGTGCAAAAAATCTGTCATCGTCCGATAATTTCTATTGTGCCCAGTGGCGGAACTGTACACGACGTTCAAAGTCATTGCCATGCAATTCCTGGTGCATAGAAATATGGTGCGGGTGCAATCGATCTTGATGTAGCATTCTCAACATCGACGTTTTTGAGAGTCCCGATTCTCGCTCAATTTGTCTGCTACTGATGTGCGGATTAGCCGCGACAGCAGCTAAAACACCTATTTGGGCATCATCATTTGTTGCAGGTCGTGTGGTTGATGTTTCACATGTGGCTGAACACTTCCTGTTTCCTTAAATAATGTAACTATCTGGCGAACGGTCCGGACACTTGGATGATGTCCTCAAGGATACTGAGCAGCATAAATAGCACACACCCGTTGGGCATTTTGATCACAATAGCCATACATCAACATGATATCGACCTTTTCCGCAATTGGTAAACGGTCCATTACAACACGGGTAATGTATCATGGAGAAAATACAGTCTGCAATGGCGGAATGTTGCGTGATACCACATACTTATATGTTTGTGACTATTACAGCGCCATCTACCACAAAGTGAAAAAAGTGATACAACTAAAACATTCAAATTTATTTACTTACTACACAAATATGTAATAAGAAATGGGGGTTCCTATTTTTTAAAAATGCAGCTGATATCTGTTTGACCTATGGCAGTGCCATCTAACAAGCCAACCATAGTGCCATCGGGTTTCCCCCTTCAAGCTAGACAAGTTTTGTTCTTTGTAGTTTTTTCGTTTGATGCTTGTTTTGTGAGATATTTGGCCTGGTCACTATCAATGGACCGCCCTGTATAAGTGCCAAAATGTACTACAATAAACAAAATGTCTATAAAAGGCCGCACTGTATAACATACTTGTGGTTAGACAGACTCAATTCCTGAAATCCATCACCCATGGCCTCTGCCCTACCAAGGAGCACCTCGGTCCTTGGTCCATGGATAAACCACGAAAAATCCGCCACGTTATGCCAACACAAACAGACGCCTGCGAGCAGATCAGTGAGGTTAGGTCCAATGGGCACAGCCTGCACGTTAGTAGGAAATGATGGGCTTCAGAATAGCAGGCCCGATCCATTAGAGATACCAGCAGAAATCGTCTGCTGTTATGGCCCTTCGCGCAAATCCACTCATGAGGCCAGGTGTTCATGAAACGAGAGCACGGTGATCAATCCATGCAAAAGATAATTTGCACAAATACTCTGAGAATCAATGCTAATGAGGATAGGTAGCAACTCACCGTATAGATGATCGCTGAGCCACCGACTGGCACATAGAAAAGACAATCACTCTCTCACAACAAAATTTTTGGCCACAGCTTTTGTCATAAAACAAGAGCACACACACACATTCACACAATCACTCGGACACAACTCAGACACACATGCCTGCCATCTCTGGCCGCTGCATCAACAATCTCTGAGAATCATGTCCAAACAAATGACTCATCACACTTCCCTGCTTCTCATCAGCAGCTGCTTCGCTAGTGGAAAGAAGTGGTGACAAAGCTGAGGGGAATGGTAGGAAGAGGAGAAGCAGTAAGACTGAGGGAGTACAAAAGCAGTGCATGTTCCCAGCAGTGCCCAGCCAGTGAAGATGCATGACATCTCAGTAAACAAACCATTTCATCTATTGAGACAAAAACAAGATTTTTCCAGTGCTTTTTTTTCCAATTTCCTTTATATTTCCCCGGCACATCTGAAATTCCCCGATTTCGAGAACTTGTGGTAATCCTGCATTTATCATCCATGTTTCACTTCCATACATGGCTACAATCCATACAAATACTTTCAGAAAAGACTTTTTAACACTAGAGTCTATATTTGATATTAACAAATTTCTTTCCTCCAGAAATGCTGTTCTTATCATTGCCGGTCTACATTTTATACCCTCTCTACTTTGGTCATCATCAGTTATTTTACAGCCCAAATAACAAAATTCATATACTACTTACGTGCCTTATTTCCTAATCCAATTCCCTCAGCATCACCTGATTTAATTCAACTACAATCCATTGTCCCTTTTTTGTTTTGTTTTGTTGATGTTCATCTTATACCCACCTTCCACGACACTGTCCATTCCATTCAACTGCTGTTCCAAGTCCTTTTCTCTCTCTGACAGATTTACGATATCATCAGCAAACCTCAAAGTTCCTATTTCTTGTCCCTGAATTTTAATTCCTTCTCCAAATTTTTCTTTGGTTTCCTATATTGCATGCCCAATGCACAGGTTGAATAACATCGAGGATAGGGTTTTAGCCTATCTCACTCCCTCCTCAATCACTGATTCCTTTTCATGCCCCTCAACTGTTATAATTGCTGTTGGGTTTCTCTACAAGTTGTAAATAGCCTTTCACTGCCTGTATTTTTCCCCTGCTACCTACAGAATTTCAAAGAGAATATTCCAGTCAACATTGTCAAAAGTTTTCTCTCAATCTACAAATGCTGTAAATTTAGGTTAGCCTTTCCTTAACCTCTCTTCTAAGGTTAAGTCCTAGGGTAAATATTGCTTCATGTCTGCACACATTTATCTGATATTCAAACTGATCTTCATCAAGGTCAGCTTCTACTAGTTTTTTCCATTCTTCATAAAGAATTCATGTTAGTATTTTGAGACCATGACATATTATAGTTTGGTAATATTCACATCTGTCAGCACCTACTTTCTTTGGAATTGGAATTACTACATTCTTCTTGATGTGTGAGGGTAATTCATCTGCCTCGTATCTTTGACACCAGATGGAAGTTTTGTCATGGCCAGCTCTCCAAAGGCTACCAGTCGGTCTCGTGGAATACCGTCTATTCCCGGAGCCTTTCAGTGCTATGTCAAATTGTTCTTGCAATATCACATCTCTCATCTCCTCTTCATCTACATCCTACTCCATTTCTATAATACTGTGTGAAGTTCATCTCCCTTGTGTATAGGCACTCTATATACTCCTTCCCCCTTTCAGCTTTCCCTCCTTTGCTCACGGCTGGCTTTCCGCCTGAGCTCTTGATATTCTGCTTATCTTTCCCCAAAGGCCTTTTTAATTTTCCTGTAGGCATACCTATCTTTCACTTAGTGATATATCCTATAGCTTCCATTTGTTCTCTAGCCATTTTGCACTTCCTGTCAATATCATTTTTTAGACATTTGCATTTCCTTTTGCCTGCTTCATTTGCTGCAATTTTATATTTCCTCTTGTTATCCTTAAAAATTATTTGTGTGTGGGGGTAAAATGCTAAGTTGTACTGTGATCTGGGGTCCAGGTTCAACTGTAGGACAGCCTGTGCCTGGATGAGTAAGACAGTTCATAGATCATACGAATGCAAGGGGCATACCAGCTTCAATGGCACTATGATTAGTAAAGAACTGCAGTTTTTGAACTAATCTGTGAGTTGATAGCAGCTCTATCTTACCTTACAAAGCAAGATGGAAGTGGTAAGTCACAGGAAAAATCTTGGACAAAAAGGTGAATGAACACCATAGCTTCGATTACGAAGAACGCAACATCAAGTAATGAATGAAAATCATACACATACAACTTTGTTGAACGTTTAAAGTTCTAATATGCCAGTGGAATACTTATTGTTACAAAGAATTTGATATCTTAAATTAACTGCAGTGTGCGAAAGGAGATCATAATCCACAAAAATAATATTAGAAGAGAAACTATTTATAAATTTATATTTAGTGAAATGCATAGCAATAACACTCGTATAAACAATACATCAAAACATAATTTACATATCCCACTGCTTACGTAACTACATGTCTTTTTCTGGAGTTACAGAAGGTTGTTTTTGTCATTAGAGAGGATTTGATTTCATGCATTTAGTAAAGTTCACGAAACTGCTGTACTGCTTTGACCAGTGGTGACACCACTGACACTATTTTCTGAAAATGACAGTTGTGGTGACAGACTAACCTATAATGTAGCTCATCATCTAGGGTAGGCTGGAACATGATCATATGACCGACAGTTGGTGAAGTCAACAATTGTGACCTTATTCTGTTTTTATATACATAGTGCATTCTGTAGTTTCAATTCTTACTTTCCTACTGTGGTCTGATATTTTCAAATTTTAAATATGTTTAAGGGCATTAATAACAACAGTCCTCACAGGACCCCAAATTCCCACAGAGTCACGATAGTCGTTGAGTGAACCCTTGCCAACAGTATCACTTGTCAAAGCAGACAGGTTGTATCATATTCATTACTTCCTCATTTCATGTTTATCAATTAATATACGAACTGTAAGAAAATTTTAAATGAAACTTGTGAAAATTGATATTCATTAATATCCAGACACTTAAACACATTCTTTGTTTTGAATTTTTGTAAGCTATGTAGATGAGAACAAGAACTTTGCATTTTCTCAGTCCTTACACTGTAATGATGCAGTGAATGCCACAATTGGAGAATGTGTAGCAGGGAAAATTATGCTGGGAAAATTACTCACCAACTTTCTGCAAAATTTGCACAAGGGTATTTGCTGTGAACTTCGTTTGGTACATTGCCTGTGATCCACCAGCAATTCTGAACATTTCGTTTCAGCCACCTTTCAGCCTCAACACCTTTATTGACTAATTCCACCAACTCTTCATTTCTACTTGTACATTCTAATTCTGCACTTTTATGCCCCACAGAAAGTGTGCTTGTATGAGTGAATGCTTCATCCACGCTACTTACACCAGAATCATCTAGCTCTGAGAAAGAGTCCTGAAAACAAACAATCATACAAAGTTATAAACTACAAGTAAATTGAAACTTCCTCGCAAGTGAACTGTCAAACAGGCCCACTTTGGTCTGAATCCTTATTACAGCACATGCATGTGAACTTTATTTATACTATTAATGGAAGTCAAAGTAAAGGTAAAAACCTGTAGATATATTGAGAATAAGAACTATCTACATTAAGATTTGAAGCCATGCTTTTGGTTTGGAAAGATGTCCATTATTCAGGAATTAACATTTTCGAGTAACCTGCCAGTAAGCACCAAAAGTTAAGCCACAAATGAAATTCCATTTAAGAGAAGGTACAGGGATTTATTCGTGGTCAACTATTTCTTAGTTGAAAAAACTCTTTTATATGCTATCAATGCCATGGCAGACCACCTGTCCTGTCATTATAGAAACACACTTGTATACTGTGTGTGTGTGTGTGTGTGTGTGTGTGTGTGTGTATTTTCATTATAATACAATAAATCCTATATCACTGTGAAATGACCTCTGGATGAATAAATAAATAAAATATTATTAACTATGCATCACACACATAAATAAACACTATGAATTTTTATCAATCAATGGTGCTTGGCTACAGTAGTTAAAAATCATTTGATGCACTTTAGTATTTGTATTAGCACCACAGCAGAAGCCACCATTTGACATCCACTGCTGGATAAATGCCTCCTCTAAGACTTCAGTGGGGTTTTACCAACTTTTCCATCCATTATAATCTTTATTTATGTAACTGCCTATTAATGAATAATAATGCATTTACACGTCTGGGAACCAACCACCTATTTCTTGTGTGAAATATGTATTATATACAATGTTTCTCTAACATGTCCTAATCCTGTGAAATCTCAATATGCTTATATGCAACAAATATAACTAATCTGAACAGCTATTCCAAACACTCAAATTTAGAAAAGGAAATGTTCGATATTGAATGAATGAACTTTTGATTACTTATTGACCGACCCACTGAATTTTCCACTTGCAAAACAGCAGTATTCAATTATCACTTGTGGGAAAGCACAAAACATAAGAAAGAAGTGTTGAGACACTGCTGAAGGCCATAATAAATGAGACAGAAGCTTAATTCACACATGGAAACAATACTAGTAACTTAGGCCTATTTCATTACATATAGAAGGATTGAACACAGCTAAACTCAAAAAATTATAAGAACAATAATCAGATTAATGTGCTATGTAATCCTATTTACAGTATATTTTGCAACATGGCCATGCCGATGCAGTCTAAGTCTTTGGATTCGAACTGATAGTTAGCTAGTTTCATGTTCCATAGACCATTTTGCACGATAAATCATAATGATATAGAATGAGCCATTTCACATTCACAACACAAATTAATTTGTAAATATGGCTACATGCTGAAAATTTATGAGATTTACTGATGTGGGTGAGTAATTCGTACCCACCGCCTTTTACACATTACAATAACAGAAATTCTTATATTCAAAATGTCGAGGAGAAACTTTCTCAGTTTGTTTTCATTTTTTTACTTTGTTGTGTGTCAGACATTTTACATCACTGGATAAATGTTCTAAACTTTTAGTTGCAGCACTATGCACCCCTCTTTGTGCTAAAGACAAGCTTTATGTGGAGTAATGAATGCCATTTTTCCTTCTAGTACTGAAATCGTGTAAATCATCATTCCTTTTCAAATGCAGTGGGTTTCGTACAACAAACTTCAAGAGGGAAAAAGTATATTGTGAAGCACTAGTTACAATGCCCAACTCTTTAAACAGATGTCTACACAATGATCATGGGCGAGCACCACATATTCTTACAGCATGCATTTGAGCAGTGAGGACTTGGGACATTCCATGTCAAATCAATCCAATTTTAATATAAATTTTAACTCTCACTGTCAGATGTTGATAAAACTTAGCACAGAGGTAGCCTACATACAAGCAAAGAAAAATAGCGAATGTTATTAAAATTCATTGACCATTTTGAAAATTCAGCAAGTTGGAGAGAGAGAGAGAGAGAGAGAGAGAGAGAGAGAGAGAGAGAGAGAGAGAGAGAGAGCAAAATTTTCCTTGAGATTTCCTATGATATACAACATAATACGGGTTTGAGACTAAAATCTTTCTTCAAATTTAAATGAAAATTTAAATTTTTAATTTAATGGAAAGCACATCTTCAAATTTTTAAAGAAGTTACATACAACACTTTGCATTATTATTAACTGATTCCCTTACTATGAGAGTGAGGCTGTCACAGGTTCACATATTCATATAATTTCAAATATACATATTTAACTTCAAAAACACACACTTGCAAAATTTATAGATATATAAGTGGAAACACATATAAATTTCTTTTAAATAAATTATATTTTTTCATAAATTCAATTGTAAAATGTTTAAAAAGTAATGACTACAATGAGTCACTATTTTATCAGAACTATTAAAAATTTAAATTTATTAATATATTTGTAATCTGACAGTGATCCAGCATACAGGGTTTGTCTAAAAAGTAATGAGACCGAGCTTGTGAATCAAAATTTATTGTAGATATCGATACAACCACTTAATACTCTTCAATGTATGACTTTTCAGAGTCAACAACCCGCTGCATGCGAGATTTCCAAGTTCCAAATGCTGCTGCGAATGCTGAGTCCGGGATGGTCTTCAAAGCCCTCGTCGTGGTGGCTTGGACCTCCTCTAGGGTCCCATGACAGTGTCCTTTAAAGGAAGTTTTTAGTTTGGGGCACAAAACCTGTCTGGTACGGCCACATATCTTGGCCAGGTAGCTGGCCACCAAGAAGCAGGTGTGATTCGGCAGCTTCCAATCATCGGCGATGGCTGGCCTCACACGATGGACCCTGGTTTTCAGTCTCTTGAGCACTTCGCAATAGAAAGCGCCATTACGAGTGTGACTTACGGGCACAAACTCATAATGAACCATGTCCCTGAGGTCGAAAAACACGATTAGCATGGCTTTCATCTTTGATTTCCTCATGTGAGCCTTTATTGGACGTGGGGAGGCTGCGGTGTGCCATTCGGCACTCATGCGCTTTGTCTCCGGGTCGTACTGAAACACTCTGGCTTCATCTCTAGTGATAACATTATCTAAAAATTCTGATCAGCTTCATGGCTCTGGATATTGTCTTAGCAGGTGTCCACACATGCTTGCTTTTGAACGTCTGGCAAAATCTTAGGGACCATCTTGGCATAGAACTTCCTCATTGACAGTTCTTTGGTGATGATCATGTGCATTGTCATTTTATCGAGTCTGAGGTCATCTGCTATCATGCTGACACTCATCCGACGGTCGGTGTTCAATAAAACGCACACAGGGTCGATGTTTTTGTCAGTTTTTCTGGTTGATGCATGTGTCCACTCAATGCATGATGCTGCCGGGACAAGAGCCCACAGACGACTGGCCCACCGCAAGTTTCTGACCAGACATCCCTCCACCACTTACACCCCAGGCGAGCACTCACTGCGAAGTACAGTCGCGTCAGCAAAAAATCAGTCTCATTACTTTTTATACAAACCCTGTAATGCATACTACAAAATGCATTTGATAATAATATGGTTGAAGATATCACTTTTCAACAGTGGATTTAAGTAAACAGATGTATCTTAGAAACAATGCAGAAGACTTCACTAAAGTATACTGAATTATTTGCTGGAAAACTGACCACATTGATACTGCATGTTCTTTTTTAGCTAAGCAGCAAAGCTCTTCTGTAAACGAAGTCAAGGAGAACTTGATTAAGAACGAATATGTTGTTACATGCGACTTACCTGAGAATTACACTTTAGTGGTCCACGATAGGGCCCAGAGTTGTTATTGGTCAAGTGATGAGAGCAGTACACCCTTTTCTAGTGTATTAAAAAGAAGAGATAGGAACTGAAGTTGCATTTGAAATTGCTTGGACAAGACCAGTATCAGCGGTGGGCATAAAATGATAACTGGATTCTTCTGTCACCCACCAGCCTAATCTCTTCATGTAACCTGAAACCTTAGAGGAATCCCCTGTTCATCTGTGCATAAGTTCCCCAGTCACACTGTAATCATCAGTGGAGACTTTAATCATCCAACAATTAAACAGGAAAATTACAGTTCTGTTAGTGGTGGGCATGATAAGGCATCCTGCAAAACCTTACTAAAAGCCTTCTTTGAAAACTACCTAGAACAGATAGTTAGCAACCCCACTCATGATGGAAATATTGTCACAGAAGAAGCCGAGTAGCGCAGTCACAATAGTATAGTGGTTATGATACTGGATTGTTGCATGGAGTGTCACGAGTTCAAAACTCACCTGAACTGAAACATTTTAATTTATATATTTGGTTCAGGTACATTCTAGTAGTATCCACTAATGGCAAGCATCATTGTACTGGAATGTTCTGTTGCTGTATATATACTGTATGTGTTCAGGCCGGAGGCAGTTTGCTCCGTGCTCTTGTATGTGCAAGTGCCGAATAAACCTTCGTTAAGTGAAGTTAGTGTTCATCATTCATCTACTTATAGCTTCCTCTACATGACATTATTCTGGTGGAGATGCTGAGTATTGGTACTTGTGAAACCGCACATTATCAACGACACAGTGGCTCCCATCAGGCCACGACAGAGCTGCCGTTTACGTGGCAAGAAACCCAAGTTCGCAATTTATCGGAGACAGAAGAAGAAGAGGACGTCACGATGACAGCAACTGTGTGCCACCACATGAGACATCCTTCCGGGTTCTCTGGTGACGATGGCCAAGATCCAAACAAGTGGCTGATGGTATATGAGCCTATAGCGAAATTTAACAAATGGGATGACACCGTGTGTTTGGCTAACGTATTTTTCTACTTGGAGGGGACTGCCAAGCAATGGTATGAGAACGAGGAGAAGTTCACAAGCTGGGAAGTATTCCAGGCGGAACTGTGCAAGTATTTAGGTGACACACATCGACAGAAGTGCAAGGCTGAAGATGAATTCTCCAGGAGGAACGACAGCATCCTACCTTCAAGACGTCTTGGAGCTGTGTAAAATAGTGGACCCTTGAATGAAGGAGGAAGATAAGGTTGCACATCTCATGAAGGGTGTTGCTGAGGTCATGTATCAAGCCCTACTCCTGAAGGAGGTTTCAACAGCAGATGACTTCATAAAATGGTGCCAATATATCGAGAAAAGTTTGAATGGGTTCCAAACGTCATATCGATGTCTGTGATGGAGGAAGCAACTGATTTCACAAATGTTCTTCATCAGATAGTGAGAGAGGAAGTTCAGAAGGTACTAGGATTGCATGGCGAGCAAAAAACCGAGACACTTCAAGAGGTAATAAGGGAGGAAGTGGAACAGACATTGAACCCAATCTCTCGTCCTTCACTTCCCTTTAAAACGGTAAAAATGTCAAAACCCAGGCAAAGTTACGTTCCTACAATGCCGCATGAGAAATCTGTTTGGGCACCAAAGAAGACTGTTGTCTGGAGGACCCAGGATAACCAACCAGTATGTTTCCACTGCGGACGACCAGAACATGTAGTGCGCTATTGTTGAGAAAGGCGGCGGATATTTGCCGATGCCCGTGCCAGAAGACAGCAGACCGATCTTAGACGACGCCAACTCCGGGACGACAAAGATGAACAAGAAGATGTGGGTGCAGGATGACATAGGTCACCATCGCCACAAGCTAGCCCCTGGAGAGGACGCTCCCTAACACACCGATCAAGGTCTCCATTGCCATTTAGAAGCTCCAGCCAACCACAAGGCTGCCGCAACCTGGAAAACTAAAGGGTGCGACCTTCCTTGGAGGCAAGGCCAATGAAGAGAAATATCTTCCACTGTCGATCACTAGAAAAGTGGTAGCAAACTACGTTGATATCCTCATGGATGGCCGACCAGCCCACGCTCTTGTGGAATCTGGAGCATCACATTAAGTCATTTCGGAGAAGTACCATCGCCAGTTGCAGAAAACCGTATTCGTCGACAACAAAGCATCTCTGCTGAAGGTGCCTAATGGGAAATATGTAAAACCTACAGGAAGATGTGTCATTCGTGTGGATATAAGTGGCCGTACACAGCCCTTAGAATTCATCGTCTTACAAGAGTGTACTCATGACGTCATTCTCGGATAGGACTTCTTGAAAACTTCTCAAGCAGTTATATATAGATTGTGGTCACTTTAAGATTATGCTAGGCGAGATGAGATACTGTGGACAGGAAGATGCCCATCCGAGTGTGTGGAGGCTATGTGTGCTGGATCAAGTGATCATTCCTGCAGTCAGCGCTGGAAAGGTAGCTGTCATGTATCATGCCATGCAGCAGCCCATGGATCTTGTAGTGGGATGTAAGAGAAGCATACCACTGAAGAATAACTTGGTCATCCCAGCCTCTGTCATCTCGTTTCAAAACTGATTCTGTGAACTGAGGATAGTTGACTGTCGCCGAGAACCGTGGACCCTTCCAAGACACATGTGCGTAGCAAACGCTGAGCCATTAATTGCAGAACAGCTAAGCGTCATAGAAACCTCCCATGCCAAGTCTGTGGGCAAAATTAACGCTACCACTATGAGACAAGATCTTCTAGCTTGACTCTCACCAGATCTCACTAAGGAACAACAGAAGAAGCTACTTGCCATTCTTCAAGAGTTCTCTGAACGCTTCAATCCACAGGTGAAGAGCAAATTAGACAAATCGATGGTGAAGCAACGGATTAGCACTGGAGACCATCAACCAATAAGCCAGAGAGCATACAGTGTGTCAGCAACGGAACGTTTAGTAATTCGCGACAAGGTAGAGAAAATGATGATGAATGACATCAATCAGCCTTCGCAGAGCCCATGGTCGTGACCAGTGGTTCTCGTCGCTTTTGTGTTGATTACAGGAAGCTTAACAAGATAACTAAAACGGACGTTCACCCTCTTCCACAACCTGACGATACACTAGATTGTCTGAAGGGGGCTAAGTTTTTCTCAACCATGGACATGTACTCGGGATACTGGCAAATCAAAGTAGATGATGCTGATTGTGAGAAAACTACATTCATCGCTCCTGAGGGCATGTACGAGTTTAAAGTAATGCCGTTTGGTTTTTGTAATCCACCAGCAACTTTTGAACAAATGATGGATAATCTTCTAAGGTCCCTGAAGTGGACGACATGTCTTTGTTATTTATATGACATTATAGTGTTCTCAGAGACATTTGATGAACACACAAAAAGACTGACGGCCGTTCTTAAGTGTCTCCAACAAGCCGGACTGAAAATTAATCCAAGAAAATGTCGCTTTGGAGCAAAAGAAATCAAAATACTTGGGCACCTTGTGTCAAACAAAGGTGTGCAGCCAGACCCAGAAAAGGTTAGAGCTATAATAGAATTTCCTATTCCTAAAAGTATTAGAGATATGAGAAGCTTCCACAGATTGTGTCTTATTACCGTCGTTTTATCAAAGACTTTTGTATCAAAGCCAGGCCACTCCAAAAGTTGTTAAAAGCCGATGCTAAATTTATCAGGGATGGTGCTCAACAAGATTCTTTCAATGTGCTGCAATGTGCTAACGACTGACCCTGTACTTGGTCTGTATGATGAGAGAAAACCTACAGAACTACACACAGATGCCAGTGGGTATGGGATCGGTGCTGTTCTGCTGCTGATTTCGGATGGAAAAGAGAAGGTTATAGCCCATGCTTCTAGGACACTTACAAAAGCTGAGAGAAACTTTTTTTTTTTTTTTGTGGTTTTAGGGCGCTCAACTTCAATGGTCATTAGCACCCAGACTACGTTAGGAATGCACCGCGAGGCACAAGTTTAAAACAGCAACTAAAAGGGAAAACACGATAAAAGATTGACAGGCATAGGATTAAAAAAAAACAGCATAATCAAATGTCCTTAGACAGGTTTGTCGAGTTGACAAAACAAAGAACGCGAGCAGCTGCTCCTGGGTCATTCGCTAAAATGGCATCTAGAGTACATGGCAGGCCAGGATCAAGACGCAGTGTATTAAAATCCGGACAGGACGTTAAAATGTGGTGGACCGTCAGCAATTGCCCACATGGGCAGAACGGCGCCGGCGCGGCCATCAGCAGATGGCGATAGCTGAACCGGCAGTGTCCAATTCGTAACCGGGCCAAAACTACCTCCTCCTGCCGAGAAGGGCGTGAGGAGGACGTCCAAGCCGCGGGAAGAGGTTTCAAGGCCCGAAGCTTGTTGTCTGTAAGTGCAGCCCAATCGGCATGCCACAGCGATAAAATGTGCCGACAAATGACCCTGCTACAATCTGATGAAGGGACACAACAACAAGCTGTCCGAGGCTGGAGGACCGCAGCCTAGGCCGCGGCATCTGCAGCTTCGTTCCCAGGGATACTGACATGGCCAGGAACCCACATAAAGCTAACCGGAGAACCGTCGTCCACCAGCTGCTGAAGAGAGCGTTGGATCCGGTGCATGAAAGGGTGAACCGGATACGGATCACTGAGGCTTTGGATGGCACTCAGGGAATCGGAGCAGATGACATAAGCAGAATGTCGGTGGCGGCAGATGTAAAGAACAGCCTGGTAGAGGGCAAAGAGCTCAGCTGTGAAGACCGAACAATGGCCATGGAGCTGATATTTGAAACTTTGTGCCCCGACAATAAAAGAACACCCGACCCCGTCATTGGTCTTAGAGCCACCTGTATAAACGAAGTTCGACAAAACGGGAGTGGTATACCGAACTGGGGGTAACCTCCTTCGGGAGCAAGCTGAGGTCAAGGTGAACGCGAACCTGAGCCTGGAGCTAAGGTGGCGTGTGGCTCTCGCCCACTCTAAAGGTTGCAGGGAGTGAAAAATCAAGGTGTTGAAGGAGGCGACGAAAGCAAACTCCAGGGGGTAGCAGGGCAGAGACATACAACCCGTATTGACGGTCGAGAGAGTCGTCAAAAAAGGAACGATAAGACGGGTGGTCGGGCATTGACAGTAGCCGACAGGCATACCGACAAAGCAGTATATCGCGGCGGTAGGTGAGTGGCAATTCAGCGGCTTCAGCATGAAGACTCTCGACGGGACTAGTATAAAACGCTTCGATCGCAAGACGTAAACCCCGATGGTGTATGGAGTTGAGGCGGCGTAAGATGGACGGCCGTGCAGAGGAGTATACGAAGCTCCCATAATCCAGCTTGGAGCGGACGATCGACCGATACAGGCGAAGTAGGGACGGTTCGATCCGCTCCCCACGACATACCACTGAGAACACGGAGGACATTTAGAGAACGGCTACAACGGGCAGCCAAATAAGACACATGTGGAGACCAGCTAAGTGTCCTGTCAAATGTAAGACCTAAAAATTTTGTTGTCTCCACGAATGGGAGAGCAACGGGACCGAGCCGTAAGGATGGTGGGAGAAACTCTTTGTAGCACCAGAAGTTAATACAGACCGTCTGCTTGGCAGAAAAACGGAAGCCATTGGCGACACTCCAGGAGTAAAGATGGTCAAGAGAACGCTGAAGACAGCGCTCCAGGAAACATGTACGCTGCGCGCTGCAATAGATGGTAAAATCGTCCACGAAAAGGGAGCCTGATACATCAGCTGGGAGGCAATCCATTATTGGATTGATCGCTATGGCGAAGAGTGCGACGCTCAAAACTGAGCCCTGTGGTACCCCATTCTCCTGGCAAAAGGTGTCTGACAGCACAGAACCCACACGTACCCTGAACTGTCAATCCATTAAAAAGGAACGAATAAAAAGAGGGAGGCGACTGCGAAGGCCCCATGTATGCATGGTGCGGAGAATGCCCGCCCTCCAACAGGTGTCGTAAGCCTTCTCCAAATCAAAGAACACAGCTGCGGTCGGGCGCTTCCGCAAGAAGTTATTCATAATGAAGGTCGACAAGGTAACCAGATGGTCAACAGCAGAGCGTCGCCAACGAAATCCACATTGTACATTGGTAAGTAGGCGTCGAGATTCGAGCAGCCAAACCAAACGAGAGTTAACCATTCGCTCCATCACCTTACGGACACAGCTGGTAAGCGAGATGGGTCGATAACTGGAAGGCAAGTGCTTGTCCTTCCCCGGCTTAGGAATCGGTACAACAATAGACTCGCGCCAGCATGCGGGAACATGTCCCTCAATCCAGATGCGATTATAAGTACGAAGAAGGAAACCTTTACCTGCAGGAGAAAGGTTCTTCAACATCTGAATACGAATAGAATCATGCCCTGGAGCGGAGGACCATGACCGGGCAAGTGCATTTTCCAGTTCCCGCATGGTGAAAGGGGCATTATAACTTTCACGATTCGAGGAGCGGAAGTTAGGTGGCCTAGCCTCCTCTGCCTGTTTTCGGGGGAGGAAGGCAGGGTGGTAATGAGCGGAGCTCGAAACCTCTGTGAAAAAGCGGCCGAAGGCATTGGAGACACCCTCAGGGGCCACAAGGACGTCATTCGTAACCGTCAAGCCAGAAACTGGTGAGTGGACCTTAGTGCCAGATAGCCGGCGCAGGCTACCCCAGACAACAGAAGAAGGAGTAAAACTACTGAAGGTGCTTGTGAAAGCAGCCCAGTTGGCTTTCTTTAATAATACGACGGCACTACGCACGTAATCATTTATAATTGATACAATTCGCAACTGTAGGGTGGCATTTAAAGGTGCGTAAACCACGTCGACGAGCACGTAAAGCGTCTCTACATGCTGCGGTCCATCAGGGGACCGGTACGCGACGCGGAGAAGAAGTAGTGTGAGGGATTGAATATTCAGCAGCAGTGAGAATGACTTCCGTGAGGTGTGCGACCTGACTATCGCAGCTTGTGAAGGTTTGATCCTGAAAGGTCGCCCTGGAAGAGAAGAGCCCCCAGTCTGCTTTGGAGATGTTCCAACTAGTTGAGCACGGAGAGGGGGTATGATGCAGGAGATGGATAACACACGGTAAGTGGTCGCTCAAATATGTATCAGAAAGTGCATACCACTCAAACCGGCGTGCAAGTTGGGTAGTACATATAGAGAGGACTAAATGGGAATAGGTGTGAGATGTGTCCGAAAGAAAAGTAGGGGCGCCAGTATTGAGGCAGACAAGATTGAGCTGGTTGAAAAGGTCTGCTAACAGGGAGCCCCTCGGGCAGGATGCTGGAGAGCCCCAAAGGGGATGGTGGGCATTGAAGTCTCCAGTTAACAAAAATGGTGCAGGTAGCTGAGCAATAATTTGCATCATGTCCGCCCTGGTAACGGCAGACGACGATGGAGTGTAAACGGTACAAATGGAAAATGTAAAAGTGGGGAGAGTAATTCGGACGGCAACTGCCTGCAGGCCGGTGTGCAATGTGATGGGATCGTAGTAAATATCATCCCGGACCAGCAACATAACCCCTCCATGAGCCGGAATACCTACCACAGGAGGTAGGTCAAAACGCACAGAGGTGTAGTGTTCCAAGACAATTTGATCGCATGGGCATAGCTTCGTTTCCTGGAGGGCTACGACGAGCAGACGGTGCAAGCGGAGCAGCAACTTCAAATCCTCTCGGTTGGAGCGAATGCTGCAAATATTCCAGTGAATAAGTGCCATCGTGAGAAGAATAGGAAGATGAAAGAAGGGGTCACCTCGAAGGCCGCTGAGGGCCTGGCTTCGAGCGAGTACTGCCGCCGCTATCAGTACGCGGACAGTCATCGTCCATTGGTTCTATAGGTTCATTGGCCATCTTGTTAAGATGGCCAGGAGGGGGAGCTTCCTCCGCAGGTGAACGGCCAGATGTTCAGCTACCAGCGGTGCGGCCAGGTGAAACGGATGACGGCCTGGGGCGGCAACCACTGGGTGGCGCAGGAGAAGAAATGCGTCGTGGCGGAAAAGGAGAACTGTGCTTCCTATGAGCCTTCTTGGAAGGTTGTTTAGTGGAAGTACTGGTTGACAGCTGGGAGTTCGACGTACGTAGGAAGTCTGCACGGGACGGTTCCTTCTTGAAGGCCCATGCATCTGACTTCTGGGTCTTCGTCTTGGCAGAAGCTAATGAAGGTGCTTGTGTCTGAGGGGTGACGGGAGGAAGAGCAGACATCGACCGCGTGATCTTAGCACTGGCCAAACGGACGACCATGGTGCTGAAGGTCAGATCGCATGTCTGCGTCGCCACCTCCCTGGTAGTCCGAGGAGAGGCGAGGACAGTACTGTATTTCCACGCTGGGAGCAGCGTGGGCTTCCTACTAGCAAATAGCTTGTGAGCAGCCGAGGTGGACACTTTCTCTTTGACCCGAATTTCTTGGATACAGCGTTCTTCCTTGTAGATGCGACAGTCGCGGGAGGACGCTGCATGGTCACCCTGACAGTTCACGCAACGAGAAGACGGAGGTGGACAGTCACCCTCATGGGCATCCCTGCCACAAGTGACACATTTAACCGCATTGGAACAAGACTGGCAAGTGTGATTAAAACGCTGACACTGGTAGCAGCGCGTAGGTGTCGGGACACAGGAGCGAACAGAAATAACCTCGTAGCCTGCTTTGATACGCGATGGCAGCTGAACACTATCATAGGTCAAGGAAAGTGTCCGGGTCGGTACAAGGTCATTGTTGACCTTTTTCATGACCCTATGGACAGCCATCACGCCGTGCTCAGCGAGGAAAGACTGAATCTCCTCGTCAGTCAATCCGTCGAGTGATCTAGTGTATACCACACCACGAGACGAATTCAAAGTGTGGTGAACCTCCACCCGGACAGGGAACGTGTACAGGAGTGTGGCCCGAAGCAGTTTTTGTGCCTGAAAGGCGCTCTCAGTTTCTAGTAACAAGGTACCATTACGCAACCTGGTACACGACTTGACAGATCCGGCTATGGCATCTATGCCCTTCTGGATAACGAAAGGGTTGACAGAGGAAAAATCTTTGCCGTCCTCAGATCGAGAAACTACGAGGAACTGTGGGGCAGGCGGTAGGACTTTTGTCACTGGTGGCTGGTCAAATTTCCATTTATGGGCAGAAGTCGAGAGAGAAGAAGAAGAAGAAGAAGAGAAATCCATTGCGGAGGAATCCCCCATGATTGCCAGCGTCTCCGATGGCGCGCTCCTTCCTTGTGGGGACCCTCTCAGAGGGCACTCCCGCCTTAGGTGAATGTTTACACCTCAGGTCACACCTCCCGAGAAACAGACGGAGGGACCAATCGGCATGGTCAGAAGGTATCAGCTCAGGCAATCACCCCTCCCTGGGCCTGGCCTTTACCAGGGGGTACGTACGTGCCTTACTTGTCTACCCAGGGCAGGGAATTACGCGTTACCCCGTCACCGGCTACGCATGCGAACGCGTGGGTCGGCTTTCAGGCACGCACAGGGAGGAAGGAAGAAGAGGAAAAAGAAGAGAGAGAGGACAGACTGTCTCAAACGCCGAGGCGGAGACCAGAGAAGGCAAGGAGAAGAAGGCAAGGAGAAGAAGGCAAGGAGAAGAAGGCAAGGAGAAGAAGGCAAGGAGAAGAAGGCAATGGAACGAGTAAGGAAGACAGTGAGATGGAGAAGAACAAAGAAAGGAACCAACCAAAGGAAGGAAGATACAAGAAGAAGTGAAAAACCAAAATGACCGCAAATATAGGTCGTGGAACCGTCCCTCTCCAGACGCAGGCGCTAACTACCCCCTTGAGGGGGAGGGACTCCTTTTAGTCGCCTCTTACGACAGGCAGTGGCTATTGTACGTGGTGGTACAGGCGTACCTAATGTATCTGGACTGGAGAGCTTCGTCGATCGTGACATTATAGCCTATCGGACATATCATGTTACAGAAAATGCAAATAAAGACTTCGGCAAATCAACATATATGTCACCCTCACCTTTCTCCTTGTATACACGTAGTAGACGTAAGATATCAGTTAATGAAACTGTATTTATATGGATTAAAGGTAAAGGTACCTGTGAATATGTTAAATTTGTAGGAGATTGTACAATGTATTTTCACAAATAAAGTGATCTGTAGCGTAGCTTAAAAATGGACAAGGGTACATCTAGAATCTGTCGACATAGAGTATGCAACAGCATGTTATGTCAGCTCTCTGAGCGCTTGACCTTTGACCCCGCCGATAAGGCGGTGCTACGCAATCTTGGCAGCGCGCCAGCCGCGGAGTGACTGACAAACAGCCTATTCTAATCCCCGGACCCGCATGGGGGTGAGAGAAACTACTCAACTACAGAAAGAGAATGTCTTGCTGTGATCTGGGCCATGTGCAAATTTTGACATTATCTCTATGGAAGGCCATTCACAGTTGTTACAGACCATCATTCACTTTGTTGGTTGACAGGACTTAAGGAACCAACAGGACGACTCACCAGGTGGGCACTACATCTTCAAGAGTATGACATTACCATAGTGTACAAAATTGGAAGAAAACGCCAAGACGCTGACTGTCTCTCAAGAAACCCTGTGCAAGACCATCAAGAGAGTGACTGTTTCGCTGCACTCCAGGATCTCTCTGATGAGCAGATGAAGGATGCCAAGAGATCTCAAATTATGCTTGCCTTAAATCAGTGAGAGGATGTGAAAGGACAGTTTAAGGTAGTTAATGGATCACTTTGCAAGAAAAACTTTGATCCATTTGGAAATAGGTGGCTACCAATGATTCCTAAACACACGCACTTACATGTTCTATAGAAATTCCATGACACATCTGAGGCTGGACATTTAGGATTTGTTAAGACATACGATAGGATCCATAAGAGATTTTTCTGGCCAGGTTTATTTAGGAGTGTTCGCCATTATGCGTCGCACTGTCGAGAGTGCCAGAGGAGAAAGGCAGTTCCTCAGAAACCACCTGGCCGACTAACAATTTCCAGTGTCTGCTAGTGGCAATAGATGGATTATTGTTTGCACTGATTATCTGACAAGCCATGCAATTACAAAAGCCAACGGATCAAGGGAAAGTTTTTCAATCAAATCTTGTGACAGAGATAAACCGCTGGTGCAACATTACTCATCACATGACGACTGCCTACCATCCGCAAACTAATGGGCTTACTGAACGCCTTAATAAGACCTTGGCCGATATGCTATCAATGTTCGTCAATGTTGAGCAGAGCAACTGGGATGAGGTGCTACCTTTCATGACGTTTGCCTACACACTGCCAAACAAGACACCACAGGATTTTTGCCGTTTTTCCTGGTGCATGGGCGTCAGGCAGCGCCGACGACGATGGACACTGTGTTTTTGTTACATCCTGATGATGTGGACTACATTGGCCAAGTGTTAACCAGAGCTGAGGAAGATCGGCAGTTAGCTTGACTCCGCATGCTGAAAGCTCAAGAAAACGATCGCCGAAGGCATGATGCGAGCCACCGTTCTGTTGTCTACCCGCCTGGTGACCTTGTCTGGATCTTCACTCCTGTTCGGAAGGTTGGTCTCTCCGAGAAGCTCCTCAGGTGCTACTTTGGACCTCATAAGGTTGTAAGACAGTTGTCTGATGTTACTTATGAAGTTGAAGATTTCGACCCCAACACAAGACGATCAGAGGTACGGTCCACGTCCTTCGAATGAAGCCCTATAAGGATCCTGCAACCCAGGGTAAATTTGAAGCTCCAGCGACATGCAACAAGCGGAAAGGTACTGAAGAATGTAGCAGCAAGGGAAGTTCTAAAAAGAGCACCACCATGGCGAACTTCAGTCATCAGGAGTTGGAGTATGCAGGACAGATGACTCGTTCCTGGACTAGGAGGATGTAACACCAAGACGCTGTTCTCTTAAGGAGGGAGCAATGTCGCAGAAGAAGCTGAGTAGCGCAGCCGCTGTATTATAGTAGTTATGATAATGGATTGTTGCATAGAGGGTCGTGAGTTCAAAACTCACCTGAAATGAAACATTTTAATTTCTGTATTTGGTTCGAGTACATGCTAGAAGTATACACAAATGGCAAGAATCATTGTAATGGAATGTTCTGTAGTTGTATATATACCGTATGTGTTCTGCCCAGAGGCAGTTCACTCCACACTCTTGTATGTCAAGTGCTGAATAAACTTTTGTTAAGTGAAGTTAGTGTTTGCCATTCATCTACTTACACCTTCCTCTACGTGTCAATATATCGAATCTAATGGCAACAAACAGACCTGGCGTATTTGAGAATTTCCCCGTCAAAATTGGTATCAGTGACCATGAAGTGGCGGTGGTAACAATGGTTAACAAAGTACAATGGACAATTAAAACAAGCAGAAAGATAGATATGTTCAGTAAACTACATAAAAAAATTAGTAATGCCATATCTGATGAGAAACGTGAAAATTTCAGCACAGGTAAGGAGTATGCAGAGGAACACTGGCACAAGTTTAAAAGAATAACTGACCACCTACTGGATAGATATGTACCCAGTAGGGCAGTTCATAACGGGAGGGAACCTCCATGGTACACGGTCACTGTACAGAAACTTCTAAAGAAGTAGAATTTGCTGCATAATAGTTGTAAAACAAAGCATAAGGCTAATGACAGAGAGATGCTGAATTAAATGCATTTGGCTGTCAAGAGACCAATGCATGATGCCTTCAACGACTACCATAGCAGAATATTGTCAAATGACATTTCACATAATCCAAAGCCACTCTGGTCGTACATAAAGGCTTTTAGTTTCTAGTCCCTAGCGAATGAGACAGGACCTGAAACAGACTAACAAAGCAAAAGCTGAAATGCTGAACTCTGTTTTCAAATATTTCTTTACAAAGGAAAACGCAGGACAGCTGCCCTAATATAATCCTCGTACCGTTGAACAAATGAGCCGAATAAGTTTTAATGTCAGCTGTGTTGAGAAAGAGTTTAAATCTTTCAAACTGAACAAAGCTCCGGACCCCAATGGAATCCCTGTCAGCTTCTGTACTGAAATTGCAGCTGAGTTAGTCCCTCTTCTAACTATATTCTATCGTAAATCCCTCAAACAAAAAACCTTGCCCAGTTCTTGGAAAGAGGCACAGGTCGCACCCGTCTACAAGAAGGGTAGTTGAAGTGATCCACAAAACTACCATCCAGCATCCTTGGAACTGATTTGCTGTAGAATCTTAGGACATATTCTGAGGCTCAAACATAGTGAGGGGTCTTGAACAGAATGACCTCCTCTATGCCAACCAGCAGGGATTTTGAAAACATCAATCACGTGAAACCCAACTCACACTTTTCTCTCACGACATTTATTTTTTACTATTATTTATTTATTATTGATTCTTTGGATCAAGGTAACCAGGTAGATGCAGTGTTTCTTGATTTCCAAAAAGCATTTGACTCAGTATCATACCTACATTTATTGTCAAAAGTACAATCATATGAGCTATCAAGTGATATTGGTGACTGGATTGAGGCTTTTTGGTAGGGAGAACACCACATGTGACCTTGGATGGAGAGTCATCATCAAATATAAAAGTAACTTCGGGTTTGCCCCAGAGAAGTGTGTTGGGGCCCCTTTCTGTTCATGTTGTATGATAATGACCTTGCAGACAACATTAATAATAAAATTAGGCAGATGCAGTTATCTATAATGAAGTACTGTCTGAGAGAAGCTCCATAAATATTCAGATATATCTTAACAAGATTTCAATGTGGTACAGAGATCGGCAACTTGCTCTAAATGTTCAGAAATATACAATTTTGCACTTCACAAAACAAAAAAATATAATATACTATGATTATAATATCAATGAGTCACTGTTTGAATCTGCCAACTCGTACAAATACCTGGGTATGTAGGGATATGAATGATCTCACAGGTTCAGTCATGAGTAGAGCAGGTAGTAGACTTCGGTTTATTGATAGAATACTGGGGAAATAGACTCGTGCAACGCATTCTAGAATACTGCTCAAGTGGGACTAACAGGATATTGAACATATACAGAGAACGGCAGTACGAATGGTCACAGGTTTGTTTAATCTATGGGAGAGTGTCACAGAGATACTGAAGGAACTTAACTGGCTAACTCTTGTAGACAGACAAACTATCCCGAGGAAGTCTATTAATAAAATTTCAAGAACTAAAAATAAATGTCATGTGACTAGGGCCTTACGTCTGGTCGACCGTTCGCCGGGTGCAAGCCTTTCGATTTGACGCCACTCAGCTACTCAGCTACCGGGGGAGGGAGAGGCGGGGGGGGGGGGGGGGGGGGGGGGGGGGGGGGGGGAGCGACGTTTCAAGAACTGACTTTAAATGATTACTCTAGGGATATACAATGCCCTACATATTGTTCACATAGTGATCTTGATTATAAGATTACAATAACAACTGACAACTGCACACACAGAGGCATTCAAACAACCATTCTTCCTGAATGAAATTTTCACTCTGCAGCGGAGTGTGCAATGATATGAAACTTCCTGACGGATTAAAACTGTGTGCCGGACCAAGACTCGAACTCAGGACCTTTGCCTTTCGCGGGCAAGTGCTCTACCAACTGAGCTACCCAAGCACAACTCACGACCCATCCTCATAGCTTTAATTCCGCCAGTACCTCTTCTCCTACCTTCCAAACTTCGCAGAAGCTCTCCTGCATACCTTGCAGAACTAGCGCTCCTGGAAGAAAGGATATTGCAGAGACATGGCTTAGCCACAGCCTAGGGGATGTTTCCAGAATGGGTAATGTTCTGTTATTCAATGCATTTAATATCTGATCAGTGAAATCATATATAGCATTTTCTGTAGAAAAGCCTTTCTGAAAACCACACTGACATTTTGTTTGTACTTCATTTTGACAAATATGTGAATCTACTCTTGATTATATCACTTTTTCAAAAATTTTGGATAAAGCTGTCAGAAGCATGATTGAGTGGTAGTTGTCAGCATCAGACCAATCTCCCTTTTTATGCAATGGTTTAAAAACAGCGTATTTCAGTCCATCTGGAAAAAATGACCTGTTTTAGTGAGCTATTACATATGTGGCTGAGAATCCTACTTATCTGTTGGCAACAAGCTTTTAGTTCTCTGATCTGATCTGCCATCAATTCCATGTGAGCTTTTACTTTGAAGTGAATTTATTATTTTCCTAATTTCAGTAGGAGAGGTGGTTTGAATTTCAGTTTTATCAAACTGCATAGGTATTGCCTCTTTCATATACTGCCTCGCATTTTCTAATAATAGCTGGATCCTATTTTCTCTACAACACTTAAAAAAACTATTATTAAGAGTGTTTTCTACTTCAGACTTCTTGCTACCGAATTTTTCATGGTATGAAGATGGTATTTCCGAAAGAACATATACCACTGGTGATCTTGCAGCTCTCAAAGGTAAAAACTGCAATGAATTCAGACCTTTCAGCTGCTGACAGGCGTCGATAAATACCATCGGGGACAGTGGAAAATGTGTACCCCAACCAGGACTCAAACCCGGGATCACCTGCTCTATCCATCTGAGCCATCAAGAACACGGAGGATTGTGCGATTGCAGGGACTTATCTCTGGCACACTCCCCGTAAGACCCACATCTTCAATGTACAGCCCACTTTTCACTGAGTTTGATAGAAATACAGCCCTCTTGTGCTCTAAGTTGCCCTGTTTCCCTTTTAACAATATTCCAAATTGTTTTAATTTTATTACCAGATGTACTAATCTCAGACTTTTTAGTAACTGTTCTTAATACAGTGCAGTAGTTTTTATAATGTTTCACTGTTTCTGAATCATTACTCCTCCTAGCTGTAAGATAAATTACCCTTTCCTGTTTACAAGATATTTTTATCCCTTTAGAAAGCCATGGCTTTTTAGGTGGTTTCTTACAATTATATTGCACTGTTTTCTTAGGGAAACTGTTTTCAAATATACTCACAAAGGTATCATGAAATAAGTTAAATTTTAAATTAGCATCAGATTCCCTGTACGTCTCATCCCAGTCTAACTGTTGCAAGCTTTCCCTAAAATTTTGAATTGTTAAACTGTTAATTGAACACTTATTTTGGAGGACTGTTTTGCATGACTGTGTGGAGTTATGTCATATACTGTAACTACCCGTGCATCATGATCAAACATACCATTCTTAACAGGAAAAGTTTTTATCCAGTTAAATTTACCTTTGTCTATAAAAACATTATCCATCAGTTTGCTGCTTTCCTGTACCACACATCAATAATTGACGTCAAACTGAAAGAATCAAGTAATACTTCAAGGTTAAGCTTTCTATCTGACTCTTTTAGAAAAATCTACATTGAAATCCACACAAACAATAATTTGCTTCCCTGTGTCTGACAGATAGCATAACAAAGAACCCAAGTTTTTCAAAAACAAGCTGACAATTTCCCAATGGGACCTATACATGGCTACAATTATAAAAGTACCATTATTTAGTTTAAGCTCACAAGCAAATGCTTCTATATGTTCCTCTACACAATTTTTTTTTTTAGTTTCCTAATTTTTCACACTATGACAGACTTTAATAGATATGGCAACTCCTCCTCTCTCCCTAGTGTCTCTACTTACATATGCTGCAATCTTATACCCATCTACATTTACCATTTCCATACCTGTGACTATATGATGTTCATAGTACCTCTCTTCCAACCTCAGTTTCTGAATGTTCGAAACAAACAAGCTCATCTATTCTGTTTTTCTAATCCCTTGATATTCTGATGCAATATACCAACATTATTTTTCACTGTGCCTTTACAAGAATCTTGTGACATATGAACATTATTTTTCACTGTACTGTTATGAAAATCTTGTGATATTTTAACATCTCTAGTACCTGCCTCTCTGAGCTTCTCATTGAGCTTGATTTCAATCAATGGTGGACCATTGGACACTGATCTTAGCCTAAAAAAGATATACTCCCATGAGTTTCAGTGCCCGCCTCCCCCCCCCCCCCTTTCCACCTTAAAGATTTTGCCATCCTTCCAACTAATTTACCCTTCCCTTTCCTACTGAGATGCAGGCCATGTCTTGTGAAGTCCCATCTACCAATACCATCAACAGGAACCAAACATATGCCTGACAAAGTAGCCGCCTGAAGCAGACTCCTGACAAAGCTGTTCAACTGGGGCCAATCATAGCACATGAAAGCAATAATCAAGCCAACATTTGCATCATTCATTGCAGCTGCTGTTTTTACCATGTCACATTGAATATTGTAGCCCTGATCCCTATCAATACTGTTTCCCACTCCACCTACTACCACAACACAATCCTGGTTTGTGGAACCCTTGCACAATGATACTACATCCTCTATCACTTGGCTAAGACATGCACTGGGCTTGAAAATACATGTGACCAGGTACCTGTCACCTAATTTTTCCTGCAAGATATGGCTACAACTTAACTTTCCTCCCACCTGCCTTCACCCTTCTGCTCCCTTGATTTCATCAGTTCCTCTTTAGCACTATCCAGTTCAGCCTTAAGAGATCTAATCTTCCCTTCCTATTCAGCTATTTTACTATCCCTTGAACATACTCTGCAATACCATGGAAGAGACCCATTTACTTCCCCAATTCCCATGTCACTACACCAGACAGCTGCACAGATCTCCAGAACTAACTTTCCTATGGCAGATCAAACACTTCTCGCTCATGGCTGTTTACAATATTTTTACAAAATTTATCTGGACAATAAAAGTAATATTTTACTAACTACAGATCACAAGAGTCGCTAAAGTTAGCATGGAACGATAATATATGCATATACTATTACTGTAGTAACGTAATGCACTTATACTAAGGTTAAAAATCAAAACTTGTATATCTGAAAAATTAGACCTAAGATCTCGTATGGACTATATGTACTTTACACATTTTGAAAGGAAATAAAAGGGACAACTTAAAATCTTTAATTCCTTGAGTAAATATGGGACTACTAAACACATGTCTAATGAAAACAACCTAAATTCTTCACTTAATACTTAAGCAAATGTCTTAAATTTGTATGTAAACCTACGTCAAAAGTATGCAGAAGACGGCCCTTAGGTTGCCTTTTCTTTTAGTAATACTTTGCAATGAGTAAAACCTCCAAAAGATAATATGAAACAGACTAACTTCCTTGTGGTGTAGTATTAACTTAATTGATAGTTTTTATAGAATTAACTACTTATCTTCACGAGCCCAATATTCAACTATGTGCAGTCTGCACCAGAGCTCCATCCATTAAAATATGCTCCCCAATCAGGAAAAGGTGTCTAGCTTATGTTTCAACAAAACATTAAGGTCTTTAAGTTAAAGTTACTTCCTTCACCTAGCTGGCCCATCACTCTCTCAAGCATACCCCAGAAAACCTAACATCCTATGGGTACTTGTAAATAACATTAAGATTCCTGGTGGTGATGAAGCTGTACAAACAAATGAGGTATATTTAAAAGGAAGTGTAATCTTAACATTCGCGTTGTTTGTATCAGCTTTCGCAAGTGACATTCTGAATGTATGTGTTAACAGTAAATTTGAATGTGTTGCCTTACATAGATATACTACGGATGAAGTTATGCACGTTTCCATTTAAATCTGTAAATTTTACAAAAATGTGTTTTATTAGTGAAAGATGCATTTCTTAAGTTATACAACGGTGTGTACCTGCGACACTCCCACTTTCACACTTCGGGAATTAGTTAACAATAATGTTAAGTTTTGCAGGCTATACAAATTTGAAAAATTTTAAAGATGTGCTTTTTATAATCAAATTAAAAATTTATATTTTCATTTAAATTTGAAAAAAAAATTCATTTCAACTCCATACTGTGTTGCATATTATAGCAAATCTCACAGAAAATACTGCAAAATGACATCTATCTCATTAGTTTAATTAGTATGACAGTTCGGTGCTGTTAGGAGGTTTCTGACAATTTCACATTGCTGTATTTTCAAAATGGGTTGTTGCATGTTAATAAAATCGGGTATTTTCCATTTTCTACATGTACACTACCTCTATGCCAAGTTTCATCAAAATCTGAGATGAGAAATAAAATCATTGTGCTGATTTGACATGGAATGATTCACTTTCTTACGTAAAGATGAGTTAACCCCAGAACATTATCCCACATTTCATTACCAAATGCAAATACGCAAAATATGTCAACTTATTGATTTGTCTCTGCCCACGATTCGCAATGATTCTAAATGCCAATGAGGCTGAACTAAGTTGTCTTTTCCAGTTTAAATTGTCATAAATATGAACCTCTAAGACTTCTGAAGTCGTCGTCGTCGTCGTCGTCGTCGTCCCCCCCCCCCCCTCCACTTTTATTATATTCTCACCTTGGGTTACACTCAGTGGTGTAGTACCCCTAGATGTGCATAACTCCAATATGTTGTTGCTTTTCAAACTTGACAGTGAGACAATTTGTGGAAAACCAGTCAATGATAGTTTTAAGAATATTGTTTACCACTTCTTTTGTCAATGTTTGTATCCTGGCATTGATTAAAATACTAGTGTCATCTGTAGAAAGAACTAATTAAGCCTCTTGTATATTGGATGGGAAATCATTTACAAATATGAGTAACAATAGTTGGCACAACACTGAGCCTTGGGAAACCCCATACATGAGTAATTTTAAAACCACTTCTGTTCCCCAGAAGATTATCTCTACTCACAGAGAAACTACAGCACTTTTCTAACATGGACATATATTACTTCTCAATAAACTACTTACACAGGTATAATGGAAGGGGCACATTAAGTATACAACATCACTAATATATGAACGACGCAGCACTACAGTAACAGAGTTTTTTTTTACACAACATAGTTAATAATATAAACAGCTAAAACTATGCACATACTTACATCTGAATCATCCTTGTACGGTCTACTAAACGGAGCAACTCCATCCATTAAATATGCTCCCCAATCGAAGTTCTCGTCACCATTCTTTTCTTTGACGGGTTCTGGCGTTTCATTAGGTTGAATTTTATTGGTTGGTCTGTTTGCCAAACACAGCAAGAGCCATAACATTGACCATCGCTCGTCGCACTGAAACGTAAAACAAGTCTGACCACATATGTTCACGTTTTACCTAAGGCATCAGGAACTAATGCTTACGTGGGATGGATCTTCAAATTTCTCATCTGTTAAGAACTTTTCAAAAAGCTCCGACAATCTTTTAGAAGCTTGCAAATGGCCATGTACAAAAAATTTCGTCACTATCCCATCCATAGCTTTACGAACTTTTTGCCCTTCGACAGACACGCAGCGATGATACAAAATATTTGATAATGCATAACTTTCGCACTGTCTAAGGTTCTCATCATCATCCTGCAACATTAACAAAAGCAAATGTCATTCATCGGTTATCTGCTTCTAGAGATTTTTTGTTTTTTCCCGATGGCATATAGATTACAAAATATTGGCTTACTTCGAAACCAGTTAGCTGTTTCACCAGCTTCCTAACATCCTGAGCCAACTCTTCTTTATGAGACATGACAAAAATTAACCTCAAACGACCCACCACTTCAAACTGTTTGCGGCTTTGCGCTGTTATTCTGTTTCTATACACTGCTGCCACCCTGACATTGCCTCTTTGCTCGTTCTCACTGACATTTCATAAAAAGCAGTAGCCATGATTTCTTTGTGAAAACTGTACCGTTCAAATTATATGCAGATTTCTTCCGTATGACATATCCCATTGAAATAAAAATACCTACATAATTGCACCGCGTCTGCCACCTTAATCGCTCTCCGTGCAGATGAACGATGAGACAACACTGTTTGGCGCAAGATTCAAGTGATTTGATGTCAAGACAGGATTGAAACATCTAAAACTGATAATTTGTCGTCTCACATCATTAAAGGTGCATATGGGATGCAACTGTGGTAGACGGTAATAGTGTGATCATGATTTAAAGTGATTTTTCAGAATATGTTGTATTATTAACTTCTCTGTTATAGCTCGCATCATGTTGGAAGGCGGCCCTATTTTCAGCCGTCCTGCGCATCTGCTAGTAACGAATAAGATTCGTTCTCTTTCCGAGCGGCTAGACGCGAGTCACAAACTGGACTGCGAGAACCTCTCTCCTACGTGAATCTCCTCACAAGCAATTTAATTCAGTTGCGTGCCTATGGCGTATCGTCTTAGTCGTGCGACTGGTTTCGTGCTTTCCTGTCAGAAAGAGCACTGTATGTAGTAATCGAGCCGGCCGCGGTGGCTGAGCAGCTCTAGGCGCTTCAGTCCGGAACCGTGCGACGGCTACTGTCGCAGGTTCGAATCCTGCCTCGGGCATGGATGTGTGTGATCTCCAGAGGTTTGTTAGGTTTAAGTAGTTTTAAGTTCTAGGGGACTTTTGACCTCAGAAGTTAAGTCCTATAGTCCTCCGAGCCATTTGAACCATTTTTTTTTTTTTTTTTTTTTTTGTAGTAATCCACAGAAAATCATCGAGTAAAAAGAAGTGATATCTGGCATTTGCAAGGAAATGTTATAGGCGTTCCTCTGTTCCTGATCTAATAAACGATTTCGGAGACAATCTGAGCAGCCCTCTTAAACTGTTTGCAGATGATGCTGTGATTTACTGTCTTATAAAGTCATCAGAGATTAAAACAAGTTAGAAAACGATTAGATATCTGTGTAGTGAGAAAAGTGGCAACTGACTCTAAATAATGAAAAGTCTGAAGTCATCCGCATGACTACTAAAAGGAATCCACTAAATTCGGTTTACAGGATAAAACACGCGATTCTAAAGGCTGAAAAGTCAGCTAAACACTTACGAATTACAATACGAATAACTTAAAATGCAACTATCACATGGATAACGTAATGTGGAAAGCAAGCCAAAGACTTCGATTTATTGGTACAACACTTAGAAAATGCAACAGGTCCTCTAAAGAGACTGCTTACACTATGCTTTTCCGCCTTCTTCTGGTGTATTGCTGTCAGGTGTGGGATCCACTGCAGTTAGAATTGATAGAGAAAGTTCAAAGAAGCGCAGCTCGTTTTGTATTTTCGCGAAATAGGGGAGAGACTGCCACGGATATGATACGCGAATTGTGGTGGCAGTCATCTAAACAATGGCGTTTTCCGTTGTGGCAGGATTTTCTCATGAAATTTCAGTCTCCAACTTTCCGCTCGGAGTGTGAAAATACTTTGTTGGCGCTCACCTACATAGGGAGGAATGTTCATCATAATAAAATAAGAGAAATTAGAGTTCACAAGGAAAGATAAAAGCGTTCGTGTTTCCTGGCACTGTTCGAGAGGGGAACGGTGGAGAAACAGGTTGACGGTGCAAATCTGAAACACATACTTCTATTTCTGACATTTTCAAGACTCAAGAACGAACTGCAGAAGCACGTGTCGTCAAGAGAACTGTACAGAGAATAGTAAACAAAAGTGACGGAGCAGTACAGAGAGCAGTAACCAAAAGCGACGGAGCTGTAGAAAACTCAGGAAATTTTGTTTTCGTGCGCCTGAACATCATCGAAATTGCAAGAAACCTGTAACACAAATAGATGGTTTTGACAACGCGCTCTGTGTTTGAAATGTATATAAGAAGGTAATACCCAACATCACAAAAACTTGTTGCAATTACACGTGATCGAATTGGCTTCAAATGTATCGCTTCGTCAATGTTAAGAGTTACAAATACATTGGTTTTAAACATGTTAAGCACAGAGTTTTTAATTGAAAGAAGTGGCATAGAAGCAGCACAAAGCACGTCCTTTATAAACATGCACGATACAAAAGGAAGAGGTAGCTCTACAGTTACTTGATGAAACATGGGTGAATCAGAATCATTCCACGAATACCTGCTGGAAAATGAGTGATGGTACTGGCGGTTTTAAAGTTCCCTTAGGAACTGATACTTATTCTTCATGCTGGTTCTTCTTCTGATTTAGTTCCTGAGAGTAAACTTGTATTTAGATGTAAGAAAAACAGTAGTGACTATCATTTGGAAATGAACGCCGTCACTTTCAAGAAGTGATTCACTGAACAATTCTTGCCATCCGGTCATTGTAATTACCGTGCCAGTTATCATTCAGCTGTTAAAGAGAAAAGTACGAACACAAGGAAGGGGGGTGTTGTGCTCTGGCCGAAAAATAAAAATATACCGGACAATATAAGCCAGACTCGTGCTGGACTCTTGCAGCTCCTTAATTTATAAAAGTCTCGCGACAGAATGTATAAATTTGACTTTTTGCATGTGAATGTGGTCACACAGTTTTGCGTTTACTCACATATTACTGTCAGCATAAACCGATAGATTTAAGTTGCACACAGGTTACAAGCTATGTGGAAAAAAAGAAACATTCAAGATAACAGACACTGAAAGGCTTGAGCATAAAGAAATAGACAGCATCTCCCTTCAGCGTGAGCACACTGCCTGTGTCACGCTGAAAAGTTTCAGAAATAACACTTTCACAGGGAGGTAAAGATGGGTAAAGTCTTGAATGTATCATCCTAATTTTACAATCAGATGTTTCGGACATGGACTCAGATAGTAGATGGTATTGCGGTGTAGACTTTGAAACAAAGTAATGATCTTTCTTGGTTTTAAAGACTCAGTGTTTAAAAACGTTTTTGTCAACATATTGCATACACTGTACATGAGACCTCCCTATCTTTTATTGGCTGGGAATATGCAGCCTGTGAAGTATTCAGACTATATTGTTCAACACATTACCCAAGGAGAAGTTAAGCTTTTCCCAGCCTATTGTATTACTTGCGAGAACGCGGCTAGAAAAAATTCGTCAAAAACTCCACTATTTCGGCACGTAAACCTCTGCCATTTTCATGGCACGAATTGGAAAACGCCTTAAAATGAAAGGGAAGGCTACCTGTCGAGATATCGGTGGTTTTCGACGTCATCGGTCAGCATCCCATCGAGTTATTCACAGATGGTTAATTGTTAGCTTGTTCAATGGATCACAAATGCGTTCTCCCACTGTAATATCGAACAAGTTAGTTTAAACTCATAATGCCTGTTGACACCGAAAAATATAACATAATGACAATTTTTACGATAGTTATTTGCACTAGTGTTTGCAACCAGCAATTCTTTTTTACGCATAGTGGTTTACACAGAACAGCAATGAAACACACCCACTTACGCACGTTACACACATTTAAAAATTATATGGAGTAGAAGCAATTGTCAAACAAATATGAAGTTTATTTTGTAACGTATTACATTTTTACTTATAACACAGTCCAAATCGTAATAAATAGCAATTATTGCAACTATTTTCGATGATCTTGTCGTTAGACAGCTGTCGTTTTGAGAAAAATTGCTCTTGACGCCTTCACAAAGCTGTATCAGCTGTTCTCGCCTTCCGACGTCACACAGACAATTGCTGTGGAGCAGTGGACACAACCTTAAGACTCAAAAGTAAGATTTCTCTCATGTAGACGAATGATCGAAATCGGTTTTAAAATGTATAACTCTCACATAGATTTGGACGTGTGATAACGATGTACCAAAGCAAGTGAACATCATGGTTGCCCGCAGCAACTGAGTTCGGCAACACGGAATCTTGTTTGCCCGCTCTCTGCCGCCACGCATGCGCAAACCTCATCCCATCAACGCCTCCCTATCGCTCCGCCTCTATGCGCGGAAGCATCGTATTATGTGAAAGCGGGCTATAGTATGGTGACAGTTGGTGGTAGGAACTCGGTAGAGTTATAAGTTTTCGATGTTCTCATAGTTATTTACAATTAGTTACTTATTATTTACAATTTGTACAGAAACCAGATGGCAGTTATAAGAGTCGAAGGGCATGAAAGGGAGGCAGTGGTTGGGAAGGGAGGAGACAGGGTTGTAGGCTCTCCCCGATGTTATTCAATCTGTATATTGAGCATGCAGTAAGGGAAACAAAAGAAAAATTCGGAGTAGGTATTAAAATCCATGGAGAAGAAATAAAAACTTTGAGGTTCTCCGGTGGCATTGTAATTCTGTCAGAGACAGCAAAGGACGCGGAAGAGTAGCTGAACGGAATGTACGGTGTCTTGAAAGGAGGATATAATATGAACATTAACAAAAGCAAAACGAGGATAGTGGAATGTAGTCGAATTAAATCGGGTGATGTTAAGGGAATTAGATTAGGAAATGAGACGCTTAAAGTAGTAAATGAGTTTTGCTGTTTGGGGAGCAAAATGACTGATGATGGTCGAAGTAGAGAGGATATAAAATGTAGAATGGCAATGGCAAGGAAAGCGTTTCTGAAGAAGAGAAATTTGTTAATCTCGAGTATAGATTTAAGTGTCAGGAAGTCGCTTCTGAAAGTATTTGTAAGGAGTGTAGCCATGTATGGAAGTGAAACGTGGATGATAAATATTTTAGACAAGAAGAGAATAGAAGCTTTCGAAATGTGGTGCTATAGAAGAATGCTGAAGATTAGATGGATAGATCACATAACTAATGAGGAGATACTGAATAGAATTGGGGAGAAGAGAAATTTGTGGCACTACTTGACTAAAAGAAGGGATCGGTTGGTAGGACATATTCTGAGACATCAAAGGATCACCAATTTAGTACTGGATGGCAGGGTGGACGGTAAAAATCGTATACGGAGATCAAGAGATGAATACACTAAACAGATTCAGAAGGATGTAGGCTGCAGTAGGTACTGGGAGATCTACATCTACATCTACATTTATACTCCGCAAGCCACCCAACGGTGTGTGGCGGAGGGCACTTTACGTGCCTCTGTCATTACCTCCCTTTCCTGTTCCAGTCGCGTATGGTTCGCGGGAAGAACGACTGTCTGAAAGCCTCCGTGCGTGCTCTAATCTCTCTAATTTTACATTCGTGATCTCCTCGGGAGGTATAAGTAGGGGGAAGCAATATATTCGATACCTCATCCAGAAACGCACCCTCCCGAAACCTGGCGAGCAAGCTACACCGCGATGCAGAGCGCCTCTCTTGCAGAGCCTGCCACTTGAGTTTATTAAACATCTCCGTAACGCTATCACGGTTACCAAATAACCCTGTGACGAAACGCGCCGCTCTTCTTTGGATCTTCTCTATCTTCTCCGTCAAACCGATCTGGTACGGATCCCACACTGATGAGCAATACTCAAGTATAGGTCGAACGAGTGTTTTGTAAGCCACCTCCTTTGTTGATGGACTACATTGTCTAAGCACTCTCCCAATGAATCTCAACCTGGTACCCGCCTTACCAACAATTAATTTTATATGATCATTCCACTTCAAATCGTTCCGCACGCATACTCCCAGATATTTTACAGAAGTAACCGCTACCAGTGTTTGTTCCGCTATCATATAATCATACAATAAAGGATCCTTCTTCCTATGTATTCGCAATACATTACATTTGTCTATGTTAAGGGACAGTTGCCACTCCCTGCACCAGGTGCCTATCCGCTGCAGATCTTCCTGCATTTCGCTACAATTTTCTAATGCTGCAACTTCTCTGTATACTACAGCATCATCCGCTAAAAGCCGCATGGAACTTCCGACACTATCTACTAGGTCATTTATATATATTGTGAAAAGCAATGGTCCCACAACACTCCCCTGTGGCACGCCAGAGGTTACTTTAACGTCTGTAGACGTCTCTCCATTGATAACAACATGCTGTGTTCTGTTTGCTAAAAACTCTTCAAACCAGCCACACAGCTGGTCTGATATTCTGTAGGCTCTTACTTTGTTTATCAGGCGACAGTGCGGAACTGTATCGAACGCCTTCCGGAAGTCAAGAAAAATAGCATCTACCTGGGAGCCTGTATCTAATATTTTCTGGGTCTCATGAACAAATAAAGCGAGTTGGGTCTCACACGATCGCTGCTTCCGAAATCCATGTTGATTCCTACATAGTAGATTCTGGGTTTCCAAAAACGACATGATACTCGAGCAAAAAACATGTTCTAAAATTCTACAACAGATCGACGTCAGAGATATAGGTCTATAGTTTTGCGCATCTGCTCGACGACCCTTCTTGAAGACTGGGACTACCTGTGCTCTTTTCCAATCATTTGGAACCCTCCGTTCCTCTAGAGACTTGCAGTACATGGCTGTTAGAAGGGGCGCAAGTTCTTTCGCGTACTCTGTGTAGAATCGAATTGGTATCCCGTCAGGTCCAGTGGACTTTCCTCTGTTGAGTGATTCCAGTTGCTTTTCTATTCCTTGGACACCTATTTCGATGTCAGCCATTTTTTCGTTTGTGCGAGGATTTAGAGAAGGAACTGCAGTGCGGTCTTCCTCTGTGAAACAGCTTTGGAAAAAGGTGTTTAGTATTTCAGCTTTACGCGTGTCATCCTCTGTTTCGATGCCATCATCATCCCGGAGTGTCTGGATATGCTGTTTCGAGCCACTTACTGATGAAGAAGCTTGCATAGGATAGAGTAGCATGGAGAGCTGCATCAAATCAGTCTCTGGACTGAAGAACACAACAACGACAACTGTATCATGACGTAACTTTTGTTGGCCCCTGGAGGCCTCGTGAGAGCAGGGAACGGCGCTAGCAGCTTAGAGTACCTGTCGTCCGCAACCTGGATCGCCTCGGTCTCGCAAGTTGCAGAGTGGCGCCAGAATCCAGTGGTGGACAGCCCTGTGACTGTGTCCAGCAGCCAAGCGTTGGCGACGTCAGGCATCAGGCGGTAATGCGCCAAGAGGTCTGCGCCGATGATAGGCTACATCACATGTGCGACTATGAAGTTCCACACCAAAGAACGTCTCAGTCTGTCTAGTTCCAAATGCTGTACTCCATAAGTCGTAATCGCAGAATTATTAGCTGCCGACAGTTGAAATGCGGCGGCCGGACGGTATTTATGTAGCTTATCGAGTGGTAGAATGCTGAGGTCGTATCCGATGTCGCTCAAAAACTTTCGGCCTTTCTTGCGGTCCGTTACCAATAGACGTACAGAAGATCTGTCAGGTGTGTTCACTTCCGTGTGATGTTTGTTGCTGGTATATGCACAAGGCAGACTACATTTGCGTGCGTGCCTGCTCTCCATATCGCTGGTGATACCAACATATGTTAGTAGGCGGCGCGTCACCAGAGACGTGCGCGCGCTATGAAGAGCGGTTTGGGGATTTCCGTCGGAACCGTTGTAATATGTTGGTTATTCCTTGCTACTGTAGTGTTATTTTGAAGCTGTGAGAAAGGAGGACAGGCGTTCCAAGGCGCGGAAGCAGAGACGATGCTGAGGGCAGGCGAAACTAGGAGAGATGTTGTTACATGAAGTAAACAGTAAGGGGAGAGCCTTGCGAAAATGCAGACGCCCCCAGACGCGGTCCCAGGTCGTTAGTTACTCTTCAAGGAATTAACATGTAACTTCATATGTCGTCTAGACGCTGATTAGCTTGTCACCGAAGAACTTTGTAACCAACAGGCGCGTACTAGTTTATAAAGTCAGCTTGATACCAGCCCTGAGAACAGCAACGTCAGTAGACTCACAAGGGTTAGAAAGAGAGCGAAAAACGCCAAAAACTGTTGACCTAGCAGTCGCTACTCCGGGGAGCCCGAGGGCGGGGCTAAATGACGTATAACAATAATGTTGCAAGCCTTATTTGGCAGAGCAGTTTCGTTTAGCTTTCAGCTGAACAATGTTGATACCAAATACGGACTTAGTTAGTGCAACTGCATTAACATCCCCGTCTTAGTAGCAGTAGAAGGGACCTAACCTTAACCAAGATTGGTAGGCACCTGCAAGAGACCTACGGGATTCGCTGGGTGGCTTTAAGTGGGAAAAACAGTGCCCCCACGCGACTCTTTAAAACCCCTAGATTCCGCATTTTGGCAGAGTTCTCAGTCAGAGGATCTGGGCGCCGAACGCGTCCGTCGACTCCAGCCTCGGTCCAGCTCGGCGTAACTCTGCTCTCTCACTTGGAGTGCCTCAGTGAACAGTGTCACATTCAGTATGTTTTGTTTTGCAACTAAGTTGTTGCCTTAAGGTGCTCTCAGTGTTTGCTGCTGTGGTTAGCATCTACTCCTGGGACTTCTGCACTGGCTTCTGTTGTAACAGTGTTATTCATGCTTTTTCTAACCCTAGAACTAGCCTCTAGTGTATTAGTTAGTCCTGTCTGGAATAAACAACTACAGGGCTATTACAAATGATTGAAGCGATTTCATAAATTCATGAAATAGCCTGGGAGTCAGGACAGGTTCCATCAGACTGGACAAAAGCAGTAATCACACCAATCTTTAAACATGGAAACAGAAAAGATTGTAACAACTACAGAGGTATCTCTTTAATCAGCGTTGTGGGTAAAATCTTATCAGGTATTGTTGAAAGGTAAGTGCGAGTATTAGTTGAGGAGCAATTGGATGAAAATCAGTGTGGGTTTAGGCCTCTTAGAGGCTGTCAGGACCAGATCTTTAGCTTACGACAAATAATGGAGAAGTGTTATGAGTGGAACAGGGAATTGTATCTATGCTTTATAGATCTAGAAAAAGCATATGACCGGGTTCCTAGGAGGAAGTTATTGTCTGTTCTACGAGATTATGGAATAGGAGGCAAACTTTTGCAAGCAATTAAAGGTCTTTACATGGATAGTCAGGCAGCAGTTAGAGTTGACGGTAAATTGAGTTCATGATTCAGAGTAGTTTCAGGGGTAAGACAAGGCTGCAACCTGTCTCCACTGTTGTTCATATTATTTATGGATCATATGTTGAAAACAATAGACTGGCTGGGTGAGATTAAGATATGTGAACACAAAATAAGCAGTCTTGCATATGCGGATGACTTAGTTGTGATGGCAGATTCGGTTGAAAGTTTGCAGAGTAATATTTCAGAGCTAGATCAGAAATGTAAGGACTGTGGTATGAAGATTAGCATCTCCAAAACGAAAGTAATGTCAGTGGGAAAGAAATATAAACGGATTGAGTGCCAAATAGGAGGAACAAAGTTAGAGCAGGTGGACGGTTTCAAGTACTTAGGATGCATATTCTCACAGGATGGCAACACAGGGAAAGAACTGGAAGCGAGGTGTAGCAAGGCTAATGCAGTGAGCGCTCAGCTACGATCTACTCTCTTCTGCAAGAAGGAAGTCAGTACCAAGACTAAGTTATCTGTGCACCGTTCAATCTTTCGACCAACTTTGTTGTATGGGAGCGAAAGCTGGGTGGATTCAGGTTACCTTATCAATAAGGTTAAGGTTACGGATATGAAAGTAGGTAGGATGATTGCAGGTACTAACTAGTAGATGGGAACAATGGCAGGAGGGTGTCCACAATGAGGAAATCAAAGAAAAACTGGGAATGAACTCTATAGATGTAGCAGTCAGGGCGAACAGGCTTAGATGGTGGGGTCATGTTACACGCATGGGAGAAGCAAGGTTACCCAAGAGACTCATGGGTTCAGCAGTAGAGGGTAGGAGGAGTCGGGGCAGACCAAGGAGAAGGTACCTGGATTCGGTTAAGAATGATTTTGAAGTAATAGGTTTAACATCAGAAGAGGCACCAATGTTAGCACTGAATAGGGGATCATGGAGGAATTTTATAAGGAGGGCTATCCTCCAGACTGAACGCTGAAAGGCATAATCAAATGATGATGATGATGATGATGGTGATTGTAGCTCCAATCATTGACATATGGTCACGACACACTACAGATACGTAGAAAAACTCATATTGTTCGGCTGAAGCCGCACCTCAGGTTTCTGCCGCCAGAGCGTTCGAGAGCGCAGTGAGACAAAATGGCGACAGGAGCCGAGAAAGCGTATGTCGTGCTTGAAATGCACTCACATCAGTCAGTCATAACAGTGCGACACTTCAGGACGAAGTTCAACAAAGATCCACCAACTGCTAACTCCATTCGGCGATGGTATTCGCAGTTTACAGCTTCTGGATGCCTCTGTAAGGGGAAATCAACGAGTCAGCCTGCAGTGAGCGAAGAAACGGTTGAACGCGTGCGGGCAAGTTTCACGCGTAGCCCGCGGAAGTCGACGAATAATGCAAGCAGGGAGCTAAACGTACCACAGCCGACGGTTTGGAAAATCTTATGGAAAAGGCTAAAGCAGAAGCCTTACCGTTTACAACTGCTACAAGCCCTGACACCCGATGACAAAGTCAAACGCTTTGAATTTTCGGCGCGGTTGCAACAGCTCATGGAAGAGGATGCGTTCAGTGCGAAACTTGCTTTCAGTGATGAAGCAACATTTTTTCTTCATGGTGAAGTGAACAGACACAATGTGCGAATCTGGGCGGCAGAGAATCCTCACGCATTCGTGCAGCAAATTCGCAATTCACCAAAAGTTAACGTGTTTTGTGCAATCCCACGGTTTAAAGTTTACGGCCCCTTTTTCTTCTGCGAAAAAAACGTTACAGGACACGTGTATCTGGACATGCTGGAAAATTGGCTCATGCCACAACTGGAGACCGACAGCGCCGACTTCGTCTTTCAACAGGATGGTGCTCCACCGCACTTCCATCATGATGTTCGGCATTTCTTAAACAGGAGATTGGAAAACCGATGGATCGGTCGTAGTGGAGATCATGATCAGCAATTCATGTCATGGCCTCCACGCTCTCCTGACTTAACCCCATGCGATTTCCTTCTGTGGGGTTATGTGAAAGATTCAGTGTTTAAACCTCCTCTACCAAGAAACGTGCCAGAACTGCGAGCTCGCATCAACGATGCTTTCGAACTCATTGATGGGGACATGCTGCACCGAGTGTGGGAGGAACTTGATTATCGGTTTGATGTCTGCCGAATCACTAAAGGGGCACATATGGAACATTTGTGAATGCCTAAAAGAACTTTTTGAGTTTTTGTATGTGTGTGTAAAGCATTGTGAAAATATCTCAAATAATAAAGTTATTGTAGAGCTGTGAAATCGCTTCAATCATTTGTAATAACCCTGTATTACAGAACCCTGTTTGTCCAGGAGTCTCCACGAGTTCCCTACCGAGTCTCACCACCTGCATTTCTAGAAAATGCCTGTACCAGTGTTGGCTCAGATAGAAGAAAACAATCAAATGCCTTCACTGTGAGTTGTCATTCTGCCTTCTGCTCTGTACCGCTAGGGTGCGCAGACTGACCAGCAACCCCTTCATCCCTCTCCCACCTATGTCAGGTCACCTCACTGTCCTTCAACGTTCCGGTCGGCGAGAAATTCATTCATTTGTCTACTGAGGGCGTCGACCTTACTTAATAAGTTCTCGTTCAGCTGTTTGTTAAGTGTTTCCACTTTATTAGCGAAACTATTGAAGTCGGGTTGGGTTCCCATCGAAGCACTGCAACACGCCGTCGACGAATCATAATAAGAAGCGGGCACGATTGCGTCTTGAATACGGTCGGCGAGATCGGCTACGGCGTCAAGTAGCATATCGATTTGTGACGCGACCATGGCCTTCACTCGAGCCGGCAATCTACTGAGGAATCTGCAAGAATGTTTGCTTATCGACACCGCGGACCCCAAACGATAGGCAGATATCGAATGCGCGATTGTAAATCGATCACCCGACTGTGGTGGCGGGCTTTATGAGCATGTTTTTAGTCGTCACTACAGCAGCGACATAAAAAGAGCATCACTAAAATACTTGTAATTACAATACTGGCCTTTAAAATTGCTACACCAAGAAGAAATGCAGATGATAAACGGGTATTCATTGTACAAATATATTATACTAGAACTGACATGTGATTACATTTTCACGCAATTTGGGTGCATAGATCCTGAGAAATCAGTACCCAGAACAACCACCACTGGCCGTAATAACGGCCTTGATACGCCTGGGCGTTGAGTCAAACAGAGCTTGGATGGCTGCCCATGCAGCTTCAACACGATACCACAGTTCATCAACAGTAGTTACTGGCGTATTGTGACTAGCCAGTTGCTCGGCCACCATTGACCAGACGCTTTCAATTGGTGAGAGATCTGGAGAATGTCCTGGCCAGGGCAGCAGTCGAACACGTACACGAACTGTAACATGCGGTCGTGCATTATCCTGCTGAAATATAGGGTTTCGCAGGAATCGAATGAAGGGTAGAGCCACGGGTCGTAACACATCTGAAATGTAGCGTCCACTCCTCAAAGTGGCGTCAATGCGAACAAGAGGTGACCGTGACGTGTAACCAACGGCACCCCATACCATCACGCCGGGTGATACACCAGTATGGCCATGACGAATACACGCTTTCAATGTGCGTTCGCCGCGATGTCGCCAAACACGGATGCGACTATCATGATGCTGTAAACAGAACCTGGATTCATCCGAAAAAATGACGTTTTGCCATTCGTGCACCCAGGTTCGTCGTTGAATACACCATCGCAGGCGCTCCTGTGTGTGATGCAGCGTCAAGGGTAACCGCAGCCATGGTCTCCGAGCTGACAGTTCATGGTGCTGCAAACGTCGTCGAACTGTTCGCGCAGATGGTTGCTGTCTTGCAAACGTCCTCATCTGCTTACTCAGGGGTCGAGACGCGGCTGTACGATCCGTTACAGCCATGCGGATAAGATGCCTGTCATCTCGACTGCTAGTGATACGAGGCCGTTGGGATCCAGCACTGCGTTCCGTATTACCCTCCTGAACCCACCGATTCCATATTCTGCTAACGGTCGTTGGATCTCGACCAATGCGAGCAGCAATGTCGCGATACGATAAACTGCAATCGCGATAGGCTACAATCCGACCTTTATCAAAGTAGGAAACGTGATGGTACGTATTTCTCCTCCTTACACGAGTCATCACAACAACGTTTCACCAGGCAACGCCGGTCAACTGCTATTTGTGTACGAGAAATCGGTTGGGAACTTTCGTCATGTCAGCACGTCGTAGGTGTCACCACCGGCGCCAACCTTGTGTGAATGCTCTTAAAAGCTAATCATTTGCATAACACAGCATCTTATTCCTGTCGGTTAAATTTCGCGTCTGTAGCACGTCATCTTCGTGGTGTAGCAAATTTAATGGCCACTTCTGTACAAAGCAAACGACTTACCTCACTCGTCGTCGACGTTGTCGTCTTGAAAAAGTCCATGTGATGTGTATGCTGCGGGAAGCATTCTCTTTTTGCCGTAACCTGGGTAGATTCTACCAGTGAAACGCAAAAATATGGGTACAGTGTCTAACATTCTGCGTGGTGTCTGGTTTCGCGCAACGGCGCTCGGAGCGTGTTTTTTAGGGAATTGACTAGTTTGAACCTGGGACCTGTTGCTGGTAAGGAGACGCCAGACCACACATGACATGTAGAGTTCAGAAGAGTTCAGTGAGACTAGCGATGATATAACCAAGTACTTAATGATTTCAGCGTCAGCTCCACTGCACTCCCTGTAAAAGAATCTTAATACTAACTAAATTTAGTGGAGCGGGTTCAAGGCTTTTCTATTTTTAGTTACCTGGTAAAATAACGTCGACAAAGCAGTTAAGTTTACCATTGGAAATTTTATTCTACTCACAAAACATTGTTTATAAATTGCACTATTGATAAAAGGAAATGTTTTAATACAGGATGATAAAAACCAACTGCGTTCAACAAAAGTGGGAACGAATATTCCCTGAATGGGTTTCCAAGTTCTACAATGGATCGGAGGATGACCTATGCCATATCACATCTATAATCTAGGTTTAAATTAAGTTTCACAAAAGAGAAAACTATCAAAATGGTCTACAGTGATCCGCAATTATCTTTAATTACTTATCTAACCTGTCGTAAAATACAGTGGCTGATGTGGATTCTCAATAATTAAATAACAGAAAAATCATCGCATTTCAGATTTTTACTTCAAGTAGCAAATGTGAACACCATGAGCTTTAATCGACGATCGACACTAGTATTACGTAAAAAGGGGGTGTAACAGATGAGACTTCTGCAGTTCTGAGTGAACCTTTATGCGCTGTTATGCGGCATCGCGTGCGTTCATTACCTTGTCGGTTAGGCAGCGTCAGGGGGCGGCGGGTGACGCAGCTCCATACAGCTCGCCATCTCGGAAGCAACTCCCTCCTAACTTCTCCTTACTACAATTTACCGAAGTTGGTTTAAAAAAACTGTCTGGCTGTGTTTTCAACTGACCAATCAGGGTCTCAATGTTAACCTTAAGCTCCACCTACAAAATTCTGTCTATCCAATGAGAAACGTTATACTTTTCGTGGTGGGGCAATGTTTTTAACGTTTGCAACGTAACAGAGACGCGAAAAAGTATCACGCAAAAACTTGCAGCTGGTGTGGCCCTTTTAGTGTTATCATAAGATCTATACTGTTCTTCTGGAGGGCTCTATCTTTTAACATGGGCTGGAGGGCTCTATCTTTTAACATGGGCTGGGGGTGATTTTGGCGGTCGGCTGGCGACGTGGGTTACCGTCCCTTATCGTAGGGCCTCCTAGCCTACACGATTCTGCTCTCGGCTTCTGTTCTCGATTCTCCCCTCAGAACTGCGTCTGTTTCACGGTGGGAAGGTATGATATGCATTTAGGCGTTCTTGTGTTAGTCTGTCGTATTCCATTTGCTCACTCGTTGATCGTATTACTTTGGTTAATTTAATGTCAGGATTTATTTTGAGCTATGTGACATACTGCCGGATTTGCTATCATGTCAGGGTTTTCATGGAAGGTATTGGATTTGCCTGACACCTTACAAGTGTCACATTTCCGACAAAAATTCAAACTATTTTCTGCATTGCATAAGCATGGAATTAGATTCTTCCAAGTGAGGCAATCGACCGAAGAAACATCTACAACACCAGACATCCCACTCACTACCGTCATAAATCGTTTTGGGTTTTCCTAGTATCTCACAAAGAATTTTACATAGCGTCCGCCATCACAGTTGTGTGATCGATTTAGAATCGCACGTTCGATATCTATCGTTTGCAGGCCGCGGCTTCGATAGGCAAACATTCATGGAAACTACCCCATAATGCACGAAGTAGCGTATCCGGGACCGTGCCTGCGTCGACTTTGCTCCTCAGGTGACGGAGGTATTGGGACGGTTTTTTCTCTCCAGTGTCCTTCTGTGTTAGAACTTGCCGTACCCTCTCCTTTTGAAGGCGGATACTCGTCGAATGGACTCGGTCTTGAGTTTCGTGTAGGCCTCTGTGTTGGGCGGCGAAGTTATAATATCCTGTACTTCGGCAGCGTATCGATGGTCTAAGTGGCTCACTACCAATGCAAACTTGGTGGAATCCGACGTCACACCTGCACAAAGAAAAATCGCTTCGAATTATGTGAAACATAACGCGGGGCTGTGAGGCCAGAATGGTGGTAGTCGTACTGCCAGTCTTGAAATCGCGGGAGTATCTGGTGTATCTGTCATGTTTCCGCTAACGAATGTTTCTTTCTTGGTTCTGATGAATCGTCTTCTTAGCCACAATCACGTCGGGGTCACCAGACGTCGCGTTCCCACCGTGCGTTAGACTCGTGACTAACTATTGCGTCTTATTGTGGAGGAAGTACGTCTTCTATGTTTATCATGTTTTTATTGAAGATCACTCAGGAAAGGACACATAACATAGGCAGTGATTACACAATAACAACCAATGGAAAGTTACAGAAAACTTGGGTAGAATTCCCTTGAAACGTTCTGTGAAATCGACAGCGAAACAATTATAACAGAGCACATCGTTTTAAAAGTCACGGAACGCTCGCGCGCCGTGGCAGGGAGTAAGTAGAGAGCCTACGAGGCTCTCTAGGAATAAGTAGAGAGCATGTATAGGGAGAGAGTGGCCAACCGGACGATACGGCGGCCATTTTTCCGCCAAACTGCTGGCGGGACTTCTGAATGGCCAGTAGTGGAGTAAACACTCACCGAATCAAAAGCACAAGACAATATGGCGAAATCATTCGTTAAATGCCTTTCTTTACAGTGATAGTATACTCATAGTAGCCTACTACGTACAGCACAGGAAAATTTGATACAGTGGCTGTAAAAATTATTTGTGACTTGCATTTATCTCCTTCAAAGTTCGTTTACTAGACATATTGCAATGAAAGTAACGTAAATAAAAAAAAATAGTGTATAGCATTTGTTTTGTATCCGACTTATGTCAGCCCTGTTGACTGCGACTGCCCACTGCTTTCGTCTTTCTTCATTCTTCATTCTTCTAACATGCGAAATCCACCTTCGCCTCTATTGGAACAACCAAATGCAGCACAACCTGGCATCGTTTACGAACGTCTGCAGAACGAATTACAGATTTCAAAAACAGTACTGTACAATTACTAACGTGTTTACTTCAAATATGTAGGCCTACCGACTTCATCACAACACGCTTCATTATTTCAACTCGTATTTAAGATCGCAAACGCTAATTAGGTACCAAAAACGATATACAACTAAATCGAACATGCATGCACAACGCATAACAAGTCTCTCAATAATTCAAATACCTTTTAATCGTTTCCAAAAGTCCTCTGAACTTCAATTCAACTCAAAAGCACGGCGAACATAGGAAGCTAGAGAGACGTTTGGCAGAAGAAGGCGCCAAAGCTAATCAACCAATCACGGGCAACTTCACCTATGGCCACTCTCTCTGTGCACAGGCTCTCTAGGAGTAAGTACATGTCAGCACTCCTCGCGACCGGCACGCGAACCTCGTTGAGACTTGCGTTCCGTCAGCTGATCGCGGCTACCAGCCGCTCGACCGCCTTAGTCGCCAAATATCTTTACATTGCACAGTTACTCTTTGATAATAAAATACATTTTGTTAACATTTTAACACAAATATCATTGAGTTGCAGGTTTTGTAGTTACTTGCCGCCGGCCGAAGTGGCCGTGCGGTTAAAGGCGCTGCAGTCTGGAACCGCAAGACCGCTACGGTCGCAGGTTCGAATCCTGCCTCGGGCATGGATGTTTGTGATGTCCTTAGGTTAGTTAGGTTTAACTAGTTCTAAGTTCTAGGGGACTGATGACCTCAGATGGTAAGTGCCATAGTGCTCAAAGCCATTTGAACTTATTATTCAGAAGAGAAAATACTCTCTCAGAGCGAGTATTACTTCCTGGTATACTCATAACATAACCTACCAGCCTATCCAAGTTTTCAAAACTCACATGATTTGATTTCAGAGTTGTTAAAACGTTTATGAATTTGTGAGTAACGCTACCCTCTAAAGAGATAGAGCATTTAATTGCATCATTAGAACTACAAAATAACGAGCGTTCTTTCTACTAATTTTTGTGCAAGCACTTTTGTTCCCGTGCGTCAGTAATTGCGCGTCGTGTGAACATACCTCTATGAGGTGTAAAGGTATGAAACCGGAATTTCCCTATAGATCAGGCTGTTCCAGCTTGTGGGCTCCGTTGTGAGCCGCGGAGCGCTCCCTGCTCCAGGGAGCAGTGTCGCTCGCTGTGACTAGAAAAGTGGGCCGGTACGCCGGCACGTGGCACGGCTGGCTAAGGCAGGCGGCAAGGCAAGGGTTTTGATGCGCCAGCTGCGTCTGACAAGATCGACAACTTCACACTCTTAGCTGCTAAGACGTGGTGACGTGCTACACCAGGAAATACGATCTTCAGGAAATAAATAAGAAACAAATGTTTTACAAGAAATTGCATACTTAATTTATTGGGCCTCTGTAGTTTGAAATTTTCTTTTCATAGCCCGCATCTCGTGGTCGTGCGGTAGCGTTCTCGCTTCCCACGCCCGGGTTCCCGGGTTCGATTCCCGGCGGGGTCAGGGATTTTCTCTGCCTCGTGATGGCTGGGTGTTGTGTGCTGTCCTGAGGTTAGTTAGATTTAAGTAGTTCTAAGTTCTAGGGGACTGATGACCATAGATGTTAAGTTCCATAGTGCTCAGAGCCATTTGAACCATTTGCCAGCCATTCTTTTCATTGCAAGATCGGAAATGTCAGGCGTCAAAGTGTTCGCAGCGTTAATGCGGAGGATGGCCTTCATTGTTGGATCCTGAAGAAGCGATCGTTCCTTACTTTATAACTGTTTTCATTGCTCAGGAAAGCTGCTCACATCAAAACGTAGATCCAAACATGCACATGATCTGAGCGGCATTGTTGTGAAGTTTGGGAAATGTTTTTTCTGTAATGAACACTACGATCGTGACAAATACAACGTGTTGTAGTACCTCTCTTTCAACAAAGTTGAATTTTGCAAATCAATAATCTCCAATTGAAGTGACGATGACAAGTCATCGGTGGAAACTGAAAAAGGAGTGCTGAACACCTTAAGTTCCATTTCCAAACTAGTGAGGTCTCGGAATCGTGTTTCAAACGACGTGATGAGCTGCTTTAAGTTTGCTTGGTAATCGCCGAAAGTAGTACCTTCAGGTAGTTTTAAAGAAGCAAGATGATTGAAGAACGTTAGATGTCCATTACTCATCTGCCTCTCAAATAAACGTAACTTTTCCATGAACACTTTGATCTGGTCGTGCATGTCAACGATTAGCTGCCCTTTGCCCTGCAATGACAGATTTAAATTATTGAGATGCATAGTTATGTCAGCTAGGAACGTCAGGTCTGATATCCATTTTATATCTTTCAGACAACGCGTTTCTTCCCCTTTCATTTCGAGAAAAGGGGTATTTCCTCACTAATGGCAAAGAAAACATCAAGAACTTTTCCCTGACTCAACCAACGAACTGTACTGTGGTAAGATACATCCCCATACTCCGCTTCCACATCTTTCAGGAATCCTTTGACGCCGCACAAAATTCACACACTTCACGACATCTTTCATTACGCCACCTAGCTCTACTGTTTCAGCACACAGTGCCTCTTGGTGCATTACAGAACACGAACTATGTTGCATGTTTTGATACCCTCCGTATTACGAGTCCGTTTTTAAACATACGTCTACTGGTATGTCGTTCTTAAGCCTGGCTGCCAGTTCTCTGCGTGCAACGCCTACCTGACTGTATTTAATTCTGTATATTGTACCTCTTCTCAGAATTAAATACTTTATGACATACAAAACACTGCGGTCGACCATTCTTCTCAATGAATAGAAAGGTATCCTCCAATAGAGGTACAGAGCTCCCGCGGCTAGTCATAGCTGTCATTGAGCACGGATTATTACGGCTGCATGCGGCCAGGGGGCAGTGAGTTCGCTTTCCCCCTCCACGCGGGCTCCGAGCTACCGCAGTGAGCGCTCCGGAGCGCTCCGGCTCCCTGGAGCTCGGTTGGAACAGCCTGCTATAGATTGTGCTAGCCCTCAATGTAGGGCCCGTGAGACCGCGTCTGCAGCGCCATTTGCTTCCTGTACCGGATGACGATGAATGTCAACACACAGTAACCGAAGTTCCATGCATCGGTATCTGTTTCAAACCCGCAAGCACGTCGAGTTTTGTGCCTACGAACTTGATTTGCGGACAGCGTTGATTTTCAGTTATCATTTGAAGAAAACTGCTGCAGAATCGCATCGAATGCTTGTCGGAGCTTTCGGCGAAAGTTTTCTTGGGAAACACAGTGTTTCGAGTGGTACAAAAAATTCAAAAGTGGTGATTTTGACGTGAGAAACGACGAGCGCGGGAAATCACCGAAAGTTCGAAGACAAAGAATTGCAGACCTTATTGGATGATGGTGATACTCAGACTCAACAGGAACTCGCGGAACAACTGAATGCCGGCCGGGGTGGCCGAGCGGTTCTAGACGCTACAGTCTGGAACCGCGCAAACCGCGACGGTCGCAGATTCGAATCCTGCTTGAGGCATGGATGTGTGTGATGTCCTTAGGTTAGTTAGGTTTAAGTAGTTCTAAGTTCTATGGGGACTGATGACCTTAGAAGTTGAGTCCCATAGTGCTCAGAGCCATTTGAACCATTTGAACAATTGAATGTGATGCAGAAAGCCGTTTCTCTTCGGTTGAAAGCTGTGAGAAAGGTGCAGAAAGTGAGAAAATGGGTTCCGCATGAACTGAATGAAAGACGGCAAGCAAATCGAAAGACCACTTGTGAAATGCTGCTCGTCCGACACAAAAGAAAGTCGTTCTCCATCGAATAGTGACAGGTGATGGAAAAATTGATATATTTTGAGAATCCTAAGCGTCGTAAAACATGGATGAATCCAGGCAAACCATCGACATCCGCTGCAAGATCAAATCACTTTGGAAAGACGGTAATGCTCTGTGTTTGGTTGGACCAGAAGGGTGTCATCTATTATTAGGCCTAACTGCTAAAACCTGGTGAAACCGTTAACATTGATCGCTACCAGCAGCAAATGATCGATTTAAATCGAGCATTGCGTGAAAACCGACCGGAATACGGAAAAAGACAACACAAAGTCATATTGCTCCATGATAACTCCCCAGCACACACAGCAAAACGGGTCAGAGAAACGATCGAGGTGTTCATTTGGGAAATACTACGGCATACGGCTTATTCTCCAGACTTGGCTCCATCCGATTATCGTCTATTTGCACCACTGGGGCACGCTCTCGCTGAACAACGCTTCAATTTGTTTGAAAATGTACGAAAATGGCGCGCTGACCGGCTCGCTTCAAAAGAAGAAGTTTTTCTTTTGGCGTGACATTCATAGCCCGTTAGAAGTGGTAGAAGTGTATAAACAGCAGTGGACATTATTTTGAATAAAATATTATTTATCAGCTTCAAACAACAGACGTGTAGCTATCGCAACCAATTTCCGGTTTAATACTCCTACAAGTGGTAGTGCGGCACGAAATGTGTAGCTTCTTGCTTTTTCAAGGTCGTACGTAAGTGGGGGTAAAAAATCAAACGACATGTTAAAGCAATTACAGCCTTCGGTCACGAAATTTAAGTCTTTTGACGAGGTTTCGACACTTCTATGGGTATCTTCATCAGAAATTAAATATTCAAATTGGCCTACAACATAAGTACAAAATTATGGAAAAAATTTGTAAATAAAAGCTTAGGTACAGACTAACAGTACAAGAAATAAACAGTACTTACATGTCACGTATAAGATAAATATCAAGCTATAAGGCTTTAGTCACAGAAATTTAAAAAAGAATACGTGGAAGGCGAGCCACTATGGGCTGCTCGTACATATAAAGGCACAGTTAGCAACAGACTGAGGCGCTCGCGTTAGCAACTGCGGGCAGGTCAACATTACACGAAGAGTGCCATTCAGTAGCCGTAAATATAAAGAGGCTACTTAACATTTAAAATATAGGCAGATGAAAGTTAAGGTGAACAGTATTTAGTACATGAACTAACAGGCAAAGTTTTGACAGCAGCAGACATGGTAACATTTTGTTTATGCAAAAGCTTAGAAGCACAGTTTGAAGACTGAAAACAGATTAACAGTACAAAAAAAACATTACTTACATGTTACGTATAAAATAAATATCAAGCGATAAGGCTTTAGCTTGGTATTTATTTTATACGTGACATAAGTACTGTTTCTTTCTTGTACTGTTAGTCAGTACTTACACTTTTAAATAAAAATTTAAAAATATTTAATTTCTGATGAAGGCACTCAAAAAAACTACAAAGAACGAAACTCGTCTAGCTTGAAGGGGGAAACCAGATGGCGCTATGGTTGGTCCGCTAGATAGCGCTGACATAGATCAAACGGATATCAACTGCGTTTTTTAAATAGCAAGCCACATTTTTTATTAATATCCGTGTAGTACGTAAAGAAATATGAATGTTTTGGTTGGACCACTTTTTTCGCTTTGTGATAGATGGCGCTGTAATAATCACAAACGTATAAGTACGTGGTATCACGTAACATTCCGCCAGTGCGGACGGTATTTGCTTCGTGATACATTACCCGTGTTGAAATGGACCGTTTACCAATTGCGGAAAGGGTCGATATCGTGTTGATGTGTGGCTATTGTGATTATAATGCCCAACGGTCGTGTGCTATGTATGCTGCTCGGTATCCTGGACGGCGTCATCCAAGTGTCCGGACCGTTCGCCGGATAGTTACGTTATTTAAGGAAGCAGGAAGTGTTCAGCCACATGTGAAACGTCAACCACGGCCTGCAACAAATGATGGTGGCCAAGTAGGTGTTTTAGCTGCTGTCGCGCCTAATCCGAGCGAGAATTGCGCGAGAATCAGGAATCTCAAAAACGTCGGTGTTGAGAATGCTACATTAACATCGATTGCACCCGTACCATATTTCTATGCACCAGGAATTGCATGGCGACGACTTTGAACGTCGTGTACAGTTCTGGCACTGGGCACAAGAGAAATTATGGGACGATGACAGATTTTTTGCACGCGTTCTATTTAGCGACGAAGCGTCATTCACCAACAGCGGTAACATAAACCGGCATAATATGCGCTATTGGGCAACGGAAAATCCACGATGGCTGCGACAAGTGGAACATCAGCGACAGGTAATCACGCTGTAACAGCATGTGTTCTCAGAAATGACGAGTTCACAAAGGTACATGTATCACATTGGAACAACCGAAATAAAATGTTGAAACGCACCTAGGTTCTGTATTTTAATTTAAAAAACCTACCTGTTACCAACTGTTCGTCTAAAATTGTGAGCCGTATGTTTGTGATTATTACAGCGCCATCTATCACAAAGCGAAAAAAGTGGTCCAACTGAAACATTCATATTTCTTTACGTACTACACGAATATGTAATAAAAAATGAGGGTTCCTAATTAAAAAAATGCAGTCATATCCATCTGACCTATGGCAGCGCCATCTAGCGGGCCAACCATAGCGCCATCTGGTTTCCCCCTTCAAGCTAGACAAGTTTCGTTCTTTGTAGGTTTTTCGTTTGACGCTTATTTCGTGAGATATTTGGCCCGGTCACGATATATATATATATGTATATATAAGATGGTATCTGTTCTTTCGGACAGATACCGTTGGTGACCATGCAGCACTTTAAAACGAAATTACTATGAACTGAATACCCTTAGCTGCATACACGCGTTGATATCAGTCAACGGGGACGGTTGAAAATGTGTGTCCCGACCAGAACTCGAACCCGGGATCTCCTGCTTACATGGCAGACGCTCTATCCATCTCAGCCAGCGACGACACAGGGGATAGTGCGACTGCAGGACTTATCTTTGTCACGCCTTCCGTGAGACCCATATTTGCAACTTATTTGCTGCACTATATTCATAGTGCCCCTGCCCATCATACTCGTTACTCGCGGCTTTACTGCCGATTCCCGTAAGAGTTCGAAAGAACAGATACCATCTTCATATATATACAGTTAAGGCTCACCAGCCATTTGACCATCTTCTTCTGTGCGGATGCACAAACAGTGCCCGAACTCTTACGGGAATCGGCGGTAAAGCCGCGACTAATGAGTATGATGGGCAGGAGCACTATGAATATAGTGCGGGACAATAAGTTGCAAATGTGGGTCTCACGGGAGGCGTGCCGGAGATAAGTCCCTGCAGTCGCACTATGCTCTGTGTCTTCGGTGGCTCAGACGGATAGAGCGTCTGTCATGTTAGGAGGAAATGCAGGGTTCGAGTCCCGGTCGGGGCACACATTTTCAACTGTCCTCGTTGACTCATATCAACGCCTGTATGCAGCTAAGGTTCTTCATAGTAAACTCATAGAAGTGTCGTAACCTGGTCAAAAGACTTAAATTTTGTGACCGAGGGCTGTAATTGCTTTACCTTTACTTTGTAAACAGTCGCTGACTAAGCAGCCGTGTTTAAAACTACAGCCGACATGTACTCTGCAACGAGTTACCAGAGACCACGGGACCCTCGTACCAAAGTACTCCGAAAAATATCTCTGAGCTGTTTCCGCTTTTACGGTGGAGTTTGGGTTGAGTCTGTATTTCGCTAAGTTGCGGAGCCATCTACCGAATAATGCGCTCTGTAGTTATAACGGCCGCGGCTGACTGACCCTCCGCACCTCACAGCTGTCGTGCGGGAGAGGGTGGGAGAAAAAAGGGGTGTCCCGTCGGGGTGTGGTTGCCAGGGTCCCATTGTGCCGCCTCTTGCGTCTCTGTTGTGGAAGGCAGCGGACGGGTCGGTAAAGCCGCCTCGATGGAGCGATCTGCGACGCGGGAGAGCGGCGGACGCATGGAGTGGTCGTGGGTAAATTACCGCGCCAAGGAGCGCACTTCCGGCACAGTGACTTGAAGTTTTCTCCACTTCCCGCTCATTCTCTTCTCGGTAATAAGGAAGGCACGTGGCGCTCAGCGCATTGTCACCCTGCATTAAGCAGTGAAGGCTTTTCTGAATTCTTTATTCTGTAGTAGAACCAACTGTTGTTGTTGTTGTTGTGGTCTTCAGTCCTGAGACTGGTTTGATGCAGCTCTCCATGCTACTCTATCCTGTGCAAGATTCTTCATCTCCCAGTACCTACTGCAGCCTACATCCTTCTGAATCTGCTTAGTGTATTCATCTCTTGGTCTCCCTCTACGATTTTTACCCTCCACGCTGCCCTCCAATGCTAAATTTGCAATCCTTTGATGCCTCAAAACATGTCCTACCAACCGATCCCTTCTTCTAGTCAAGTTGTGCCACAAACTTCTCTTCTCCCCAATGCTATTCAATACCTCCTCATTAGTTACGTGATCTACCCTCCTTATCTTCAGCATTCTTCTGTAGCACCACATTTCGAAAGCTTCTATTCTCTTCTTGTCCAAACTAGTTATCGTCCATGTTTCACTTCCGTACATGGCTACACTCCATACAAATACTTTCAGAAATGACTTCCTGACATTTAAATCTATACTCGATGTTAACAAATTTTTCTTCTTCAGAAACGCTTTCCTTTCCATTGCCAGTCTACATTTTATATCCTGTCTACTTCGACCATCATCAGTAATTTTGCTCCCCAAATAGCAAAACTCTTTTACTACTTTAAGTGTCTCATTTCCTAATCTAATTCCCTCAGCATCACCCGATTTAATTTGACTACATTCCATTATACTCGTTTTGCTTTTGTTGATGTTCATCTTATATCCTCCTTTCAAGACACTGTCCATTCCGTTCAACTGCTCTTCCAAGTCCTTTGCTGTCTCTGACAGAATTACAATGTCATCGGCGAACCTCAAAGTTTTTACTTCTTCTCCATGAATTTTAATACCTACTCCGAATTTTTCTTTTGTTTCCTTTACTGCTTGCTCAATATACAGATTGAATAACATCGGGGAGAGGCTACAACCCTGTCTCTCTCCTTTCCCAACCACTGCTTCCCTTTCATGCCCCTCGACTCTTATAACTGCCATCTGGTTTCTGTACAAATTCTAAATAGCCTTTCGCTCCCTGTATTTTACCCCTGCCACCTTCAGAATTTGAAAGAGAGTATTCCAGTTAACATTGTCAAAAGCTTTCTCTAAGTCTACAAATGCTAGAAACGTAGATTTGCCTTTCCTTAATCTTTCTTCTAAGATAAGTCGTAAGGTTAGTATTGCCTCACGTGTTCCAACATTTCTACGGAATCCAAACTGATCTTCGCCGAGGTCCTCTGGTCAGATAAATAATGTGAGTCTATGAGTTCCCAAAAAATTCTTGTGTGTGTTGCGTAGGGCTAACGAGAAAATATCGTGAAATATCGATACATCGCTATTGCGAGATGCCGATATCTTCTGCTGTAATAATCGATATATGTCGGCGGCTCTTTCCCACCGAAATATCGATATAGAAATGGCATTTTTCGATAAATATTTGAAGTTTAAAAGCGGTGGCTCGTTATTTTCAGGTTACTATTCCTAGCTGTAGGGGCTGTGATTTTTGATATTTTTGTCTAAACCAGCAAGGTAAACAGAGGCCACTACTTCCACCAAATCAAGTGGATTTAGTGCTCACGTACTCACACTGAGCCGTGAACACTTCCCAGTTTATCAGTGGGGAATAATTGAACATGATTACTACTGTTAACGGTGCCATGCGTGCAATGGTCGCGCCACGCACGATATTGAGTCTTTATCCTATCGTTAATGATGCGAGAGCTGCACGACCTTACAGCAACCGTTATAGTTCTGCATTATTCTGTGACACTAGGGGTGATTTCACGTAATGAAAGGGAGAATGTAAAATTAGAGGACTCATTTATTGAACAGTTGAAAATGGAACAATATTACAACCAAACGGGGGCGGGGGAAGAAAAAGTCGAATTCAGGAGCCTGCCCCAACGTACGTTCATAACAAGCCACGATAGCAGGAGGAAAGGAATTTTAGTAACGATCGCCGTATTATCAAATGGGGTCCAATTGTCTAAAGGAAGGGGCTGCAGGCATGCAACGACCACCGCCAGGAATCAGTCAAAGATTAAGAAAGACGCTACTGTGCGTGAATCCCTAGGTGGCCTCCCGTACTAAAGGAACAAAACCTGCAAGACGCGAAACTGTTCACAATGACCTATAAGGTTCCCTCTGGGCCGCAAGGCGCGAATCTACAGTGCACGTCGGCGCTCATACTTACCAAACTTCATCTCCTTGAAGCAGCACCTCCGGTCTCCGGCACGGTCACACTAGAGCTGAACTACTGCCCCTTTGTCCACCAACCATCCGCGGAGGGCGGTTGGCGCCCGCCCGCGAAAAACGGGAGCTCACCTGAACTGGCCAATCATCGGGCCGAAATTTCACAGGGAGGCGACCTCGCGACGTTAAAGTCGAGCAGAAATAGCGGTTACAAGGTTGTTAAGGCAGGTTGGGGAACTGAGAACAGGAGAAACTTTGGCCACCACTGAATGTTCAAACGACACCACGTGCTAACCTGGGGATTGGAAAAGGGATGGGAAACGGAAAGCCATCATGGCTGCTAGGAAGACTGCTGTCCTTGCCCATAAATAAAGAAAATTCCTAGCGCCTAAGCTCCGCTCACAGATCAGTGTGAGACAAACTGTAAAAATCGTCAAATAAACCAGGCAACCCATAGAAATTATTAATATTGCCCGAATTATTATTTTACCGAATACCAGAATGCTGGGATTAGAAATATGAAATACGAGCACTGAATGGTGATTGAAGTGCGCGTCTTTCAAGTTGTTCTTCTGAAATTGCAGTAGAACATAGTTTTACTATCACGGTGTGAAGGAGTTTTACTACTTTTTGAGCTTTCATCACGTCCAGGCTTTTTCTTTGACTGTGTGAGCTAGTATAGGTGCCATAGGTGGCACAAAGAAGAAATCCGATTGCACTGGGAGGGGTGGGGGTGGGGGGGGGGGGAGGCTGACAGTGTGAATGGTATAACTAGATACACGATGTGGAGAAATAGCACATCAGTTGTGTTGAAAATCAGTTTATGACGCATCTAGTGAGCTGTTTCTTCACATCGGCATTCTTCAAAAACAATTGCTAAAACTGATGGACAAAAATATAAACTACAGGATTGATTTTTTCGGTGGGCAGAGACGTGTGTGGGGAAATGATAATGTAATCGGCGCTCGGCGCTAATAAAAGTAACTACAGAGTTTAACTTCATCACGCAGTTTTGACACTACGACTGCAAGGTCGCTCTGGCCTTTTCAGAAATGAAAAAACAAGAAACTCGACATGAAATGTTCCAGTCGGAGCCTCTATATGACAAAACCGAACGACAGGCCCATCGGACACATTTTATTGCGCAATATACCTGCAGTTACCATTGTTAGCAAAGTGATTGTCGCCAAGCGTGAACGTGTGTCGTTTTCCTTTTAATTCTTGCTCTGAGGGGGATAAGCAGGCTGCTGGCTTGTTGATGTACAGAATATCTGATAATAAATCAATACTTTAATGTACAGCTCTGAAACTGGCAGTATATTTACAACGTGCAGCCGATATTTTTATAGACCATTTCGCCTATATTTCTCCAGTAGATATATTGATATTAAATAACTTTTTTCGGTATATAAAGGGCCGATGATATCATTTTTTGGAATATCAATATATCGGGTTCCTGATATTTTAAAAATAACAACAATTCTAGTGTGGTAGTGCGTCACTATACTAAATACTTTAATTACGAACTACTTGACTCTCGGTCAATGTATGTTCTCGAAACTGAAACAAAAGCCCGTACCGAGCTAGTGAGCGTCTCTCCTGCAGAGTCTTCCACTGGAGTTTATCTATCATCTCCGTAACGCTCTCGCGATCACTAAATGATCCTATAACGAAGCGCGTTGCTCTCTGTTGGATCTTCTCTATCTCTTCTATCAACCCTATCTGGTACGGATCCCACACCGGTGAGCAGTATTCAAGCAGTGGGCGAACAAGTGTACTGTAACCTACTTCCTTTGTTTTCGGACTGCATTTCCTTAGGATTCTTCCAATGAATCTCAGTCTGGCATCTGCTTTACCGACGATTAATTTTATATGGTGATTCCATTTTAAATCACTCCTACTGCCTACTCCTAGATAATTTATGGAATTAACTGCTGCCAGTTGCTGACCTGCTATATTTTAGCTAAATGAGAAGGGATCTTTCTTCCTATGTATTCGCAGCACATTACACTTGTCTACATTGAGATTCAATTGCCATCCCTGCACCATGCGTCAATTCGTTGCAGATCCTCCTGCATTTCAGTACAATTTTCCGTTGTTACAACTTCTCGATATACCACAGCATCATCCGCAAAAAGCCTCAGTCAACTTCCGATGTTATCCATAACGTCATTTATGTATATTGCGAATAGCAACGTTCCTACGACACTCCCCTGCGGAACGCCTGAAATCACTCTTACTTCGGAAGACTTCTCTCCTCTCCATTGAGAATGACATGCTGCGTTTGTTATCTAGAATCTCTTCAATCCAATCACACAATTGGTCTGATAGTCCATAAGCTCTTACTTTGTTCATTAAACGACTGTGGGGAACTGTATCGAACGCCTTGCGGAAGTCAAGGAACACGGCATCTACTTGGGAACCCGTGTCTATGGCCCTCTGAGTCTCGTAGACGAATAGCGCGATCTGGGTCTCACACGATCGTCTTTTTCGAAACCCATCCTGATTCCTACAGAGTAGATTTTTAGTCTCCAGAAAAGTCATTATACTCGAACATAATACGTGTTCCAAAATTCTACAGTTGATCGACGTTAGAGATATAGACCTATAGTTCTGCACATCTGTTCGACGTCCCTTCTTGAAAATGAGGATGACCTTTGCCCTTTTCCAATCTTTTGGAACGCTACGCTCTTCTAGAAACCTACGATACACCGCTGCAAGAAGGGGGCAAGTTCCTTCGCGTACTCTTGCCTAATATCCAACTGGTATCCCATCAGGTCCAGCGGCCTTTCCTCTTTTGAGCGATTTTAATTGTTTTTCTATCCCTCTGGCATCTATTTAGATATCTACCATTTTGTCATCTGTGCGACAATCTAGAGAAGGAACTACAGTGCAGTATTCCTCTGTGAAACAGCTTTGGAAAAAGACATTTAGTATTTCGGCCTTTAGTCTGTCATCCTCTGTTTCAGTGCCATTTTGGTCACAGAGTGTCTGGACATTTTGTTTTGATCCACCTACCGCTTTGACATAAGACCAAAATTTCTTAGGTTTTTCTGCCAAGTCAATACATAGAACTTTACTTTCGAATTCATTGAACGCCTCTCGCATATCCCCCTCCTCACACTACATTTCGCTTCGTGTAATTTTTTTTTTGTCTGCAAGCGTTTGACTACGTTTATGTTTGCTGTCAAGTCTGGTGGGAGCAGTATTATGCTATGGAATCTGTGGCAGCAATCGAAGACACGCTGGCGGCGTCCCTTTTTGCTTGATGTCTTCTCCAACGGCGATGTCATCTTTCAGCAGCATGATTGAACAAGACTCGGAGCCACAAGAGTGTTACAGTGGCTTGAGGAGCGTTATAGTGAACTCACGTTGATGTCTCCTCGACCAAATTTGCCTAATGTGAAATCTCTAGAACTTACCTGGCTCGCTATCGGGCGCCATCACCGAGTACGCAAATCGGCAGCCCGTTATTTTCGCGAATTACATAACCTGTGCGTAGACATGTAATGCCACGTACCTCCACAAACCCTCCAATAAACTGGCGGATCCCTTATACGCAGAGTCAGTGATTTATTTCCTTCCGGAGACGGACAAACAAGCTACTAAGCAGGCGTTCTTAATGTTTTGGCTCATCAGTCCATTAATGACCTTGCAGAGAATATTGATAGTAAACTGAGACTTTTTGCAATATGATGCAACGCAGTACAGTCTGACAACGACTGCGCAGATATTCAGTTTGATGTTGATAAGATTTCAAACTGTTACAACGACTGGCAACTTGCTTTTAATTTACAATTGTGTACGTCACAAAATTCAGAAACGTAGTATCCTATGACTACAGTATCAGTGAGTCACAGTTGGATTCGGCCAACTTACACGAACACCTGGGAGTAGCAATTTTTAAGGATACAAAATGGGAAGATCACATGGGCTTGGTCGTAAGTAAACACATGGCAGAACTTTAGTTCATTGGTATGATACTAGGAAAATGCAATCCGTCTGCTAGGGAGATTAGTTACAGAACACTCGTGCGGTCCATGCTAGAAAAATGAATGAGAAGGTAGTCTGGATCACTATTTTTTATTAATGCTATAAAATGACTTTTATCTTCATAATAAAAAATATTTATATATGTGTTTGGAGACAGAGAGAGAGATTGATTTTTGACTGACATTTTTACTTTAAGTCGTAACTGGTACCCGAATTTTGGTTGCTGCCTCCGTGAATGATCAGCTTCTGCACCAGTTGGTGACGTATTGCAACTTGGAGGAAGTTATTGTCCTTTAAGGTTTAAAATACGACTCTTTTAGTTGCTTGGCCGTATTGCGGATAGCTTTGAGCACAAGTTTTGGTAGCTTTTCATACCTAAGGGACCACTGTTGAAAGTAAATAAGATCGAACAGCAATCTGCTTTTCGTGAGAAAAGGAGATTGCTTTGCACACAAACTTCCTTCAGACTACACGTCCTGCTACATCAAAATTGGTCAGTGGAGTTCAGCACCATACTATTGTAAAAGAACATAGTCCAATTACTGTAATTATGAAATTATGAGAGATTGTTACTTATTGAATGAAAAATATAGAGAATGAATTTCTTTTCCTGTATTTTAGTGAACTTTGTACACTTACAATTCTGTCGATTGATAGACGGCGACGACAATGAAGTTCACCTCCTTTTCCAAAAACAAGATATTTCTATTCTTCGCTTCCAGAAAATTTGTGTACATAAATGTTTGGCAACTCTTGCACATACTTTACTCGGTTTTATGACAAAAATATCAATTTTCATTAAATGTAAGAATACCTTCTGAGTGACGGCCTAGCAACACGCCCTCTTTCCATAAGATACAGATTAACAGTCCTCTTTTTTTTAATAAATCAATTGTGTTTTTTTTAGAGTCCATACTCAAAGATTCACAACTACTGTCTTTGCGGGGATTGCGCGCTAAAGAGTTTCTTGCTGTCCAGCTTCTCTTCACTTCAAGTACCTTTTGAATCACATTTACACTACTAGCCATTAAAATTGCTACACCAAGAAGAAAATCAGATGATAAACCGGTATTCGTTGGACAAATATATTATACTAGAACTCACATGTGATTACTTTTTCACGCAATTGGGTGCGTAGATCCTGAGAAATCAGTACCCAGAACAACCACCTCTGGACGTAATAACGGCCTTGATACGCCTGGACATTGAGTCAAACAGAGCTTGGATGGCGTGTACAGGCACAGCTGCCCATGCAGCTTCAACGCGATACCACAGTTCATCAACAGTAGTGACTGGCGTATTGTGACGAGCCAGTTGCTGGGCCACCATTGACCAGACGTTTTCAGTGGGTGAGAGATCTGGAGAATGTGCTGGCCAGGGCAGCAGTCGAACATTTTCTGTATCCAGAAAGGCCCGTACAGGATCTGCATCATTCGGTCGTGCATTATCCTGCTGAAATGTAGGGTTTCGCAGGGATCGAATGAAGGGTAGAGCCACGGGTCGTAACACATCTGAAATGTAACGTCCACTGTTAACAAAGTGCCGTCATTGTGAATAAGAGGTGACCGAGACGTGTAACCAGTAGCACCTCATACCATCACGCCGGGTGATACGCCAGTATGGCGTTGACGAATACACTCCTCCAGTGTGCGTTCACCGCGATGTCGCCAAACACGGGTGCATCATGATGATGCTGTAAACAGAACCTGGATTCATCCGAAAAAATGACGTATTGCCATTCGTGCACCCAGGTTCGTCGTTGAGTACACCATTGCAGGCGCTCCTGTCTGTGATGCAGCGTCAAGGGTAACCGCAGCCATGGTCTGCGAGCTGATAGTCCATGCTGCTGCAAACGTCGTCGAACTGTTCGTGCAGATGGTTGATGTCTTGCAAACGTCCCCATATGATGACTCAGGGATCGAGACGTGGCTGCACGATCCGTTACAGCCATGCGCATAAGATGCCTGTCATCTCGACTGCTGGTGATAAGAGGCCGTTGGGATCCAGCACGGCGTTCCGTATTACCCGCCTGAACCCACCGATTCCATATTCTGCTAACAGTCATTGGATCTCGACCAACGCGAGCAGCAGTGTCGCGATACGATAAACCGCAATCTCGACAGGCTACAATCCGACCTTTATCAAAGTCGGAAACGTGATGGTACGCATTTCTCCTCCTTAAACGAGGGATCACAACAACGTTTCCCCAGGCAACGCTGGTCAACTGCTGTTTGTGTATGAGAAATCGTTTGGAAACTTTCCTCATGTCATCACGTTGTAGGTGTCGCCACCGGCGCCAACCTTGTGTAAATGCTCTGAAAAGCTAATCATTTGCATATCACAGCATCTTCTTCCTGTCGGTTAAATTTCGCGTCTGCAGCACGTCATCTTCGTGGTGTAGCAATTTTAATGGCCAGTAGTGTACATTCGCCGTCGAGAACAACATACTGGGTTCTTTTCTTTAAGAAGAATTCGAGCCACTCACGTATCTATGAACTTATTCCATATGTTCGTACCTTCGTTAACAGCCTGCAAAGAAGCACCGTGTCAAATGCGTCCCGGAAATCTAGAAATAAGGAATTTGCCTGTTTCCCTTCGTCCAAAGTTCTCAGCATATCATACGACAAAAGGGCAAGCTGGTTTCAAACGAGCGATGCGTTTTAAAACCACGCTCATTCGTGCACATAAGCTTCTCAGTCTCAAAGTCTTAAGAAGTCTGCGTGGAGTTGCAGATGTAAAGTGTCGCATAGATGGCTTGACTACAATGTACGCCGCGTCACATATGGAATATAGTGATACAAACACTTATAGGATATAGTGATATACGTGCATAAAATTACACTGTTTGCACCAGACGTTCAAAGTCCTGTTTACCTAACACTTTTGATACACCTATTTCCGGCCTTCCTACTAATTACTGCCTCGTAAGTGCAAAACAACAGTGAGCATCCCGTAAGAGAAATTTAAACGACCGAAATTACACCGTAATTGTCACAGATTTAGCATTTACTTCGTGCACTTGTTTACAACAGCTATGTACGTAAGTAAGCCGGCCTGAGTGGCCGAGCGGTTCTAGGCGCTACAGTCTGGAACCGCGCCACCGCTACGGTTGCAGGTTCGAATCCTATCTCGGGCATGGATGTTTGTGATGTCCTTAGGTTAGTTAGGTTTAAGTAGTTCTAAATAGTAGGGGACTGATGACCTCAGAAGTTAAGTCCCATAGTGCTCAGAGCCATTTGAACCATTTTGTACGTAAGGAACACATAAAATAAAAAAGAACTCAGTTCCAGATGGAAAGTCGTGTATCGGTACATTGGAGATCGCAACTAGTCTGCTCAAATGGTGAGTTACTGGTAATTAAGAAAACACTTCGGCCACTCTATCGATATTACTGACGGAACACGGGCGAAGTCTGGCAAACTGTAAACATCAAAAATAGAGGACCAGAAGACGAATGAGTGTCTTTTATTTCGAAAACACTGGATGCCGCACGAAGTAGTAGATAAAACTGACGAAGCCAACAGAAAATCGTTACGAAAAAAATATCTCAGAAATGACGTGCGAAGCAAGGAAGTCAAGAAGTCGATAACCTACACCATGAAGCCTGTTGCATTGCTACAGCACAAAAAATAAGATACAATTAAAGCTACAACGGAATAAAAACAGTTAATATTTAACTGTAGCTGGCAGAATAGATACGATGTTTAACAAATAAAATAATAATATTATAATAATAATAAATTGTAATAATAATAATTGTTTGGATAAGTAATTGAGAGATTAAAGTTTGTTTCGCCTTTAAGATTGGAATTGAATTTCTCAATGTTTCATAAAATCTTACGTAGCATTGTTCATTGAGGTCACACAATAATGTAAATGCAATTTACGCCGTGAATTTATCGAGCTTTGCACGTCCGAAGATGTACCAAGTCTGATATCTGACCTCAGCTTCAATCATGACAATGGGGTGACTAAAAGTAAAATTCTAGGTAAATAATTGCAGATAATTGACAAATGAGAGCGACTTATTAATTCTGCGCCTCTTTTCTGCAAATAAGTATCAATATGGCTAACTGTGGAGCCACACAAAATATTACGTCCTTCTAGGACAACGAATGACGTAAGAGTGCTGAAGCCTACTGGCTGCGACAAGAGAGCGGTGTTAATTCCTTTAGTTTTGCTTTCTCTTGTCTTAAAAAATCGATACATATAATCTACGTTCAGTAAATTAAATATCGTCTGTGCTCGAGTGCAAATGGTTCCTTAAAGATGGTTGCCCCCCGGAACACCAGTATCCTAGGCCCCAAATCGTTATAGCGATGAATTCTTGGCCTTGATTCCCTGCAGCCGGTTTCTACACCGTTTTGATAGTTAAAAGCAAGGCTGTTTCTGATAGGGGACCGAAGTCGTTTGCGTCAGTACACGACACGTTGCAGTCGGCGCAACGAAACGACATGGGAAGTGGGCTGCTTTAGTCAAGAGAACAGACCTTGCATTGTGCAGACCTGACGTGGCACGTAGGCCGCATCCGTGGCTGATAAGGGAGCCCATAACAAAGGTGGCAGCTCAGGAGGCAAAGCGCTTTACGAGCGCCGTACCTGCTCCTCGCCGTTTTGAGCTCTAACACAAACACCAGGCCACTGGCACAGGAAGCAGACCTACCACACTGGATAGGCGCCTGGGCCAAACCACAGCAACGGACATTCCCTAAACATACACTACTGGCCATTAAAATCGCTACACCAAGAAGAAAAGCAGATGATAAACGGGTATTCATTGGACAAGTATATTATACTAGAACTGACATGTGATTACATTTTCACGCAATCTGGGTGCATAGACCCTTAGAAATCAGAAAAGAGAACAACCACCTCTGGCCGTAATAGCGGCCTTGATACGCCTGGGCATTGAGTCAAACAGATCTTGGATGGCGTGTACAGGTACAGCTGCCCATGCAGCTACAACACGATACCACAGTTCATCAACAGTAGTGACTGGCGTATTGTACCAAGCCAGTTGCTGGGCCACCATTGACCAGACGTTTTCAGTGGGTGAGAGATCTGGAGAATGTGCTGGCCAGGGCAGCAGTCGAACATTTTCTGTATCCAGAAAGGCCCGTACAGGATCTGCAACATTCGGTCGTGCATTATCCTGCTGAAATGTAGGGTTTCGCAGGGATCGAATGAAGGGTAGAGCCACGGGTCGTAACACATCCGAAATGTAACGTCCACTGTTCAAAGTGCCGTCAATGCGAACAAGAGGTGACCGAAACGTGTAACCAATGGCACCCCATACCATCACGCCGGGTGATTCGCCAGTATGGCGATGACGAATACACGCTTCCGATGTGCGTTCAGCGCGATGTCGCCAAACACGGATGCGACCATCATGATATTGTAAACAGAACCTCGATTCATCCGAAAAAATGACGTTTTGCCATTCGTGCACCCAGGTTCGTCGTTGAGTACACCATCGCAGGCGCTCCTGTCTGTCATGCAGCGTCAATGGTAACCGCAGCCATGGTCTCCGAACTTATAGTCCATGCTGCTGCAAACGCCGTCGAACTGTTCGTGCAGATGGTTGTTGTCTTGCAAGCGTCCCTATCTGTTGACTCAGGGATCGAAACGTGGCTGCACGATGCGTTACAGCCATGCGCATAAGATGCCTGTCATCTCGACTGCTAGTGATACGAGGCCGTTGGGATCCAGCACGGCGTCCCGTATTACCCTCTTGAACCCACCGATTCCATATTCTGCCAACAGTCATTGGATCTCTACCAACGCGAGCAGCAGTGTCGCGATACGACAAACCGCAATCGCGATAGGCTACAATCCGACCTTTATCAAAGTCGAAAACGTGATGGTACGCATTTCTCCTCCTTAAACGAGGCATCACAACAACGTTTCACCAGGCAACACCGGTCAACTGCTGTTTGTGTATGAGAAATCGGTTGGAAACTTTCCTCATGTCATCACGTTGTAGGTGTCGCCACCGGCGCCAACCTTGTGTGAATGCTCTGGAAAGCTAATCATTTGCATATCATAGCATCTTCTTCCTGTCGGTTAAATTTCGCGTCTGTAGTACGTCATCTTCGTGGTGTAGCAATTTTAATGGCCAGTAGTGTAGACTAGTTTACCAGTTTCGTCCTACAAGTGCAATAACCTGGAAAAATAATATTACATTTTGAAAGGATATTTTCACAGACAGAGCGGCGTCCATAGCGACGCTGAGTGGCTCGACTCTTGCGGCAGATAATATTCTAAAACTCTGTTTGGTCGAGGGATGTTCAGAAACTAATGCAATAATTGTTTCTGAAAGCGCGTTGATTTATCAGGATTCAAATACACCATATTATTCCCCACTCTTTTGGCTACAAAACCATATATCTCCGTTCGATGCGACAGTCATACGGCCACATTACTCGGAGGGTCTGCTTACCCTTATGGTAGCATTCTACTGGTAGACGTCAGAACCAACGGCTTGCTACATCAATAACCTCCCCATCATCCATGTACTGCTTCTTGTGGAGCGCATCGTTCATTGGGGCAAACATATAGAAGCCGGAAATTGGGAGATCCGGCCTGTAGACTGGATAGGAAAGTACAATGAAACTTGGGTGTGCAGAATTGCAAGGTCTTGAGTTGTCATGGAGAAGGCAAAGTTCGTCTGCATTTTTGCGCCTACGAACATGCTGAAGTCGTTTCTTCGATTTCCTGAGTGTAGCACAATACACCTACGTATTGATCGTTGCACCAAGAGGAGCGACATCAAAGAGAATAACCCCTTTAGAGACCCAGAAGATCGTAGCCATGACCTTACCGACTGAAGTTGCGGCTCTGAAGTTTTTCTTCAGAGGAGAGGTGGTATGGCGCCACTTTATAGGTCGCCGTTTTGTTTCCGATGCCGAGTGATGAATTCATGTTTTATCGCCTGCGTCGATGTTCGACAAAAAATTGTCAAGATCATCCTTGTAACGAGCAAGCACAGATGGTCCTCCATTGCACTTTGTGGTTTTGCGTTAGGCGATGATGAACCCAGCGCACACTGTGAGGTAATGTGCGAACTGTGACGCCCTGAAAATATTCTAAGTTCGGAGTGGACGTTGCCGCACGGGCCCGGCACACGTGGTGCCGAACATTAGCCAGACGAGAGGGGTAGCCCCAGTGAATGGTCCAGCCGCGTGGCTGGGAATCCCATGGTGACCTCGTGTCGATGAAGGAGACACGCCGGGAGTGCAAAGATGCCAGACTTTGTGAAACCACCACGGCAGACATTTCGCAGTTCGTATAGAAATTAATAGTAGCCAGAGGAATCCTGATACCTCAAAAAGACACACTGAAAGGTGGCTACACTGAGTCACAGCGCCAGAGATTGCGCCAAAGAGTTTTATTCCGCCGCCTCCACTGGCAGTGCTTGTTCAGAAGTTGCTGTCGGAATTAGTAGTTCTGAGGTTGCCGTGGGCAGTGCTTGTTGAGAGGATGTCGATAGCAGTACTAGTTGTGAGCATGTCGTGTGCAGTTGCTCTGATGGGCTAGACAGCCGATGCTGTTCGAATGGGGATGTTGTAATGATCAGAGTGTATTATTCGTCAATATATATGAAGGTAAAAAAAAACATTTTTTTTAATTTCAAATTTCCTAACTAACAATGTCTCTTGGTCACAGGTTCAGTCAACAAAGCATCAGGCTTGTGTTCATGTATTAGAGTGTAATTCTGGTTTCTATGGGCAATTATAGTATTTCCGTTTTTTTAAAATTACTTCAGTGTAAATGGTGCTTAAAATACCTTGTCTTATTGAGGAATAACCGTGCCAGATATGTACGTTGAATCACACTTCCACACACAGAACAGTTACACTTGTGCTTTGTTGTTTCGTAGTTTTGTTTCGTAGCTTTTACAGTTGCTGGGGACTTAATTAATGAATTGTGTTAACGGAAATTTCCTTTAATTCTTTGTTGTTATTCTATGCAGTCAGATTGCGTACTAATACTAGTCAGAGCCAACCGGTTACGAGACTTCGGAATCGGACAAACATCGACCAAAAAAAAATTAAAATTATTTGCATTATATTTAATTAAGCCCCCATGCAACATGTACATTACTATTATTTGCTCGCTGACTCTGATGGCGTAATATGATTTTCAATATCCTTATTAGTTTAAAGTTTAGTATCTGACTGCAAATTATACAAGTAACACCAAGCAATGAATTTCCAAGATTTAAACGCTTCATCCGATTTTCTCGATCGACGTGTCTTTAGAAACCTAAATTGATATAAATTACAGGCATTTAGCTTGAATATTACGAGGGCGAGTCAAATGAAAACCTTAAATTTGTAATAACAAATCGAAATTTCGCGCCGTTATCCTGTAAGTTGGTAAGCATGCTAAAAACAGCTTGCAGAATGGCCTGTAGGTGGCAGCATAGTGCAGATGCACACATACCGTCGCAGTATCAATATAAAGATGGCCGCTCCACTTGCGACTTGCACCAGGGAAGAACAGCGTTCTGTTATTCGGTTATTGTGTAGTGAAGGTGTGAAACCTATTGAAATTCATCGACGAATGAAGGTTCAGTACGGTGATGCATGTTTGTCACAGCAGCAAGTCTACGAATGGAGTAGGAACTTCGCAAATGGTGTGACTTCAGTGGAAGATGCTCCTCGTCCAGATCAGGCACAACGAGTTGTGAGTCCACAGAACACTGCGGCAGTTGAAGCCATAGTGAAGGAAAACCGCCGAGTGACATAGAATGACATTGCAGCATGTTTACAGATAAGTCAAGGGTCAGCATATCACATTGTGCATGATGTGCTACACTTTCACAAAGTGTCTGCAAGATGGGTGCCACGGCAGCTGACTCCTGAAATGAGAGAACGACGTGTTGGTGCTTGTGAAGAACTTCGGTGCTTTGAACGAGAAGGCGATGGTTTCCTTGCAAGAATCGTTACTAGGGACGAAACCTGGGTTCACTTCCACCAACCGCAAACGAAGAGAGCGAGCAAGGAATGGCGCCATTCCTCATCGCCAAATCCAGAACCATCAGCGGGGAAGGTTATTCTGACACTCTTATGGGACGAAAAAGGCGTCATTTTGGAGCATTACATGCCTAGTGGGACCACTGTCACAAGTGCATCATACACAGATCTCCTAAAAAATCCGCCGGCCGAAGTGGCCGTGCGGTTAAAGGCGCTGCAGTCTGGAACCGCAAGACCGCGACAGTCGCAGGTTCGAATCCTGCCTCGGGCATGGATGTTTGTGATGTCCTTAGGTTAGTTAGGTTTAACTAGTTCCAAGTTCTAGGGGACTAATGACCTCAGCAGTTGAGTCCCATAGTGCTCAGAGCCATTTTGAACCTAAAAAATCCGAGCGGTCTGAGGCGCTGCAGTCATAGACTGTGCGGCTGGTCCCGGAGGAGGTTCGAGTCCTCCCTCGGGCATGGGTGTGTGTGTTTGTCCTTAGGCTAATTTAGGTTAAGTAGTGTGTAAGCTTAGGGACTGATGACATTAGCAGTTTAGTCCCATAAGATTTGACACACATTTCAAAATATTTTTCCTAAAAAATCATCTGCGGCCTGCAATCAAATCAAAGTGACGTGGATTGCTGTCAGCAGGTGTCCTTTTGCAACGTAACAATGCAAGGCCCCACACTGCCCGTACAACAGTTGCAACAATCACAGACCTGCATTTTGAGTGTCTTCTTCGTCCAACATACTCAGCAGACTTTGCCCCAAGTGATTTCCGTATGTTTGGACCACTCAGAGACGCAATGGGAGGAAAAAAGTTCCGTTCTGATGAAGAGGTACGCCACACGCTGCATGAGTGGTTGCGCGGACTACCAAAAGAATTTTTTTCTACAGGAATTTACGCACTTTGTAAGCGCTGGAGGACTTGCATTGAGCGTGGGGGAGATTACATTGAAAAGTGATACAGCTTTGTACTACTTCTGCAAAATAAATAATATTTAAAAAAATATTTGAGGTTTTCATTCGTCTCACCCTCGTACATGAGTTATTGGAGGTCAAAGTGGCCGATTGCTATCGATTGCGTCAGGCCACAAGAACTCCACAGTTACACGAAAAAACGGTAGCAGCGTGCTTGTAAATATATTTATTCGTCTGTGTCTTTGTTTATATCCGACATATACTGTTCATGAAGAAATTGGTCAAATATTTACTGTGTTTCGGAAAGCACAGAGACATTAGGCTACTGGCCTACTTTTACTTCCTACTCCTTTGTTTACGTATTTGATAATGTATGTTAGAACATGTTTATGGTCCAGCCGTAGGAATATTTATTTAATTTCAACTTATTTAAATGTAGATCCAGTATTTCGTATGTGTTTCAATGTGTCTGTGAGTGTACGTTGGCTTGGAGACATGGAGGGAGCGCTCTAGCCCATCACAGCGTTCGTTACTAAGAGAGGTATGGAGGTTGGGAAGGAGCATCGTTTCCGTAGGGGACACATGGGAGTCCTGGACAGTACAGCACAGGACACGAGAGGTGCTGGATGTGACGGCGCGACAGATGGACAGTTGACAGAAAGACTTGGGCAGTGGAGCAGCTTGCGCGTGGTTACGCAGGATAGAAATATTTCAGAGTGCTCTTGTGTGATTTCCGTGCTTTCTGCAGTGAAGACGTAGTATGCGTTCAGAAGTGAATATCTCGCGAGCTGTGTTGTTGTTCATAACTAATTACGTGAAGTAGGAATCTATTGTCTCCCTGTTATTCAACTTATATTTTATTTAATTGCTGGACCATCGACACCAATAAGTGTTGCAAAAATATACCACATTCTCAAAAGTACTTCTACTATCATACTCATCATTTAAAGTCGTTAAGATAGATTTTATTTAATTGCAATCTTTCATTTATAAATTTATATGTTACATTCATAATTCGCAAACGCCGAGTGATAGAAACCTTCGACCATTCGATTCATGTGTGGATTCTTATCGTACACTGTAGACTCAGCAGTATTTGGACTGTAGGGTGGCAACTACGTATTCCAGCCCCTAGACAACGAAACCAGCCAAAACTTCTAATATTGCAACTCTGAGTCGGAGGGTACGCAGTTGAGGGCTGCAATCAACATCATTTTCATTTTTATTTGAAAGCCCGCAACACACACCTTTGAGTACCCCAACTGGTTGACGAGTGTCAGCAGTACCAGCAGAGACGTCCAGTTTCTGATTGTGATCCGTCATCCACCTCGAATGAGAATGTCCGCACATTTCAACATTGCAGGAGTAGAACAGCTGTGTGTGGCCGGCCGGCACCCGGGAGATAGGACAGGTTTGGGAAACTTTGTAGCGATGATGACAGACACCTCGCCCAACGACTCACCATACTTTTGTTCACTGCCAGGTCCCCGTAGACATTCTGCATGTGTCTTTGAATATCTGCAATGTTCTGATTTTCCGTCAAAAGAAACTCAGTGACAGCTCTCAGATTGGAACGCACTTTCATTAAAGACTTCATTTTGAAGGCTACGTACAGCACCACCAACGGTCGGAAATTATGAAACTATAGGGGCTGCAGTGGGAATATTCCACATGTTCCTCAGCAAATTCCGTATTTTTTCAACCGAAATTGGCTGATAAAAGAAAGTTGCATTACGTATTGAAAGCCCCTCGTATACATGAAAAACGTTTAACACCAGCACTCTCTTTGTTCATACATGACAACAGGTAAACAGTAGGAACTCGTCAACGCGAAATACACTACTGGCCATTACAATTGCTGCACCACGAAGATTACGTGCTACAGACGCGAAATTTAACCGACAGGAAGAAGATGCTGTGATATGCAAATGATTAGCTTTTCAGAGCATTCACACAAGGTTGGCGCCGGTGGCGACACCTACAACGTGCTAACATGACGAAAGTTTCCAACCGATTTCTCATACACAAACAGCAGTTGACCGGCGTTGCCTGGTGTAAGGAGGAGAAATGCGTACCATCACGTTTCCGACTGTGATAAAGGTCGGATTGTAGCCTATTGCGAGTGCGGTTTATCGTATCGCGACATTGCTGCTCGCGTTGGTCGAGATTCAATGACTGTTAGCAGAATATGGAATCGGTGGGTTCAGGAGGGTAATACGTAACGCCGTGCTGGATCCCAACGGTCTCGTATCACTAGCAGTCGAGATTTCAGGCATCTTATCCGCATGGCTGTAAAGGATCGTGCAGCCACGTTTCGATCCCTGAGTCAACAATGGGGACGTTTGCAAGACAACAACCATCTGCACGAACAATTCGACGACGTTTGCAGCAGCATGGACTATCAGCTCGGAGACTGGCTGCGGTTACTCTTGACGCTGCATCACAAGCAGGAGCGCCTGCGATGGTGTAGTCAACGACGAACCTGGGTGCACGAATGGCAAAACGTCATTTTTTCGGACGAATCCAGGTTCTGTTTACAGCATCATGATGGTCGCATCCGTTTTTGGCGACATCGCTGTGAACGCACATTGGAAGCGTGTATTCATCATCGCCATAGTGACGTATCACCCGACATGATGGTATGGCGTGCCATTGGTTACACGCCTCTGTCAACTCTTGTTCGTATTGACGGCACTTTGAACAGTGGACGGTACGTTTCAGATGTTATGACTCGTGGTGAAAGGTCTCTGTTGGATTCCTTTCATGTTAATTTCTTAAATCTGTTGTCATTTACGGCATAAATTCCTCTTCTAAATTTACTGTGGTGTTTCTGACTATCTGGGAGGAGACTGAGCAGTTAAACGTGCTGCTTTTACACATAAACAAGAACGATCTGTCACACTACTACACTTTAAAACACAGTTTATATGTAATTCATGTCACACAGTCTCATACGGAACCTACATCCGCTTTTTTTTATATACTGTATATGATAAGATACTGTCATCCCCCTTCCCTTCTGTGTGAGAGGATGAATGAGCAAATGTATTTCTAGTTGCATGCTTGATGGTAGCAGACAAGCCTGTCTGCTAGAGAACAGTAGGACCAACGTCAGAACAGGTAGCTACGCTTTCTAAAAGCAGAGAGGTTTCTATTCTCAGTATGGTCCTGTCCGCCCCTTGTCATGTTGGTATAGGGAGCTGCCTCTCTGGTCACTTCCGTTTGTATTTGTGAAGCACGCTCGGTAGGAGCGCAGCAGCTCAGTCTGTCCGCGGCGAGCGTCTGAAGTGGTAAGATCTCCGGCTAAGCGCGTGTCTGCTAAGTCTGTAGGACATTGGATTTCTTAAGTTTAGCCTAACTGAAAATTTAATCACCTTTATTTCAGGTTTAGCTATAAACTATCTAATGTTATCTTAAATTGCTACGCAGTGCGATTCGAGTGTACAGTTCAGAATATTCCAGTAGTTGCTTTGTCACTACTTTGTGAGTAAAGTGGAACCACATGTTGATCAGTAACTCTAACTAAGGTCATCAATCTTAAATGCGAATGTGCATGAGATTATAACGTCTCGTTTTGACAACATTTTTCAATATAGCAACTTTTCTTTATGTTCAACCCACGTGGGGTGTACTTTGTGAGACCAGTACCACGTGCTTATACAGTTGTTTGACCCATCAGGTTAATAGTAAGACGATAATAACCAGTTCGAGGTTTTTCTTTTGTAAATTGCTTTTCGATCTAATTTATTTTAATTATCAGAATTATTGTGGAGTTACACTCTTTGTGTAAACGAAGTTGACCACGTGAAGCATGTGGTGTAATCATCAAAGTAGCCCTCAGCTATTCTTTTCAGGAACATTTCACAGAGAGTTAGTATGAATTTAGTATACCTGTGTGTGGTAATTACATGACGGACAGGATTGTGCTACGAACGTAACTTCTTTGGGTGAAAATTGAATCGGTTGGTTGTGGTTAATTTCCTCTTGCATATGTTTCAACGTTCTTCGTGTGTTATTTTATGAATGCAGTGTTGTATGCAGTCTCCCAATTTTGGCTCCTTATTTGATGTGTTCCGTAAGATTACATTCTCACATTTTCACAATCCTAAATAAGGCACCAGTTTAGTTATGAATCAAGTTTAATATGCTGAAATTTCAATGATCAATGTTAAAATATATTTCCAAATATAAACTGATTTATTTCTTTTTATTTAAATTCTCTTATATATATATATATATATATATATATATATATATATATATATATATATATCACCGGTTGTCGTATGACTATTAAAAGATTATAATTAATGTTAGTCTGGTTGGGAATTTGGTAAGCTAGACTGGATACCTGATGAAACAGTTGCGCAGTAATGCAAGGTTAACTTCCCCAGACAGCTCACAGCTTTTAACCCGCTTTTATTGTCTATCAGCACCGCTTTCAGATCAAATTAATGCAACAACGTTACAGTGGCTCTGTCCTTCATTCGATCCCTGCGAAACCCTACATTTCAGCAGGATAATGCACGACCGCATGTTACAGGTCTTGTACGGGCCTTTCTGGATACAGAAAATGTTCGACTGCTGCCCTGGCCAGCACATTCTCCAGATCTCTCACCAATTGCAAACGTCTGGTCAATGGTGGCCGGGCAACTGGCTCGTCACAATACGCCAGTCACTACTCTTGATGAAGTGTGGTATCGTGTTGAAGCTGCATGGACAGCTGTACCTGTACACGCCATCCAAGCTCTGTTTGACTCAATGCCCAGGCGTATCAAGACCATTATTAAGGCCAGAGGTGGTTGTTCTGGGTACTGATTTCTCAGGATCTATGCACCCAAACTGCGTGAAAATGTAATCACATGTCTGTTCTAGTATAATATATTTGTCCAATGAATATCCGTTTATCATCTGCATTTCTTCTTAGCGTAGCAATTTTAATGGCCAGTAGTGTATTTTGATCTGAATTATTTAGTTCTCATATCTTTAGAATGAGATCTAACTAAAAGTTTTGAATCAAATTTGGTACAACGTAGCAGTAATACGGAAATGGCCTCCAGTGTCAAATGTGAATGACTTAGGCCCGAGGTATTTAGTGCCCAATGACCATTGTTGGAAGATCATCATTTTTGCGATTATTATTTGCGGCTGCAGCCCGTTTTCGCTTTCCATTTTTGACCTTTTCCTTTTTTCCCTATTCAGCCAGTCTCCTTCACGGAGACCTCAGCCCATCGGTGACCCACAGACACCTTCCTTCATTGTTGCTGGTGGGCGCCTTGTCCTCTTTCTCTCATGTCGAGTCCATTTCCAATTTTGTTTTGGCTACCTTACATAAGCCGTTCTTTCCAAATGGCCGAGCTCCTTGAGCTGTTTTGTTTCTATTGCATTATCGTCTTTCTGGCTTCCGTAATCTCTCTTACTGCATTATTCCTCACATGGCCCGTTCTAAAAACGCCACAACTTCGTCTTCAAAAATCTGTTTCCAGTGCCAGTCACCCCCCCCCCCCCTCTTTCCCTCTGTCTCTTTCTCTCTCTCTGCCTCTTATTCAGCTCACATGTGCATGCTTCATACGTAGCGATATTTGCAACAATGAATTCATAGGTGACTCACTTCGTACTTTTTGTAACATTGCTGTTTCAGAGAAAAAGTTGAGCTGTCTTCTTGTTTTTTTCCTTTAGACTATTTTATCACGTATGTACACTCGGCTTGGATGACATCAGTGCTCCGAAGAATCTAAAAGCTTCACATCCTTTGATTTTTATGAATTCAGTGTCTAACGTTTTCTACATTTCGTTATATTACTAAATACTCAGCTTTCTACATGTTAATTGTCGGTCCGCATTATCATTTTTTCCTGGAGCTCTCGTATCTTGCGAAATCCATAAACTTTCGCCGTTAAAGGGATGTATTGGTGTGGGCGGGAATCGGCAAGGAATTCGCCGACAGAAAAGGTGGCACACAGGCGAAGATAAATTACATAAGCTTGACGACCTATTTAGTGCGTACATAACTGCAAGAGCGATTCAGCTCAACAGATTATGATAATGCGCAATGCCTGGTGGCTGATACGTAGTGAATTAAGAAATAATTCTTGTTGATTTGAAGATGGATTGTCAGTTAGCTGAAACTAGCAATCAGTAAAGGAATTTTAGCGATTTATCCACAAATATTAATAGCTTTGCTTTACAATTGACGGTGTAGCACACTCACTACTTTGAAGATCTTTACAGTCGAAAAAGATAATCGGAAAAGATAAATAATTTTTGATTAGTCAGCAGTTGAAAAGCACAGCAAGGTACATGCATGGACTCAGTCATCATTTATTTGAGAAAGAGAACTTCCGAGAGATCAAGGCAGCCACCAACAGACGAGAGTGAAACAAATACGGAAGTCATCAAGTCAGTAAATTACGTATTAATCTACATAAAAGATAAATTTTACACACAAATGTATTTAAAAATGAAAGAAAAGACAAATACACTAGTAGTTCAATGCCGATAATTTTACGAACGTTTAACTTACTACGGGAGACAGGCGAAAGTTGTCCCTGTAACTCGCACTGAATGGCTTTTCCGTTATATCTTTAGCTTCTGTCACAACGGCATAAAATACGACCACTTTTAGAGGTGTGTGTATTTTAACTGAATATATTTTGGAAACAGATCTCTTGTATTTATCTTTCAGGCTTAAGATATATGAGACTATTACACTGAAGAGCCAAAGAAACTTGTACACCTCCCTAATATTATGTCGGGTCCTCTCGAGCCCGCAGAAGTGCCGCAACACGACGTGGCATGGACTCGACTGATGTCTGAAGTTGTGCTGGAGGCATCTTGCAGGGTTTTCCATAAGTTCGTAAGAGTACACGGGGGTGGAGATCTCTTCTGAACAGCCCGTTGCAAGGCCGTTTGGTGGTGAGTGGAAGTGTTTTATCTCAGAAGAGTGTTCCTGGAGTCACTCTGTAGCAATTCTAGACTTGTGGGGTGTCACATGGCCCCGCTGGAATTGCCCAAGTCTGTCGGAATGCACAGTGGACATTCATGGATACAGGTGATCAGACACGATGCTTACGTACGTGTCACCTGTCAGAATGGTATCTAGACGTGTAAGGGGTCCCATATCACTCTAACTGCACACGACTCACACCAATACAGAGCCTCCACCAGCTTGAAAATTGGAAATTTGTGGTAAGGACTGTAGGACCAAACTGCTGAGGTCATCGGTCCCTAGGATTACACGCTAATTAATCTAACTTAACCTAACTTCGCCATTCTTGAAACAATCCGAGCTTGTTGTCCGTCTGTAAAGACCTCGATGTCGGCAAAACTTTAAACCATAATTATCCTTCCTTTATAGAAGCAATTATGAAAGACAGATTAATGAATTGCCTGCCTAAATACAATCACAACGGAGTCAGCCATAGAAGAATTCACAAAAGTTGTACTTGATGCTCTTGATAAAGATGAGTGTGCCACACGCATATTTTTGGATCTTTCTAAGACGTTTGATACAGTCGACCACAAGATTCTATTAAAGTATTTAGAAGCATTAGGAATAAGAGGGGTAGCTAATGACTGGTTTCGATCATACCTAACAGACAGCGTACAAAGAGTAAAGGTAACACATACTTCAAATAGATCCAAACATTTACTAAAACATCAGTATCAAAATTCATTAATACAGGGGTTCCGCAAGGCAGCATATTACGAGCAATACTCTTTCTGATATACATCAATGACTTTCCCAGTAGTGTTACTCATGGTGAAAAAATTCTCTTCGCTGATGACAGCAGAAAACAAGAGAACTCCTTGCCGGGAAAGCAAATGAAACCGTCAAGGAAGTTTATGATTGGTCAATAAGCAATAAAGTGACATTGAACATAAAGAAAACTAATGCCTTGAATTTCAGTTTTAAGAGGTGAAAGGTCTCTGTTGGATTCCTTTCATGTTTGATTTCTTAAATCTGTTGTCATTTATGGCATAAGTTCCTCTTCTAAATTTACTGTGGCGTTTCTGACTATCTGGGAGGAGACTGAGTAGTGGAACGTGTTACTTTTACACATAAACAAGAACGATCTGTCACACTACTACACTTTAAAACACAGTTTATATGTAATTCATGTCACACAGTCTCATACGGAACCTACATCAGCTTTCTTTTATATACTGTATATGATAAGATACTGTCATCCCACTTCCCTTCTGTGTGAGAGGATGAATGAGCAAATGTATTTCTAGTTGCATGCTTGAGGGTAGCAGACAAGCCTGTCTGCTAGAGAATGCTTTCTAAAAGCATAGAGGTTTCTATCCTTAGTATGGTCAATTCCGTCTCTTGTCATGTTGGTATAGGAAGTTGCCCCTCTGGCCACTTCCGTTTGTATTTGTGAGCCACCCTCAGAAAGGGACCAGGTCAGTCTGTCCGTGGCGAGCGTCTGAAGTGCTAAGATCTCCGGCTAAGCGCGTGTCCGCTAAGTTCGTAGGACAATGGATTTCTTAAGTTCAGCCTAACTGAAAATTTAATCACCTTTATTTCAGGTTTAGCTCTAAAATATCTAATGTTATCTTAAATTGCAACGCAGTGTAATTCGAGTGTGAAGTTCAGAATATATTCCGGTATTTGCTTTGTCACTACTTTGTGAGTAAAGTGGAACCACGTGTTGATCGGTAACTCTAAATAAGGTCATCAATCTTAAATGCTAATGTGCGTGAGATTATAACGTCTCGTCTTGACAATATTTTTCAATATAGCAACTTTTCTTTATGTTCAACCCACGTGGGGTGTACTTTGTGAGACCACTACCACGTGCTTATATAATTGTTTGACCCATCAGGTTAATAGTAAGACGTTAGTAACCAGTTCGAGATTTTTCTTTTGTAAATTGCTTTTCGATCTAATTTATTTTAATTATCAAAATTATTGTGGAGTTATACGCTTTGTGTAAACCAAGTTGACCACGTGAAGCATGTGGTGTAATCATCAAAGTAGCCCTCAGCTATTCATTTTGGGAAGATTTCACAGAGAGTTAGTATGAATTTAGTATACCTGTGTGTGGTAATTACATGACGGACAGTATTGTGCTACGAACGTAATTTCTTTGGGTGAACATTGAATCGGTTGGTTGTGGTTAATTTCCTCTTGCATATGTTTCAACGTTCTTCGTGTGTTATTTTATGAATGCAGTGTTGTATGCAGTCTCCCAATCTTGGCTCCATATTTGATGTGTTCCGTAAGATTACAATCTCACATTTTCACAATCCTAAATAAGGCACCAGCTTAGTTACGACTCGAGTTTAATATGCTGAAATTTCAATGATCAATGTTAAAATAAATTTCCAAATATAAACTGATTTATTTCTTTTTATTTAAATTCTCTTTTATATATATATATCACCGGTTGTCGTATGACTATTAAAAGATTATAATTAATGTTAGTCTGGTTGGGAATCTGGTAAGCTAGACTGGATACCTGGTGAAACAGTTGCGCAGTAATGCAAGGTTAACTTCCCCAGACAGCTCACAGCTTTTAACCCGCTTTTATTGGCTATCAGTACAGCTTTCATAGAAAAATAAAGTAACAACATTACGGAGTAAAAACGGAAATGTTAAATTAAATGTAGATGGCACCTCTATAGACTGTGTAACAAATGCAAAATTTCTAGGAATTAATATTGATTCTCAGTTGAAGTGGTGTGAACACACAAAGGTGCTTGCAAACAGAATGTCATCAGCATGTATTGCCCTTGGAATCCTATCATCAGTGTGTAACATGCAGTGTCTTTTAGTTACATATTATTCATATGTACACTCAGTTCTTAGCTATGGCATTCTTTTTTGGGGAACAAATGCACAAAATATGAACACAATCTTCAAACTCCAGAAAAGAGCCATAAGAATAATAACCAAAAATACTAGTCGAGCTCATTGTACAAATCTGTTCAAAACATTGGGGATTTTAACTGAACCATGTGATACATTTACCAGTCAATTGTACACATAAAAAATAACATTGATAATTACTGCACAAACAGCTCTGTCCATGACCATGAAACAAGAGATAGAATCAACTTACATTTACCAAGAAAAAATTTACATAAAACTTAAAACAGAATTTTCTACCAAGGAGTAAAACTGTACAATAAATTACCAAAAGAGATTAAAGAAATTGCAAAAATACGCTTATTTAAAAAGGCAGCTAAAATATTCCTGTTATGCAATACATTTTATACATTGAAGGATTACTTAGATAGAGTAGGGGCCTGATAAAAAATGTTAAACAAGTAAATAATAATAACAATGATTATAAAACATCCAACATTCCACATAACACTTCACTTTATGTTTTTTCCTTATTTTTTCCTTTCTAGAAATACTTACCCCCATGCTATGCATAGTACAATACTAACACCTCTTCCTCTTTCTGAGCTCAACATCTTACTCATTATGGAGGGATGCTGACTCAGTTTTTCAGGATAGAAAATGGGAAGTTGTGGTACAGAAAATGGCCAGAGATCACCACTGTGTGTGTGTGTGTGTGTGTGTGTGTGTGTGTGTGTGTGTGTGCGCGCGCTTGTTTGTGTAGTGAGTGAAGTGTTACGAAACAAGTGTGTATAGTGTGTGCAGTGACTGATAGTGAGATATGAATGAACAGTGTGGCATTACATTATCTAATAAATTATTTGTAAAAAAAGTGTTGTATACCAGGTGTAAATCAAATTATTGTCTCTAACTAGAAGCCTGAAAATCTATGTGTATACGAATTAGCTTATTTTAAACTGATCTCAACTTGTAAATACTTTGACATGTCCTATATCCCTGTAAAAAGAGACCTACAGATGAATAAAGCTACTACCACTGCTATTGCTAGTGCTGACTTGGGGTGCACACAATGGTATTGTGGATTAGGCGTCTCTCTATCCAGTCCAGACAACGAGAGCTGTAGAGGAGGCGAATGTGTCACTATAAGATCCAAAGAAACGCCCCCAGCAGGCGAGAGAATGAAAATGCTTGTGTCGAAGCATTACAAACGAAGTTCCAGAGCTTCAATGTTCCTAAATATCTACACTTCATTAACAAATGTAGAAAGTTGCTTAAAACCCTAAATCGACAGTAGTGAGGTGTCTGGGAACGATTTAAACGTGTATCGAAAGGATAGGCTAGTGGTAAATGGAGGTTGTGTATTTGTCACAGTAAATAAGAAATTCAAATCCACTGATGTAGAAATTAAATTTGCAAGCAAAATTATCTGTGCAAAACCCAGTATCAAGGATGGGCACTAATTTATATAATCGGACACTTCAGTCATTTACGAGACTCACCCCCAGATGCAACAGAACTTTAGAGAAAACCTACGTGCTGGAGCGTTAGTCACCTCGGCTCACTCTGAAGATGGCTGGACGGTATTCAGCCGAAATATTAGAAGAAGAAGCTGAATTTATGCGGCTACACGCTCGAAATTTTATGGAACATCTATCCAGGCCATCACTCTGGAATTCCAAACTGAATCAGGATCCACTGCAAGTACTACGATGGTTAGGCGGGAGATGAGAACTTGGATTTCATGGTCAAGCGGCTGCTCATAAGCCACACATCACGCCATAAATGCCAAATGACGCCTCGCTTTGTGTAAGGAATGTAAACATTGGACGACTCATCAAAATGGTACAAATGGCTCAGAGCACTATGGGACTTAATATCTGAGGTCATCAGTCCCCTAGAACTTAGAACTACTTAAACCTAACTAACCTAAGGACATCACACACATCCATGCCCGAGGCAGGATTCGAACCTGCGACCGTAGCAGTCCCGCGGTTCCGGACTGAAGCGACTGGAACCGCTTGGTCACCGCGGCCGGCCTACGACTGAACAGTGAAAAAACGTTGCGTGGAGTGACGAATCACGGTACACAATGTGGCGATCCGATGGCAGGGTGTGGGTATGGCGAATGCCCGGTGAACGTCATCTGCCAGCGTGTGTAGAGCCAACAGTAAAATTCGGAGGCGTTGGTGTTATGGTGTGGTCGTGTTTCCATGGAGGGGGCTTGCAACTCTTGTTGTTTTGCGTTTCACTACCACAGCGCAGGTCTACATTAATGCTTTAAGCACCTTCTTGCTTCCCTCTGTTGAAGAGCAATTCGGGGATGGCGACTGCATCTTTCACCACGATCGAGCACCTCTTCATAATGCACGGCCTGTGGCGGAGTGGTTACACGACAATAACATCCCTGTAAATGAGTGACGTGCAGAGAGTTCTGACCTGAATCCTGTAAAACGCCTTTGGAATGTTTTGGAAAGCCGACTTCGTGCCAGGCCCCATCGACCGACCGGGGCTGCCATTCCCCAAGAAACCTTCCAGCACCTGATTGAACGTATGTCTGCAAGAGTGGAAGCTGTCATCAAGGGCCGGCCGGAGTGGCCGCGCGGTTAAAGGCGCTTCAGTCTGGAACCGCACGACCGCTACGGTCGCAGGTTCGAATCCTGCCTCGGGCATGGATGTGTGTGATGTCCTTAGGTTAGTTATGTTTAAGTAGTTCTAAGTTCTAGGGGACTTATGACCACAGCAGTTGAGTCCCATAGTGCTCAGAGCCATTTGAACCATTTTTTTTTTGTCATCAAGGCTAAAAGTGGGCCAACCCATATTGAATTCCAGCATTACCGATGGAGGGCGCCACGAACTTGTAAGTCATTTTCAGCCAGGTGTCCGGATACGTTTGATCACATAGTGTAATTGTAATTCCTAGGTATTTAGTTGAGAAAAGTGACGGCCGATGAGTTGTAATATAAGATATGCGGTGATCAACAGTACGGAAAAAATAAAACTAGATCTTGCTGTGTAACACCGAGGGATGGTTTTCGTAGTGATTTCAAAAGCGATTAAGATCACCGCACAAGAAAATGCCTTTTCCTGAGGACAGTGGCCTGCTCATACATTCGTCACTGCGAAGGCTAAAGTACACTAGATGTCTCCATTCTGCTTGCTCCCCACTTTGGTCTCCAGGAACAGTTTCTTTTCTAACCTCGAACTATGGTTTACAAGAAGGAGATGTTTGGCGATTCAAGAGGTGTGTTGAAAACGAAATTAACGAGTGTTTTATACGGAGGTTTTGACATCACTCCAGTGGACCACTTATGGATGTAAGATTTTGGTTAAAACGATTACACAATTGATTTAGAAGGCATTGCAAGTTTCGTGCTTACTGCAGAGTCGTGCATTATCCTGCTTATATGTTGGGTTTTGCAGGGATCGAATGAAGGGTAGAGCCACGGGTCGTAGCACATCTGAAACGTGACGTCCACCGTTCAAAGCGCCGTCAATGCGAACAAGAGGTGACCGAGACGTGTAACCAATTGCACCCCATACCACCACGCCAGGTGATACGCCAGTGTGGCGATGATCGATACAAGCTTCCAGTGTTGCAATCTGAGATAACATACGGAACTGAAAGAAATAAACAACTGAAGAGAACAAGGAGTATATTGGGCGTGCTTGGGCAGGCGATCGTTTGGTCATTTTCTGTATTCAAGAAGGCCCTGTCTTTGTTTTTCTTTATGCACTAGTGTAGATATTGACTTGCTGCACAGATTACGATTTCCTTGCTGACTTCGTCCTAAAGAGAGATTTCACCTCTTTTTGTATTTTCCTCTCCTCGATTGCTCCCCATAAACGCTAATTTTCGATCGTACATATTATTTTGTATGCAGTTATATATATGCATATTATAAAGATAAACACCCATTTTTATCGTCCTTCCTAAAAGTTCGTTTCTTATCTATGCGTTCAAGTCTCCTATCAGCATCGGATAGCTGCATTTTGAGGTTGTCAGATAAATGGTGATTAAATTACTGCTCAGGTATCATCGCTGAACTTTAAGTCGAACTTTACATAAACGTGTATTTATGGGTCAGAAACGAAATTGCTAGCGAAGAAAAAATAAATAAAAATAAAAACATAGAAAGCTTACGCTTTATTTATTGTAAAAAAAAAAGACCCACTGCTCAAGCATTCTGCAGTCTATCGTAGTTTCATGTTTTTCTTGTATTAGCACTGAAGATGTGTCAGCTGCAAAAATTGATTATATGTGCAAGAACAACGCTTATTTTTCGCGTGTCCTGCGAAGTATTCACGTTTTATTTCTGGTAAGAGTTATGTACATTTTCAGCAGGAATATATTTCGGGTGCTATCGCTTTACTTTTGAAACTGGGAGCTTGGTTACTGCATTTTGGCCTATACAGTAGTAGAGGTAGTATTCAATAGGTAGAAATGCGAGTGCTTCTATTCGAGACGAGTCAGTTTTCGTGTCAGTATGGAAGCCCTTCCTCTCCTTCTGCCATAAACAGCGCGATGACAACACTACATTGTACGTGGACAAAGCACATCTTCACTAAACAAGTACAGCGAATGTACAAAATTTTTTGTTCTGTTAATGCAACGGCAGTGAAAAGTAAGCTTTTTTTTTTACAGGCTTCCCGTTTTTAAATGCAAATTCGTTAATGAGAAGTTGTCCAGAAGAAATTACTTATCTTAGATTTAAAACTTGCTTTGCTACCCCTCTGACTGTTATGTCATTGTCCAAATCATCAAAAATTTTTGTTGATGATTTAGTTTGGAATCTTTTCTGGGCCATTGACAGTTTTAATAATGGGTAACACAGACCACTTTTTGTTTTTCTCTTATCCTTCCCAAATTGCGTTGAATTATATATGACGAATTTTATTACCGAATATATACATACGTACATTGTGAAAGTGCAGTTAAAATGTTTAACGCCTTCAAGAGACACGTACAAGATGACTGCTTTTGTGCGATGTTTTTGAATGTTGAGTTACCTCAGAAAATTATTCTATAAGACACTATTGAGTGAAAATGTGCAAATTGAGGTATGATGTTGCTTCGAACATCTTCAATTATACGAAGAGCAAAAGTAGACGAACTTAATACGAAGAGCAAAAGTAGATGAACTGAATTCTTTGTGCAGCCTCGGTAATATGCTTTTCTAGTTCATGTTTTGTCAATAAGTACACCCAGAAATTTGGAGCATTCTACCCTGTTCACGCGCTACATCAGTTTTTGGTATGACATCTTGTTTTATAGAACTGAATATAGTTAAGGGAGAGACTATTTTCTTCTTTGAGAAGCGTCATCACAAATTTCTTTTGTTGCTTTATCTCTAATAGAATTTGTTATAGCACTAGTATCGTCTGAAAAAACTACAATTTCTCCCTGATGAAGGTTAAGTCGAAGGACATCCATATACATAAGGAACAGGAGTGGATCCAAGTTGATACCAGTGGAACTCAGTGGTCCCACTGAGACAACGCGACTGGCGCGAAATTTGAATATACGAGGGTCACTCCAAAAGAAATGCACACTATTTTTTTAAAAATCCGTCTTTTATTTTACATATTTGAAAGTTTTACAGTGTGTAGATACATCATTTAGGAACAATATTTTCATTTCTCCACATAATTTCCATCCGACTGCCAGCGCCTGTATACCCGCACGGTAAAATTCTGAACCAACCTGTTGGAGCCACTGTTTGTCAGCGTGCACAAGGGAGTCATCATCTTCAAACCTTGTTCCACGAAGAGAATCTTTCAGTTTCCCAAAGAGATGATAGTCACATGGAGCCAGGTCAGGACTGTAAGGCGGGTGTTTCAGTGTTGTCCATCCGAGTTTTGTGATCGCTTCCATGGTTTTTTGACTGACATGTGGCCGTGCGTTGTCATGCAACAGCAAAACATCCTGCTTTTGCCGATGTTGTCGAACACGACTCAGTCGAGTTTGAAGTTTCTTCAGTGTCGTCACATATGCATCATAATTTATGGTGGTTCCACTTGCCATAATGTCCACAAGCAAGAGTCCTTCGGAATCGAAAAACAACGTAGCCATAACTTTTCCAGCAGATGGTGTGGTTTTGAATTTTTTTTTTTTTTTGGGTGAATTCGCATGATGCCACTCCATTGATTGCCTCTTCGTCTCTGGTGAAAAATGATGGAGCCATGTTTCATCACCTGTCACAATTCTTCCAAGAAATTCATCTCCAGCATTCTTGTACTGTTCCAAAAGTTCGCTGCATACCGTTTTTCTTGTTTCTTTGTGAGCCATTGTCAACATCCTGGGAACCCACCTGGCACAAACCTTTTTTAACGCCAACCTTCCCCTATCCCAACGTAGCGTGACAATTCGTTCACTGTGATGCATCTGTCAGCAGTCACCAATTCGTTAACTCTCTGCACATTGTCTGGAGTGTGTGCAGTACGAGGCCTGCCGCTGCGAGGACAATCCTCAATATTGCCGTGCCCGCTTTCATTACGTAACCTGCTTGCCCACCGCTAACTGTACTGCGATCGACAGCAGCATCTCCATACACCTTTTTCAACCTCTTGCGGATGTTTCCCACTGTCTCGTTTTCACAGCACAGGAATTCTATGACTGCACGTTGCTTCTGACGAACGTCAAGTGTAGCACCCATCTTGAAGACATGCTGTGACAGCGCCACTCACGGGAACAGGTGAACTAAGTTTGGAAACAAGCGGGAAGGATGTATCTTCACACTGTAAAACTTTCACACATGCAGAAAGAAAACTGTATTTTTGCAAAAATAGGGTGCATTTCTTTTGGAGTGACCCTCGTACAAACACATCATCTTTCAGATGTAGAAACACGTTTATGTCGCACAACTCCTTCTTGGTGTTGTTGAGTTTTTTCCATCAGGGAATATTGATCTAAATTTCCTACTTGTCATTCCGACATACACTGTACTACAGTTGCTATATGACTGATGCTTGGTTGCTGAGGCCTATAAATATATTTTAACTATATTTTTTGTTTTGTATGCTATGTAGACACCTTTTTGGTTTAGAAAATTTGCAACTTCGTATGTTAATTTATGAGTGTATATCATGAGTGTATTTATGCATGTAGCATATCACTTGTGAGGTCAACATCATGTATATTCATGATTCAACGGCTGAGAACAAGTGATGAATGCCAGTGCTGAAACGACAAATCATTGTTTGGTACGAAATCTGACTCGTAGTAATAGCTTGCGGCACACAAAACACAATTTTAAAGGCATATCAGCACTTACCACCAACGAAAACTAAAGTTAACTGAATTTTCCGTCGGTGTCTGGCAGAGCATAATAATAAAAGGAACAGGCCATTGCCGGCCTCTGTGGCCGAGTGGTTCTAGGGACTTCAGTCTGGAACCGCGCGACCGCTGCGGTCGCAGGTTCGAATCCTGCCTCGGGCATGGATGTGTGTGATGTCCTTAGGTTAGTTAGGTTTAACTAGTTCTAAGTTCTAGGAGACTGATGACCTCAGATGTTAAGTCTCATAGTGCTCAGAGCCATTTGAACCATTCTGAACAGGCCATTAAGAAGTGTTTCCTTTTTAATATTACTAGTAACTTATAGACAGCAGACATACGAGAAGGATGAATTACAACTGTTATTTACAAGCCAGGAAAGACGGGAAATCAGTGTTATTATAAACCGAGTACTGGAAATGGCCGTTAGTGGTCTATAGCTGCCAGTAAACGTCATTGTCTTACTATCGAACCACTATTTATATACACATGCTGCTCGGATTTTGGGAAGATCAATGTTTATTACCCAGGATAGCCCCTGGAATTACACAATATGCTGTGGCAATATGCTGGTCATCTGGGCTCAGTCCGAAGCGGGACACATTGTAATATTTCTGGCTTTGCAGCCATCATGTTGAGGTACAGGAAGCTCTTCTTAGAGCATTTGATAAGACAAAAGTGGCAAGATGATGTAATGTGGAGTAAGGTAGCGATGACAGATGGTTTGCACGGTACGGGTACCCTGAGAAAGACTGCCGAAATTGTGGTCCTTCTCGGCTATTGGCTGCTGCGTTCTGAAGTTGCGCGCCAAAATGATAACCTTCTGTTATTAATATTAGACAAACGAAACAGCGTATTTGCTTGCGTATAAAATCAAAGCATCTCTCAATAGTGTGCGATCATTCCACTATCTTACAAGTATTAATAACCACCAGAATAATAAACAACGGCTAAACGAAAACGCAGACGAAGCACTTCGTGGATGGCGGGCGAATTGGTTCGGCTGTAAGATCATAGCTAGTTCGTCAGTGTCGGAGGACACACATGTCTTCCGCGGTTAAGACTTAATTTGCAATGTTTAGTTTGTAAAGGTGAGAGCTGGTTGGGTACCCTCTCAGGACAGACATGTTTGTGTAGCAGTCAGCATCAAGACTTCATTAGGGATGTATGGTGATGTGGACATGTCGTTGAGAACAGAGTGATAGTAATTATGGAAAATACGCAGTTCATTAAATTATTGAAGAATAGACATTATTTGTGACTCAAAAGTGGAACGTAATTGTGCAGTGCCTTGTGTTCTGCTATACAGAGCAAGTGGCATCCCGTATATAAAAACTGATTGGAGAATTAATTATTTATAAGAGTTTCTTACAGCTTCAAGATAACAGATTCACGACCTACGTGCTGTTTTCTGTGTAGGGGACAACAACTGTAGAAGCCTGCAGGTTGGTGAACGTGTATCAGAACTTATACAGGGTGTTTCAAAAATGACCGGTATATTTGAAACGGCAATAAAAACTAAACGAGCAGCGATAGAAATACACCGTTTGTTGCAATATGCTTGGGACAACAGTAAATTTTCAGGCAGACAAACTTTCGAAATTACAATAGTTACAATTTTCAACAACAGATGGCGCTGCAAGTGATGTGAAAGATATAGAAGACAACGCAGTCTGTGGGTGCGCCATTCTGTACGTCGTCTTTCTGCTGTAAGCGTGTGCTGTTCACAACGTGCAAGTGTGCTGTAGACAACATGGTTTATTCCTTAGAACGGAGGATTTTTCTGGTGTTGGAATTCCACCGCCTAGAACACAGTGTTGTTGCAACAAGACGAAGTTTTCAACGGAGGTTTAATGTAACCAAAGGACCGAAAAGCGATACAATAAAGGATCTGTTTGAAAAATTTCAACGGACTGGGAACGTGACGGATGAACGTGCTGGAAAGGTAGGGCGACCGCGTACGGCAACCACAGAGGGCAACGCGCAGCTAGTGCAGCAGGTGATCCAACAGCGGCCTCGGGTTTCCGTTCGCCGTGTTGCAGCTGCGGTCCAAATGACGCCAACGTCCACGTATCGTCTCATGCGCCAGAGTTTACACCTCTATCCATACAAAATTCAAACGCGGCAACCCCTCAGCGCCGCTACCATTGCTGCACGAGAGACATTCGCTAACGATATAGTGCACAGGATTGATGACGGCGATATGCATGTGGGCAGCATTTGGTTTACTGACGAAGCTTATTTTTACCTGGACGGCTTCGTCAATAAACAGAACTGGCGCATATGGGGAACCGAAAAGCCCCATGTTGCAGTCCCATCGTCCCTGCATCCTCAAAAAGTACTGGTCTGGGCCGCCATTTCTTCCAAAGGAATCATTGGCCCATTTTTCAGATCCGAAACGATTACTGCATCACGCTATCTGGACATTCTTCGTGAATTTGTGGCGGTACAAACTGCCTTAGACGACACTGCGAACACCTCGTGGTTTATGCAAGATGGTGCCCGGCCACATCGCACGGCCGACGTCTTTAATTTCCTGAATGAATATTTCGATGATCGTGTGATTGCTTTGGGCTATCCGAAACATACAGGAGGCGGCGTGGATTGGCCTCCCTATTCGCCAGACATGAACCCCTGTGACTTCTTTCTGTGGGGACACTTGAAAGACCAGGTGTACCGCCAGAATCCAGAAACAATTGAACAGCTGAAGCAGTACATCTCATCTGCATGTGAAGCCATTCCGCCAGACACGTTGTCAAAGGTTTCGGGTAATTTCATTCAGAGACTACGCCATATTATTGCTACGCATGGTGGATATGTGGAAAATATCGTACTATAGAGTTTCCCAGACCGCAGCGCCATCTGTTGTTGAAAATTGTAACTACTGTAATGTCGAAAGTTTGTCTGCCTGAAAATGTACTGTTGTCCCAAGCATATTGCAACAAACGGCGTATTTCTATCGCTGCTCGTTTAGTTTTTATTGCCGTTTCCAACATACCGGTCATTTTTGAAACACCCTGTACATTCCACTCAGGGCGGTGGAAGGAAATAGACACGTCACTTGTACCGCAATCTTAGTACAAACGAGGTCAGTAACACATCGTCTGTGGTAACGCAGAGGAGGGGTATTATATATATATATATATACTCTTAGCAGTGCCAGTTGTGTTGATAGTTCGAGTGGCGCGGTCTATTGCCCGACTAATTTGTAGCAGTTCTGAAGCGAATGCCGTGAAGTGTTTCCTTAAGTATGGAAAGCGAGTTGAACTCAAGAGGGCTAAAGTCAGGGGAGTGCAGTAGCACTTAGCCACCCCATCAGTCAAACGAATCAGTAACAGCTTGCACTGTACGTGCTTGAGCATTGTCCTTCAAAACGATGGTCAGGTCCTGAAGAAAGTGTCATCACTGCTGTCTGTAAGCTTGTAAGACATGTATATTTCTATTGTCTATTGTCAAACCACAATTTATGAAAGATGTTTATATTTTATTAATCGGATTGAGTAGGACTAATTAATATCTGTCATTTTGGAAATAATTGTGGTAGCAGGGAGTGTCTGCACCAAAGTATTGTTGGCGGGAGAGACCGCACTTTAGCGTTCGTAGGAAGTCAGTAGTAAGCGGGATGCGAAGCGAGTCGGTAGCAGGTCTGAAGCGAGAGGTTGAGAGGAGCGGTGTGCCTGCCAGCCACCAGTTATGATTTACAAGAGATTATAAACGGATGTACAGAGACATCAGCTAACTATTATCGTAAGAGGAACTAATTTTATTGAATTATTTTCTTTGCAAAACTCAAGACTACTGAAGGTATGCTTGCGCAGTGGTAGTTGTAAGATTATTGTAAAAAGTAAGTCTCATTTGAACGTTTGTAAAATCATTTCATTACCAACAGTAAATATTTGAAGAATCGTTTTCAGAATATGATTAATTTTTGCCAGCAATATTGCATTACTGATTATAATCCCTCCAAAAAACCATCAACGTAAAACTTTCCAAAATAGAGTATAGTAAAACAGAGTAAGTATATTCACGTCGCAGTTCGATGTAGGAGTCAGATGGCGATCCAATAACGGTAAAAAAGGTAAGGAACAGTTTTAGGTAATTGCAGGTAACGAATGAGGGCGACGACGACAACGACACATTCTATGTTTCGTCGAAATAATGAGCAAATCTCTTTTAACAAGCAGCATTTAAATTTGTATGCGAAGATTACACTTATTATTATTGAGAAAGAGAATTAATTTCAAAGGGAAGATTTCATTTGTTGTTATTAAGCAAGAGATGGAAATCCTAAGGGAAGGTTTCATAGGTCATTGTAGAAAAGAAGGTTGCGTAACAAAAGAGATATAGAGGAGACGGGAAGGTTTCAAGTTGGTCGTAGGTTGTGTTCCAAAAATGAACAGCGTAGAGACAGAAGTGATGACACTTTCTGCAGGACCTGACCATCATTTTGCACGACAATGCTCAAGCACGTACAGTGCAAGCTGTTACTGATTTGAAACTTCCTGGCAGATTAAAACTGTGTGCCCGACCGAGACTCGAACTCGGGACCTTTGCCTTTCGCGGGCAAGTGCTCTACCATCTGAGCTACCGAAGCACGACTCACGCCCGGTACTCACAGCTTTACTTCTGCCAGTATCTCGTCTCCGTAAAGTTTGGAAGGCAGGAGACGAGATACTGGCAGAAGTAAAGCTGTGAGTACCGGGCGTGAGTCGTGCTTCGGTAGCTCAGATGGTAGAGCACTTGCCCGCGAAAGGCAAAGGTCCCGAGTTCGAGTCTCGGTCGGGCACACAGTTTTAATCTGCCAGGAAGTTTCATATCAGCGCACACTCCGCTGCAGAGTGAAAATTTCATTCTGTTACTGATTTGCTTACTAAGCAAAGAAGGGAAAGCAGAAAGGTGGAAGGAGTATATAGAGGGTCTATACAAGGGCGATGTACTTGAGGACAATATTATGGAAATGGAAGAGGATGTAGATGAAGATGAAATGGGAGATATGATACTGCGTGAAGAGTTTGACAGAGCACTGAAAGACCTGAGCCGAAACAAGGCCCCCGGAGTAGACAATATTCCATTGGAACTACTGACGGCCGTGGGAGAGCCAGTCCTGACAAAACTCTACCATCTGGTGAGGAAGATGTATGAGACAGGCGAAATACCCTCAGACTTCAAGAAGAACATAGTAATTCCAATCCCAAAGAAACCAGGTGTTGACAGATGTGAAAATTACCGAACTATCAGCTTAATAAGCCACAGCTGCAAAATACTAACACGAATTCTTTACAGACGAATGGAAAAACTAGTAGAAGCCAACCTCGGGGAAGATCAGTTTGGATTCCGTAGAAACACTGGAACACGTGAGGCAATACTGACCTTACGACTTATCTTAGAGAAAAGATTAAGGAAAGGCAAACCTACGTTTCTAGCATTTGTAGACTTAGAGAAAGCTTTTGACAATGTTGACTGGAATACTCTCTTTCAAATTCTAAAGGTGGCAGGGGTAAAATACAGGGAGCGAAAGGCTATTTACAATTTGTACAGAAACCAGATGGCAGTTATAAGAGTCGAGGGACATGAAAGAGAAGCAGTGGTTGGGAAGGGAGTAAGACAGGGTTGTAGCCTCTCCCCGATGTTGTTCAATCTGTATATTGAGCAAGCAGTAAAGGAAACAAAAGAAAAATTCGGAGTAGGTATTACAATTCAGGGAGAAGAAATAAAAACTTTGAGGTTCGCCGATGACATTGTAATTCTGTCAGAGACAGCAAAGTTCTTGGAAGAGCAGTTGAATGGAATGGACAGTGTCTTGAAAGGAGGATATAAGATGAACATCAACAAAAGCAAAACAAGGATAATGGAATGTAATCTAATTAAGTCGGGTGATGCTGAGGGAATTAGATTAGGAAATGAGGCACTTAAAGTAGTAAAGGAGTTTTGCTATTTGGGGAGCAAAATAACTGATGATGGTCGAAGTAGAGAGGATATAAAATGTAGGCTGGCAATGGCAAGGAAAGCGTTTCTGAAGAAGAGAAATTTGTGAACATCCAGTATTGATTTAAGTGTCAGGAAGTCATTTCTGAAAGTATTCGTATGGAGTGTAGCCATGTATGGAAGTGAAACATGGACGATAAATAGTTTGGACAAGAAGAGAATAGAAGCTTTCGAAATGTGGTGCTACAGAAGAATGCTGAAGATTAGATGGGTAGATCACATAGCTAATGAGGAAGTATTGAATAGGATTGGGGAGAAGAGAAGTTTGTGGCACAACTTGACCAGAAGAAGGGATCGGTTGGTAGGACATGTTCTGAGGCATCAAGGGATCACCAATTTAGTATTGGAGGGCAGCGTGGAGAGTAAAAATCGTAGAGGGAGACCAAGATATGAATACACTAAGCAGATTCAGAAGGATGTAGGTTGCAGTAGGTACTGGGAGATGAAAAAGCTTGCATGGGGGCTTAATTACATATATATGATTGAAAATGATTTTTTTAGTTTTAGTATGTCCGATTACGCAGCGTCTCGTAATCGGTTGGCCCTGACTAGTATATTTACGCTATCTGACTGCAACAAACAATGTAAGAAAATTTTCGTAAACACAGTTAATTAACTAAGTCCCCAGCAACTAAAAAACCAACAAAAGCAATAAGCACAAGAGTCACTGTTCTGTATGTGGGAGTGTGACTCAACGTCCACATCTGGCACGGTTCTTTTCCAACAAGACAAGAATTTTTAAATACCAACTATACTGACGTGACAAAAGAAATTTAGAAAAACTGTAATTGCGCAAGAAAACCAGAATTACACTCTAATGCAAGAACACAAGCCAGATGCTTTGTTGACTGAACCTGTAGTGACACATTATTTCAGACACACAATTAATAAAAGAACATTGTAGTTTTTACCTTCATATATATTGACGAAATGCACACAATAACATCTGCTATCTCTCCCATCAAATAACTGCATAAAACATGGGACAACACTCTTTACTACAACATCTTACTCCGACTTCACAACAGGCAGTGCCCACTAGCACATCTCGGTACGAACTCTTAACACATACTGTCCTCTACGAGCTCTCTACTAGCACTGACTGCTATGAACTCTCAACACGCACTGACTGCCACGAACTCCCAACAAGCACTGTGGAGGCGGCTTAATAGTACTCTTTGGCGCAATCTCTGGCGCAGTGGCACAGTGTAGCCACCTTTCACAGGCACTGACTGCTATGAACTCTCAACACGCACTGACTGCCACGAACTCCCAACAAGCACTGTGGAGGCGGCTTAATAGTACTCTTTGGCGCAATCTCTGGCGCAGTGGCACAGTGTAGCCACCTTTCATATGCCCCTCCTCCACAGGCCAGAATTTGATGGTATTTTTGCCAGCATTGGTGCTGAAAATACCACCAAATTCGTCCACAAAAATACAGACAAAAATAAAAGATAATATTAATACCTAAGTATCACATAATTAGTTAAAAATTTTGGCTTTGCACTGACCTTTTACTAACCTAATACATGAAATACAGTAAGCAATACAACTTCTTTTCATACATGTGACTTTACATAATAGTTTACACAATATACAAAAAATCAGTTTATACAAATGTTCACATAAAATGCTTTCAATGATTAGTTTATACAAAAAAAGAACACCAACAGGTAACATCTTTTCAGTAAAAGCAGTCCATCAGTTGCACCCAGTAAAGTTTAGCAGGTACACCCAGCAACAAGTCACATTAGTTCAATAGAAGCAATCCATCAGGTGCACCCAGCAATGTTAAGCATGTGCAGACGCCAACAAGTGACTTCATTTCAGTAAAAGCAGTTCACCAGTTGCACCCAGCAATGTTGAGAGCAGGTGCAGACACCAACAAGTAATACCATTTCAGTAAAAACAGTCCATCTGTGGCACCCAGCAATGTTGAGTAGGTGCAGACAGCAAAAAGTAACATCATTTCAGTAGAAACAGTTCTAACAGTGGCACTCAGTAAAGTTCAAGAGGTACACACAGCAACAAGTCACATTAGTTCAGTAGAAGCAGTCCATCAGAGGCACCCAGCAATGTTGAGTAGGTGCAGACACCAACAAGTGACATCATTTCAGTAGAAGCAGTCCATCAGAGGCACCCAGCAATGTTGAGTAGGTGCAGACAGCAACAAGTGACTTCATTTCAGTAAAAACAGTTCATCAGTTGCACCCAGCAATGTTGAGCAGGTGCAAACAGCAACAAGTGACTTCATTTCAGTAGAACAGTTCATCAGTTGCACCCAGCAATGTTGAGTGCAGGTGCAGACACCAACAAGTGACACCATTTCAGTAGGAGTAGTCCATCAGTTGCACCCAGCAATGTTGAGCAGGTGCAGACAGCAACAAGTGACATTATTTCAGTAGAAGCAGTCCATCAGAGGCACCCAGCAATGTTGAGTAGGTGCAGACAGCAAAAAGTCACCTCTCTCAGCAGAAGCAGTTCGATAAAATTCACTAGCACTGATCACACTGTTCATCAGAGTTTATGAGCAGAAATTAAACTTGTCCTAGTGGCACCAATCATGTAGAAAAGGTACAAATAACAGTCCATAATTTTTTAGAATCACTGATCACACAGTTCTTCAGCAGAAATTAAACATGACTAAATGTCACACATCATGTTGAAAAAGTGCAGGTAACAGTTCAGAATATTTATCTTCACTAATCAGACAGTTCAGGCATGAACAATAGTTTGAATGCACATACAAATGCTTTTACAGTAACATACAAATCATAACAAACACACAAATGATATCAGATAATTGTCCTATTAACTATTACAATACACAAATACCAGTAAACCTATAATATTCATGGGTGTCAGTGCAAGCCACTACCAACAAATAAAATAATATTTAGGAGATAGGTGGGTAGGATTAGGAAAGGAAAACACACAAAACACACTCACGCATCTCTCATCCACATTAAATACTACTGTGTAATTGAATAGTGTTAATTGTGTAAATGAAATTCTGTCTAAATCTGATGTTCATCATGTGTATCAAGTAGTACTGGCAGCAATGTATAATAGTCAATAATAGTTAGTCAACGTCATAGTCATCATGTCAAGACCAATGTTTGCCAAGCCAGATCAAAATGTACTGTTGTTGAACAACTGTCAGTGAGCCAAGATATGCAATTACTTCCTCTCTCCAAAAAAAAGTATATACTGCTTATTGATTTAACAAAGTGTGTATAGACAATCTTCCTTCTATTTTAGTGTTCTAGTCTGCTATCTTCATCCTCCTTGTTCCATAAGACCAACAAAAAAAAAAAATATGCTCCTCACTTACTTTACCTCTTATACACCAAAACTCCAATAATCATCAGCTTCACACAATCTCAATAATACCTCAATAATACCTCTTCAATACGTCTTATCATCAATATCATTTACCTTACCTCTTGTCCACAAAAACTCCAATAATCAACAACTTAATATACTCTCAATACCTCAATAATACGTCGCTACATATAAACCTCAGCACCAATATCATTTCACTTCCATAACAACTCTTTCCTCTAGTCAGTCTCCTTGAACAAGTACAGATAAAATCCTAATGCAACTTCAATTCAGCATCCCATACAATCCGAAGACACATTGTCAACACACAACCTCTGTGTAATCCATCTGAGCCCAATCTTCTACTCATTATGAATTATAAACAAAGAAATGCATACATGACCTCTAACAGACTTAGTTCGAATAACTCTCAGTAATTAAGTACGATTACGGAGTGTGAATAATCATAATGTTTCACAGTGTGTACACTACTTCAAGAATTATGGCAGACAGAAGCAAACATGTGGAGTATTTTTTGTGTCAAGTGTCACTTCCTATTTCAATTGCTCACGAAAAATGCAGTGTAATAATTGTCAATGGTCTAAACCTAGTTTTGGTATGTCATGTCGTTAGCTTCCTTCCTATTAGCATAAATTTATACAGCTTTCATAAAACCTCAGCTCATGTGACTTCTATGACTTTCTTGTACTAATGTCGTTCGTCGAATTATAGCAGTTAATTTTCTTATCTTAAAAATGTAAGGCACTGAGCGTAAGCAAAACTTGCAATAGCGAGTAAATATACCAGTAGAGAACAGAATGTCAACAAGTGGATGCAGCACAATTCCTACAACGAGGCTCTGCCAAGCGAACAATCTATAATTAATACAGTAGTGTGACCTAAACTCTATGTTCGTACACTGTACATCAGCATTGCTATATTCTAAATTGAAGAGTAGTTATGACAACAAAACAGAAATGTGTAAATATGCAATACATACGCATAGCAGCAAACATATATCTTACGTAATAAACAGGTCATTATCATCATATCAGCATACGCAAATAAATGTTCATAAGTCATCTTAATAAGTAAACATGAAGGCGCAAGCAGATAAATCACAAAGTATAACTTACATACCTAAACACATCAGCACAATAAATCAGGTTACAATTATAATTTAAATAAATAAGCACAGCAGACACATAATAAGAAAATATGACATCAGTGAAAAAGCATAGCAGCCAAGCGATGCATAATATACACAAGTTACAACCCAGTTCATTAATCAATAATTGTCAAAATCAGTAAATGTATACAAGCACGTCGCTTCACAAGTAAATCCATAGAACATAAAATTAGCACAAAGCATGAACCACGTAATCGCGAGCAGCAAATTACGTCTAAAGTACGTACCTAAGTGGAAATTTGTTACCTGAAAATGAACTCAATTAATAGTTACCTTTTTTAGTTAATTAGTTTCTTCTTGGAAATTACATTCGTTCTGAAATTTTCTCGATAGCAAGTCGTCTTAACGTCGGACACGCACACAATTTACCTGTAGTTCTTAAATGCTTTATACAACCGTATCCTGAAAAATACTGAATATTAATAACAGAATTCATCAAGTCAATATAGCTTTATACTGAATTTAATCGGTGAAATTAGACTGTATGTTTGTTTACGGCTGTCAGTGCATTCGCACTGAGCGCTCGATCAGCTGTGGGCGCGTGACGTAGGAAGCTATTGTTCGCGGTCAACGACTGCCTTGTGCGGCGCGCAGACTTGACTGTTGCTTTGAGTATGTGCCGCCGCCAAAACACAGCGCGGTATCCTTGTACTCTCCGCATGTTTACATCTAGCTGTTAGTTTCTCACAAGTACGTCATTCCACAAAAATTTTAACGTTTGATATATGATGTATTCCTTTAGAGCGTCGAGATTTAAGAGTTTCTACTTCGACAGTGTTATCATGAATAATTTTGCGAATTCTATATGGACCGTTATAAAGCAGAAAAAATTTGCGACACAAGCCTTTTCCTTTGTGAGACAAACGGTGGGACTTAATTAATACCTTTTGACCAACTGAAAAAGTTTTTAAACGACCAGGATGTTTCGCTGATTTCTCTCTTCTAGCAGCCGCAGATGCAATATTTTGTAGAGCCAGGTTGACAACTTCAGAATGCCGCAGTTTCCGTGAAGGCGGAAAAGGAACGATTTCAGAAATGCGATTTGTCGGTGCTTTGTTTTTTAATGTCAATAAAGGCGGTAAAGAAGTTGAATCATTAGGGAGTTCATTCAGAATATTTTGAAAAATATGAAGATACTGATCCCAAGTTCTGTGATTCTGATGACAATAAAGACGGCACAATTTATTGATTTCCTTCATCCATCTCTCTGAAGCGTTAGATTGAGGGTGAAAAAGTGAAATGAAAATTGGTTTAATTTTACGACGCTGTAGAGTACGAAGCCAAATTTTAGAACGAAACTGTGATCCATTATCTGATATAACCTTATCAACGTGACCGACTTCTTTAAGAAAATGTTTGATAAAAGCGTTAGATACTGAACGAGCTGTTGCTTTGCGTAAAGGTGTAAAACACACATATTTTGACGTCAACTCCACTGCTACGAAAATGTACGCAAAACCATTAATAGATCGAACCACTGGACCGAACAAATCGACTGCAGCCATCTCCTTTAATTTCGCTGGAATGACGGGAAACAACGGTGCTCTGTGAGAAATCGTTGGAGGCTTAGCCATTTGACATAATTTACATTTGGCAAGAACAGATCGAATACGTTTTTCCATATTACTGAAGTAGCAATTTTCTCGTAATTTATGAAAGCATTTTCGGGGACCAAAGTGTGCATAACTGAAATGCGTATACCAAATCAATTTATTGACCCACTCATCAGGAATACAAACTAACCAAACGGAGTTGTCGACCGATTTTCGTTTAAAAAGAACTTTCCACATAGATCGCAAAAACGAGGTGTGGCCAAATCGTCCAAACTAACAAAGCGTCTAGGAAAATTAGAGACACCAAGGAAACTACGAACGTCACGTTTTGTGCTAGGAACAGCATAATTACGAATAGCGTCTAATTTCTCTGGATCAGGAAGAATACCCTCTGTAGAAATAATGTGGCCGAGAAATTTCACCTGAGAACGACCAAATTCAGATTTTTTCTAAGTTCACAGTAATGCCAACTCTTGCAAAGATACGTAACAATGAATCCAAAATTTTGTTGTGCTCACTCCAAGAACGTTTAGCAATAATAGTATCGTCAACATATGAAGTAATGTTGTCACGAAGATAAACAGGTAAAATTTCGTTTCAACTACAATGAATGCTGCAATAGGTACAGTAAGTCCAATCGGTAATTTCCAAAGTCACTTTTGGGTAAAACAGTCATATCCGGTTATTGTTCACTTACTCACTAGATAGATTGATAGTAGAAGAGTTGCTTTTGACAGATGCAAAGAATAGTAAAAGAGTAGGCAGCGGTACAGAAAACTAAAAGAGAAATAGCACCACTACAGCTCGGGGCCCTATGCTCGCTACGGCACATATTCACTTAGAGTAGTGAATCCCCTGAGGACTTTAATAGCCGCACATAATTTTTAGTTTGTGACCTTGTGGCACATCTGGCGGAAGTGCGTACGTAAATTGACCTGACCATGCACATGGATGTATCTCATTCTTAGAATTGCGGAAGATCTTAAATTTCAGAACAGTTAAGAAGTGTTTATAGTCAAAGTTTTCGCCTCGTGTCGACAAAGACCTACCGCGTCTGTCCCAGTCACAACGACGACTATTGTTAAATTCACGCGCCTGGCGCTCTCTTGTTGCATTCCGTAAATGAAACAAACTATTTTCTTCAAACCCTTCTGCTAAACTAACACTTGTCAATTTATCTGAGATCTCTTCAACTCTTTCTGATGAGTCACTTAATTGTTCTTTCTGTTTATTTACGTCTTCTGCAAGTGTCGCGACTCGGGTTTCGGTATTGTCACATTTAGTAGTGAACTGGTCATACTGTTGCGTTAAGTTATTTATTCTGTCGTTTGGTACGGATTCCTCGATTCTCTCAAGTATTTCCTCCTTATCGTGTGCACATTGTAAATTTAACTCTGAAAATTTCTGTACTATCACGCGATCTTTTCCTTCCCGTTCTCTGTCCTGTTCCTCTTGTCTGATTTCTGTTGAAATTAAATTATTATTGTGAGCCTTCAAAATCGGTTGTACTTCTTCTCTAATTTCTTTATTTGATTCGTCATTCGTGTATTTGAAAAATGTCCCTGTTCGTGAGCCTAACTGAGTTTCCATTGTTCCCCTATCAGTTTCTAATTCAGATCGTAACTGTGATCCCACTGCTTTCATCTCGGTTTTTGTTGTTCCTATTTCTGTTTCAATTGTTCCTATTTTTGAGCAAAAACGTGTTGTCATTGCTTTCATCTCAGTTCTAATTGTTCCCATCTCTGTTTTAATTGTTCCCATCTCTGTTTTAATAGTTCCTATATCAGTTTTAATAGTTCCTATTTGTGTTTCCATAACTGTTTTTAATTCAGATCGTAACTGTGATCCCACATTTAATATAGCACTCATCAACTGCTCCATAGTAACTGTTTCAAAATTCTTTTCACCCCTCACATTTCCCACAAAACCAGCTTCCTTCTGCATGGCTATAAAGCTATCTGTGTTCGATACTATTCCAGAATCTTCTATCGTTGATCTCGTGTTCTGTGAATTTTCTGATTGAGAAAAATCTTGAAATGGTTCCGGACTATTTTCCCGACTTATTACATTGTTTTCCAATACATTATTCATGACACTGTTTTCCTCTGTTGGCGAGTTCGCCATGTTAACAATTTCGTTATTCTGACTATTCATCATTTTTGCCTCTTTCATTGACCGCGTAATCATTTACAAAATTTAAAAAATTCGTCACTGTTCGAAAATCACACACAATGACTCCTTATCTCCAACAATACTATTCACACGAGATGTTTCCCTCAAACACGATTAACGAACAATTGAAATAATTGCACAAAATTGTCAAACGCGTATACAAGGCAATAAAAATTAAATTTTGAACAATACCATTAGAAGAATGCCAATTACCAAATCTACACATGCAAAATAGACTACAATTACTAACTACAAATTACTACAACAATACTACAGTCTACAATTTTCACAATCAGAAGAATCCAAGGGACGATCCGAAGCAGCGGTCGCCACGTGCATGGGGGCTTAATTAAATATATATGATTGAAAATGATTTTTTTAGTTTTAGTATGTCCGATTACGCAGTGTCTCGTAATCGGTTGGCCCTGACTAGTATATTTACGCTATCTGACTGCAACAAACAATGTAAGAAAATTTTCGTAAACACAGTTAATTAACTAAGTCCCCAGCAACTAAAAAACCAACAAAAGCAATAAGCACAAGAGTCACTGTTCTGTATGTGGGAGTGTGACTCAACGTCCACATCTGGCACGGTTCTTTTCCAACAAGACAAGAATTTTTAAATACCAACTATACTGACGTGACAAAAGAAATTTAGAAAAACTGTAATTGCGCAAGAAAACCAGAATTACACTCTAATGCAAGAACACAAGCCAGATGCTTTGTTGACTGAACCTGTAGTGACACATTATTTCAGACACACAATTAATAAAAGAACATTGTAGTTTTTACCTTCATATATATTGACGAAATGCACACAATAACATCTGCTATCTCTCCCATCAAATAACTGCATAAAACCATGGGACAACACTCTTTACTACAACATCTTACTCCGACTTCACAACAGGCAGTGCCCACTAGCACATCTCGGTACGAACTCTTAACACATACTGTCCTCTACGAGCTCTCTACTAGCACTGACTGCTATGAACTCTCAACACGCACTGACTGCCACGAACTCCCAACAAGCACTGTGGAGGCGGCTTAATAGTACTCTTTGGCGCAATCTCTGGCGCAGTGGCACAGTGTAGCCACCTTTCACAGGCACTGACTGCTATGAACTCTCAACACGCACTGACTGCCACGAACTCCCAACAAGCACTGTGGAGGCGGCTTAATAGTACTCTTTGGCGCAATCTCTGGCGCAGTGGCACAGTGTAGCCACCTTTCAAGCTTGCACAGGATAGAGTAGCATGGAGAGCTGCATCAAACCAGTCTCAGGACTGAAGACCACAACAACAACAACAACAACTGATTTGTTTGGCTGATGGGGCTGTTGAGTGCTATATCACTACTGCGCCCCCCTGACTTAAGCCCTCGTGAGTTCAAATCGATTTCCAAACTGAAGGAACACTTCACGGCATTCGCTTCACAACTGCTACAAATTCGTCGCGCAATGGACCGCACCGCTCGAACTGTCGACACAGCTGGCAATGCTTAGAGTATCCTACGACTTCCACATCGATGGCGACGGGTTATACACAATACTGGTGACTACCTTTGAAACACGTGTCTATTTTGTACGAGGTGTAAATAAATAGTGCCACTATTAAACTTCCAACCCTGGTAATTTGCCCTATCATCACAAGAGACAATTCTACTCCACTTTATGAGATTGCAGGCTGAAGACGTGTCTGGAAGCGCCCTGGACGGGGTGAGATACCAGCCTGACTGTCGCTCGCCAATAACGCCATTCTTTTCATAGCAAGACCCTTGTCTTCCGCGGCATCCTTAGACCATAGCTGCTACTAGAACTGACAAGTGATCACATTTTCACGCAATTTGGGTGCATAGATCCTGAGGAATAAGTACCCAGAACAACCACCTCTGGCCGCAATAACGGCCTTGATACGCCTGGGCATTGAGTCAAACAGAGCTTGGATGGCGTGTACAGGTACAGCTGCCCATGGAGCTTCAACACGATACCACAACTCATCAAGACCAGTGTCTGGCGTATTGTGATGGGCCAGTTGCTCGGCCACCATTGACCAGACGTTTTCAATTGGTGAGAGATCTGGAGAATGTGCTGGCCAGGGCAGCAGTCGAACATTTTCTGTATCCAGAAAGGCCCGTACAGGACCTGTAACATGCGGTCGTGCATTATCCTGCTGAAATGTAGGGTTTCGCAGGGATCGAATGAATGGTAGAGCCACGGGTCGTAACACATCTGAAATGTAATGTCCACTGTTCAAAGTGCCGTCAATGCGAACAAGAGGTGACCGAGACGTGTAACCAATGACACCCCATACCATCACGCCGGGTGATACGCCAGTATGGCGATGACGAATACACGCTTCCAATGTGCGTTTACTGCGATGTCGCCAAACGCGGATGCGACCATCATGATGCTGTAAACAGAGCCTGGATTCATCCGAAAAAATGACGTTCTGCAATTCGTGCACCCAGGTTCGTCGTTGAGTACACCATCGCAGGCGCTCCTGTCTGTCATGCAGCGTCAAGGGTAACCGCAGCCGTGGTCTACGAGCTGATAGTGAATGCTGCTGCAAACGTCGTCGAAGTGTTCGCGCAAGTGGTTGTTGTCTTGCAAAGGTCCCCATCTGTAGACTCAGGGATCGAAACGTGGCTGCACGATCCGTTACAGCCATGCGGATAAGATGCTTGTCATCTCGACTGATAGTGATACGAACCCGTTGGGATCCAGCACGGCGTTACGTATTACACTCCTGAACCCGCCGATTCCATGTTCTGCTAACAGTCATTGGATCTCGACCAACACGAGCAGCAATGTCGCGATACGATGAACCGCAATCGCGATAGGCCACAATCCGACCTTTATCAAAGTCTGAAACGTGATGGTACGCATTTCTCCTCGTTACACGAGGCATCACAACAACGTTTCACCAGGCAACGTGTAACAACAACTGCACATATAATAATTTTTTTCTTCTGATTTTCGATAAATTAGTGTAAGCAATGTTTTGATTTCATTTCTTTTTCTTTTCGTGTCATTATGTTAAAGAAACTGTAAGCAACTTTCGAGGTGAATATTAAGGTTTATGTCAAATTTCAAGCTATGCTACAACAGAATTGAAGTGTAACCCATGTTGAATCTATTGTAATATGTTTAAAATTGTAATTGTGCGCCTGGTCCATACGTAGGCAATGTATTAGGATATGTGGAATGTAAAACCTTTGGTGAATACCCTATCTGTAGGGGAGCGGTAAAGAGAGGATGGCAGGCGAGCGCGGGAAAGTGCACACGGGCACGGCATAACGGGCTCAGCAATACAGTCGGAGTTGGGCATCGGTCTGAGGAACACGTTCCGGATCGAGGAGGCTCTCCTGGAAAAAGTGGTTTCATTGAGCCTCGGATGTGCCGTTTCCGACGACTATACAGCATGGCTATATTCTATAGGCACTGAATTGAAAAGGATTGCGACGCCAAGAAGAAGCAAAGTGCCGATACAGCAGGAGCCATAGCTGCGATTGTATGTGTGCTGTGCGCCTCGCCATCTCGCTGCCCGCCAACCGCCGCATCGACTCGAACAGGTTGAATCTTTAGAATTGTATTCGTGTGGACCAGTGTTAATTTTGTTCCTGACTATTCAATAATAACTTAACTTTTACCAGAATTGCCCTATCAATTAATTATCCTCATCACTAACCGAGACAGGGTCCTTTCCACATGTTGTGCAATCCGAGTGTCCCGAAATGAAGATTTAAAGTTTATGTTAATAAGAATTACCTGCAGACCTATCTATGCTAGAAAGATGTTTAAGGAGCTTTATTGTTAATGAAAATATAAGCAAAGAACAAAGGTCTGACAAAGTTGGAAGATAATTTTGGAATTGGTTTAGTAATGAAGCTTAAATAATTTGAGACAAAAATAATGGTAGTTACATGAGGAAGTAATAAGACTAAAAGAGTAGTAACTCATATTTTGTAAATCTTGAGTGCTTAATGTTTCCAATAGTTAATAGTTTCAACACAGTGATCATAACAGTTTCAGGGTCCCCCCCCCCCCTTTCCACTCTTTTCTTTTCTATTCATTTAAATTCTGGAGTGTACTGAACTGATTTGACCTGCAAAGTTAAAGTCAATATAAAACCTAAATTTATCAGTGTTTACTCTTATTAAAATTGACATTGTATGTGTGTTTCAAAAGTGCTATTTCTAGGGTAGTCTATGCCCGATTTCAGTCGGATCAATAGACAAAATGCAGTTTGTAGTAATCATTGTAGTGTAATGTTGTGTATTTACAGCTTGTCCAAATTAGTGCAGAAAGGGAAAATATTAGTTCAGTAGATTTTTCTGGTTCTAAAATTTACCATATAATGCAGTATTACGACGTGTTGTTATGCTTGTACGTACACCCACTTGTACAAGGAAAAAACTCACTTAATGCCTAATTAGGCTGGCGACAGTATTATTAACAATTGGTAGCATCTGCTGTGCATATTCCTTGCCCTTCCTAACGTGTAGTTGCACTTTATACTTGCTTGACGTATCATTGTTGTTACTGACTGGGTATAAGTCCGATTTTGCTTCCATTCAGGTACACGCGGTCAACATATGTACTAAAATCCTTTCTTAAAAAGGTGAAGCCCGTCAACTTATCATAGTACAGGCTTTAAAAAGTTAACGTACGCCAGAGCGGAGACGTTACAAGTGGCGACTGTGACAGGACATCCAGTTGTTGTCGGTCACAAATTAAAGTGAATACCGAACAGTGGATGTTCAGTGGCTCGAATTGCAATAATAGTCAGTAAAGTAAATAGCAGTGAACGTCAAGTACAGTGGAGAGGTGTAATTGGCATTCAGTATGGACACGAACGTAGACACGGTAGATGTGCCGAGCGTAATGGAAAATGCGGCTGGCAGTAGCAGGAGTTTACGCGGCCAGATAACAGATGGCGCTAGCGGAAGACAATTGGCGTACATACACTATCATGAACACGTTAACAAACAGATTGAAATGTCGAGATCGTCTCGAACACAGCAAGGGATAAAACAGGAAGTAGAGGATGACTTTGTAGATGATAGTGGGTATGTGAATGAATCCACTGACATGTTTGATTCACCACAGATAAAGAAAGAACCGAAAGAAACTTCTGAAGTAGGATCAGAATACACCGATTCAGTAGAACAAAACAGTGTGAAAATTTTAAGCATGAACGATTTATTTGAACAATTAACCAAACAAATTTCAGGGCAGAATAATCAGCTTAAAACACACGTTGCCGATCAGCTCAAAACACAGAATGATCAGCTTAAAACACACGTTGACGAGCAGCTTAAAACACAGAGCCATCAGCTCAAAACACAGAATGATCAGCTTAAAGCACAGGTCGAAGAGCAAGGAATTAAAATTAGTAAACAAATAGAACAGGTAGAACAAAAAGTGGGTAATTTAAGTTCTGTGGTAAATACTATGAAATTTGAAATTGACACCATTAACAAAATTATGGATACTATGCAGGGGGAAATTGACAACATTAACAGTAGGTTTGATGTTGAAATTCTCAACATCCAAGAGAAAGTAGAGCCTCTGGTTGAAACAAAAGTAGACGAAAAAGTTTTCGGTCTTAAAACTGAAATCGTAAACGAATATCAACACGGAATCTCACAGTTGAAAAGGGCAGTTTCAGACACTGAAAGAGATTTAGGTGAGAAAGTTACCGGGTGTGTACAAAAATGTGAACAAAATGCTTCGAAAATTCAAGGCAAAATTTTCGATCTTGAGAGTAAAATTAATGATAGACCTGGTGTTGTCTGTAATGGCACACCAATTACGAAGCTATTAGAAGGTGAGGAACGCTTCGATCCCGCCAAGAAACATAACGGATGGCATCCGTTAGAGTTCATCAGAAATTGCGAGAGGATATTTCCTGAACACTTGTCTGATCAGGAAAAGATAAACGTAGTAATTAGCGCCTTAGCAGGTGACGCTAAGCGCTGGGGAATTAATTTGAATACCGAACAAATGACGTTCGAAGAATTCAAGCAAAGGTTTACGGAAGAATATTGGTCCGAACAAAAACAGGATCATTTATGGCGCGAGTTTATCATGGCCAAGCTTCATGATAACCGGGGCAGGAATTCTTTGAAAGATTTCTGCGAATATTGGTATCGGAAATTGACACACTTAAGAGGTAGAAGGTCAGATTCAGAAATCATCTGGGAACTATATAAAAAGCTTCCAGAAGATTCAAAGAGATACGTGGGAAGCAATCATCGCAGCTTCCAAGCATTTCTAGAAAGGGTCGAAGACAAAGACCATTGGCGCGAAAGTCGTGCCAATTATCAAAATTTTGGTAACCGAAATAATCGTAATAATGACGAAAGAAATGACGGCGATGGATTTCGCGTCAATATGATACAGAGAGGTAGAGGTAGAGGAAGAGGAAGTTATCCAGGTCGCGGTAGAGGATACACCGCGCAAAATAACAACGACGCGGGAAACTGATTTCCGCGAACGTTGCGGGCCAAACGGAAGCGGACAATATATACCGGCCCCGATTTAAGAAAAGTTACCGAACTGACAGTTATATTATGAGACAGGTTAGAGACAGGCGTGGAACGACGCAACCTGTTGTTGCGAAACAAGCGTCAGGTGCGAGCCAGAATGAGTCATCTCGGCCGCGCAGAGCACTACTTGTTAACAGGCGAGTGGAGCATCAGAGGGCAACGGCCCAGCCCAGCAGAAGAGCTGTTCAGAGAGAAGCCGCTAGCAATGCGGCAGCATTAGATACGAACATAGCCGTAAGAGCTGATGAATATATTACGAGTGATAATTCCATGGCGAAGGAAATAATAGATGAAACTGTGAATACACAGAGAGGTGCGGTTAGCAGTGTTTGCAATGAAGTAAAAGGCGAGAATGAATAAGCGGAAGTAAATACACTCCTGGAAATTGAAATAAGAACACCGTGAATTCATTGTCCCAGGAAAGGGAAACTTTATTGACACATTCCTGGGGTCAGATACATCACATGATCACACTGACAGAACCACAGGCACATAGACACAGGCAACAGAGCATGCACAATGTCGGCACTAGTACAGTGTATTTCCTCCTTTCGCAGCAATGCAGGCTGCTATTCTCCCATGGAGACGATCGTAGAGATGCTGGATGTAGTCCTGTGGAACGGCTTGCCATGCCATTTCCACCTGGCGCCTCAGTTGGACCAGCGTTCGAGCTGGACGTGCAGACCGCGTGAGACGACGCTTCATCCAGTCCCAAACATGCTCAATGGGGGACAGATCCGGAGATCTTGCTGGCCAGGTAGTTGACTTACACCTTCTAGAGCACGTTGGGTGGCACGGGATACATGCGGACGTGCATTGTCCTGTTGGAACAGCAAGTTCCCTTGCCGGTCTAGGAATGGTAGAACGATGGGTTCGATGACGGTTTGGATGTACCGTGCACTATTCAGTGTCCCCTCGACGATCACCAGTGGTGTACGGCCAGTGTAGGAGATCGCTCCCCACACCATGATGCCGGGTGTTGGCCCTGTGTGCCTCGGTCGTATGCAGTCCGGATTGTGGCGCTCACCTGCACGGCGCCAAACACGCATACGACCATCATTGGCACCAAGGCAGAAGCGACTCTCATCGCTGAAGACGACACGTCTCCATTCGTCCCTCCATTCACGCCTGTCGCGACACCACTGGAGGCGGGCTGCACGATGTTGGGGCGTGAGCGGAAGACGGCCTAACGGTGTGCGGGACCGTAGCCCAGCTTCATGGAGACGGTTGCGAGTGGTCCTCGCCGATACCCCAGGAGCAACAGTGTCCCTAATTTGCTGGGAAGTGGCGGTGCGGTCCCCTACGGCACTGCGTAGGATCCTACGGTCTTGGCGTGCATCCGTGCGTCGCTGCGGTCCGGCCCAGGTCGACGGGCACGTGCACCTTTCGCCGACCACTGGCGACAACATCGATGTACTGTGGAGACCTCACGCCCCACGTGTTGAGCAATTCGGCGGTACGTCCACCCGGCCTCCCGCATGCCCACTATACGCCCTCGGTCAAAGTCCGTCAACTGCACATACGGTTCACGTCCACGCTGTCGCGGCATGCTACCAGTGTTAAAGACTGCGATGGAGCTCCGTATGCCACGGCAAACTGGCTGACACTGACGGCGGCGGTGCACAAATGCTGCGCAGCTAGCGCCATTCGACGGCCAACACCGCGGTTCCTGGTGTGTCCGCTGTGCCGTGCGTGTGATCATTGCTTGTACAGCCCTCACGCAGTGTCCGGAGCAAGTATGGTGGGTCTGACACACCGGTGTCAATGTGTTCTTTTTTCCATTTCCAGGAGTGTAATTGGCGTGTGCAGATCGACGATCTGTACAAGGGCCTAAGGCAATGTGAGTGGGAGGATTTTAAGAAGGAGTATGAGGCAAGGAAGTTGATTAGTGAAAAAGGAGATAATAGGGACGTCGATAAGGTGACGCGGCCCAAAGTTGAAGAGGAAAGAGTAAATAGCGCCGCGCAAAGTACGCGTGCTGCCGATAGGACAATGATTAAAGATCGGAATGAATTGGAGGATGAAATCCTAAGCATTGACGAGGAAGTAACTTCTGTTAACGATCCGCCAACAGTACGAGCTGCTACCGAAAAGCACCGTGAGGAAGGAGCAGGTAATTACCTGAAAGTAATTGAAGTCCACGAGGATTATACGAAATATGAATTAACAGTAGATGTGAGTAAAGCTGATAGTGAGGACGTTTTGCCGAAAGAGGATACTGAGTTAAAATCTAAACCTGACGAAAACGCAGAGGAAGAACTTAGTGCCTGTCTCAGGAAAGCTTTTATGTTAGAACCTGAAAGCGATCCAGAATGGTCGGATTCTGACGATAGTTCAGATGACGAATATTTCGGGACTAGTGGAAATAATGGAAATATAGTTAATTGCGATATTATACCTAATGATGACGAAGTTTCAAAAAAAAAATCCAGATGTTGAAACCGAACAAAGAAAGAAAGAGCCACCTGACGACTCAGGATCTATTTTACAAAAAGTTCAAGCAATTAAAAACTTTGAACTCCAGAAACCTAAAAAGCCACCAGATATAAATGGTTCACAGGTCAGGAACGTATCTTGGGACGATGTCACAATCGACCAAGGTGCGTTGTGGCGAAAAACGAAGGAAGGGGCATAGTGGGCCGAAGAAATGTTTGGATAAATTGAATAATGTGGTAGTGATTGCTGGTAGTATCAGTAAGAAGGTAAAGGAACGGGCTAAGTCGTGTGATGTCTGTCAAAAGGCCAAAGTACCGAACAAAACTAGTAGGGGTCCAATGCAAAGTACATTACCTGAAGACACCCTAGACTTATTATCGGTAGATTTATATGGTCCCCTCCCAAAGACTTCGGGAAATTGTGCATATATTTTAGTAATTATGGAAGTATTCTCAAAATTTGTGAAATTATACCCCTTGAAAAAAGCAACAGCAAAAGCTGTATTTAATAGGATGGTTGAATACTTCAGAACCATTGGCAAACCCAACACAGTACTATCTGACAATGGTCCCTAGTTCATATCCAAAATTGGAAAGGAGGGATGGAGCAAAATGAAGTAGAGGTTAAATATATCGCAGCCTATCATCCTGCTAGCAACCCGGTTGAAAGGTACATGCGAGAAATCGGAAGATTATGTAGAACGTACTGCAGTCGTAACCATAGGGTCTGGGGCAAGTTTATATCGGACTTTGAGACTGTCATGAACACATTACATCATGAAACTACTGGATTCCCACCGGAAGAAATTTTGTTAGGCAGCAGAAGTGAAAGTTTAATTGAGGAAAAAGTAGAGTTTCCACCTTGTACAAGTTTGGGGTTGAGTTAAAGGAAAGAATTAGTAAGAAAAAGGGCAAAGCAAAAAGCTGAATCTAGATCTAAAAGACACGATAAAAATCTGAAAGTTTCAAAATTTAAAATTGGGGATTATGTTGTTTTAAAAACCCACGAAAAGTCTAGTGAACTGAACCATGAAATTTCCAAATTTAAATATATTTATAATGGGCCGTATACTGTATAATACAGAACATTCCACACGGTAATGCTTACTACCTGATCTACCCAAAATCCAAAAAACCTTTAGGTGTAAGAAATGTTGTGGACCGGAAACTATGTTCCTAGGAGTGAGTGACATAATTACACTCAGAAAATAATTTGCAGTAAATGTGCTGTATCCTATGCTAAAACTATTTTATTCCAAATGTAACAAATCTTTGTAAATGTATGTATACCATTGACAGCGTGCTAATGTAGTTATGTGAGTTTCAGATTACCAAATGCACTATAAATGTAAAGAGGTATGGAGAAAAAGTGCTGAAAAGAAAGGGTAAATGCTATCAGCCAGATAAAAGATGGGACTGTCAAAAATGAAAATGGGCAGTGTATGAGCCATAATATAAAGGACTGGCAAACACCAATGAGGGCAGATAAATAATCAATGGAGAATTGTAAGTGTGATACAGGTGATGTGGTAAAATGAGGTGAAAAGGACTGCCCAAATCTGAATAATAGGCAGCAAATATGTGTAGTAAATTTTCTGAATATTATTGTGTGTGTTTGTTTTTTTTAGTAAGTAAGGAAATGGACTGCCATTCAATGCAAGCAGCAATAAATTGTCTTATAGTGTATACAGATATTTGCATTTGCTTTTGTAGTTAAATGTTTGTGTTCCAGAGTTTGAAATTATTTCTTTGAGAAATTTAGTAAAAATTAGTAATTTGCTATTTTAATAATGTTGTGATGGGAGGTTGGACGGTGCAAAAGGCACTTAAGTAAATGACAAGTAAATGTTCTTGATATGTTAAAAAGTATAGACCTATATAATGTGAGTGAAAGGAAGTTTGTGATATAAAATTTTTTTTGGGACATTCACATAAAGATTCAGAACCACTGTATAAATGTAAAATTTAGTGTTCCCATTAAATTTATACTTAGTAAAAATTTACTGGAAACAGGGGCATGTGTAACAACAACTGTACATATAATAATTTTTTTCTTCTGATTTTCGATAAATTAGTGTAAGCAATGTTTTGATTTCATTTCTTTTTCTTTTCGTGTCATTATGTTAAAGAAACTGTAAGCAACTTTCGAGGTGAATATTAAGGTTTATGTCAAATTTCAAGCTATGCTACAACAGAATTGAAGTGTAACCCATGTTGAATCTATTGTAATATGTTTAAAATTGTAATTGTGCGCCTGGTCCATACGTAGGCAATGTATTAGGATATGTGGAATGTAAAACCTTTGGTGAATACCCTATCTGTAGGGGAGCGGTAAAGAGAGGATGGCAGGCGAGCGCGGGAAAGTGCACACGGGCACGGCATAACGGGCTCAGCAATACAGTCGGAGTTGGGCATCGGTCTGAGGAACACGTTCCGGATCGAGGAGGCTCTCCTGGAAAAAGTGGTTTCATTGAGCCTCGGATGTGCCGTTTCCGACGACTATACAGCATGGCTATATTCTATAGGCACTGAATTGAAAAGGATTGCGACGCCAAGAAGAAGCAAAGTGCCGATACAGCAGGAGCCATAGCTGCGATTGTATGTGTGCTGTGCGCCTCGCCATCTCGCTGCCCGCCAACCGCCGCATCGACTCGAACAGGTTGAATCTTTAGAATTGTATTCGTGTGGACCAGTGTTAATTTTGTTCCTGACTATTCAATAATAACTTAACTTTTACCAGAATTGCCCTATCAATTAATTATCCTCATCACTAACCGAGACAGGGTCCTTTCCACATGTTGTGCAATCCGAGTGTCCCGAAATGAAGATTTAAAGTTTATGTTAATAAGAATTACCTGCAGACCTATCTATGCTAGAAAGATGTTTAAGGAGCTTTATTGTTAATGAAAATATAAGCAAAGAACAAAGGTCTGACAAAGTTGGAAGATAATTTTGGAATTGGTTTAGTAATGAAGCTTAAATAATTTGAGACAAAAATAATGGTAGTTACATGAGGAAGTAATAAGACTAAAAGAGTAGTAACTCATATTTTGTAAATCTTGAGTGCTTAATGTTTCCAATAGTTAATAGTTTCAACACAGTGATCATAACAGTTTCAGGGTCCCCCCCCCCCTTTCCACTCTTTTCTTTTCTATTCATTTAAATTCTGGAGTGTACTGAACTGATTTGACCTGCAAAGTTAAAGTCAATATAAAACCTAAATTTATCAGTGTTTACTCTTATTAAAATTGACATTGTATGTGTGTTTCAAAAGTGCTATTTCTAGGGTAGTCTATGCCCGATTTCAGTCGGATCAATAGACAAAATGCAGTTTGTAGTAATCATTGTAGTGTAATGTTGTGTATTTACAGCTTGTCCAAATTAGTGCAGAAAGGGAAAATATTAGTTCAGTAGATTTTTCTGGTTCTAAAATTTACCATATAATGCAGTATTACGACGTGTTGTTATGCTTGTACGTACACCCACTTGTACAAGGAAAAAACTCACTTAATGCCTAATTAGGCTGGCGACAGTATTATTAACAATTGGTAGCATCTGCTGTGCATATTCCTTGCCCTTCCTAACGTGTAGTTGCACTTTATACTTGCTTGACGTATCATTGTTGTTACTGACTGGGTATAAGTCCGATTTTGCTTCCATTCAGGTACACGCGGTCAACATATGTACTAAAATCCTTTCTTAAAAAGGTGAAGCCCGTCAACTTATCATAGTACAGGCTTTAAAAAGTTAACGTACGCCAGAGCGGAGACGTTACAAGTGGCGACTGTGACAGGACATCCAGTTGTTGTCGGTCACAAATTAAAGTGAATACCGAACAGTGGATGTTCAGTGGCTCGAATTGCAATAATAGTCAGTAAAGTAAATAGCAGTGAACGTCAAGTACAGTGGAGAGGTGTAATTGGCATTCAGTATGGACACGAACGTAGACACGGTAGATGTGCCGAGCGTAATGGAAAATGCGGCTGGCAGTAGCAGGAGTTTACGCGGCCAGATAACAGATGGCGCTAGCGGAAGACAATTGGCGTACATACACTATCATGAACACGTTAACAAACAGATTGAAATGTCGAGATCGTCTCGAACACAGCAAGGGATAAAACAGGAAGTAGAGGATGACTTTGTAGATGATAGTGGGTATGTGAATGAATCCACTGACATGTTTGATTCACCACAGATAAAGAAAGAACCGAAAGAAACTTCTGAAGTAGGATCAGAATACACCGATTCAGTAGAACAAAACAGTGTGAAAATTTTAAGCATGAACGATTTATTTGAACAATTAACCAAACAAATTTCAGGGCAGAATAATCAGCTTAAAACACACGTTGCCGATCAGCTCAAAACACAGAATGATCAGCTTAAAACACACGTTGACGAGCAGCTTAAAACACAGAGCCATCAGCTCAAAACACAGAATGATCAGCTTAAAGCACAGGTCGAAGAGCAAGGAATTAAAATTAGTAAACAAATAGAACAGGTAGAACAAAAAGTGGGTAATTTAAGTTCTGTGGTAAATACTATGAAATTTGAAATTGACACCATTAACAAAATTATGGATACTATGCAGGGGGAAATTGACAACATTAACAGTAGGTTTGATGTTGAAATTCTCAACATCCAAGAGAAAGTAGAGCCTCTGGTTGAAACAAAAGTAGACGAAAAAGTTTTCGGTCTTAAAACTGAAATCGTAAACGAATATCAACACGGAATCTCACAGTTGAAAAGGGCAGTTTCAGACACTGAAAGAGATTTAGGTGAGAAAGTTACCGGGTGTGTACAAAAATGTGAACAAAATGCTTCGAAAATTCAAGGCAAAATTTTCGATCTTGAGAGTAAAATTAATGATAGACCTGGTGTTGTCTGTAATGGCACACCAATTACGAAGCTATTAGAAGGTGAGGAACGCTTCGATCCCGCCAAGAAACATAACGGATGGCATCCGTTAGAGTTCATCAGAAATTGCGAGAGGATATTTCCTGAACACTTGTCTGATCAGGAAAAGATAAACGTAGTAATTAGCGCCTTAGCAGGTGACGCTAAGCGCTGGGGAATTAATTTGAATACCGAACAAATGACGTTCGAAGAATTCAAGCAAAGGTTTACGGAAGAATATTGGTCCGAACAAAAACAGGATCATTTATGGCGCGAGTTTATCATGGCCAAGCTTCATGATAACCGGGGCAGGAATTCTTTGAAAGATTTCTGCGAATATTGGTATCGGAAATTGACACACTTAAGAGGTAGAAGGTCAGATTCAGAAATCATCTGGGAACTATATAAAAAGCTTCCAGAAGATTCAAAGAGATACGTGGGAAGCAATCATCGCAGCTTCCAAGCATTTCTAGAAAGGGTCGAAGACAAAGACCATTGGCGCGAAAGTCGTGCCAATTATCAAAATTTTGGTAACCGAAATAATCGTAATAATGACGAAAGAAATGACGGCGATGGATTTCGCGTCAATATGATACAGAGAGGTAGAGGTAGAGGAAGAGGAAGTTATCCAGGTCGCGGTAGAGGATACACCGCGCAAAATAACAACGACGCGGGAAACTGATTTCCGCGAACGTTGCGGGCCAAACGGAAGCGGACAATATATACCGGCCCCGATTTAAGAAAAGTTACCGAACTGACAGTTATATTATGAGACAGGTTAGAGACAGGCGTGGAACGACGCAACCTGTTGTTGCGAAACAAGCGTCAGGTGCGAGCCAGAATGAGTCATCTCGGCCGCGCAGAGCACTACTTGTTAACAGGCGAGTGGAGCATCAGAGGGCAACGGCCCAGCCCAGCAGAAGAGCTGTTCAGAGAGAAGCCGCTAGCAATGCGGCAGCATTAGATACGAACATAGCCGTAAGAGCTGATGAATATATTACGAGTGATAATTCCATGGCGAAGGAAATAATAGATGAAACTGTGAATACACAGAGAGGTGCGGTTAGCAGTGTTTGCAATGAAGTAAAAGGCGAGAATGAATAAGCGGAAGTAAATACACTCCTGGAAATTGAAATAAGAACACCGTGAATTCATTGTCCCAGGAAAGGGAAACTTTATTGACACATTCCTGGGGTCAGATACATCACATGATCACACTGACAGAACCACAGGCACATAGACACAGGCAACAGAGCATGCACAATGTCGGCACTAGTACAGTGTATTTCCTCCTTTCGCAGCAATGCAGGCTGCTATTCTCCCATGGAGACGATCGTAGAGATGCTGGATGTAGTCCTGTGGAACGGCTTGCCATGCCATTTCCACCTGGCGCCTCAGTTGGACCAGCGTTCGAGCTGGACGTGCAGACCGCGTGAGACGACGCTTCATCCAGTCCCAAACATGCTCAATGGGGGACAGATCCGGAGATCTTGCTGGCCAGGTAGTTGACTTACACCTTCTAGAGCACGTTGGGTGGCACGGGATACATGCGGACGTGCATTGTCCTGTTGGAACAGCAAGTTCCCTTGCCGGTCTAGGAATGGTAGAACGATGGGTTCGATGACGGTTTGGATGTACCGTGCACTATTCAGTGTCCCCTCGACGATCACCAGTGGTGTACGGCCAGTGTAGGAGATCGCTCCCCACACCATGATGCCGGGTGTTGGCCCTGTGTGCCTCGGTCGTATGCAGTCCGGATTGTGGCGCTCACCTGCACGGCGCCAAACACGCATACGACCATCATTGGCACCAAGGCAGAAGCGACTCTCATCGCTGAAGACGACACGTCTCCATTCGTCCCTCCATTCACGCCTGTCGCGACACCACTGGAGGCGGGCTGCACGATGTTGGGGCGTGAGCGGAAGACGGCCTAACGGTGTGCGGGACCGTAGCCCAGCTTCATGGAGACGGTTGCGAGTGGTCCTCGCCGATACCCCAGGAGCAACAGTGTCCCTAATTTGCTGGGAAGTGGCGGTGCGATCCCCTACGGCACTGCGTAGGATCCTACGGTCTTGGCGTGCATCCGTGCGTCGCTGCGGTCCGGCCCAGGTCGACGGGCACGTGCACCTTTCGCCGACCACTGGCGACAACATCGATGTACTGTGGAGACCTCACGCCCCACGTGTTGAGCAATTCGGCGGTACGTCCACCCGGCCTCCCGCATGCCCACTATACGCCCTCGGTCAAAGTCCGTCAACTGCACATACGGTTCACGTCCACGCTGTCGCGGCATGCTACCAGTGTTAAAGACTGCGATGGAGCTCCGTATGCCACGGCAAACTGGCTGACACTGACGGCGGCGGTGCACAAATGCTGCGCAGCTAGCGCCATTCGACGGCCAACACCGCGGTTCCTGGTGTGTCCGCTGTGCCGTGCGTGTGATCATTGCTTGTACAGCCCTCACGCAGTGTCCGGAGCAAGTATGGTGGGTCTGACACACCGGTGTCAATGTGTTCTTTTTTCCATTTCCAGGAGTGTAATTGGCGTGTGCAGATCGACGATCTGTACAAGGGCCTAAGGCAATGTGAGTGGGAGGATTTTAAGAAGGAGTATGAGGCAAGGAAGTTGATTAGTGAAAAAGGAGATAATAGGGACGTCGATAAGGTGACGCGGCCCAAAGTTGAAGAGGAAAGAGTAAATAGCGCCGCGCAAAGTACGCGTGCTGCCGATAGGACAATGATTAAAGATCGGAATGAATTGGAGGATGAAATCCTAAGCATTGACGAGGAAGTAACTTCTGTTAACGATCCGCCAACAGTACGAGCTGCTACCGAAAAGCACCGTGAGGAAGGAGCAGGTAATTACCTGAAAGTAATTGAAGTCCACGAGGATTATACGAAATATGAATTAACAGTAGATGTGAGTAAAGCTGATAGTGAGGACGTTTTGCCGAAAGAGGATACTGAGTTAAAATCTAAACCTGACGAAAACGCAGAGGAAGAACTTAGTGCCTGTCTCAGGAAAGCTTTTATGTTAGAACCTGAAAGCGATCCAGAATGGTCGGATTCTGACGATAGTTCAGATGACGAATATTTCGGGACTAGTGGAAATAATGGAAATATAGTTAATTGCGATATTATACCTAATGATGACGAAGTTTCAAAAAAAAAATCCAGATGTTGAAACCGAACAAAGAAAGAAAGAGCCACCTGACGACTCAGGATCTATTTTACAAAAAGTTCAAGCAATTAAAAACTTTGAACTCCAGAAACCTAAAAAGCCACCAGATATAAATGGTTCACAGGTCAGGAACGTATCTTGGGACGATGTCACAATCGACCAAGGTGCGTTGTGGCGAAAAACGAAGGAAGGGGCATAGTGGGCCGAAGAAATGTTTGGATAAATTGAATAATGTGGTAGTGATTGCTGGTAGTATCAGTAAGAAGGTAAAGGAACGGGCTAAGTCGTGTGATGTCTGTCAAAAGGCCAAAGTACCGAACAAAACTAGTAGGGGTCCAATGCAAAGTACATTACCTGAAGACACCCTAGACTTATTATCGGTAGATTTATATGGTCCCCTCCCAAAGACTTCGGGAAATTGTGCATATATTTTAGTAATTATGGAAGTATTCTCAAAATTTGTGAAATTATACCCCTTGAAAAAAGCAACAGCAAAAGCTGTATTTAATAGGATGGTTGAATACTTCAGAACCATTGGCAAACCCAACACAGTACTATCTGACAATGGTCCCTAGTTCATATCCAAAATTGGAAAGGAGGGATGGAGCAAAATGAAGTAGAGGTTAAATATATCGCAGCCTATCATCCTGCTAGCAACCCGGTTGAAAGGTACATGCGAGAAATCGGAAGATTATGTAGAACGTACTGCAGTCGTAACCATAGGGTCTGGGGCAAGTTTATATCGGACTTTGAGACTGTCATGAACACATTACATCATGAAACTACTGGATTCCCACCGGAAGAAATTTTGTTAGGCAGCAGAAGTGAAAGTTTAATTGAGGAAAAAGTAGAGTTTCCACCTTGTACAAGTTTGGGGTTGAGTTAAAGGAAAGAATTAGTAAGAAAAAGGGCAAAGCAAAAAGCTGAATCTAGATCTAAAAGACACGATAAAAATCTGAAAGTTTCAAAATTTAAAATTGGGGATTATGTTGTTTTAAAAACCCACGAAAAGTCTAGTGAACTGAACCATGAAATTTCCAAATTTAAATATATTTATAATGGGCCGTATACTGTATAATACAGAACATTCCACACGGTAATGCTTACTACCTGATCTACCCAAAATCCAAAAAACCTTTAGGTGTAAGAAATGTTGTGGACCGGAAACTATGTTCCTAGGAGTGAGTGACATAATTACACTCAGAAAATAATTTGCAGTAAATGTGCTGTATCCTATGCTAAAACTATTTTATTCCAAATGTAACAAATCTTTGTAAATGTATGTATACCATTGACAGCGTGCTAATGTAGTTATGTGAGTTTCAGATTACCAAATGCACTATAAATGTAAAGAGGTATGGAGAAAAAGTGCTGAAAAGAAAGGGTAAATGCTATCAGCCAGATAAAAGATGGGACTGTCAAAAATGAAAATGGGCAGTGTATGAGCCATAATATAAAGGACTGGCAAACACCAATGAGGGCAGATAAATAATCAATGGAGAATTGTAAGTGTGATACAGGTGATGTGGTAAAATGAGGTGAAAAGGACTGCCCAAATCTGAATAATAGGCAGCAAATATGTGTAGTAAATTTTCTGAATATTATTGTGTGTGTTTGTTTTTTTTAGTAAGCAAGGAAATGGACTGCCATTCAATGCAAGCAGCAATAAATTGTCTTATAGTGTATACAGATATTTGCATTTGCTTTTGTAGTTAAATGTTTGTGTTCCAGAGTTTGAAATTATTTCTTTGAGAAATTTAGTAAAAATTAGTAATTTGCTATTTTAATAATGTTGTGATGGGAGGTTGGACGGTGCAAAAGGCACTTAAGTAAATGACAAGTAAATGTTCTTGATATGTTAAAAAGTATAGACCTATATAATGTGAGTGAAAGGAAGTTTGTGATATAAAATTTTTTTTGGGACATTCACATAAAGATTCAGAACCACTGTATAAATGTAAAATTTAGTGTTCCCATTAAATTTATACTTAGTAAAAATTTACTGGAAACAGGGGCATGTGTAACAACAACTGTACATATAATAATTTTTTTCTTCTGATTTTCGATAAATTAGTGTAAGCAATGTTTTGATTTCATTTCTTTTTCTTTTCGTGTCATTATGTTAAAGAAACTGTAAGCAACTTTCGAGGTGAATATTAAGGTTTATGTCAAATTTCAAGCTATGCTACAACAGAATTGAAGTGTAACCCATGTTGAATCTATTGTAATATGTTTAAAATTGTAATTGTGCGCCTGGTCCATACGTAGGCAATGTATTAGGATATGTGGAATGTAAAACCTTTGGTGAATACCCTATCTGTAGGGGAGCGGTAAAGAGAGGATGGCAGGCGAGCGCGGGAAAGTGCACACGGGCACGGCATAACGGGCTCAGCAATACAGTCGGAGTTGGGCATCGGTCTGAGGAACACGTTCCGGATCGAGGAGGCTCTCCTGGAAAAAGTGGTTTCATTGAGCCTCGGATGTGCCGTTTCCGACGACTATACAGCATGGCTATATTCTATAGGCACTGAATTGAAAAGGATTGCGACGCCAAGAAGAAGCAAAGTGCCGATACAGCAGGAGCCATAGCTGCGATTGTATGTGTGCTGTGCGCCTCGCCATCTCGCTGCCCGCCAACCGCCGCATCGACTCGAACAGGTTGAATCTTTAGAATTGTATTCGTGTGGACCAGTGTTAATTTTGTTCCTGACTATTCAATAATAACTTAACTTTTACCAGAATTGCCCTATCAATTAATTATCCTCATCACTAACCGAGACAGGGTCCTTTCCACATGTTGTGCAATCCGAGTGTCCCGAAATGAAGATTTAAAGTTTATGTTAATAAGAATTACCTGCAGACCTATCTATGCTAGAAAGATGTTTAAGGAGCTTTATTGTTAATGAAAATATAAGCAAAGAACAAAGGTCTGACAAAGTTGGAAGATAATTTTGGAATTGGTTTAGTAATGAAGCTTAAATAATTTGAGACAAAAATAATGGTAGTTACATGAGGAAGTAATAAGACTAAAAGAGTAGTAACTCATATTTTGTAAATCTTGAGTGCTTAATGTTTCCAATAGTTAATAGTTTCAACACAGTGATCATAACAGTTTCAGGGTCCCCCCCCCCCTTCCACTCTTTTCTTTTCTATTCATTTAAATTCTGGAGTGTACTGAACTGATTTGACCTGCAAAGTTAAAGTCAATATAAAACCTAAATTTATCAGTGTTTACTCTTATTAAAATTGACATTGTATGTGTGTTTCAAAAGTGCTATTTCTGGGGTAGTCTATGCCCGATTTCAGTCGGATCAATAGACAAAATGCAGTTTGTAGTAATCATTGTAGTGTAATGTTGTGTATTTACAGCTTGTCCAAATTAGTGCAGAAAGGGAAAATATTAGTTCAGTAGATTTTTCTGGTTCTAAAATTTACCATATAATGCAGTATTACGACGTGTTGTTATGCTTGTACGTACACCCACTTGTACAAGGAAAAAACTCACTTAATGCCTAATTAGGCTGGCGACCTTATTATTAACAATTGGTAGCATCTGCTGTGAATATTCCTTGCCCTTCCTAACGTGTAGTTGCACTTTATACTTGCTTGACGTATCATTGTTGTTACTGAATGGGTATAAGTCCGATTTTGCTTCCATTCAGGTACACGCGGTCAACATATGTACTAAAATCCTTTCTTAAAAAGGTGAAGCCCGTCAACTTATCATAGTACAGGATTTAAAAAGTTAACGTACGCCAGAGCGGAGTCGTTACAAACGCCGGTCAACTGCTGTTTGTGTATGAGAAATCGGTTGTAATTTTCCTCATGTCAGCACGTTGTAGGTGTCGCCACCGGCGCCAAACTTGCGTGAATGCTCTGAAAAGCTAATCATTTGCATATCATAGCATCTTCTTCCTGTCGTTTAAATGTCGCGTCTGTAGCACGTCATCTTCGTGGTGTAGCAATTTTAATGGCCAGTAGTGTAGTTGCCAGTACTAAACTTCCAACCCAGGTAATTTGCCGTAACAAAAATAAATAAATAATTAAATAAATGGTTCAAATGGCTCTGAGCACTATGCGACTTAACAACTGAGATCATTAGTCCCCTAGAACTTAGAACTACTTAAACCTAACTATCCTAAGGATATCACACACATCCATGCCCGAGGCAGTATTCGAACCTGCGACCGTAGCGGTCGCGCGGTTGCAGACTGAAGCGCCTAGAACCGCTCGGCCAACCCGGCCAACTGCCGTAACATCACAAAAGACAATTCTACTCCAGTTTATGAGACTGCAGGCTGAAGACGTGACTGGAGACGCCCTGGACGGGGTGAGATACCAGCCTGATTGTCGCTTGCCAATACGGCCATTTCTTTCATAGCACGACTCTTTGGTTGTCTCCCGCGGCATCCTTACAGCGTAGCTGTACGTCAACCATGTTCTACATGCCATTAAGTTGTTCTTCATTGTAAGCCATCCAGGGCGTACATTTATCAGGGTGAGCGATTCTACTGCCTGCCTCCGTGCTTGTCAAACCCAACGTTGGCCTGCAAGGTGAAGCGCAAGGTAAGCTACACGTTTAGTGAGGACCGCCAGCTGTGGTGCGTGTGAGGGGTTTGGGGACCGGCCGCGTGACCTCGGCGTGAGAACGGGGCGTCGCCAGTGCTGGGCGGGCATTGTGCAGTGTCTGCCATCAGAGAGTACGGCTGCGCAGCATCCGGCGTGCAGCCGCGCGCAGCTGCGCCGTTGGCTCCGGCAGCAGCTCTCGCCACGTGCTTGCTGCCAGCATCGCCCGTCTGGCTCCACAACACTTCCCACCACCTTAGCAGGCCGCCCAGACTGCTAACATCTCTCTTCGAGGAGCTTCTTTACAGTAGACACAGCTCCTCAAATCTTTGAGGCGTGTCATTAGACGAGGCGTGTTTTCTAACAAGGGAACCTCCCCATCGCAATTCTGAATTGAATGGCGCAGATTGTGCGATGTCTTTCAGTAAGCTGCTGCATTGATTGTCTCATTGTGAGGCAGAAATTCCACAAGCAATACTCCTTTTCTGCCCCAAAAAACTGTGCACACGACTTTCCGGGCAGAAATTGTTTGCTTAAACTTCACTTTTCTGGGTGAATCTGAATGCCGCCATTCCATGGACTGTTGCTTTGATTCTGGTGTGACGTAGGCCACCCATGTTTCATCGCCCGTAACAATTTGCCTTAAGAAATCATCACCGTCGTTGTGGTACCGCTCAAGGAAAGTCAATGCACTGTCTAATCATTTGGTTTTGTGCACATCCGTCAACATTTTCGCTGCCCAACGTGCGCATAATTTTCGGTAATTCAAGCGCTCGGTCACAGTGCCATACAAAACACTACGAGAAACATTAGGAAAGTCATCCCGCAAGGAGGAAATCGTAAAGTGTCTGTTTTCTCTCACCTTATTGTCCACTTCCTGCACCAAACTTTCATTAACGTCTGAAGGACGCCAACTCCGTTGTTCATTGTACACATTTGTGCAGCAATCTTTAAATGCTCTCACCCACTTTCTTACCATTCCATCACTCGTAATGTTTTCTCCGTAAACTGCACAGATCTCACAATGAATATCGATCGGTTTTAGGCCTTTAGCATTAAGAAGTCTTATGAACAGCCCGTACTTCACATTCGGCGGGACTCACGATTATCGGAGGCATCTTGAATACTCAGTACACAATTGTAAACAAGGAAGAATCAGACTAATGGCGTCAGTGCGTAGACAACAGATGTAGGTACCCAGTGCGCATGCGCAGAACGCAGACCGCAGCGCTGCGGCCGCGGTGTGGCAAAACGGTACTTAACTTACAAGGGAACCTCCCCATCGCACCCCCCTCAGATTTAGTTATAAGTTGGCACAGTGGATAGGCCTTGAAAAACTGAACACACATCAATCGAGAAAACAGGAAGAAGTTGTGTGGAACTATGAAAAAAATAAGCAAAATATACAAACTGAGTAGTCCATGCGCAAGATAGGCAACATAAAGGATAGTGTGAGCTCAGCAGCGCCGTGGTCCCGTGCTTTGCGTGAGCAGGTACGGAACGAGAGGTCCTTGGTGCAAGTCTTCCCTCGAGTGAAAAGTTTAATTTTTTATTTTCAGACAAAATAGAGAGTATTTCACCGCAACGGTTTCTTTTAACTGTCGATTTTCTCGACAACGGCTGAGAAGTGCATCTTGGTGCTTTGCCACATTACACCTCTGGCCATGAGGTTTTATTATGCGCAGTATGAATCGGATCTGAATTTCGCAATTGGCGGCCTCCCCTTGTAAGAAAAAATACAGGTACGATCTTGACAAATTAAAGGTAGGAACAAAACAGCCAGTGGAGTGCAACTGCTGGGCGAACATGAGCATCCCCTCCAAACACAGTAGCTGAATGCTGTGGTCCTTATTTGGCCTATGCAGAACAGGGAGAAGAAAAAGCCTGGAAGAGAGGAAACCAGGGAAATGCAGATGAACAGACACAAGACTGTGGGGGTGCTGAATCAGTAGTCTATAATACCAACGAAAATGGCAAGTTCAACCCCTTAGAAGAGCACACCAATCGCTCTGAAGCGCTGTAGATGGATAGAAATGATACCAGGCGGTCATGTGACCCTCCAGCACCGTCGTAAGTCAAGTTTTATGTATGAGTCAGTCAGTCGTATGCAGTTAGTGTTGTAGTATAGGTCTACGTGGAGACGTAAAAGCTATCTTGTGAAACTTGAAATTTTTCCGGTATATAGACTGTTGCATGAAGTTTCAGGCGAACTGTGCCCGATGTCTATCACATTCTGCCATGATATTGTCGCGAACTGCGCCGACTTTTTTTTTTTAGGTATAGAAGCACTAGTGATCATAGGACAGAGGTATACAGTGAAAGCGTTGTAGGGTGAGTGGTGGGCTGGTGGGCCCAGTGGAAACAATGTTGAAAGTTAAGAATGAATCATGAGATCCAGTAGATGATGTAGTGAGGCAAACAGCTCTCTCTGCTGTCCTTGGCCGACGCTGACGTATGGGCAGCAGCTTCTAGTCTGGCTGCCGCGCCAGCGCCCCGCGATGCTGACGGAAGGCCAGTGGTATGTCAGCAGTCTTCAGGGTCCTACCGCACTGGGATGCCACGGCAGCTCTGCTGGCAGAGACGCCAGACAGATGCACGGGGGACGCAGTGGAGCCTCCCGCACCTGACACCTACCTGAGTTTGGCAGCTCTGCCAGCATCAGGAGGGTCTGCCAGCAGACCTGCCAGCCTGGCGACGCTGTCAGTGGAACACAAACCGGTTTGCGTCCGCTCCTGCACCAGGCCACCAGCATACCTGCCAAGCGCTACCTGCCGCCCAACCATACATGGTTATTTTCGCCCACGTGAGCGCTATGGATAGTTTTGGCACCGAATTCAAATGGCTCTCAGCACTGTGGGACTTCTGAGGTCATTAGTTCCCTAGACAGGGAACTACTTAAACCTAATTAATCTAAGGACATCACACACATCCATGCCCGAGGCAGATTTCGAACCTGCGACCGTAGCACAAGCTCGGTTCCTAGCTGAAGCGCCTAGTTGGCACCGAATCTTTCTTCTGCAAGATTCAGAAGGGGGCAGCAATTTGTACCACTCCATCTCAGGACTACTCAAAACGCGGACTGAATAAGAGGTGTTCGGAACTACGAGCGTCATAAAGGAAGCCAGTTTCGAAGAACAAGCCCCTCCATGTTACAGTCACTCTCAAACTACTTGTAATAATGCACCTTTTGCCGCGTGGAGATCGTGGAAATTATCGATCCTCAGTTTCCTCACAGACTGTTCCCGATGCTCCACTCCAGTCACAAGAACTTTACACCACAGATAAAGCGCATTTTCTTATCCGGGCTACGGAAGTTTCCCTCAGGACCTACTTCTTGATCGAAATAGCACAGCTACACCTTCCGCTACAGAAGCTGATGCTAATGGGTCCGATACATCAGACACGCTAGAATTACACTACTGGCCTTTAAAATTGCTACACCACGAAGATAGCGTGCTACAGACGCGAAATTTAACCGACAGGAAGAGGATGCTGTGATATGCAAATGATTAGCTTTTCATAACATTCACACAAGGCTGGCGCCGGTGGCGACACCTACAACGTGCTGACATGAGGAAAATTACAACCGATTTCTCATACACAAACAGCAGTTGACCGGCCTTGCCTGGTGAAACGTTGTTGTGATGCCTCGTGTAAGGAGGAGAAATGCGTACCATCACGTTTCCGGCTTTGATAAAGGTCGGATTGTAGCCTATCGCGATTGCGGTTTATCGTATCGCGACATTGCTGCTCGCGTTGGTCGAGATCCAATGACTGTTAGCAGAATACGGAATCGGTGGGTTCAGGAGGGTAATACGGAACGCCGTGCTGCATCCCAACGGCCTCGTATCACTAGCAGTCGAGATGACAGGCATCTTATCCGCATGGCCGTAACGGATCGTGCAGCCACGTCTCGATCCCTGAGTCAACAGACGGGGACGTTTGCAAGACAACAACCATCTCCACGAACAATTTGACGACGTTTGCAGCAGCAAGGACTATTAGCTTGGAGACCATGGCTGCGGTTACCCTTGACGCAGGAGCGCCTGCGATGGTGTACTCAACGACGAACCTGGGTGCACGAATGGCAAAACGTCATTTTTTCGTATGAATCCGGGTTCTGTTTACAGCATCATGATGGTCGCATGCGTGTTTGGCGACATCGCGGTGAACGCACATTGGAAACGTGTATTCGTCATCGCCATACTGGCGTATCACCCGGCGTGATGGTATGGGGTGCAATAGGTTACACGTCTCGGTCACCTCTTGTTCGCATTGGCGGCACCTGGAACAGTGGGCGTTACATTTCAGATGTGTTAGGACCCGTAGCTCTACCCTTCATTCGGTCCCTGCGAAACCCTACATTTCAGCAGGATAATGCACGACCGCATGTTGCAGGTCCTGTACGGGCATTTCTGGATACAGAAAATGTTCGACTGTTGTCCTCGCCAGCACATTCTCCAGATTTCTCAGTCTGGTGAATGGTGGCAGAGCAACTGGCTCGTCACAATACGCCGGTCACTACTCTTGATGATCTGTGGTATGGTGTTGAAGCTGCATGGGGAGCTGTACCTGTACACGCCATCCAAGCTGTGTTTGACTCAATGCCCAGACGTATCAAGGCCGTTTTATTACCGCCAGAGGTGGTTGTTCTGGGTACTGATTTTTCAGTATCTATGCACCCAAATTGCGTGAAAATGTAATCACATGTCAGTTCTAGTATAATAATTTGTCCAATGAATATCCGTTTATCATCTGCATTTCTTCTTGGTGTAGCAGTTTTAATGGCCAGTAGTGTACATAAATGATTTGGCGAAGAGGGAGGGTGGCAGTCTGCAGTTTTTTGTTGATGACGAGTCGAGTAACTGTAGGATGTCCATTCCTCTTTAACCGAACTGCCTACTGAGTTCCATTTCTCCACCGACGCAGTGGGCAACGTGTACCTGATGCAGTACGTCTGCATAACGCATCCCACGCTTGCTCGATGGGATTCAGGTCGGTGGAATGGGGAGGGCACTCGATTCGTGTAATATTCTCTTGTCCCGAGAGCTCCGGCACCTGGGGGTGTTCGATTCAGTTGCGCATTGCCATCCATAAGAATGAAGTCAGGGCCGAATGCACTCCTGGAAAGAAGCACGTGAGGAAGGAGTAGAGTGTCACAGTAACATTGACCAGTGAGTGTACAATGATCAAAGATTTAGGGCTCAGTAGGCCCATGCCACATTATGCCTCCCCACAACATAACAACTGGACAACCAAAACGATCTAGTTCGACAGAGCTGGACGTACTCTCAACAGCGAGAGGTGCGAACACGTAGTACACACTGTAAGTGGGCTGCTCCTGTGTTGGCAGCGCTGTGTAGCGCTTTGTATTGGATCTCTGACTGCGCTTTCTTTGTAGGAGACTCTGTGGCTGGTTGGACTCATTGATGTAAGTTAGTCGCAGCAGTGATGGAAGTACTGTTGGGCAGTTGGAGGTAAACACCCAGCAGTGATGGGGTGTTAGATGTGAGAAGTTAGCATGGATGGAGAGCAGAGGTGTCAAGTGTTAGCGTAGGCTAACGATCTGTACATGTTCGACTTGGAGACTGAATATTATTCATGATTATATACCTTTATACTAGATGTCAATGACGATTTATATTCGTGTCTGAACTGGGTGTCACATTATTAAGGTAAAAATACATTATTTGGTTTGCAACAAAATCTTTCCTTTGCTAACTACATGCCTATTAGTAGTTAGTGCCTTTAGTAGTAGGAATCTTTTATTTAGCTGGCAGTATTGACGCTCGCTGTATTGCAGTAGTTTGCGTAATGAAGATTGTTGTGAGGTAAGTGCTTAATGAAATGTATAGGTTATTGTCAGGATTTCTTTTTAGTCAGGACCATTCTTTTGAATTAATTATTTGAAGTCAGGTTATCGTTTTTTTTTTGAGCAGTCAGATTGCCCTGCGCTAGAATATTGTTGGTCAGTGTTAACATGATAACAATAAGTAAAGAGAAAGTAGGCTCAATACGTTCAGTTTTACTCAGCTGTTTCGGAATGAAATAAAGTAGAAGCTTCAACTTCCCATTTCATTCAGCAGTAGAAGCAGAAAAGAATTTTAATAAAGCAGTTTCAACCCATGGACATTGTCCAATACGATCGTTTTGGTGGTCAAGGTGTTATAGTGTAGGGAAACAAAATGTTGCATGGGCGTACTGACCTCCAGATCTTTGAATACATTCACTGGTCAACGTTATTAAGACACTGTACCTCTTCTCATGTGCGTCTTTTCAGTGGTGCTTTATACCCTGATTTCTTGTATCTGTCCATATTATCGCCACCCGAAATATTGAAAGCAAAGAGCTTGTAGCACAAGATCCGTATCACTGTACCGAAGGTGAAGAAGTGCTCATAGGTCTTCAGGTACGTATTTTAGAGCCCATGCTTGGCAACCATGTTTTTGTAGTTTTGGTCCATACTGCCTGAAAGTTTGTCGTTGCATCTCTGGTTCACACCACATGCAGTAAACACGCGCAACCAATACTCTGTGGACGATGAGAGGGACAGATTCAACTGAAATGTGTTCAAAAACATCGAAAATCCAACGTCCGACTGTACGCAGGTCAACTAAGTACAACTCCGGGACAGCACATATGGATTATTGAGATAATCGTAACTAGAACAAATTGAAATTTAACATTTCGAAACTTGTGCCACAAAAGTTGTTCCTCACATGACAGCAAGGTAACAATGAAAAACTCTAATATAATAACATATTATCTATAATTATTTTAAGTTTATAGGCCACTTATGTTGCTTCATGAATAAAACTAAGCGAAATAAGTATGGAACGAAACAAACAGCCTTTCATTCAGTCGCATACATGGACCACATTTCTAAGAATACAGGGAAAAGTTGCCAAATTGGGATTTTATTTATTATAGCCTACACAGTAAGTTATAAAATTATTTAAACAATGTCATCCTCAACTTTAGGATGGTGTTTTTGGTATCTGATATAAAGAATTGAAATTCTCAGGAAAATAAAAGCACTGCATTTAATTTTCTAAATGTTTGCAAGTGACGCAAATTAGGAATATGGTTTCCTAAATTGTACAAGCGTGTGTGTAATTGTATCATTATTATAAAAAATGTCCTTGAACTTGAAGATATGTACTAGCCTAAGGGAATGTTCCGTTCGCTTGTTAGTTTCTTTTGTCCTTGGGCGCAAAAACAACTAGAGTCATACGCGCCCATATTAGAACCATAGAACATGAAGACGAAAAAGGAGTTAAAAATAACTACACGTTAAGCCCAATCGACGGAAAGAAAGACAGCTAAAAACAGGGAGAAAGGTCCATAAAATGCGTCATAGAGACAACGGAGATTCTGAACTAAAGATTAAATGTCCTTCTCCATATTGCTACGACGGTTAAAAAGTAAAAAGCGGTCGGTAGCCCCAGCGTCTTTCGCTAAAACGACCAATATCTCAGAACAAGTGGTTACAAAAAGACATTCCGTCAGGAAATGGCGAACCGTCAAAGGCTGAGGACAATGAGCACAAAGTGGTCGGAATCACCACTTAACAAATGGCGATGACTAAAAAGATCGTGCCCAATACGCAACCTATCTAAATTGATCTCCTCGCAGCGATAGAGCCGAGAGGAGGTTGGCCAAGCCGCGCTGGGAGAGGTTTAATTCCCCGGATCTTGTTCCCATGAAGGGAAGACCAGCGGCGACACCAAAGTGAGGCCACCTGCTGACAGACGGCAACACAGAGATCATCGGAGTGAATGTAACAACTAGCCAGGCCAGGTACGAGGGCTGCAGCCTTGGCAGCAGTGTCAGCGGCCTCGTTTCCTGTCAGAACGACGTGACCAGGAACCCACATGAACATCACAGTGGCTCCATCTAGAGCGAGCAAGTGACAGCTTTCCTGGACCCGCTGCACTAAGGGATAGGCAGTGTACAGCACATAGAGGCTCTGCACGGCACTGTGGAAGTCGGAGCAGATGGCACAACTGAAAAGCCTGCGTCGCCGGATGTACTGCGTGGCGTGATACAGAGCTCCGCTGTAAATACCGAGCAGTGTTCTGGGAGCCGATACGGAAAATCGTCGGAGCCAATGACGAAGGCACACCCAGTCACTGTGTCTTTAGCCATCGCCATTTGTTAAATGGTGATCCCTCACCACTTTGTGCTCATTGTCCTCAACCTTTCTTGGCGGAATGCCCTTTTTTAACCACTTCTCGTTTATGTTTGCGTTTTAGTGAAAGACATGTGGGCTGTCGACCGCGTTTTACTTTTAACCCGTCGTAGCAATATGGCGAAGGACATTTAATCTTTAGTTCAGGACCTCCGTCGTCTCTATGGCGTATTTTATAGTCGTTCCTCCAAGCCTCTGTTTTTAGCTGTCTTTCCTTCCGTCGATTGCGCTTAACGTGTAATCGTTTTTAACTTCTTTTTCGTTTTCGTGTTCTACGCTTCTGACGTGGGCGCCTTTGACTGCAGTTGTTTTTGCGCCCTAAAACAAAACAAACAAACGGAACATTCCCTTCTTCAGCACAATCTGCAGATGTTACAATATAATTTTTCCCACTGGTTTCCCCACCCCTGCACACTTTCTGTGAGTCTACAATCTGAAATTTATGCATCTGATCACTTTTTCCAATCGATCTTTCGCGCGCAGCTCGCAATACCATTCCTCTGTTTTACGAATGAGTTTGAGTGATGGCTTCTCCGCTGAGTCTCCAAAAAAACCTCGTTTTCACAGATTTCTTCTCCTTTTCTTCGTTTAACCTTTTTTTCATTTCTTTTGCAGAGGCTACTCGTCACCTCACACACTCTTTGGCCAGACCTTTAGATGTCTTCAGCCCACGTTTTGCCTGCCAAGGCTCCTTCCGAACTGAAATTGTGGAGTAATCCGTTTCTTTCTGCATTGTTGAGCGCAAATTCTCTTACGTCCGACGTGCGTAACCTGAACATAATCCCTTCGAATGTACCAATATTTGATTTTTGTAAGATACCCATGTGGACCTCAGAGTGAGAGGGCAAGTTATGTTTTAAACAATCTTTGGTTTTGTTGTGGCACAGTCTTTGCCTTTGCGCAGTTTGATACATTCTTAGTTGTACTGTGGTAAGTGATGGTATGTTGACTTGTTATTGTATCTGTTAAATGAAGAAAGATATATTGTAAAGGACAGTGAGGATGAATATGATGTATAATTGGATGGCGAAAAGAACATAAATTCTGAATTATGTTACTATTTTTTTTAAGAGAAGAAGTTTGAGGTAAGACTGTAGCACTGTGCAACTGGTGAAAATGATTATTGTGAGCCAGTTAACTTGCTCAGAGTTAAGAGAGAGACCACCCGATTTCCGCTTGGTATGCGTTAAGATATCAACTGATTAGGCTGTTTGACCTGTATAGAAATGCTCTGTTGACGTTGTACTCTTTTCAAATCATTGTTCACTTTGTTACGCATCGTATTGTTCAGAGCAATGTTATGTGCGGAGATCAACCAAAATTTCACTTTATCTTTTTGAATATATACTTCGTTCTAAAACCGTCGTATTGCAATATCATTTCATAGGAATACTCTCCCCATTCCACTGTTCAAAGAAGGTTTATCATTACAAATGACCACATTTCACCGTGTGGTGTACAACAGTTTAAATATTTATTTAGAAACAGAAACCTAGCTTAACTGTTGCCAGCTTGCTGTTTGTTCTGCTTTCGAGATATCTACAACAATGTAGTCAAACCCCGAGGTAAGTGGAAATTCTGATTAGGGCCGGATAATTGTTTTACTTCAGTTGCGCATTTAATATAAAGACAAGTTGCATTCAAGACCAGTTACAGCTCAATTCAAATTAGGTTCTGTTAAGTCAAAGATTAGGATACGAGTTTAAGTAGGATAATAGTTTATGGGTACATAGTTTGGGTAATACGTAGACTTTTTATAGAGTGGGAGGTAAATTTGGCATAAATTTCGTACATAAACATATAGTGGGCGGCTTACATCCCTTCTAATTCAGTTTTTCAGGGCCCAAAGAATTTCTAGCCCCGCTTGCGTTTTTATTTTTACTTTCAGCATGCCTCTTAATTGTTGACTTAGGCACATTTTATATGCGTGCACATTCATTTCAGCCATGATCCCTCATTTAGATATAGTGTTGCAACTAAATGCTATTCATCTATGCTCCACTTCCCTTGACGCCTTTCAGCTAGTATACTGTAATACCACGCTTTTATTTAATTAGTAACCTATAATAAAGAGCACACTAGAAAATTCATCACAGCCTTTGTAAACATTATGTTGAAACAATAATACTAAATGCATATTCAAGGCTCACAATACCTGCAAATTTCTTAAATTGTACCGGTACAGCATCGGAAACTTACAGCGCTACTCTGTAGGCAAATCAGCCATTTTCTTTTCGGCGATTTCCTACAAACGATTAGAGATTCGAAGTTTCGTGACTGGCTCAGGAGTAAGATTACTTCATGTATATTAACTCATAAATAAAACAATAGGTTACCATTTACCTCATAACAGTAATTCCCTTCGCCACGTTTCATACGAAAAGTTTTTTGAAAACTACAACAGAATCAGCGCTATCTTAAGACGATCTCTTCCTCAACACACAGGACTCGGAGCTGACAATATGGCTACTAGTAGCACGCAGTTCACGCTGAACTCTCTAATTCTCTGATAGTACAAGAGGCACGAGTTTTCTTGCACCCATAGCTCCAGACTTCAGACATTCAGGTCGGTACCAAACGTTGCATGTCGACAGAGTATCAACCAAAACTCCGATTTAGTTCGTGCTATGTGCTGTCGTCTAGCAGAATGGGCGTAAACGTAAAAGTAGCGACAGATTTACGGAGCATAGGAAAAGAACAACTGAGTGTCACCTAATACAAGTACCTTCTGTGGGGAAGTTGGTAAAGCATAAAATCCTCCTACCGACGGTCGCCGGTTCATACCCCAGTAACGACAAACATATTTACTGTATTGTGCGTGAAAGTGTTATATGGGACAACATGTTTATCATACGTGAAAGGGCTGATTGTAGTTTACAGCAGTGTTCTCTTGGCAGCCTGATTTCGCTTCATTTCTTTGTAAGTAGTAAATCTATAGAGTACATTAATAGTTTCACTGAGTAAACAATCGTAACAGAAAAACATGCCGGCACGGTAGCTCAGCGTGTTCTGCCAGGGAATTGGCTGCTCTCTGTAATAAAAAAAAACTGAGTGAAGGGATCAACAACGAACTTCAACTGATGTCACGTGATGTCCACTGCAACGAAACACAAAAATGGTTCAAATGGCTCTGAGCACTATGCGACTTAACTTCTGAGGTCATCAGTCGCCTAGAACTTAAAATTAATTAAACTTAACTAACCCAAGGACATCACACACTTCCACACCCGAGGCAGGATTCGAACCTCCGACCGTAGCGGTCGCTCGGTCCCAGACTGTAGCGCCGGCCGGCACGAAACACAACGAACAATAACGAACAAAATGCAAAAAAAAATCAAAGTGGTCAGCGCGGCAGAATGCCATACAACGGGCCCGGGCTCGATTCCCGGCTGGCTCTGGGATTTTCTCCGCTCAGGGACTAAGTGTTGTGTTGTCATCGTCATCATCTCATCCCCATCGACGCGCAAGTTGCCGAAGTGGCGTCAACTAAAAAGCATGACGCGACCGGTCTATCTGACGGGAGGCCCTAGCGACACGACATTTCATTTCATTGCTACAAACTCCGAAAAGCTCTTTCACATGCCAGGAAAATGTTCTCCCATACAACAGCTTCGTTCCTAAACAGTTAAAAAAGACCTTTGATAGGACCACTGCACGCTCTACCAACTCACCCACATGAGGTCTACGAAACAATCACTCACAGATACGCTTTTCCTGTGCTTCGTAGTTCTGTGTTACTTTTAATTACCGTTTACACATGTTATACTGGACGACAGCACATAGTACGAACTAAATCAGTGTTCTGGTTTATACTCGAACGACGTATATCTTTTGGTACCGATCTGAGAGTCTGAAATATGGATGTTTAGGCCTTAGTGGTGATGATGATGTTGGTTTGTGGGGCTCAACTGCGCGGTCATCAGCGCCCGTACAAAGTCCAATTTTCACTCCATCCAATCTAGCCACTTTCACGAATGATGATGAAACGTTGTTGACAACACAAACACCCAGTCCCTGGGCAGAGAAAATTCCCAACCCGGCCGGGAATCGAACCTCAGGACTCTGTGACACAGCGGCAGCAACACTAGCCGCTAGACCATGAGCTGCAGACACGGGGTTAAAAAAGAATGATTCAAATGGCTCTAAACACTATGGGACTTAACATCTGAGGTCATCAGTCCCATAGAACTTAGAACTACTTAAACCTAACCAACCCAGGGACATCGCACACAGCTATGCCCGAGGCAGGATTCAAACCTACGACCGCAGTAGCAGCGCGGTTCCGGACTGAAGCGCCTAGAACCGCTCGGCCACAGCGGCCGGCTAGACACGGGGTCTTAGTGGTGGTATGAAGTAGGAACCGGTACAATATAGGCAACTCTTCTCTAGAAGCAACCAAGACAAGCAAAAAAGCACCAGCCGAACAGTCCTTGGAGGCCCAAGGGTACCGACCGGCAGCCGTGTCATCCTCAGCCCGCAGGCATCACCGGATGTGGATACGGGGCGGCATGTGATCAGCACACCGCTCTCCCGATCGTTGTCAGTATTCGTAACCGGTACCGCTACATCTCAGTCAAGTAGGTTCTCAACTGATATCACAAGGGCTGAGTATACCCGGCTTGGCGGTGGTCAAGCGGTTCTAGGCGCGCAGTCCGGAACCGCGTGACCGCTACGGGCGCAGGTTCGAATCCTGCCTCGGGCATGGATGTGTGTGATGTCCTTAGGTCAGTTAGGTTTAAGTAGTTCTAAGTTCTAGGGGACTGATGACCACAGTAGTTAAGTCCCATAGTGCTCAGAGCCATTTGAACCATTTTTTTTTGTACCCGGCTTGCCAACAGTACTCAGCAGACCTGGACGGCGATCCATCCAAGTGCTAGCCCAACCCTTCAGCACTTAGCTTCGGATATAGGACGGGAACCGGTGCTACCACCGTGAAAAGGCCGTTGGTCGTAGAAGCTACTAAGGAACCACAGAAAACATAAATGATTACGAAAAAACTTCAGCGTGATCACATTTCGTTACACATTAGTCTGTAAATCGTTTTATACAAATAAATATGCCAACTTATCTGTAACCGAAACTAGAGTCTCATATGGAGGGAAAAAAATAAGTTCTCGAGGTGACAGACTTCCTCGGTATTGTGCTGGTCGCCGCATTTGCAAAGAGCCCGAGTCATCAGCAGAGCACAGTGGACGTGTTGACAAAGCAACGAATTGGCGCTGCGCTGTGTACAGCGGTATGTGGGTCGCGCTTGCGGCTACACGCAGGATGTTCTGTGTATCCGGAAACACCGACGCGCCGCCTCACTTGCGAATAGCCGGAAGTCCCGGATGTGGCAACGTACGGGTATTTTAGCCCTGTGGCCGGGAGTTGCAACATCTACGTCTAAATCCACACCGATTGACAAACGTCACTAGACGTTCATGGCTCGAAATGGAAGTTCGACTGATTCACACTTTACTCAATCACCTGGTGTGCAAGTTATGCGAGACATGCAAATTACCCTCAGACATTAAGAGGAATGTAATAACTGCGGTTTCAAAGAATCCAGATGTTAACAAGTGTGAATGCTACCCAAACATCAGCTTAACAAAAATTGTTCATGTGGTGTCACCGCCAGACACCACACTTGCTAGGTGGTAGCCTTTAAATCGGCCGCGGTCCGTAGGTATACGTCGGACCCGCGTGTCGCCACTATCAGTGATTGCAGACCGAGCGCCGCCACACGGCAGGTCTAGAGAGACTTCCTAGCACTCGCCCCAGTTGTACAGCCGACTGTGCTAGCGATGGTTCACTGACAAAATACGCTCTCAATTGCCGAGACGATAGTTAGCATAGCCTTCAGCTACGTCATTTGCTACGACCTAGCAAGGCGCCATTACCAGTTACTATTGATGCTGTAAAACATGTGTAAGTAGGCTGTTTATGTTTTCTCTATGTAAGTAGGCTGTTTATGTTTTCTCTATGTAAGTAGGCTGTTTAGGTTTTTTTATTGGTAACGCCACCTCTGTATGAAAATCACTGGCTGTGCTGTGGGCAGTCTGTGGCTGCTTTGTGATTCTGTAATGCATTTTCATGCCGCGAAAAAATAGGTTGAAAATGCTCACAAATTTGTGTTTTTACGTCATTACAGACTTTTTGACATTTCGATTCAATGTTATGTAACTCAGTAGTTAAATCTTCATTTGTTTGTTCAAGTGTTTGTTCCAATGAGTCTAACTTTTGAAGCTTTTGTTGTGTTTGTCTCTGATTTTGTTCCATTGTGTCTAACTTTTGAAGATTTTGTTCCATTGTGTCTAACTTTTGCTGTGTTTGTCTCTGATTTTGTTCCATTGTGTCTAACTTTTGAAGATTTTGTTCCATTGTGTCTAACTTTTCAAGCTTTTGTCCCATTTGTTGCATTAATTGTAATAACAATGCACTGGTGTCTGAAACATGTTCCTCAGTGCTTTTCGGCAGTGAATTTACACCGGAAACATTCACATTTTGACAAGCAGAAAATGTGTCTTGACTTATTTGAGAAAACGGTGAGGATCCAAAACCTGAATCTACAGTATTTGCGAGATCGTGTCGTGTCATTTCGGCTTCCTGAGGCGAGCTATTGCCGACCGATCGATCGATAATGCTTCCCTCTTCACTAATTGTTTCACTGTCCACGCCATTGTTTGACGCCCGCTCCATTTCCCTGTGCACAGTTACCAAATTACTACTTTGAACATTAGTAAATTCATTACTCTGCGGCGCTGATAAGCTACGCTCGTCGTCACTATTATTTCTCAGTTTAGTTTGGAGCCTAGTGTTACGTTTTTCACACGCCATAATTGTCACAATATTTCACACGATAACACAGAAAAGCACAATTTGAAGTGCAAAAATAGGAGAACACATTAACATAGCACTGAAAATAATATCTAGTTAATTGCAAGCGTAGCTGCGAAATACTTGGTGCAAATCTATATGCATGCCACAACTGTTTTACTGTACAACAATGAAAGGCTACAACTACAAAGGAGATTCTCTCTACAATTACGCGCTAGCAGTAAACAAAAGCTACACTAAATACACAAACTACAAGAAAAAATCAGAAGATTCCAGTGAGGTATCCTAGGCTAAGGGTCGACATATGAAACGTCCCCTTTGAACAATTCTACAATTTATGAAACGTCCCCTTTGAACAATTATACATGACTGTGCTTAAACTGACACACAATATTTTTTTTTTAGCGCAACGCAATCTGACTTTCAAAATTCCCTACAAAAGAATGGCCCTGACTAACATTAAACTATACCTTTCACAAATCACTCACCTCACAAAAATCTTCGCTGCTCAAGCTACTGCAATACAGCGAGCGCCACTACTGCCAGCTAAATAAAAGATTCAAACTATGGAAGGCACTAGCTACTGATAGGGATAGTTAGCAAATGAAAGATATTAATAGAGAACAAACAATGTATTTACCTTGATATCATCATATATAAATATAGCAGTTCATGACAAATTACAAATCTCCGCCATCTCTCTCCCCACGTCCACCACTGCTGGCGGCTCACCTCCAACTGCGCAACGCTACGCGCTGTTCGCAGCCAGCTGCCGAACACTACAATGGCGAGTATTACAACAATGCAAAGCAGCCACAGACTGCCCACAGCACAGCCAGTGATTTTCATACAGAGGTGGCGTTACCAATAAAAAAACCTAAACAGCCTATTTACATAGAGAAAACATAAACAGCCTACTTACACATGTACCGTCAAGAGCGATGTTCACCAATTATGGATTAAAGTTAAGTATTCCAGCAGCTACATACGTTTTTTGTTAGTCTCATTTCCTTGTCCTGTTCCAGACCTCACGCCAGCCTGCGTGAGCTTCAACGCGTGCCTTTCGGCTTCCTCTCATAGTGGGTTGGCTGTCTTGCCAATCCACAACAGTTCAAATGGCTCTGAGCACTATGGGACTTAACAGCGGAGGTCATCAGTCCCCTAGAACGTAGAACTACTTAAACCTAACTAACCTACGGACTTCACACACATCCATGCCCGAGGCAGGATCCGAACCTGCGACCGTAGCGGTAGCGCCGTTCCAGACTGTAGCGCCTAGAATCGCTCGGCCACCCCGGCCGGCTCAGCTTAACAAATCGTGGATGCAAAAACTGACACGATTTGTTTACAGAAGAGTGGGAAAACTGCTACAAGCTGACCTCGGGGAAGATATATTAGCGTTCCGGAGAAATATAGGAACAAGTGAGATAGTGAAACTTCCTGGCAGATTAAAACTGTGTGTCGGACCGAGACTCGAACTCGGGACCGAGTTCGAGTCTCGGTCCGGCACACAGTTTTAATCTGCCAGGAAGTTTCATATCAGCGCACACTCCGCTGCAGAGTGAAAATCTCATTCTGGAAGTGAGATAGTATTGATCCGACGACTTGTCTGGGAACAGTATGAAGAATTTCATTCGAAGATTTAAAAAAATCTTTTGACTGTTATGACTGGGCTGCACTCCTCGAAAATTTGAATTTAGCGGGGATAAAATACAGTAAGTGAAAGGTGGTTTTTCAACTTGTACCGAGACCAGACTACACTTATGACATTCGAAGACAAAGGTTAGCGGGGTTGATTGAACAACAGAGGGGACCGTACTGAATTGAAATGGCGGAAAAAGAAATTTATTACACAACTTTACGAAAAGAAGGAACTGGTTGATAGAACACATTCTGTGACATCAAGGAATGATTCAAATGGCTCTAAATACAGTACACCCACAGCAACCGGAATACCCAAATGAAAACGAAAACGCTATGAACTTATGCACCAACCTAATACAATTCGCTCGTTTCGTACAATAATTATATTTGCTGTTGCTGATAAATATTTCTGCCTGATTCACGATGTAAAATGGTTCTGAGCACTACGGGACTTAACTTCTAAGGTCATCAGTCCCCTAGACTTAGAACTACTTAAACCTAACTAACCTAAGGACATCACAGACATCCATGCCAGAGGCAGGATTCGAACCTGCGACCGTAGTGGTCGCTCGGTTCCAGACTGTAGCGCCTAGAACCGCTCGGCCACCCCGGGCGGCCACGATGTAAGAGAATGCTCAAGAAGTGGTTGCTGTTGCGATCTTCAGTGCGAAGGCTTGTTTTGAAGCGTACCCTTGGAAAAAATTAATGAATGATTGTGCTGGTAAACCTCTTACGTTATTTGATTTTCAAACAGCTGAGCAAAACTGAACGTACTCAGACATTTCTCTCTTTACTTATTCTGATCATCACTAAACTGACACACAATATTTTTAGCGCAACGCAATCTAACTTTTCATAATCCCTACAAAAGAGTGGCCCTGACTAACAATAACCTATACCTTTCATGAATCACTTACCTCACAAAAATCTTCATTACTCGAACTACTGCAATACAGCGAGCGCCAATACTGCCAGCTAAATAAAAGATTCTAACTACTGAAGGCACTAACTACTGATAGGCATAGTTAGCAAATATACAAGTTCATGACACCCAGTATTACAAATTTACTGTCTCTGATGGACACACATCCAGATCATCCGCTCTCAAAACTCCTCCATCTCTCTCCCCACATCCACCACTGCTGGCGGCTCACCTCCAACTGCGCAACGCTACGCGCTTTTCACATCTATCTGTCCAACACTACAATAGCAAACAACAATGCAAACCACCCACAGACTACACACAGCACAGACAGCGATTTTCATACAGAGCGCTACGTGGCGTTACCAATATAAAAACCTAAACAGCCTACTTACAGTTTGATGCAGCTATCAATGCTAATCTATTGAAGCCTCGAGTACTGCAACCTATAACTATTTGAATCTACTTACTGTTTTGTTTCAATGCCATGCCATGTCTCCCTCTACAATTTTTATCCTGCATTACCAAACTGGCTATTCCTTGATGTCAGCCGGCCGGGGTGGCCGAGCGATTCTAGGCGCTACAGCCTGGAACCGCGCGACCGCTACGGTCGAAGCTTCGAATCCTGCTTCGGGCATGGATGTGTGTGATGTCCTTAGGTTAGTTAGGTTTAAGTAGTTCTAAGTTCTAGGGGACTGGTGACCTCAGATGTTAAGTCCCATAGTGCTCAGAGCCATTTGCAGTGCAGGTGGAGTGATATGGGACCCCTGATACGTCTAGATACGACTCTGACAGGTGACACGTTTGTAAATATCCTGTCTGATCCCCTGCATCCGTTCATGTCCATCATGTGCATCCCGACGGACTTGGGCAATTCAAGCAGGGCAATGCGACACATCACGCGCCCAGAATTGCTACAGAGTGGCTCCAGGAACACTGTTCTGAGTTTAAAGACTTCCGCTGGCCACCAGTCTTCCGAGACATTAACGTTATTGAGCATATCTGGGATGCCTTGCAACGTGTCGTGAAGGAATTCTAAAATTTAGGACATCAAAAAGAGCGTTGAAAATATGTATAAATCTTACCGTTGGCAGATGCGAATTTGGGATTTTTATTTCAAATTAGTATTTTATTGCGTCTGCCACGGAGTTATTTAGTAACTGTGTTACCAGATTCACATTCATTTTATTTTATTATTTTGAGCTTTTCCTCATTACAGAGGCTTATCTCCAACATAATAATTTACTTGGAAATTACAATACAAACAATAAACGTTCTTAAACTATAATCTCAAAATATTTCTCCAGGTGTTTCGATCTTGTGTGTCCTCTTCCTCTGCGCCCATTCTCCTCATTATGTGCTGTACATTTTGGAGCCAGGTTGTCATAGGTCGTCCTCTTCTTCTTCTCCCCTCCGGTTCCCACTCCAGTATCAATTTTGGTATTCTGGTTTTCTCCATTCGTCGTACATGCCCGTACCACTGTAATTTCTTCCTATCCATTACGTCATATATTCTTTCTTTTATTTCCATTCTCCTTATTACTTCGGTGTTCCTTATCTTTTCTTTCCTGGAGATTCTTGCCGATCTTCTCCAAAAGTCCATCTCTAGAGCTTGTAATTTTTTAATGTGCTTCATGTTAATTGTCCAGGTCTCCGTTCCATACAGAACCACACTCTCTGATATGGATTTGTATATTAATTTTTTAGTTCTGCTCATTACATACCTGCTCCATAAGACTGAGTTAAGCATCCCAATGACCCTCCGTCCGCTACTAATTCTTTTATTGATTTCTGACTCTGATTTTACCTCGATTTCTAAAATGGATCCTAAATAACAGAAAGTGTTTATCTTTTTGATTTTCTTTCCTTCAATGTATAGCTCATCTGAATCATTAGTCAAATATTCTGTTTTTTGGTAATTAATCTTCAGACCCCAAGTTTTGTATGCTACTGCCAGTTGATTGCACATATAGTTAGCATCCTCCCCATCTTGTGCTACGACTACTTGATCATCAGCAAATAATAAATGATGTAGGTAAACTCCATCTCTTATTTCTAATCCCACACTGTTACATTTACGAGACCATGTTCTAAGGCTAATATCTATATAGATTTTAAATAATGATGGTGACATGGGACAGCCTTTGCTTGTTCTAAATTTCTGTGAAAGTTTATTACCAACTTTCACTTGGCAAATGTTATCTTTATACATCTGTTGTATTATTTTAATCAAGGGAGGGTTTATGTTTGCCATATGTAGTGCTCTCCAAAGTAATTTTCTTGGAACAGTAGCATATGCTTTTTCTAGAGCTATGAAAATTAATCCTATATTTGATTTTTCCCTATGTTTCTCCAAAATCTGTCGTAATGTGAAAATATGGTCTACACATGATCTCCCAGCCGTGAATCCACATTGTTCTTCTTGGGTTCTAAAATTTTTTTCCAGTTTGTTTTTAATTACTTTCGCAAAAATTCTCATTAATGTGTTTGTAACACAAATTCCTCGATAGTTTGAACAAATTTTGCGAACCCCTTTCTTAAATATTGTATTAATGTAACCTAGCTTCATCTCGTTGGGTATTGAATCTCCATGTATCATTTTGTTGAAGAGCTGTGTTATCAGTTTCACAATTTTGTCACCACCATATTTCAGACACTCCAGATTGATATTGCCTGGTCCCGGTGATTTACCATTCTTTCCTGTTCTCAACGCCTGAAGTACTTCACTTTCTAAAATCTGGATCTCATCATCTTCATGTCCTTTATCTTCCCCTGTTCCTTCTTCTAGATATTCTTCTCTGTCCTCATTTAATAATTTTTGGAAATACTCTTCCCATTCCTTTTGTGTTATCAGTTGGAGATTAGTTTTGCTTTTTGTATCCTGTCGAAGCCCTTTCAATACTGACCATGCTTCTTTTGCTCTCCCAAATCCTAATTTGCTATTCACCTTGGCACATGTTCTTTCCCATGCTTCATTTTTTGCCATCCTTATTATTTTCATCACATTCATTTTATTTTCCAAAAAATTGAGGTGACTGGCAGTAATTTAGTTTCACAGAGGGAGTTGTTCCTTGACGTGTAATTTATGTAAAAGTTCCAAGAAATAAGATCACGTTGAATATCTTTTTTTTTTCGCACCAGTTTCAGCATATGTCATCGCTCTAGGAGAAATGATGCTTCATGACTATTCTCTGCAGCCGGAAAAGCAGTTTTCAATGTTCCATAAGTAAGATCACATCCTAGGCATCTAGCGATTGATAAATTTGGGGGTGAACTTTGAGAAGTGAGTGATACAATTTGAGCATCATTTGAATCAGCAAGACTGATGTATTGCTGAACTAACTGGGCTTGTTCACCAGCTATGCTGGCAGTCAAGAAGTGCTCAACTGGAAGCTTCCAAAAAGCATTAATAGCAACAAGCATGAATACAAAAGCCCTTTTGACACCTGGGAAGTTATGCCTATCTACGGAAGACCATATGTAAACATAACAACAATAACACACGCCATCAAAATGTAAATGTTGCTTATGGAATTTCATCCACTGATAAGCTACAGAGATCGAAGATTTTGAAATGTGGTGCTACAGAAGAATGTTGAAAATTAGATGGGTCATTCAAATAACTAATAAGGAGGTACTGAAGAGAATTGGAGAGACGAGAAATTTGTGGCACAACTTGACCAAAAGCAAGAATTGGTTGAAAGAACACATTCTGAGACACCAAGGGATCACCAGTTTAGTATTGGAGGGAGGTGTGGGTTGCAAAAATCGTAGAGGTGAATACAGTAAGCATATTCAGAAGGATGTAGGTTCAATAGTTATTCGGAGATGAAGTGCCTCGCACAGGATAGGGTAGCTTGGAGAGCTGCATGAAACCATTCTTCGGACTGAAGACCACAACAACAACAAAAAGCTACAGTTTGATACTTCGTTCCAGGGTGGCCAGCTTTCGCTTTAATTATGTTAAATGCCTCAGATATGAATCCCAGTACTCCACTCACATGCAGGTATCACTTTGATAACGTCCTGGTGTGTGGCAGACGTGTGTTTAAGGAGCGTCTAATGTGTGTGCCCTGGGAGAAGAGCCGGAGCAAAGGAAGGCAATTCTGTGCTGTGTGACATGGGTACAGCCTGCCACAGCCAACCCAGCAAATCGCTATGCATCCCAGGTATACTTTCAAGGATACTTAGTCCATTGACATTCGCAAGGTGCTTTTCCTTCAGTTCCGTACGGCACTCAAAAACGACACTTTCTTCTTCAGTCGTCGCTTAGACTGTTTAGCGGCGTCAGTTTGTTTCCTGTATTGTCCATTTTTAGTTACGGACTGGTTCATGTTCCTCTTGAGTTTCTGAGAATGACACACGTAGGTTCGATTGTCCTGGAATGTTGTGAGGAACAAGAGAAGAAACTTCATCCTGCACTCTGCTGGTGAAAGCAAAAACTGAAGACGAATAGGTAGGTCTCTCCATTTGCACTTGCGAATTTCTCTTCTTCTCTCGAATTTGTCTTATTCTCTTTCTAAAAAAAGGAAACCGAAGGAAACAAATTAAAAATTGTTGTATAACATATTAAAGCCTAATGAGTACTCCTATCTTAATCCTTTCCAGAATTTTAAATCTTATTTTCCAATGACTACTTATTTTGCTTGTAAAATACTCATTACTCTAACAAAATCATTGTTATGGTGTTCAGCAGACAATTTGCGATTGCTCCTACATGTGGAGCTGTGACTAACAAACAAGCAATTCCGTGTTGCAGCAGCTCCTTTCTTAAAATCTGTATATATCATGTAATCATCTCTGGACAGAAACATATATATGAGGTGCTAACGGATTGGAAACTCAAATTCATTTATTCAAAAGACGAGTAGGTGTTCCTTAATACTTCAAAATCAATGCAGTTATATAAATCTCATGCTGTAATCTGTTACTACCAAAACATAAATAACCGTAAACTATCAAAACACAGTACAATAAAAATACAGCACAGTACACCGACTGAAGCAGGACGTTCACAAACTACTGCCTTAAAAATTCAGAGAACTGAGAATATGTACTTCAGAGATGCATTCAGTTTTTTTTCTGGCCACAAGATACATCTTGCTTGTGGTACATACAAGCAGATTTAAGTAAAGTAATATTACCGTGAAACATTCTTCTTCCAATAACAATATTTATTGAAACAATAATTGGAATTGTAAAACTACTCATCCTCCTATTTATATTGTAGGCTTATTAAATTATTATTAACTTTGAAAATGAGTTTATGATGTCAGAACATAAATATTGAGAAACTAATTCATTTAACACTTTTCGAATATCTGTGGTACATACACTTTATACAGAAACATGAACTTGGAATCTATGAATCAACGTACTTTTTACAAAAGATTCGGATGAGCAGGAAAATTCTATGCCACAGTATTTTCCCTAAGACGAACTATTGAAAGCGATGCTCGATCGATGTCCTCTTCTCGAAAATGCTGAGAACTTAGTTTTTCTTCTTTTCACGGCAGTCTTCCACGGAGCTTCCCGGCCTTCATCTTTCGGAAATCTGAACTTGCACGAGGGAAAAATACGCTATAGTACAAGTAAACAAGTAGCACAAATTTGCTCGCAACAAAAGTGGAAAAATAATATGTTGGCGAGGGAACTAACACATGGAATGTTACTCCTTTAGATTTAGCATCAAGCCGCGCGGGATAGCCGCGTGGACTGAGGCGCCTTGTCACGGTTCGTGCGGCTCCCCCCGTCGGAGGTTCGATTCTTCCCTCGGGCATGGGTGTGTGTGTTGTCCACAGCGTAGGTTAGTTTAAGTTAGATTAAGTAGTGTGTAGGCTTATGGACCGATGACCTAAGTAGTTTGGTCCCATAAGACCTTACCACAAATTTCCAAAATTTCGCGTCACAATCGGAACGATTTGTGCACCCAAACACGGTACGTTGGCATTATAGCTCAAAATCTTTCCAAAAACTAGAGACAACGCTATGCACCCAAACACTACGAACGTCAGCATTATAGCTCAAAATCTTCCCAAAAACTAGAGACAACGCTATGCGATATTTTGGTCGGGTCAAGATGGCGACCTTCTGAACTTCTTGTCATAACGGCTGTGGCGTCGGTGCCTCTCCTTTCATTTTATACCTCCATGGTGGAAGCCACTGTGTCATCTTGTTCGTTACCGGTGCTGTCAATTAATGCAGAAGCAGCGAGTGAAGAATAATGAAATGCTCACGAGGTTAACGAGGAAGCATCGTGAAATTTTCGAGTTGTCTGCTAAATTATACTTCGCAAAACAGACACAACGGTATCACCAATGTGTATTATGGCTGAGGAAAAGAAAAGAACAACGAATACGGATTAAACTTAGTTCTTCTGAGAAGAAAAAAAACTATCTCGTTTCCTAATGTAATTCTCTCACCACTGTCTTAAGTTAATTCGACCCTCGTTTTAGTATTGGTGATATCCATCTTAGGAAATGTATCTACAATTGCGAATTTGAAGCACCATCGGCTGTATATTGGAATTACAACAATGAAATTTTGCGCTGGATTGGGACTCTAACACATATTTTCCGCTTTACGCGAGTGGTCTCCTTACCTGCTTCGGCTATCCGTGCACGAATCACGGCCACACCAAAACTTCCATATGACGTCGTCCAAGTGTCACGAACTGCGTTCATACGTAACGTATATTCCCGTTTAGGTAGGACATATTCACAGAGAGTCAAAGGCATGGTTTTGACGAATAAATACGAAATAGCAATGTCTTCTTAATAGAAGTACGAAGCAATGCTCCTTTGGACATGCATGCATGGCACTGCAGCGACTACAGCTGTCAATCAATAAAGGAAATGTATTCGCATTTGCCAATATAAACCAACAACGGCATTAAATTGGGATGACGATAGTGAAAGTTTGTGCTAGACTGGGACTCGAACCCAGATCTTCCTCTTTACGCAGGTGGTCACCTTAACGGCTTCGGCTATCAGTACACGAATCACAGCCAGACACAAACTTCTATATGTGAAACTTGTTTCCGAAAGGTACCAACTCAAACTGGGCAGTTTTCTAAGTAGAGCAGTAAGATTCCCTATAGCAACAATAATTCTCGTATACAAACCATAGTTGATATATAATTTGTTTTGGACTCACTGATGTGTCTCTTAGAAAAGTTTAAGGTACTCTTCATTATTATTCTATAGTTATTTGGAATTTCATTTTGGATTTCATGCTTTTATCACAAAAATTATTTTATAACTGTACAAATTATACTTCATGAACAAACAACACACTTTTCGCAAAATAATCTTACGTATGGTTAATTCTGGAGGAAATTATGTTCTCAATGGTATCTTTTTTCTCAGTCAGTATTGTTCTCTCATTTAAAACTTATTACGTGAGCTACACCTTACGCTGTAGTCTCTTAATATCATCACCAAGTCTTTCACCACCTCTTTTTCCAGGAACTGCTGCCCCTCTACTCATTTTCTCATCAGCTGCATGCTCAACCTTCCTTCTCCCAGCATTACAAATAATTAGTAAAGTAATTCTATAAACAGGGACCTTTACCTGAAGAGAATTTTGTATGCTGTAATCTATAGTTCTCTTTTTACTTGAACACTCTTTCTTACCTTAATCAGGCCATCTTCTTTTAGAATAGTTCATATCAATATACCCCATTAAAAAGTTACCCTGTCTCACAGCATCTGCAGTGTTATAATATGTTATTTTCAAGTATCATGTCAGCTTCTGATACGCATAATGCCTTTCAAAAATCATCTTTATACACTACTGGCCATTAAAATTGCTGCACCAAGAAGAAATGCAGACGATAAACGGGTATTCATTGGACAAATATATTATACTAGAACTGATATGTGATTACCTTTTCACGCAGTTTGGGTGCATAGATCCTGAGACATCAGTACCCAGAACAACAACCTCTGGCCGTAGTAACAGTCTTGATACGCCTTGGCATTGAGTCAAACAGAGCTTGGATGGCGTGTGCAGGTACAGCTGCACATGCAGCTTCAACACGATACCACAGTTCATCAAGAGTAGTAACTGCCGTATTGTGACGAGCCAGTTGCTCGGCCACCATTGACCAGACGTTTTCAATTGGTGAGAGATCTGGAGAATTTGCTGGCCAGGACAGCAGTCGAACATTTTATGTATCCAGAAAGGCCCGTACAGGACCTGCAACATGCGGTCGTGCATTATCCTGCTGAAATGTAGAGTTTCGCAGAGATCGAATGAAGGGTAGAGTCACTGGTCGTAACGCATCTGAAATGTAACGTCCACTGTTCAAAGTGCCGTCAATGCGAACAGGTGACCGAGACGTGTAGCCAATGGCACCCCATACCATCAAGTCGGGTGATACGCTAGTATGGCGATGACGAATATACGCTTCTAATGTGCGTTCACCGCAATGTCGCCAAACACGGATGCGACCATCATGATGCTGTAAACAGAAACTGGATTCATCCGAAAAAATGACGTTTTGCCATTTGTGCACCCAGGTTCGTCGTTGAGTACACCATCGCAGGCGCTACCGCCTGTGATGCAGCGTCAAGGCTGCTGCAAACGTCGTGCAGATGGTTGTTGTCTTGCAAATGTCCCCATCTGTTGACTCAGGGATCGAGACGTGGCTGTACGATGCGTTACAGCCATGCAGATAAGATGCGTGTCATGTCGACTGCTAGTGATACGAAGCCGTTGGGATCCAGCACTGCGTTCCGTATTACCCTCCTGAACCCACCGATTCCATATTCTGCTAACAGTCATTGGATCTCGACCAACGCGAGGAACAATGTCGCGATACGATAAACCGCAATCGCGATAGGCTACAATCCGACCTTTATCAAAGTCGAAAACGTGATGGTACGCAGTTCTCCTCCTTAGACGAGACATCACAACAACGTTTCACCAGGCAACGCCGGTCAACTGCTGTTTGTGTATGAGAATTTGGTTGGAAACTTCCCTTATGTCAGCACGTTGTAGGTGTCGCCACCGGCGCCAACCTTGTGTGAATGCTCTGAAAAGCTAATCATTTGCATATCTCAGCATCTTCTTCGTGTCAGTTAAATTTCGCATCTCTAGCACGCCATCTTCGTGGTGTAGCAATTTTAATGGCCAGTAGTGTATTTACAAGTGATTTGAGATTTTGCACTTGCAGAAGCATTTGCAGTGTTTCAAAGCACTCCACTTATACATATTTACAGATCTTTTACATTTCCTTGGCTTTTCTGGAAATTCAGGCACATTGACATATTCATCAAACATTTTAAGTGTTCACCATTAGAAAACATAACAGAAAACACAAGAACATTACATGAAATTAAACAGTAAGAAACAAGTTGGCTGACTGCGTATGTGACGTCACAGCACTCAGCCAGATCAGCGCAAGAGGATTTGGCAGTTCTTCCTATGAAAGTTCTATGGGATTTGGTATGTTTTGGTATAGAACGATGGTTTTGACAGCCTGTATATAAGAGATTTGGTACTTTTTGCAAGAAAATATTTATTTGTTGGATCCAGCAAGCTATTAGCTTCGGGCTGCCAACTACAAACCATTTTTTAAATTTTTTAGATTTTGTACCTTTTGGAAAGAAGCTCGACATACGTCGTCGTCCAAGTGTCACGACTTGCTCTCATATATTGCGTACAGGGTGTTTACGTAAGAGTGTGCAAAAATTTAACAGGACATGAATATGCGACACTTAGCAATTTGAGGTAGGTAACCATCACTGACACAATGAACTCACTATTTGTACTGTATCTTAAAAAAAGTGCTGAAACGCAGCCATCGACCTCAATGCAAGCATGACATCACCAAACAATATTCTGACTCACCCTGGCAAATATCCCTGGCGTGTTTCGAATCAAATCACAAAGGTAGCTACAATTCTGCAAACTAATTACACCTCCGTATCCACTGGGGTCTCAGAGACAAATGACTTTAGATATCCCCATAGGGAATAATCAAGGGTATTCAGGTGACCTTGCAGGCCATGGAACAGCACAGGACAGCGACCAGGGAATACAGCATTGAGGTAATTGAAGAAATCTCACTGAAGTGAGGCGGTGCACCGCCATGTTGTATCCACATCCTCTCACGAACAGCCAAGGGTACATTGTCCAACAACTCAGGTAGAGCTCTTTGCTTTGCATGAACCTCAAGTGCACGCGGCCAAGTAGAAGATACGGCCAAGTGAGATTGTCAATACTGGCCCAGATATCCATAGCAAAACATACTTGATGTCGTGACTCTATTACAACATGAAGGTTTTTCTCATCCCACACATGGCTATTCTTGCTGATCGAAATACCATCATGATCAAATGAAGCCTCGTCCATAAACAGCACGATTTGGGGGAAATCTGGTCGATCAATCCATTCTTGGAGCAACCACTGACGCAATGCGACTCTTGGTGCAAAGTCAGTCATAAGTATTGCGTGGACTCGTTGTGGGTGGTATGGGTGTAATAGTTGTTCGTGGAGTACCCGCCACATGTTAGTATGTGCAGCGCCCATTTCACGTGCAGTACGAGTACTTGTAGTGGGTTCCGCTGCAACAGGTTCCAGCACCTTTTCAAAATCGGGTGTGCGAGTGGTTCTCTTGCTGCCAGGTCCCTCGTTTCTTTTTTTCCAATGAACCACTCTTGCGCATTCGTCGATAGAGAGAAATAACCAAACGTCGTGATGGATTATGCCTGTTAGGAAATCGTTCGCTGTACAGCCTTTCAGCAACGAGAGCACTGCAAAGTACTTCCCCATACACAAGGTGCATGTCAGTTAGTTTTGCTTAACTGTACCGTACTGCTCCATTGTATTGTACTGTACGTCTCTGAATAGCACTGAGTAATGAATGGGTTTGCCGCTGATTCATAGCACGTTGTGTCATGGGACGATGCAAATACGGTACAGCGGAGCCACCTTATGCACAAGCAAAGTAAACAAAACGTGTATCATGACTTCCTAGTAATCAGGATCGTCCTCCTTGTTTCCTTGCAGGAAATAAAGAAGGTGTCCGTAAATTAACAGCACAAGACGTGTAAACCTGTACGCATGTTAGTTGTAAATAAGCTGAAAACAGTAATGCTAGACAAAGTGGTAGACAAGTTTACTTCTCATGGAGAAGAAAAACTAATGGAGTTTTTAGATCACCTCAACTCCACTCATGAGAACATTCGTTTTACCATGGAATTAGAGAAAAATGGTTGCCTCCTTTTCTTGGATATGCTAGTTAGACAGAAGAGTGATGGCTCTCTGCGACATTCGGTTTATCGAAAGCCCACACACACATATTTGTATTTAAATTCGTCCAGCTGCCGTCACCCATCGTAAACAATGAGTGTACTTAAAACACTTGTACGCAGAGCTCATGTAGCGTCAGATGCAGATAGTTTGCCTGAAGAGCATGCCCATCTGAAGAGGGTTTTCAAAGAGAATGGATATTCTACCCGGCAAATTTGCAACGCACTTGCAATTAAGCCAAAGAAACAGGGAGTGGAGAAAGAAAAGAGCACGTCTACTGAATGTTTAGCTTTTTTCCCTTTGTTGGCAACATTTCCTTCAAAATTGCAAGAATCCTCCACGGTTTTCAAGTGAAAGTAATTTTCGGTCCACCATCGAGGATTTCCGACCTGCTGGGATCAGTGAAAGACGATCTGGTATTGCGGAAGGCGGGAATTTATAAAATACCTTGTCAGTGTGGCATGTCATATACAGGACAAACATTGCAAACAGTAAAAGAACATTGCACTGAACATCAACGCTGTACTCGCCTTTTGCAACCTAGCAAGTATGCAGTTGCTGAGCATTGCATTTCCACTGGACACTCAATGGCGTATGACAAGACAACAATTTTGGCCACAGCAACATCCTTTTGGGTTCAATGGTTCAAATGGCTCTGAGAACTATGGGACTCAACTTCTGAGGTCATCAGTCCCCTAGAACTTAGAACTACTTAAACCTAACTAACCGAAGGTCATCACACACATCCATGCCCGAGGCAGGATTCGAACCTGCGACCGTAGCGGTCACGCGGTTCCAGGCTGTAGCGCATCCTTTTAGGACTCCGTCACAAAAGAATCAGTGGAAATTCGCATGACAGACCAATCTTATCAACTGTGACAGTGGCTACCAGCTAGATAATGCGTGGAACCCCGTCATCTCTAAGATCTGCCGCAGACGGAGTACTCCGATGGCCGCGGCAATTGACAACGCCGAAGACAGCTGAGTTCTGCAGTTCCACCAGCGAAGGCGCTGCTGGCGGGCGGTGTGGTTCGTCTGTCCATATGATTCTGACGCATGCGCGGAGTACTCGCTGCACGCTATATAATACGGAACGGAGGGCGTCTTCGTCAGTCCCTCCAAAACCCAGGCGATCATTGTAGGCAAAACCACCCCTTCCTTCCGCCTCCTTGATTTCTATCTCACCATCTATGGCCGTCCTATCGCCCTCACTCCCACCCTTAAGTACCTTGGCGTCACCCTCAACCGTCGCCTCTCCTGGACTCCCCATCTCCAGACAATCCAAGCCAAGGCACGTTCCCAACTCCGTCTCCTCAAGCTCCTTTCCAGCCGTACGTGGGGTCTGGACCCCTCCACAATCCTCCACACCTATAAATCCCTCATCCGCCCTATCCTTTGTTACGCCCATCCGGCCTGGATCTCCGCCCCCCCTACCTTTTATAAATCCCTCCAAATCCTTGAACGCCATGCTCTCCGCCTCACCTATTGCATCCGTCTCCCCTCCCCCACGCGGATCCTGTATGATCTCATCCCCTTCCCCCACCTCCTCCTTTTCCTTGAAAGGATACGGATCCTGTACACCTCCCGCAAACTCGATCCTCCTCATCTGCTTGTCTCTCTCATCCTCTCCCACCCCCGCCCACTGCCGCACCTGTATTCCCACGTCCCACCCAGTCTCCATCTCTCCAGCCTCCTCACCCTCTCCCAAGGTGGCTTCCGCCAGCTCCCCCTCCCTGATGATGTCCTCCTCCCCTCCATCTACCCCTCCTACCAACATTGATCCTCCCCCCCACTTCCTGTGTCCTTTCGGCACCCTCCCTCCTCTTCCCTTCTCTTCTCTTTCCTTTTCCCCTGTCTCCTCCTTTCTCCCCTCTTCCCCCGGGCTTGCCCTCCCCTTTCCTCCCTTCCCCCTGTCTCCCCTGTCTCCCCTGTCCTTGGCATCTGCTCTCCCTTCTCCCTCTCCCACCCCCCCCTCCTCCTTTCTTGGCAGGTCCCCGGACTCGTACACGGTTAGTGAACATTCGCGCGCCAGAGGTCTACGCCTCGTGTTCTGTGTGTATAATCGTTTTGTGATTAAGTGGTTCAGTATTATTCGTTTTGTGCACCTCTGTTCACATGTGACAATATTCGTCTCTGTCCAAGTGTCTGAACAAATTTTATCTTGGACTCTACGCCCGTGAACGGCTCCATGTACACTCCTGGAAATGGAAAAAAGAACACATTGACACCGGTGTGTCAGACCCACCATACTTGCTCCGGACACTGCGAGAGGGCTGTACAAGAAATGATCACACGCACGGCACAGCGGACACACAAGGAACCGCGGTGTTGGCCGTCGAATGGCGCTAGCTGCGCAGCATTTGTGCACCGCCGCCGTCAGTGTCAGCCAGTTTGCCGTGGCATACGGAGCTCCATCGCAGTCTTTAACACAGGTAGCATGCCGCGACAGCGTGGGCGTGAACCGTATGTGCAGTTGACGGACTTTGAGCGAGGGCGTATAGTGGGCATTTGTGGGAGGCAGGGTGGACGTACCGCCGAATTGCTCAACACGTGGGGCGTGAGGTCTCCACAGTACATCGATGTTGTCGCCAGTGGTCGGCGGAAGGTGCACGTGCCCGTCGACCTGGGACCGGACCGCAGCGACGCACGGATGCACGCCAAGACCGTAGGATCCTACGCAGTGCCGTAGGGGACCGCACCGCCACTTCCCAGCAAATTAGGGACACTGTTGCTCCTGGGGTATCGGCGAGGACCACTCGCAACCGTCTCCATGAAGCTGGGCTACGGTCCCGCACACCGTTAGGCCGTCTTCCGCTCACGCCCCAACATCGTGCAGCCCGCCTCCAGTGGTGTCGCGACAGGCGTGAATGGAGGGACGAATGGAGACGTGTCGTCTTCAGCGATGAGAGTCGCTTCTGCCTTGGTGCCAATGATGGTCGTATGCGTGTTTGGCGCCGTGCAGGTGAGCGCCACAATCAGGACTGCATACGACCGAGGCACACAGGGCCAACACCCGGCATCATGGTGTGGGGAGCGATCTCCTACACTGGCCGTACACCACTGGTGATCGTCGAGGGGACACTGAATAGTGCACGGTACATCCAAACCGTCATCGAACCCATCGTTCTACCATTCCTAGACCGCCAAGGGAACTTGCTGTTCCAACAGGACAATGCACGTCCGCATGTATCCCGTGCCACCCAACGTGCTCTAGAAGGTGTAAGTCAACTACCCTGGCCAGCAAGATCTCCGGATCTGTCCCCCATTGAGCATGTTTGGGACTGGATGAAGCGTCGTCTCACGCGGTCTGCACGTCCAGCACGAACGCTGGTCCAACTGAGGCGCCAGGTGGAAATGGCATGGCAAGCCGTTCCACAGGACTACATCCAGCATCTCTACGATCGTCTCCATGGGAGAATAGCAGCCTGCATTGCTGCGAAAGGTGGATATACACTGTACTAGTGCCGACATTGTGCATGCTCTGTTGCCTGTGTCTATGTGCCTGTGGTTCTGTCAGTGTGATCATGTGATGTATCTGACCCCAGGAATGTGTCAATAAAGTTTCCCCTTCCTGGGACAATGAATTCACGGTGTTCTTATTTCAATTTCCAGGAGTGTATTTTAAGTAGTGATTGTCTCCGTTTCTATGTCCACCATGTTTTTTCTCTCGATGTCTTCCTTTATATCTTGTGTGTTTCTCTGAGGCCAAAGAGCGGCGTAGCATGCTGCTGCTGGCCTGCCTGTACCCAGGTTTGAAAATAACAATAAAGAAAAAAAAAAGAGTCTTCGTCAGTCTTCGATGGCTCACCTGAGAATGGCTGGCAGTTGTCCAGTCGAAATATCGTGGATGGAAGCTAACGACGACCGGCTGCAAGCCCGAAATCTTTTTGAAAGTTTACTTCCATATCTCCTTAAGCTGGCTTCTCCGGTCTCACGTTCCGTACAACAAATTGTTCAGTGGAGCGTTCTCATGTCCTATTACATTTTTGCTCTCTCTTCGAGGAAACATCCTGTATATTCCTGTCCAGGAAAAACATATTTATTGAGAGTTAAGAACCTGGTATTGGCAAATATATCGAAAGAGCACTGTCTGTGGTACAGTGTGTTAACTGTAAGACGGCTGAGGTGTGAGGGGAGTTCGGGGAGAGGAGGAAGCAAGCATTGGCTGGCGAGGGGACATGAGCCGTTGGGGGGGGGGGGGGGGGGGAGGGACAAGGCACGCCTACTAGTTGCAGTGCTGGCACCACAAATTGCGCGTCATGCTTACACGAAAGCAGACGAAAGGCTTGGAAGTAAAACTCGCTTTAAATGTTGTCATATATATATATATATATATATATATATATATATATATATATATATATAGGGTGAGTCACCTAACGTTACCGCTGGATATATTTCGTAAACCACATCAAATACTGACGAATCGATTCCACAGACCGAACTTGAGGAGAGGGGCTAGTGTAATTGTTTAATACAAACCATAAAAAGATGCACGGAAGTATGTTTTTTAACACAAACCTACGTTTTTTTTAAATGGAACCCCGTTAGTTTTGTTAGCACATCTGAACATATAAACAAATACGTTATCAGTGCCGTTTGTTGCATTGTAAAATGTTAATTACATCCGGAGATATTGTAACCTAAAGTTGACGCTTGAGTGCCACTCCTCCGCTGTTCGATCGTGTGTATCGGAGAGCACCGAATTACGTAGGTATCCAAAGGGAACGGTGATGGATCTTAGGTACAGAAGAGACTGGAACAGCACATTACGTCCACATGCTAACACCTTTTTATTGGTCTTTTTCACTGACGCACATGTACATTACCATAAGGGGTGAGGTACACGTACACACGTGGTTTCCGTTTTCAATTACGGAGTGGAATAGAGTGTGTCCCGACATGTCAGGCCAATAGATGTTCAATGTGGTGGCCATCATTTGCTGCACACAATTGCAATCTCTGGCGTAATGAATGTCGTATACGCCGCAGTACATCTGGTGTAATGTCGCCGCAGGCTGCCACAATACGTTGTTTCATATCCTCTGGGGTTGTAGGCACATCACGGTACACATTCCCCTTTAACGTACCCCACAGAAAGAAGTCCAGAGGTGTAAGATCAGGAGAACGGGCTGACCAATTTATGCGTCCTCCACGTCCTATGAAACGCCCGTCGAACGTGTACCTCACCCCTCATGGTAATGTACATGTGCGTCAGTGAAAAAGACCAATAAAAAGGTGTTAGCATGTGGACGTAATGTGCTGTTCCAGTCTCTTCTGTACCTAAGGTCCATCACCGTTCCCTTTGGATCCCTACGTAATTCGGTGCTCTCCGATACGCACGATCGAACAGCGGAGGAGTGGTACTCAAGCGTCAACTTTAGGTTACAATATCTCCGGATGTAATTATCATTTTACAATGCAAGAAACGGCACTGATTACGTATTTGTTTATTTGTTCAGATGTGCTAACAAAACTAACGGGATTCCATTTATAAAAACGTAGGTTTGTGTCAAAAAACATACTTCCGTGCATTTTTTTATGGTTTGTATTAACCAATTACACTAGCCCCTCTCCTCACGTTCGGTCTGTGGAATCGATTTGTCAGTATTTGATGTGGTTTACGAAATATATCCAGCGGTAATGTTAGGTGACTCACCCTGTGTGTGTATATATATATATATATATATATATATATATATATATATATATATGTGTGTGTGTGTGTGTGTGTGTGTGTATGTGTGTGTGTGTGTGTGTTTGTCTACTATGCGCTCACAAACCGTTCATCCGATTGCAATGAAACTTTGGTGAGTTGTTCTCCGAACTGGAAGCAGTGTTCGCAGGCTCGGCACAATCTTCCGCACTGAATAAAATTCCGCTATCGTGTCGCGAATGACACGCTGGTTGAAATCATCGATCATTACTTCGATTTCTCCACTTCTTTTCCTACGTTAAAAGCGAGAAAGATTTATAAGAAAATGCCTTCTGCACTGCATGTATTGTTTGGAATTTGGAAATGTACTGTAATATGAATGTGTTTCGAAATAATACAGTAACCAGTGGTGTTTCCATACAAAGCAATACGGTAGCATGGCAAAATGAAATATAAGGTTATTCGGACGAAATAGGGGGCTCCTTCAAAGTGATCGCGAACAAAATATCTGAAATGGAAACTCACCTTTTCTTGCCAGGCGTTTGTGGTGATACGCCAGGATGATTCTTGGAAAACTGTTTGGACCGTCCAATGCTGCGCATGTTTTGTCCTGTGTATGTAGCAGCTCTCACTGAAGATTTGTAAATGGGGTGAAGCAATTTTTTCTGTTCCCTTTCACTTTTGCAGCATTCAATCACACGAAATATAATTTTGCGAGCATCGCTACGTAATACTGGTTTCCTTCTAACCGTAGGCCTACCGACAGGGGTTGTTAGCGACTCCCGAGATGGGCCAGCAACTGCCTCTTCACTCATTTTGATAATGTTTAGCGCAACTGCACAATAAAAACGCGCATAACAGTACAGCACAAGACAATAACGAAGCAGACGACAATGGCTACCTTGTACAACACTGTCAGCTACGTGAAGTTGGCAGCAGTCGAAACTGCGTGCCTACTAGACTTGGCCACTGTTTCTATGTTTCGATACAGTGTACCGATACGTGGAACTGTTTCAGTGTTTCTGAACGGCTGTGGTTCACTGTTTCGAAACAGTGGTGTTTCATTTCGTCCCTGTCTCGGAAAACCGGACCAGATTCGATCTCGAGCCAGACACAGGAACTGTATCGTTGTTTCAAAATAAGGCTGTTTCAGTCCACCTGTGCTTGGACCGGCTAAATGTATCGAAACAGTGATGTTTCATTCCGCTCTGTGTCGGACGAGATTCGGGCTCGGCACAGGTACTGAAACACAACATACCACCTGATGAAACTCTTTCAAGAGTGTCGAAATCTTTTTGACAAGCAATAGCATGAAGCTTAAGATATCCGAAAATAAAGCTTCGTTTCTAGCTGACTGTCCTATTTCGAAATGGGGGTAACATCTGCTTTATAAACACTAACCAAACAGTAAAACAACGCATACTATTCACATTCAGAATAATAAATATGTGAAAATCATTCAGTTAAATTACACTTTTTTTTATAACATACGCTTCTCTGTTCATGTACAGTAATCATATTAAGAAACGCAAGTAAGCCTACAACATTTTGAATAAAAAAGTCATAGAGTGACAGTTATTAGACATATACATAAATTTGATGTAGATATAATTGCAAGCAATCTGTTTGACATATCACTGATAGTGTAATGGTGAACGGGAAGGGCTGGGAAGCATGGTGAATACTTGCGGTTCGAAACACCTTGAAAGACAAAATTTTTTCTGTTATATTTTGTTATTTATTCGAATTATTTGGCGTTATTTGTGAGTCTATAGTCACTGTGCCTATTATCTACGATTTCCTTTGTGTGCATGGAAATTAGCAGGATGGGTATATTACCCATACTAACGGAATGTTGGAATCCCAGTATCATATCCGTTGTTTCTGCAGTTTGCTCCCACCTCCAGTTCCGTTCGTGGTGGTTCTTCTGTCTTCAGCTATGGCTGTCCTCAGCCAATTGAAAAGTATGAAAGTCACACGAGACGAAAGCAGCGCATTTGTTGCAGGAAATACGAAACTGCCAAGACTCCCAAGTGATAGTTTCATACTTTCTGCGATATGATTATCGGTCTCGCGCCTCATTTTTGTTTATATGGACATACTTATACAGTAGACATTCAAGATGATAAAATGTGTAGGTTTACTAGATTACAAAACACAAACTGTTTTCACTTTTTCGAAACAGCGTATCGAAACATTTCATTGTACTGTTTCGTTTGTTTCGAAACAGTTACGTGTTTCAGTTTGGCCATCTCTAGTGCCTACCGAAGCCTCCCGACGTTTACCGACTTCTACCGATTCAGGACTAGGGAGAGGTCTGCCATCTAAAAGTTTACACACTGTACACGTATGTCCGAAGTACCACTCCACAGTTCTTCTTAATAACACAAGCACTTCTACTTCGTATTCGTGAAAGAAGATGGTTTTGCTGGGTCACCTCGTACCGGCATTAGCAACCAGCAGCAGGTACCGGCAGTGACGCGTCTCCTCGGATGGGCGTTCGTGGTTCTCCAATGACGTCAGCTGCGTAAGGACTTCTGGGTAGCGGCAGCCGGTCGCACACTCACCTGGCTGGCGTCGCCGCGCCGGCCGTGGCGGTGAAAGAGGAACCGGCGTGCCCCGGCGGTGACTGCGTGCCAGTGACGTCACGGCCAACCAGGCCAGGCAACGCCGGGCGCTGGCGCGTTCCCCCGCTTCAGTGGTGCCGGCGACTTGCTGCCAGCTGCAAGCTTCGTGCCGCCTCGCCTTGCCGCGCGTTCTTTGTCGTGGCGCGCCGCGTTTTCCGTGTTGTGCTGTGTCGTGTGCTCTACCAGTGCCGCGAGTGCGTCTGTGATCTGTGTAGTGTCAGTGCAGTGCCTCAAAAGCATCCCACACTTCCGTGCCGAGACGCCAGCGCTGCCAACAGTCCACATTTTTTCTAAGGTCAGCAAACACAGGTATTCCTTCAGGTAATTTTTGTTTAGGAAAGCTCGCTATTTCGTCCGCCTTCGCTTGGACAACAAATATATTGTGAAGATTTCTCCCTTCTCTTTTCGACCATACGTGTTTCGGTTATGCCACAACATCATCAGTGGGTTTATATTCATTTTACTTATTACCGCATTAAAGTATCGTAAACAGTGTAACAGAGCACGTTCGAATACTATTCATACACATTTACGAACAAACAACAAAACTGATTATTTATTTATCTTAGCTAGATTAGAGCTATCATGCTGTTTCTTACAACTAACCAGCCATTCTATATGTTCACATAACGATACAGATGTTATAAAAGACTTACATTTAGTATAGTATTTATACTATAAACAGTGGAAAACTGTATCAGCTACAGTAGAAAAACGTAAGAGTTTATAGTGGTACGTGAGAATTAGAACAACAAAAGCATTTCACACTCAGGTGGAATTAAACTGAGGTCACTGGCAGAAGAGGTAGGTGAGGGAGAGGAAAAGAACGTGATAGAAAAATAACCAATTAAAAACGGGAGAAGAAGGTGCCGTCACTGGGTGAGAAAGGAAAACAGAAAGAAACGTAACTGGCAGGAGATGGAAACATTTGCTTTGGTTTTAAATATTTACTATAAAAACAGTCTTGATCACGATTTGTTTATTAAGGTGACCGGTTCCGACCACTACTGTGGTTATCTTCAGACCGTTGAGTAGGAACCTCTTTCTGCTGGAGAATCACTAGTTTTAATAGTAAATATTTTTAACACATTGATCACTGTTACTCCCATAATGTATTCAAAAGTAAATTGCTTTAGTGTTCGACAGGCTGAAAACTGGATATATGTCATAATATATTAATAACTATACCTGGATCGGAATAACACTGTGGTTCAAATGGCTCTGAGCACTATGGGACTTAACTGCTGAGGTCATCAGTCCCCTAGAACTTAGAACTAATTAAACCTAACTAACCTAAGGACATAACACACATTTATGCCAGAGGCAGGATTCGAACCTGCGACGTAGCGGTCGCGCGGGTCCAGACTGTAGCGCCTAGAACCGCTCGGCCACCCCGGCCGGCGAATAACACAGTGACTGACAACCAGTTGTTTACAAGACAGCTATCATAGCAACAATAAATCGGAGCACCAGTATCGTCACATCTTTTATCCTGTGCATAGTTGTCATACCGCTCTGTCAGTTGCAGACAACAATTACGAATATACAACATTATTGTTGTGATTTGTTATTATACGCTTTATTTCCCTGTGCGGTATGTTTATTTTGCGGAATATGTGAAACAATGAAACAGACTAGAAAAGAGGTAAGACTATTAGCATCCTACAAAGAAAACTCAGTCCTGCTCGTTAGTGAGGAAAGTATAAATATACTTCGCATGGAGCCGCACAGCTGCTTGTATTGGAGCCATATTGCGCATGCGCGAACTGAGAACATTCCACCGCCCCCTTTCCATGCTAAACTGTCTATCATTTTGTCTTCATGATCCAGGTACAGTACTGAGATAAAAAAAAAGAAAGTGCCTCAGGTTTTCGCTAAATGCAACAAAGTACTGAGCTGTACGCGGAGTGCAGGGTAGCTTGTTTCAGAGGCAGGCAGCGGCAACATAGGAGGAGTCTACCAATGTTTTTGTTTTATGAATGATGCGTTACGTTGTGATTATGATGACAAGACAGGAACTTGTGATGTGAGTCGTTATAGAGCATGTACACGAAGGAGACAGATGACCAACTGTGTAAAAGTGTGTGTGCTGTACCGCAAAAGACAGACATCTACATGAAAAAACAAAATAAAGAGAACCCCGCTGCTGATGGTGTAACAGAGCGAACGAAGAAATTGCTGAAGGTAGAATCTTCAAAATATAGCCGCGCGTCGGAGTCGTGCGGTCTGGGGCGCCTTGCCACGGTTCGCGCGGCTTCCCTCGTCGGAGTCCTCCCTCGAGCATGGGTGTTTGTGTTGTCCTTACCGGAAGTTACATTAGGTAGTGTGTAAGCCGAGGGACCAATGACCTCAGCAGTTTGGTCCCATAAGTACTTACCACAAATTTCCAAATTATCCAAAATATAATACTATATATCTAGCAACAACAATTCCAGCGTCTCGAGAGGAAACCGAAGAATTTCCCATGGTGATACTACAGGGAAGACGTCACATAACAGTCTGAAGCGTATGCTGTCAATGAGCTCTTAATGTAGAGAAACCTACAGTTGTGTAGCTGAAATGTTGCAACCGTTTTCACGGTTAATGACTCGCAACTGAAGACAGTCACGTAATAGAAAATACCTATGAGTACCATTGTTTAGATAAACGTAGCAGAAGAAGTACAGTGGACCAGCTGAAAGTAAATCAATGACTGATTTCCAATTAATACCATGCCACTGAAAAATCGAAGTACTTTTAGTAAAAGATTTTTTACATAACACTTGTACATACGGTACTGTACTAGAGTACTGATTAGGTGGATTCTGTAGCTGGTAACATAACGGGTGTAAGAAAACATCAGCTTGCGCTGGAGCCTCTGACACAGAAATTCTGCGAAATTTTAAATTGCAGACACACGAAGAAAGTTACCTGGTACTTCCTGGAGACCTACTCATAAAATTCTTGGGAGAGGTTGTCAGTCGACTCTGCCACTCGTCTCCGATCGTCTACGTTTCACACACGTAGGGGCCGCGAAGATAAAATCAATCTAACTGTTCGCAGATAGGCGTATAAGCAACCAGTGTTCCCAGGTCTCATCTGTGAATGGAAAATGAAACAACCTTACTAAATGGCGGAATAATTCGTACTCTTTGCCACGTATTGTATACTGATTGGCGGAGCTTACATTTCGAAGTTGTTGCACAATTCTCAATTGTTTACACTATACGGCGATTTGAATGTCATGCAATCGGAGGCGTCAAGCCTCCAATGACTAACACTACTGTGGACAGTAACGTTTTACCTATTCCCGGATTATTGTTGTTGTTGTTGTTGTTGTGGTCTTCAGTTCTGAGACTGGTTTGATGCAGCTCTCCATGTTACTCTATCCTTTGCAAGCTGCTTCATCTCCCCGTACTTACTGCAACCTAGGTCCTTCTGAATCTGCTTAGTGTATTCATCTCTTGGTCTCCCTCTACGATTTTTACCGTCCACACTGCCCTCCAATGCTAAATTTGCGATCCCTTGATGCCTCAGAACATGTCCTACCAACCGGTCCCTTCTTCTTGTCAAGTTGTGCCACAAAATCCTCTTCTCCCCAATTCTATTCAATACCTCCTCATTAGTTATGCGATCTACCCATCTAATCTTCAGCATTCTTCTGTAGCACCACATTTCGAAAGCTTCTGTTCTCTTCTTGTCCAAACTATTTATCGTCCATGTTTCACTTCCATACATGGCTACACTCCATACAAATACTTTCAGAAACGACTTCCTGACACTTAAATCTATACTCGATGTTAACAAATTTCTCTTCTTCAGAAACGCTTTTCTTGCCATTGCCAGTCTACATTTTATATCCTCTCTACTTTGACCATCATCAGTTATTTTGCTCCCCAAATAGCAAAACTCCTTAACTACTTTAAGTGTCTCATTTCCTAATCTAATTCCCTCAGCATCACCCGACTTAATTCGACTACAGTCCATTATCCTCGTTTTGCTTTTGTTGATGTTCATCTTATATCCTCCTTTCAAGACACTGTCCATTCCATTCAACTGCTCTTCCAAGTCCGTTGCTGTCTCTGACAGAATTACAATGTCATCGGCAAACCTCAAAGTCTTTATTTCTTCTCCATGGATTTTAATACCTACTCCGAATTTTTCTTTTGTTTCCGTTACTGCTTGCTCAATATACAGATTGAATAACATCGGGGAGAGGCTACAACTCTGTCTCACTCCCTTCCCAACCGCTACTTCCCTTTCATGTCCGTCGACTCTTATAACTGCCATCTGGTTTCTGCACAAATTGTAAATAGCCTTTCGCTCCCTGTATTTTACCCCTGCCACCTTTTGAATTTGAAAGAGAGTATTCCAGTCAACATTGTCAAAAGCTTTCTCTAAGTCTACAAATGCTAGAAACGTAGGTTTGCCTTTCCTTAATCTTTCTTCTAAGATAAGTCGTAAGGTCAGTATTGCCTCACGTGTTCCAATATTTCTACGCAATCCAAACTGATCTTCCCCAAGGTTGGCTTCTACTAGTTTTTTCATTCGTCTGTAAAGAATTTGCGTTAGTATTTTGCAGCTGTGGCTTATTAAACTGAGTGATCGGTAATTTTCACATCTGTCAACACCTGCTTTCTTTGGGATTGGAATTATTATATTCTTCTTGAAGTCTGAGGGTATTTCGCCTGTCTCATACATCTTGCTCACCAGATGGTAGAGTTTTGTCAGGACTGGCTCTCCCAAGGCCGCCAGTAGTTCTAATGGAATGTTGTCTACTCCCGGGGCCTTGTTTCGACTCAGGTCTTTCAGTGCTCTGTCAAACTCTTCACGCAGTATCGTATCTCCCATTTCATCTTCATCTACATCCTCTTCCATTTCCATAATATTGTCCTCAAGTACATCGCCCTTGTATAGACCCTCTATATACTCCTTCCACCTTTCTGCTTTCCCTTCTTTGCTTAGAACTGGGTTTCCATCTGAGCTCTTGATATTCGTACACGTGGTTCTCTTTTCTCCAAAGGTCTCTTTAATTTTCCTGTAGGCAGTATCTATCTTACCCCTAGTGAGATAACCCTCTACATCCTTACATTTGTTCTCTAGCCATCCCTGCTTAACCATTTCGCAGCAACAACCAACCAGAGAAACGAACGAGACTGCCCGCGCCTTTTCTTTTGTTCGCCGCCCGCATCTCGTGGTCGTGCGGTAGCGTTCTCGCTTCCCACGCCCGGGTTCCCGGGTTCGATTCCCGGCGGGGTCAGGGATTTTCTCTGCCTCGTGATGGCTGGGTGTTGTGTGCTGTCCTTAGGTTAGTTAGGTTTAATTAGTTCTAAGTTCTAGGCGACTGATGACCTCAGCAGTTGAGTCGCATAGTGCTCAGAGCCTTTTGTTCGCCGTTGCCATATTGCTCTGCGGTCGACACTAACGTAATCGTTGTGAACAGTCCTAGCCATGTGCTTTGTTTCGTTGTGCTCCTTTTTTGTGAACACGCAGAACAATGCAGCTAACGGAGAGTGGGAGCAGGGAAGCGCGAAGACTTACGATGTTACAGGGCGGACTCTGTATTGGAGATAAACGGGAAATGTTTGAACCTGTTGCTGACGCTGTCATATCGGGCGTGCGGGTAACAACGAACAAGCAGCATCCCCTCTTTCCCTGTCTGTCCCTCCCAGTTATTCTGTTCCAAGTATAACTTCTCAGATAACGAGTTGTTGCGGTATTATTGATAACCATCTCCTTCCTCCAGTTGATTTAGACACGCAGTGTATCGCCAACAAGGGTTAAATCGTACTTGCAACAGGCTGGAGTTTCAACCCAACGGTTCTCTCCTGAGCGCCGTATCGGCCGCATAATAGCCAAGGCCACCCGAGCTTTCTCCATTAGATTCTTGTTTGTGGCGTTGGTCAGAGACTGAAGAGTAGAAACAGGAACTGCAATGCAGGCTGGATTCACTCGTTCCCTATTCAAAACGCTAGCGCCCACGTTTACGAAGTATGTATACGTCATCTTCGGGTATCAACACGACATCTGTGTGCATGATCCGCAAAATGTTCAGCAGTTGGTAGTTTTTAAAATCAGGTGTAAAGGATAGTTTAATCACTTGCACTGTCCTCAATTTCCTACACTTTCAATCGATGGTATTTTGGAATAGACGACATGATTTTCGTTCATCAAGAAGGCTCTGTTTCATCACGAAACACCATGAAATTGCCTGGTCAGCTCTCGGTGCGACTATGTGTAGCCAAAATACAAATATACTTGAAACAGTGTTCCTCGAGCTGTATGTTTTAATTCGTTCGTTGTTTCATTTAAATTTCCCCAGTTAAACGGAGGGTTAAACAAGACATTAATAAATGGCGAGAGCGAAGAAAGTTTAACTCGTCATGTAATTCTCCGTCTTAAGTAATGCAGAATCATTTTACCTGTTCCATTTCGAACACACTGAATATCATCATGAGTATGGCATAAGCAATAGCCAATGAATTACAATTTATATGCATCTACTCACTGCGGGTTTCGAAACATGAACCCTAATCTGAGGTGAAAACATGGGTGGTTTCTGGCAGCATGTACTTTGCTTAATGCTATAATTTTTTGAGACGAAGTCCTTGGTCACGAGCCCGCATCTCGTGGTCGTGCGGTAGCGTTCTCGCTTCCCACGTCCGGGTTCCCGGGTTCGATTCCCGGCGGGGTCAGGGATTTTCTCTGCCTCGTGATGGCTGGGTATTGTGTGATGTCCTTAGGTTAGTTAGGTTTGAGTAGTTCTAAGTTCTAGGGGACTGATGACCATAGATGTTAAGTCCCATAGTGCTCAGAGCCATTTGAACCACCCTTGGTCACGATATTTTCCGAATAAATAAACGTAGCGTGTTATTGGAGCAGAGACCTTTTTCCCGGTATTTACTTCCAAGATACAAGTATTTTTGAGGACGAATGTTATAAAACAAAATCACACGGCCACGTCAGAATGATACTCGGCATTTTTCACATACACAACCATTGCCCGAGATGAGAGAAAGGATAAGTGACAGATATAAATCCTAAAACTTTATATTGATTTCAGTTCCCTCTAGTACTATGGAAGTCATTCCCTCATGTCAACAGGTGTCCTATCATCCTGTCCCTTTTCTTCGTCAGTGGTTTACCCATATTCCTTCCTCTCCGATTCTGCGCAAAACCTTCTCATTCCTTACGTTATCAGTCCACCTAATTTTCGACATTCGCCTGTAGCACCACATCTCCGGTTACCCCACAGTCCATATTTCACTACCATACAATGCTGTGCTCCAAACGTACTTGTCAGAATTTTCTTCCTCAAATTAAGACCAATGTTTGATACTAGTAGGCTTCTCGTGCCCAGGAACGCCTATTTTGCCAGTGCTAGTCTGCTGAAAGAAGGTTGTATACATGGAAGAACCCTGGAGATACTAAAAGGTATCAGATAGATTATATAATGGTAAGACAGAGATTTAGGAACCAGGTTTTAAATTGTAAGACATTTCCAGGGGTAGATTTGGATTCTGACCACAATCTATTGGTTATGACCTGTAGATTAAAACTGAAGAAACTGCAAAAAGGTGGGAATTTAAGGAGATGGGACCTGGATAAACTGAAAGAACCAGAGGCTGTACAGAGTTTCAGGGAGAGCATAAGAGAACAATTGACAGGAATGGGGGAAAGAAATACAGTAGAAGAAGAATGGGTAGCTTTGAGGGATGAAGTAGTGAAGGCAGCAGAGGATCAAGTAGGTAAAAATACGAGGGCTAGTAGAAATCCTTGGGTAACAGAAGAAATATTGAATTTAATTGATGAAAGGAGAAAATATAAAAATGCAGTAAATGAAGCAGACAAAAAGGAATACAAACGTCTCAAAAATGAGATCGACAGGAAGTGCAAAATGGCTAAGCAGGGATGGCTAGAGGACAAATGTAAGGATGTAGAGGCTTATCTCACTAGGGGTAAGATAGATACTGCCTACAGGAAAATTAAAGAGACCTTTGGAGATAAGAGAACCACTCGTATGAACATCAAGAGCACAGATGGAAACCCAGTTCTAAGCAAACAAGGGAAAGCAGAAAGGTGGAAGGAGTATATAGAGGGTCTATACAAGGGCGATGTACTTGAGAACAATATCGTGGAAATGGAAGGGGGTGTAGATGAAGATGAAACGGGAGATACGATACTGCGTGAAGAGTTTGACAGAGCACTGAAAGACCTGAGTCGAAACATGGCCCCCGGAGTAGACAACATTCCATTGGAACTACTGACGCCTTGGGAGAGCCAGTCCTGACAAAACTCTACCATCTGGTGAGCAAGATGTATGAAACAGGCGAAATACCCTCACACTTCAAGAAAAATATAATAATTCCAATCCCAAAGAAAGCAGGTGTTGACAGATGCGAAAATTACCGAACAATCAGTTTAATAAGCCACAGCTGCAAAATACTAACACGAATTCTTTACAGACGAATGGAAAAACTAGTAGAAGCCGACGTCGGGGAAGATCAGTTTGGATTCCGTAGAAATACTGGAACACGTGAGGCAATACTGACCCTACGACTTATCATAGAAGAAAGATTAAGGAAAGGCAAACCTACGTTTCTAGCATTTGTAGACTTAGAGAAAGCTTTTGACAATGTTGACTGGAATACTCTCTTTCAAATTCTGAAGGTGGCAGGGGTAAAATAGAGGGAGGGAAAGGCTATTTACAATTTATACAGAAACCAGATGGCAGTTATAAGAGTCGAGGGACATGAAAGGGAAGCAGTTGTTGGGAAGGGAGTAAGACGGGGTTGTAACCTCTCCCCGATGTTATTGAATCTGTATATTGAGCAAACAGTAAAGGAAACAAAAGAAAAATTCGGAGTAGGTATTAAAATCCACGGAGAAGGAATAAAAACTTTGAGGTTCGCCGATGACATTGTAATTCTGTCAGAGACAGCAACGGACTTGGAAGAGCAGTTGAATGAAATGGATAGGGTGTTGAAAGGAGGATATAAGATGAACATCAACAAAAGCAAAACGAGGATAATGAAATGTAGTCGAATTAAGTCGGGTGATGCTGAGGGAATTAGATTTGGAAATGAGACACTTAAAGTAGTAATGGAGTTTTGCTATTTGGGGAGCAAAATAACTGATGATGGTCGAAGTGGAGAGGATATAAAATATAGACTGGCAAATGCAAGGAAAGCGTTTCTGAAGAAGAGAAATTTGTTAACATCGAATATAGATTTAAGTGTCAGGAAGTCATTTCTGAAAGTATTTGTATGGAGTGTAGCCATGTATGGAAGTGAAACATGGACGATAAATAGTTTGGACAAGAAGAGAATAGAAGCTTTCGAAATGAGGTGCTACAGAAGAATGCTGAAGATTCGATGGGTAGATCACATAACTAATGAGGAAGTATTGAATAGGATTGGGGAGAAGAGAAGTTTGTGGCACAACTTGACCAGAAGAAGGGATCGGTTGGTAGGACATGTTCTGAGGCATCAAGGGATCACCAATTTAGTATTGGAGGGCAGCGTGGAGGGTAAAAATCGTAGAGGGAGACCAAGAGATGAATACACTAAGCAGATTCAGAAGGATGTAAGTTGCAGTAGGTACTGTGAGATGAAGAAGCTGGCACAGGATAGAGTAGCATGGAGAGCTGCATCAAACCAGTCTCAGGACTGAAGACCACAACAACAACAACAGTCTGCTTTTGATGTTCTTCTTGCTCCTTCCGCCATTGGTTATTTTGCTGCCTAGGTAGCAGAATTACTTAGCTTCATCTATTTCGTGTCGATTAATCCTGATATTAAGTTTCTCGCTGTTCTCATTTCTGCCACTTCTCATTACTTTCGGCCACAACCAGGCAGTGACATGAATTCAGTGGCGACAAGTGAAAATTTCACACGGAACGGGATTCGGATTTCCCACTTTATACGAGCCGTTGCCTTAATCGCCATCTGAGTGCGCTTTCCGCGTGACTCAAACTCCTAACTTGTCGATCACTACTTGCGTGGCGCCCCCTGTCCACTATACTCATTGCTCGCTGCATCACTCTGGATTCCCGCTCGAGTTCAGGGGAGAGAGTCTATCTGCACTGAAATGATCTTAATGGCGGTCAGGCCATATCTGTTTATATACGTACATTCAAATATTTTTATACACATATACGAGGGTGGGAAGTTAAATAGTGGGAACTATTTATTCACAACTGATACAAAAAAAGTTACATCTTTGCAACTTTTACTGTCCGTTAGAGTAGTCACCAGCGTTGTGTAGGACCCGTTGCTAGCGACGTGGAAGGCGTAGTACACCGTTAGCAGAGCCTGTTCTGTTGATGGTGCAAATGGAGCGGTCTACTGCCTGTCGAATCTATGGAACAGTTCTGAATCGAATGCCACGAAGTGGTTACTTCATATTCGGAATTAAAACAAAATCACAAGGACTTAAGTCCGGAGAGTATGGTAGATGGTACAGTACTCACTAGTGCCATCGACCTAACAGAACAGCCACAGCTTGCGCTGTATGCGCCCGCGCATTGACGTGTAAAATTATGGGTTGATTGCGCAGAAAGTGTCCCCGCTTCTTTCGCAAAGCTGGTCGCAGGTGATGCTCCAGAAATGAACAGTAATACTGTGCATTGACGGTCTGCCGTGGAGGAACGTAATGCGTTAGGATAACACCACCACAGTTGTACACGAGAATCACCATAACTTCAGACCGCTCCGTTCGCACCATCAACAGAACAGGCTCTGCTAACGGTATACTACGCCTTCCACATTGTTGTCCTTTGAAGGACAGTAACAGGTGCAAACATGTAACTCTTTTGTATCGGTTATGAATAAATAGTTGCCACTATATAAGTTCCAACGTATAAGTAAACTGAAGGGCCAAATAAACTGGTCCTCCTGCCTAATATCGTGTAGGGTCCCCGCGAACACGCAGAAGTTCTGCAACACGACGTGGCATGGACTCGACTAATGTCCGAAGTAATTCTCTAGGGAACTGACACCATGAATCCTGCAGTGCTGTCCATAAATGCGTAAGAGTACGAGGGGGTGAAGATCTCTTCTGAACAGGACGTTGTAAGGCATCCCAGATATGCTCAATAATGTTCATGTCTGGGGAGTTTCGTGGTCAGCGGAAGTGTTTAGCTATTCTGGACGTGTTCGGTGTCGCATTGTCCTGCTGTAATTTCCCAAGTCCGTTAGAATGTCAATGGACATGAATGGATGCAGGTGATCAGACAAGATGCTTACGTACGTACGTACGTGTCACCTGTTAGAGTCGTATCTAGACGTTTCAGGGGTCCCATATCACTCCAACTGCACACTCTCCATACCATTACAGATCCTCCATCAGCTTGAATAATCCCTTGCTGACATGCAGGGTCCATGGATTCATCAGGTTGTCTCCACACCCGTGCACGTCCATCCACTCGATACAATTTGAAACGAGACTCGTCCGACCAAGCAACATGTTTCCAATCATCAACAGTCCAATGTTGAATGGTTCGCACGCTGACACTTGTTGATGGCACTGTATTGAAATTGGAGCAATTTGCTGAAGGGTTGCTCTTCTGTCACGTTAAATGTTCTCTTCGGTCGTCGAGGTCGCGTTCTTGCAAAGATCTTTTTCCGGCTTCAGCGACGTAGGAGATTTGATGTTTTACCGGATTCCTGATATTCACGGTACACTCGTGAAATGGTCGTACGGGAAAATCCCCACTTCATCGCTACCTCGGAGATGCTGTGTCCCATCGCTCGTGCGCCGACTTTAACACCACGTTCAAAGTCACTGAAATGTTGATAACTTGCCATTGGAGCAACAGTAACCAGTCTAACAACTGCACTGGACACTTGTTACCTCATATAGGCGTTGCCGACCGCAGCTCCGTATTCTGCCTGTTTACATATCTCTGTATTTGAATACTCATGTCTGTACTAGATTATTTGGCGCTTCAATGTATGTACGAATTGCGATTTCAGTGGGGATGCACTCACTCTGCTTAACTCTTTCGGGAATCCAGCAGCGACAAGTGAGTATAGTGGTTCAAATAGCTCTGAGCACTATGGGACTTAACATCTGAGGTCATCAGTCCCCTAGAAGTTAGAACTACTTAAACCTAACTAACCTAAGGACATCACACACATCCATGCCCGAGACAGGATTCGAACCTGCGACCGCAGCGGTCGCACGGTTCCAGACTGAAGGACCTAGAACCGCTTGGCCACCCCGGCCGGCGGAGTATAGTGGACAGGGGGCGCTACGTAAGCAATGTGCGACATGTTGAGAATTTCGGTAGGATGGAAAGCACACTCGGAGAGCCGAAGCAATTAAGGCTACTGCTCACGTAAAGCTGGAAATCCGGGTTCGATACCTAGTCCGGCACAAATTTTAACTTGTCGCCACTGAATTTATTTCAATGCCCGATGTCAGAATTTCTCTTTCATTTCATCATGTACAGGGCTATTACAAATGATTGAAGCGATTTCATAAATTCACTGTAGCTCCATTCATTGACATATGGTCACGACACACTACAGATACGTAGAGAAACTCATAAAGCCGCACTTCAGGTTTCTGCCGCCAGAGCGCTAGAGAGCGCAGTGAGACAAAACGGCGACAGGAGCCGATAAAGCGTATGTCGTGCTTGAAATGCACTCACATCAGTCAGTTATAACAGTGCAACGACACTTCAGGACGAAGTTCAACAAAGATCCACCAACTGCTAACTCCACTCGGCGCTGGTATGCGCCGTTTAAAGCTTCTGGATGCCTCTGTAAGGGGAAATCAACGGGTCGGCCTGCAGTGAGTGAAGAAACGGTTGAACCCGTGTGGGCAAGTTTCACGCGTAGCCCGCGGAAGTCGACGAATAAAGCAAGCAGGGAGCTAAACGTACCACAGGATGGTGCTCCACCGCACTTCCATCATGATGTTCGGCATTTCTTAAACAGGAGATTGGAAAACCAATGGATCGGTCGTGGTGGAGATCATGATCAGCAATTCATATCATGGCCTCCACGCTCTCCCGACTTAACCCCATGCAATTTCTTTCTGTGGGGTTATGTGAAAGATTCAGTGTTTAAACCTCCTCTACCAAGAAACTTACCAGAACTGCGAGCTCGCATCAACGATGCTTTCGAACTCATTGATGGGGACATGCTGCGCCGAGTGTGGGAGGTACTTTATTATCGGCTTGATGTCTGCCGAATCACTAAAGGGACACATATCGAACATTTGTGAATGCCTAAAAAAACTTTGAGTTTTTGTATGTGTGTGCAAAGCATTGTGAAAATATCTCAAATAATAAAGTTATTGTAGAGCTGTGAAATCGCTTCAATCATTTGTAATAACCCTGTATATGTGCAGCTGCCGGCCTGTGTGGCAGAGCGGTTCTAGGCGCTTCAGTCTGGAACCGCGCGACCTCTACGGTCGCAGATTTGAATCCTGCCTCGGGCATCGATTTGTGTGATGACCTTAGGTTAGTTAGGTTTCAGTAGTTCTAAGTTCTAGGGGACTGATGACCTCAGATGTTAAGTCCCGTAGTGTTCAGAGCCATTTGAACAAGTTTTATATGTGCATCTGCGGGATCAAGAATGCTGTCTTTCCCTTTGGACAGACAACACACATATATGAAGACCATTAAGATTTCTCCTCGTTTGTTCGGTTATATAGACTATGCAAACTGTGAATTCTGTAAATTGTTGTTTCAGCAGTATCCTGTAATACTGTACGGTTACGTAATGTACGGCTTGTGAATCGAGTAAATAAATAGGTTGAAAATCACAAAAAAAATGGTTCAAATGGCTCTGAGTACTATGGGACTTAACATCTATGGTAATCAGTCCCCTAGAACTTAGAACTACTTAAACCTAACTAACCTAAGGACATCACACAACACCCAGCCATCACGAGGCAGAGAAAATCACTGACCCCGCCGGGAATCGAACCCGGGAAACCGGGCGCGGGAAGCGAGAACGCTACCGCACGACCTGAAAATCACACCTCGCGAATATCGTAACGTAAACCATGTTTCGCGCATTTAGAGCTGCAGACGAGTGTACTTTACGGGCAGCCAACACTCCACACGCGGGATGCAGCACCTGTTGCCGTCCGAGTCTCTACGGACGCTCGGCTGCGCCGGGTGCAGCGAGCGTAACGGCAGACAGACTGGTGGAGGGGATGGCCGCTCACGGAACGAACTCCTGGGCTTCGCTGTTTCACCTTATCGCGACCGCGGACAGGGTTTTTAAACACGCAAGCTCTGAAATTGCGGTCTTGACCTTGAATCTGGGGACTGTAAACGTCTTCAAGCTGACCTAGTTTGTTCCCAGGCGGAAGACTAACTCGTTCTGGAATCCAAAAGCTTTCTCCCGCTCTGTACATAGAGTGACTCTTCTGCAAGTAACTCGACAAATCCTCGATTCACCTCAAGACCGGTAAACGAATAAATAAACCTAGGCAAAAGTATTTGTTCAACATTTGTAGACTTCAAAAAAATATGTAATTCGATTGACAGGTAAATATCATTCGTTATTTTAAAAGAGTGGAGCTGACAGCAAATCAGTGGCAATCATAAAAGGAGACACAGTAAAAAATTCAAAATGCAGAATTAAATTTTTATGTGAAACAGCCAAGGACTTTGGGATCAAAACTGGTAGACAAGAGCGAGTGTCCCCACTGCTTTTCAACTGTGTGCTGCAAAAGGCAGTCAGGGAAAAGAGGAAAAGAACAGAAGATGGAAGATAATTGGGAGGAAAGGGGATAATCTGAGATCTGGTTGATTGGCTTTTGCAGACGATCTTGCCGTCTTAGCTCAGTCTATAGGAGATGCAAGAATGCAGATAAATCTCTTACAGAAGATATTTGTAAAAGCAGTCTTTTGTATACCTCTTGGAAAAACAGAGGTTATGGCAAATGTCAAGGAGACACCTAAGTAAATGACAATTGATTATGGAAGAATTAAAAAAGCAACAAAATTTAATTATCAAGGCGAAATAATACAACTGAATGCTTTGGACAATGAAACTCACTTAGCAAGGACTAGGGTAATGGAAGAGGATTTTCAATTATTTATACATAAATGGAGATATCCAGCTCTACAGCACTGTCATTAGACAGGAATGCCTTTGTGCTTCAGATTGCCTTTCGTTAAGTACAGTTAAACAATCAAGTGAAATAGAAAAAAGGGAAAAGAATGAAGTGATCATGAGGTATTGTTGGCATGGAGGCCCCATCTGGGTAAGCTCGGCTGCCGGGTTGCAAATCTTATTTCAGGTGACGCCACTTTGGGCGATGGTGATGGAAGGATGATGAGGACAGCACAACTTCCACTCCACGAGCAGAGAAAAATCCTCGACCCGACCGGGAATCGAAGCTGGGCCCTCTGCATGGGAGGCAAACATGTTACCACTCAGCTAAGCAGGTGGACAGAAAAGAAGGGAAGGAAAAATAATCAGAAAAATCTTGGGACCAGAATATGACAATGGGAAATGGAAATTAAGAAGTAATAAAGAAGCTTATGAAAGTATAGAACGAATATTACACACAATGAGGAAGAGAAGAGTTGTGTTTACGGCCAACTAAAAAGGCTTGATGAAAAAAAAAATAACAAAAAGAGTTTTTAACTCTTGACAGATACAAAAAAAATGCATAAATGCTGTGAATCAAATAAGTTAAAGCAGGCCTGAGAGAAATAAAAATAACGGAAGAAGAAATAGGAAGGAGAAAAATTCAGAGCAAAAGTAAAACGTTTCAAGGGCTTCCAGGAGAAAACAATGAAACAGATATGTGCAACATGGACAGAAGAAAGAACAACATAGGGAAAGAATGGAAAACGGAGAAAAGAAACAAGACATAAGTTATTCCGTGTTGCCTTCGGTACCCTAGACCAATAAAAAAGTAGGCACTAAAATGAAACTGCACTCAACAGCCAAATTCAGAGAACTCAAATCTTCATGCTGTAGTTACCAAATCTCTGTTTTTCATTAAAATTGCAACACCAGGTAAGATATTAAATAACAAAATTTTACTCGTTGTGCGTACACAGTATGCTAAGAATGATTGAATTCGTAAATGATTTGGGGTCATACGCGGTCTGAAATTTTTACACGGAGCTGGTAACTTTGGTAGCGACAGAGGCTCTAACCTGGCTGATTATGGGGTAGAATTGAACTTGGATGACAGGTAAGAGTGTGTCATTCCACGCTGCTTTAACTCTTACAAGAGTTCATCAATCGTAATAAGTGGTGACTGCCTCACGTGCAAGCCATGGCCAGATGTTTTACGTGCCTGAAAGATCCGAGAACTTGCTGGACAGGGCAAAAGTCAAACACCCTCCCTAACGATGCAAGTCAGACTGGAATAATGTCGTGATTTACTGCCAAGAGCTTCTGCCAAAATTTCTTTATTCAACGACTAGTTTTGGTCCACGTATCATCTTCAGGTTCATGAAGCATTTACTTCACACTAGGTGACATAAAATTAATGGAGTCAAATAATAAAATCCATGAATTTTTGTCTGACGACATTGATTTTATATCGCATAGTACAGGGCTATTACAAATGATTGAAGCGAATTCATAAATTCACTGTAGCCCCATTCATTGACATATAGTCACGACACACTACAGATACGTAGAAAAACTCATAAAGTTTTGTTCGGCTGAAGCCGCACTTCAGGTTTCTGCCGCCAAAGCGCTCGAGAGCGCAGTGAGACAAAATGGCGACAGGAACCGAGAAAGCGTATGTCGTGCTTGAAATGCACTCACATCAGTCAGTCATAACAGTGCAACGACACTTCAGGACGAAGTTCAACAAAGATCCACCAACTGCTAACTCCATTCGGCGATGGTATGCGCAGTTTAAAGCTTCTGGATGCCTCTGTAAGGGGAAATCAACGGGTCGGCCTCCAGTGAGCGAAGAAACGGTTGAACACGTGCGGGCAAGTTTCACGCGTAGCCCGCGGAAGTCGACGAATAAAGCAAGCAGGGAGCTAAACGTACCACAGCCGACGGTTTGGAAAATCTTACGGAAAAGGCTAAAGCAGAAGCCTTACCGTTTACAATTGCTACAAGCCCTGACACCCGATGACAAAGTCAAACGCTTTGAATTTTCGGCGCGGTTGCAACAGCTTATGGAAGAGGATGTGTTCAGTGCGAAACTTGTGATCAGTGATGAAGCAACATTTTTTCTTAATGGTGAAGTGAACAGGCACAATGTGCGAATCTGGGCGGTAGAGAATCCTCACGCATTCGTGCAGCAAATTCACAATTCACCAAAAGTTAACGTGTTTTGTGCAATCTCACGGTTTAAAGTTTACGGCCCCTTTTTCTTCTGCGAAAAAAACGTTACAGGACACGTGTATCTGGACATGCTGGAAAATTGGCTCATGCCGCAACTGGAGACCGACAGCGCCGACTTCATCTTTCAACAGGATGGTGCTCCACCGCACTTCCATCATGATGTTCGGCATTTCTTAAACAGGAGATTGGAAAACCGATGGCTCGGTCGTGGTGGAGATCATGATCAGCAATTCATGTCATGGCCTCCACGCTCTCCCGACTTAACCCCATGCGATTTCTTTCTGTGGGGTTATGTGAAAGATTCAGTGTTTAAACCTCCTCTACCAAGAAACGTGCCAGAACTGCGAGTTCACATCAACGATGCTTTCGAACTCATTGATGGGGACATGCTGCGCCGAGTGTGGGAGGAACTTGATTATCGGCGTGATGTCTGCCGAATCACTAAAGGGGCACATATCGAACATTTGTGAATGCCTAAAAAAACTTTTCGAGTTTTTGTATGTGTGTGCAAAGCATTGTGAAAATATCTCAAATAATAAAGTTATTGTAGAGCTGTGAAATCGCTTCAATCATTTGTAATAACCCTGTATATTGCAAATGTTTTATGAACCTGATGATGGTTCGTAGACTGAAACTTGTTGTTAAATAAAGAAATTGAGACAGCAGGCCTTGGTGGTGAACCACGACGTTCTTCAAAAACGAGCTGTGAGGCTCCACCTGCTTTAAAATATATTAGGTCAGGACAGCATGGGCAACATGCGGTCTTGCGTTATCTTGTCCATGGATAACGCCCTTGAGAAGCCAGAAATGTAATGTCTGTTGTCCAAATTACCGGCTATGCGTACCAGACGCAGTCGTGTTGAGTACTCAGCGTCACGCCAGGAGCTCAGCCCGTATAACTAGAGCTCCTACACTGATCCGCCAACACACTATGACCGTGTACCTAATAGCCAGTATGTCCACCTATGGCACGGATAACAGCGGCGATGCGTCGTGCCATGGAAGCAATGAGGCTTTGGTAAGTCGCTAGAGGCAGTTGGCTCCGCATCTGCACACACGTCACCTAATTCCCGTAAATTCCGGAGAGGGGGGCGATGAGCTCTGACTACACGTTCAATCGCATCCCAGAGGTGTTCAACCGGGTTCGGATCTGGCAAGTTGGAGGGGGAAACCGCTCTATCAGACTCCTGGCCTTGTGACATGGCGCATTGTCTTGTTGAAAGATACCACTGCTTTCGGGAAACATGACCGTCTTGAAGGGGTGTACGTGGTATGCAACCAGTGTGTGGCACTCCTTGGCCACCATGGTATCTTGCATGAGCTCCACTGGACCCATAGGTGCCCACATGACTGTTCTAATGGAGCCGCCGCCAGCTTGTTAGAGGTTACGTTACTTGTGCAAGTTTCTTGATAATGACCAGTACGCTATAAAAATATCTTAACTATCACTCGTCCTTCAATAACTATATAAAAATGAGGCAAAGTATGATTCAGTTGTGTATATATCTCTATGATAACAACGTGTAAATACATCACAATAAATATTCCTCCCGACAGTGCCAATTGCGGAAATATCTAAGGATTTGAAAAATTTTGAGACCAACTGATTCGGTATAGTTTTCGATTGGGGGAAGAAACGCAGTTGTATACAATTGGCTTCACGTTTATAAATGATTTTATAAACGTATACAACTCACAATTAAGCGGCAGGTCTCGGTTCCCATATGTCTCTGCGGAATTTTAAGGGCCATCTTTTTCCTCGTTCGGGGTCACTTGGAAATCTAAACATGCTGAAGCAATTATTGCAATGATTAGTGCCGTTCACAGCTGAGCAGCCACCCACATTTACGACGAATTCTTCAATAGATTTAATTAGAATTTTGTACCGCTTCGTGACTCATTTACAAACAAGTATGAATGTCCTGTACTTTGGGAAAAACATGGCGTACAGTTCAACTCAGGGTAATAGGAGCCTAAGCACTTTGGAGGCCCCCCATGACGCAGCAGCAGAGAGTGGTCGCCAAGAGTGGTGCGTCCATCGACAACACTGGCTGGACAAAGGCACGGATGGCACCGCGCCGTCTTTTCACACGAGTCCCGATTCTGTGTAGAGCATCACAATGGAAGCATCCGTGGGTGAAGGCTCCGTGGAGAACCAACGTTGCCAGGTTTCTTTCGTCATCGTCGTACTTACGACTCGAATTACTTGAGCTGAACAACCAACCATGTTTTCCTCAAAGTACAGGATATTCATACTTGTTTACAAATGAGTCACGATGCGGGACAGAATTCTAATTAAATGCATTCAAGAAGTCATAGTAAATGTGGATGGCTAATCAGCTGTGAACTGCACTATCCATTGTAAAATTGGTTTTCACAAGTTTAGATTTCGAAGTGACCCCAAACAAAGAAGAAGATGGTCCATAAATTTTCACAGTGAACTGGGAATTAGGACCTGGAACTGAATTGCGTGTTGTATGCATTTGTTAATAAATATAGTTATAAGCATGATATACAGTAATTTGTATACAATTGCGTTTCTTTCTCCAGTCGGAAACTATACTGAAGCAACTCGTTTCAAAATTTTTCGGTTCCTGAGATATTTTCGCAAGTGGCAAGGCGGGGAGGAGTATTCATTGTGATGTATTTATAAGTCGTTATCATTCACGTACATGCGCTAACTGAATAGTTAATCCCATTTCTTATATATGGTAGTATGAGTGATTTTTATTCCGAATCGCTCGCTGTGAGCGAACCTGCACAAGTAGCATAACCTTCAAAGAGTGAAGTTTTGACCACAGCTCAATAACCAACAAATTTTCTGTCTTATTTTTGTGCCAACGATAAATACATTTAATGACAGTGTGGGTTTGGAGGGAGTGGGGGGGGGGGGGGGGGAGGGGGGGCTGGTTACTCAAACCTCCCTGCTGGGCAAGAACTAATTTACTCTAATGAACAAAAAAATAACAAAATGTTAGTTTCGGGTAATAGGGCCTGTACGAACAAACTTTTAGAACTGAGTTCATGCATTATACAATTCAAGGGACTTCATAGTGCCGCATTTCTTGAAATACCTACTTATGATTGAAAAATAAAAACAGCTGTTGTAACTGCCTATATACAGGCAAAAATAATTAATCAGAGGTTGTTACCGCAGAAAACACATATCTAAAGATAATGGTACCAAGCTCTTAACTCGTCACATTTAATAATAATCAACTCCCACACAAATTCTGAGCCAGTATTCCTATAGCCGTGTAATATTACATTTAAATTTTTCTGTTGTATGATAAGGACATTCTAAATATCTCTATACACATTAATTACTGCTAGTTACACTTTATAGATGCAATAGCAAATATTTCTTGGGATATATTGTAAGAAGTTGTATGAATAGGTTAACCACACACAAGTAAACATTGTCGAATCCTCAGAGTTGAGGAAATGATTCGGGCAATGTAGCCTAGTATATACACTGATCAGACAGAACATTAGCACCACCGACCTACTATCGATATAAACCTGTCCAGGCGATAGCAGCGCCACCTGACGAGGAATGCCTCCTAGTCGGACACACGCACGGTACGTCTACTATGAATGAGCGTGCTGTCCGTGTGTAGAATGTGGCAGGCGCACCACCTATCTGGGTTTGACCGAGGGCAGGTTGTCATGGCCCGGAGGCTCGACGCGAGCATTGCGGAAACTGCACGACTTGTCGGGTGTTCAAGGTGTGCTGTGGAGAGTGTTTTCAACATGTGGCGAAACCAAAGTGAAATCACGTCCAGACGTCGTTGAGTTGGGCGGCCAACCCTCGTTACAGATGTCGGACTTCGTAGGCTGGGAAGACTGGTAAAACAGGACAGGCGGCGAGCTGTGGCGGAACTAACATCAGACTTAATGCAGGGCAGAATATAAGTGCGTCTGAACACGCAGTGTACCCAACAGTCCTAACGATGGGCCTCAGCAGCCAACGACCCAAGCATGTGCCAATCTTAACACTGCGACATCGGCAACTACGACTAGAATGATCACGTGACCATCCACACTGGACGTTCATCGTCTGATGAATCCCGATATCTTCTCCATCATGCCAATGGTAGGGCACAAATCCGTCATCTTACGGAGCAACAGCTCCTTCACACCTGTACTGCGGGACAAGCTGGCGGCGGCTCAGTGTCAGCAAAGAGAACGCGAAAACGGATTTTTTGAAAAGGAAACAAAGAAAATTTTGGGTTAAAGACGCGCAGACGATGACATCATTAGAGATGTAAGAAACGCTCGAATTGGAAGAGGGTGGGGATGTAAATCAGCTAAAGCCTTTTCAGAGAAACCACCCCGGCATTTTCTAGGAAAACGTAAATCAATATGTTACATCGCCCCATTAAGTCGTAATCAACGATCTGTAATACGAGGTGCATTCAAGTTCTAAGGCCTCCGATTTTTTTTTCTCCGGACTGGAAAGGGATAGAAACATGCGCATTGTTTTAAAATGAGGCCGCGTTCATTGTCAATACGTCCCAGAGATGGCAGCACCGTACGGCAGATGGAATTTTACCGCCAGCGGCGAGAATGAGAACTGTTTTAAATACTTAAAATGGCGACGTTTTCCTTACTTGAACAGCGTGCAATCATTCGTTTTCTGAATTTGCGTGGTGTGAAACCAATTGAAATTCATCGACAGTTGAAGGAGACATGTGGTGATGGAGTTATGGATGTGTCGAAAGTCCGTTCGTGGGTGCGACAGTTTAATGAAGGCTGAACATCGTGTGACGACAAACCGAAACAACCTCGGGCTCGCACAAGCTGGTCTGACGACACGATCGAGAAAGTGGAGAGAATTGTTATGGGGGATCGCCGAATGACTGTTGAACAGATCGCCTCCAGAGTTGGCATTTCTGTGGGTTCTGTGCACACAATCCTGCATGACGACCTGAAAATGCGAAAAGTGTCATCCAGGTGTGTGCCACGAATGCTGACAGACGACCACATGGCTGCCCGTGTGGCATGTTGCCGAGCAATGTTGACGCGCAATGACAGCATGAATGGGACTTTCTTTTCGTCGGTTGTGACAATGGATGAGACATGGATGCCATTTTTCAATCCAGAAACAAAGCGCCAGTCAGCTCAATGGAAGCACACAGATTCACCGCCACCAAATAAATTTCGGGTAACCGCCAGTGCTGAAAAAATGATGGTGTCCATGTTCTGGGACAGCGAGGGCGTAATCCTTACCCATTGCATTCCAAAGGGCACTACGGTAACAGGTGCATCCTACGAAAATGTTTTGAAGAACAAATTCCTTCCTGCACTACAACAAAAACGTCCGGGAAGGGCTGCGCGTGTGCTGTTTCACCAAGACAACGCACCTGCACATCGAGCTAACGTTACGCAACAGTTTCTTCGTGATAACAACTTTGAAGTGATTCCTCATGCTCCCTACTCACCTGACCTGACTCCTAGTGACTTTTGGCTTCTTCCAACAATGAAAGACACTCTCCGTGGCCGCACATTTCACAAGCCGTGCTGCTATTGCCTCAGCGATTTTCCAGTGGTCAAAACAGACTCGTAAAGAAGCCTTCGCCGCTGCCATGGAATCATGGCGTCAGCGTTGTGAAAAATGGGTACGTCTGCAGGGCGATTACGTCGAGAAGTAACGCCAGTTTCATCGATTTCGGGTGAGTAGTTAATTAGAAAAAAAATCGGAGGTCTTAGAACTTGAATGTACCTCGAACATACACATTTTCATTCGTATGTAAGCCTTTCATGTAAGTTACATACAGTTCTGATCTAGGCACCTTTTGCTCTATATCATACACTGTTTGTTGATATTGGTACACGCGCTCTTGCCGTACTGTTAATGAAGCTGTTGTTCAGCCTAAAAACTCAGCACAGTACAAAAATTGCACGCACACTCTTCCACCATGCCAATTAGCTTAGTGGTATGTAGTCTTCCCAACTGTGGGGTGTATTTTGTGATGCTCATGGTCAAAGGTTATATACGAGGGTGAGTTAAATGAAAACCTTAAATTTGTAATAACAAATCGAAACTTCGCACCGTTATCCTGTAAGTTGGTAAGCATGCTACAAACAGCGTGCAGAATGGCATGTAAGTGGCAACATAGTGCAGATGCACAAATACCGTCGCAGTATCAGTACAAAAATGGGCGCTCCACTTGCGACTTGCACCAGGGAAGAACAGCGTTCTTTTATTCGGTTTTTGCGTAGTGAAGGTGTGAAACCTATTGAAATTCATCGACGAATGAAGGTTGAGTACGGTGATGTATGTTTGTCACAGCAGCAAGTCTACGAATGGAGTAGGAAGTTTGTAAATGGTGTCACTTCAGTGGAAGATGCTCCTCGTCCAGGTCAGGCACAACGAGTTGTGACTCCACAGGACATTGCAGCAGTTGAAGCCATAGTGAAGGAAAACCGCCGAGTGACACTGAATGACATTGCAGCGTCTTTACAGATTAGTCATGGGTCAGCATACCACATTGTGCATGATGTGCTCCAATTTCACAAACTGTCTGCAAGGTGGGTGCCACGGCAGCTGAATCCTGAAATGAGAGAACGATCTGTTGATACTTGTGAAGAACTACTTCGGCGCTTTGAACGAGGTGATGGCTTCCTTGCAAGAATCGTTACTAGGGACGAAACCTGGGTTCACTTCCATCAACCGGAAACGAAGAGAGCGAGCAAGGAATGGCGCCATTCCTGATCACCAAAACCAAAGAAGTTTCGAACAGATCCATCAGCAGGGAAGGTTAAGCTGACTCTTTTGGGACGAAAAAGGCGTCATTTTGGAGCATTAGATGCCTAGAGGGGCCACTGTTACCAGTGCATCATACACAGATCTCCTAAAAAATCATCTGCGGCCTGCAGTCAAGTCAAAGCGACGTGGATTGCTGTCAGCAGGTGTCCTTTTGCAACATGACAATGCAAGGCCCCACACTGCCCGTACAACAGTTGCAACAATCACATACCTGCATTTTGAGTGTCTTCCTCATCCACCATACTCACCAGACCTTGCCCCAAGTGATTTCCATATGTTTGGACGAGTCAAAGACGCAATGGGAGGAAAGAAGTTCCGTTCTGATGAAGGGGTACACCACGCGGTGCATGAATGGTTGCGCGGACTACCAAAAGAATTATTTTCTAAAGGAATTTATGCACTTTGTAAGTGCTGGAGGACTTGCATTGAGTCCGGAGCTCGTGGTTGTGCCGTAGCGTTCTCGCTTCCCACGCCCGGGTTCCCGGGTTCGATTCCCGGCGGGGTCAGGGATTTTCTCTGCCTCGTGATGACTGGGTGTTGTGTGCTGTCCTTAGGTTAGTTAGGTTTAAGTAGTTCTAAGTTCTAGGGGACTGATGACCATAGATGTTAAGTCCCATAGTGCTCAGAGCCATTTGAACTATTTGAACTTGCATTGAGCGTGGGGGAGATTATATTGAAAAATGATATAGCTTTGTACCACTTCTGCACAATAAATAATATTTTAAAAAATATTTAAGGTTTTCATTTGACTCAGCCTCGTATCTGTGTGCGTGCGTGTGGGTGGGAGAGAGAGAGAGAGAGAGAGAGAGAGAGAGAGAGAGAGAGCCCTTTGGCCAAGTTTAGTAGTGACATATCTGTCTAGTCAGCTATCAGTTGCCTGCATTTTGCAATGGCGTTTTTGAAGTGATAATTTCTTGAATGAGATATTTATTGTGGTTATTTATTTTCATAATTTACATGCCTTGCTCCTCTGTATTTGTGGGATAACATCTTTTTTCCGAGTGATTAGTTGTCTCATTGGTCTGATGCGGACCACCACGAACTCCTCTCCTGTGCCAACCTCTTCATCTCATTCTCAGAGTAGCACTTGCATCCTACGTCCGCAGTTATTTTTTGGATGTTTTCCAATCTATGTCTTCCTCTACGGTTGTTGCCTTCTACAGCCCCGTGTAGTACCATGGAGGTTATTCATTGATGTCTTAACAGGTGCACTACCATCTCGGTCCTTTTTCTTGTTTTCCATATACTTCTTCTCGCCGATTATGGGCAAAACCTCCTCATTCCTTACGTTACCAGCCCATATAATTTGCAAGATTGTTCTGTAGCACCACATCTCATATGGTCCAATTTTTATGTCCTCCTTGTTACGTCCTTCATGACTTATTTGCTGCGAAAGTAGAAGAATTCCTCAACCTAATCTTTTTCATTATCACCAATCCTGATATTAAACTTCTCACTATTTTCATGTTTGCTACTTCTCCTTTGCAGTTTATTCTCAGTCCATATATTGTAATCATTAAACGGTTCATTCCATTCAGCAGTTCCTGTAATTCTTCTTCATTTTCACTTAGGATAGCAGTGCCATTAGCGAATCTTATTGATATACTTTCACCTTGAATTTTAATTCCACTCTTGAACCTTTCTTTTATTTCCGTCATTGCTTCTTCGTTGTATAGATTGAACAGTAGGGGCGACAGACTAAATCCCTGTCTTACACCTTTTTTTATCCGAACACTTCGTTCTTGGTCTCCCACTCTCATTATTCCCTCCTGGGTCTCGTACATATTGTGTACTACCCGTTTTTGCCTATAGATTACCCCTGTTTTTCTCAGAATTTCGAACATCTTGCACAACTTGACATCGTCGAACGATTTTTCCAGGTCGACAAATCCTGTGAACATGTCTTGATTTTCTTCAGTCTTGCTTCCATTATCGACCGCAACTTCGGAATTCCCTCCCTGGCGCCTTTACCTTTCCTGAAGCCAAACTGATCGTCATCTAACATGCCATCAACTTTCTTTTCCATTCTTCTGTATAGTATTCCTGTCAGAAACTTGGATGCATGAGCTGTTGAGCTGATTGTGTGATAATTCTCGCACTTGTCGCCTCTTGCAATGTTCGGAGTTGTGTCTCTGCATTTAAAAGTTATGCATATTTTCGCACTTTCAACATCCGATATGTTATTTATACACGGACCAATCACATTAGTGTGACCATCGCCTATGTTCGACGTTAACGTGCAATAACCGCTCACAGACGACAGGTGGCAGCATTAGCTGTGACGGATATATACCTTAAGTGGTGTCAGGTTGGTTGTTTGGGGGAAGAGACCCAACTGCGAGGTCATCGGGCTCATCGGATTAGGGAAGGATGGGAAAGGAAGTCGGCCGTGCCCTTTTGAAGGAACCATTGCCATTTGCCTGAAGCGATTGAGGAAAATCACGGCAAACCTAAATCAGGAAGACCGGACGCGGGACTGAACCGTCGTCCTCTCGAATGCGAGTCCGAGTGGTGTCGGGGGATGCGGAACACAGTGCAGTAGTTGTCGTAATGCGTAAACAGAGCGATTTGTCCGAATTCCTAAAGGGCACTGGCACTGGCTTTCGGGCCCATGGTGGAAGCAATTCTGAAACGGTTAAGCTTGTAAATTGTTCGTGTGCTGCCATGGTTAAAAATTACAGTGCGTGGAAAAAAGGCGCTATCCAAAATCGCCGTCGAGGTATCTGTGGTGCACCAAGGGTCATAGATGACAAGGGTGAATGACGGGTGCGGGCGAATAGCCGTGCAACGGTTGAGAAACTGACCCACGCGGATGAACCAAGGAGCTACCAGCGGTGTCTCCTCAACGACCGTTCAGCGAACGTTGCTGAATACGGGCTCCGTACCAGTCGCCTGGTTCAGTGCACACATACTGTAGTCGAAATGGCTCGACATCCCTGTCGGAACCTCCCAGGACGTCATTGACTCTCTTCCTCCATGTGTACACCGCAAAAGGTGGTTATTCAAGCTTTTGACAGGCGGCGACATTAATGTCACTGGATCGAATATATTGAGCTTAATTTCATGCTTGTCATTCCAGCATACACTGAACCAACTTTGGCATCTTAATTGCTTGTGTGCTGAGGTGTATAAATATATTTGAAGTGTGTCTTTCGTTTGTTATGCTATGTACAGATCTTTTTTTTTTTTAAATGTTTCACTTCGTATGTTTATTTATGTATGCCTGCCACTGGGTACCAGTTCTTTTGCTTTGTGGTAAGTAATAAAACACTATTTTCCGAACGGTGCCTAGGTCAGAACTGTTTGTAGATTACATATAGAATAATAGAATATGCGAGTCGAAAGTGCTGCAAACAAGTGAAAAAACACTGAAGCGCCAAAGAAACTGGCACAGGCACGCGTATTCAGATATAGAGATAAGTAAACAGGCAGAATACGACGCTGCGGTCGGCAACGCCAATATCAGACAACAAGTGTCTGGCGCAGTTGTTAGATCGGCTACTGCTGCTACAATGGCAGGTTATTAAGATTTAACTTTGGACGTCGTGTTATAGTCGGCGCATGAACGATGGGACACAGCATCTCCGTGGTAGTGGTGAAGTGGGGATTTTCCCGTACGATCATTTCACGAGTGTACCGTGTATATCAGGAATCCGGTAAAACATTTAATACCTGAAATCGCTGAGACCGGAAAAACATCCTACAAGAACGGGACCAACGACGACTGAAGAGAACATTTAACGTGACAGAAGTGCAACCCTTCCGCAAATTGCTCCAGTTTCAATGCAGTGCCATCAACAAGTGTCAGCGTACGAACCACACAACATTGGACTGTTGACGATTGGAACCATGTTGCTTGTTCGACGAGTCTCGTTTCAAATTGTATCGAGTGGATGGAATCCAGTGGAACATCAAACCTCCGACATCACTGCGGTCGGAAAAAGATCTTGCAAGGACGGGACCAACGATGACTGAAGGCAATCGTTCTACGTGACAGAAACGTAACCCTTCCGCAAATTGCCGGCCGGTGTAGCCGAGCGGTTCTAGGCGCTTCAGTCTGGAACCGCGCGATCGCTACGGTTGCAGGTTCGAATCCTGCCTCGGCCATGGATGCGTGTGGTGTCCTTAGGTTTAAGTGGTTCTAAGTTCTAGGGGACTGATGACCTCAGATGTTAAGTCCCATTGTGCTCAGAGCCATTTGAACCTTCCGCAAATTGCTGCAGATTTCAATGCTGGGCCATCAACAAGTGTCAGCGTGCGAACCATTGAAGGAAACATTATCGATATGGGCTTTCGAAGCCGAAGGCCCACTCGTGTACCGTTGATAAGTGCACGACACAAAGCTTTACGCCTCGCCTGGGCCCGTCAACACTGACATTGGACTGTTGATGACTGGAAACAGGTTGCCTGTCAGCATGGGACTGTTGAAGCTGGTGGAGTCTCTGTAATGGCGTGGGGCGTGTGCAGTTGGAGTGATATGGGACCCCTGATACGTCTAGATACGACTCTGACACGTGACACGTGTGTAAGCATTCTCTCTGATCACCTGCATCCATTGTGCATTCCGACAGAGTTAGGCAATTGCAGCAGGACAGTGCGACACCCCACACACCCAGAATTACTATATGAACACTCTTCTGAGTTTAAACAATTTCGCTAGCCATCAAACTCCAGAGACACGAACATTATAGGGCATATCTGTGATGCGTTGCAACGTGCTGTTCAGATCTCCACCCCCTCGTACGGTGGCAGCACTACTTCAGACATTAGTCGAGTCCATGCCACGTCATGTTGCGGCACTTCTGCGTGGTCGCAGGGTTATTAGGCAGGTGTACCAGTTTCTTTGGCTCTTCGGTGTATATAACTGTTAATTCAGCCCACTGATGATTCTATCATAAACTGAGGTGAAACGCGTCTGCCAAACAAATATTGCCTTTATACATACAGATGGTGCTAACCTAAACGTGAGTAAGATAATGGTATTTGTAATTGAGGATTGTCAATCAAGATCATTATAGATGCAAAACTAGGATACTTGTACGGGGACTGGAACGCTTTCCCCAAATGACAGACAGTGTGTGTCATTCCTTCCCAGTGCGTACAGCGACTGCTAGAGTCGCCCAGAACGGGACACCCCGGCCACGTGTTGCAGCAGCGCCAGCAACAGGTGGCTCTCTGTGACCGCCCGCGCCACTGTTGAGGACGCCGACTCGAGTAGAACTGCCGTCCGCAACTCACAGGTCTTACACGACTAATCAGGCTAAAACGCGAGACACTAACGCAGACTAGGAAGTATACTCGGTGTATAGAAAGGCCACTGGTAAAAAATTAAACCACTTTGCATGTCGATACTGGTAGTGTCCTCATTTCTATTGCGTATTCGAACTGTACGCCAAAAATACTTACAGTTTACTCAAACCATTGTTTCCCACGTGTGGTAAATGGCGCTTTAATCGACAAATATCAGGTGTGCCTGTTTTTGCAGTTAAGAACAGACGCATTTAATTCTACGTAGTCTTTTCGATGTAAATGTAAACCTCTGTGTTCCAACACTTGACAGTGATGTCCAACGTCACCAGAGTGTTGCAAATGTGGTTCTGCAGTACAAATAATACGGCTGGACATTGACATTTCTGACACATTAGCTACTTGTATGGTGACGTAGTTTTCTGATCCCTGTGGGGTCGATTGCGGTGAATCCCAAAACCATCTGAATACTTGAAACTTCCTGGCAGATTCAAACTGTGTGCCCGACCCAGACTCGAAATCGGGACCTTTGCCTTTCGCGGGCAAGTGCTATACCATCTGAGCTACCCAAGCACGACTCACGCCTCGTCCTCACTGTGGTGTCACCGCCAGACACCACATTGGTAGGTGGTAGCCTTTAAATCGGCCGCGGTCTTTTAGTATACGTCGGACCCGCGTGTCGCCACTGTCAGTGATTGCAGACCGAGCGCCACCACACGGCAGGTCTAGAGAGACTTACTAGCACTCGGCCCAGTTGTACAGCCGACTTTGCCAGAGAATGATCACTGACAACTACGCCCTCATTTGCCGAGACGATAGTTAGCATAGCCTTCAGCTACGTCATTTGCTACGACCTAGCAAGGCGCCATAGCATTTGATATTGAGATTCTATTAATGTATCATCAAGAGAGATGTTCTACAATTGTGGATTAAAGTTAAGTATTACATCAACTACGTACTTTATTTGCTACTATTAATTCCCTTAACTGTTCCAGACCTCGCGTCAGCCTGCGTGAGCTTATGCGCGTGCCTTTCGGCTTCCTCTCATTGTGACTTGGCTGTCTTGTCTAGACACAACACTCACAGCTTTACTTCTGCCAGTATCTCGTCTCCTACCTTCCAAACTTTACAGAAGCTCTCCTCCGAACCTATCAGAACTAGCACTCCTCAAAGAAAGGATATTGCGGAGACATGGCTTAGACACAGCCTAGGGGATATTTCCAGAATGAGATTTTCACTCTGCAGCGGAGTGTGGGCTGAGTGCCAAACAGAGACTCGCAGGAGAGCTTCTGTAAAGTTTGGAAGGTAGGAGACGAGATACTGGCAGAAGTAAAGCTGTGAGGACGGGGCGTGAGTCGTGCTTGGGTAGCTCAGTCGGTTGAGCACTTGCCCGCGAAAGGCAAAGGTCCCGAGTTCGAGTCTCGGTCCGGCACACAGTTTTAATCTGCCAGGAAGTATCATATCAGCGCACACTCCGCTGCAGAGTGAAAATCTCATTCTGGAAACATCTGATACTTGAATCGGTGGCCACCCTGGAACCCCGCCCTCGAAGAGTGATCTCGGAACTCTCGCATTGGTCGCTACGCAGCTACCGTCGAAATGAAAACCACAGGTACAGTGTCCGTGAAGTGATAGCAACAAGCGGACCTGCCATGGATACTCACCCAGATGAAGCGCCCCAATGGTGAGACCCAAAGGGACTCACTGATGTCAAGGACCCCAGTGGGAACAGAAAATATTACATCCGCGTCGTTATTCACGGAACACGCTCTTCCGAACCATACATTGAAACGGCTAGTCATGTTGTACTGTACAATCAAATTAGCGTGACTAAAGTAAATTTCAAACAGAAATGCCAACCGTTTGAACACAAAAGTTTACATTTGCATAGTGAATGAAATGAAGAACCAAGTGCATCGCTTCTTCATTGCAAAAACAGGAACACTTGATATAGGTGAATTACTCTGCCATCTACTACGGATGGGAAACAATGGTTTTTGTGCAGTACACGTATTTTTTGCCGCAGAATCCGAATATGCAGTAGAAACGGGGGGGGGGGGGGTCCCAATTGAAAATGAAAAGTTGACCCCGCCCATGCAGGAGGGGTGGTTAGAAGGGGCCAGTTGTAGCACAGAGAGATGTCGCCTTTACTAACGTACACTTTTCACCTAGAATATTTTTTTTATATATGATGCGTCGTTTTCGAGATATTTAGCTGTCTCAAGTTAAAACAAACTTTCTGTATACCATTGCGAATTCCAGACCTCCTCTTAGTGACTAACTCGCTGGTGAACTAATAACCGCGTTATCTACTTTATTTCGAGGTTCCATAAACTGTAAATGAAAGTTAATCCCTTGGTAAAGATTTAGAGGGGAAAGGAGACTGTAATACACACACGTCTGACCAACTGAGAAACAGCATTTCGAAATCTCATGTCCGATGCCGTCATTCTGAGAGGATTTAATTACAGTACCCGACAAAGAAATTGAAGTTCATATTAAAAACGAAGAAATTTCTCCAGCTGTATTTAAGGTGTCGATTTTATTTTGGCAACTAGTTTCAACGTTGTAACTACGCTATCTTCAGGCCCTATAAAATATACCATACATACAACAACCAATGTGACATCAGTAATCTATGAGTTATTATGTAAACAAATATATTATAGACATTTTACATACTGGACAAATTTAATAAAATTAATTACATTTCGACCGTTTTCATTAAATGCAATCATTCTGGAAATTAACAAGAATGATTACATTTAATGAAAACGGCCAGTTTTATTCAATTTGTCCATTATGTAATATGTTATGTTGAAACTAGTTGCCAAAATAAAATCTACACCTTAAATGTAATATAAATTTATACTAGCTGACGTCCCACTGTCCTCCTTTTCAACTACGGATGTACGAAGAAAAAAATTGAAGAGTTCCCTAATGTCCGACCTATGTAGTCTATTTACTGTAATTGAGTTGGCCATGGTGCTGCTTTGAACATCACTGCAGGGGCAGATCTTGTCCATAGACTACCGCGTGTAATGCCACACTTACAATACGGGTGGTTTGAAAATGGACACAGCTTCCGAAACTAGTTACCATCAATAAATAAAAGAAAAGATACTTCTTGATACAACTTAAGACGGACCTGCAAGCATTCACTTCAGAAAAAGTGAACCACCCAAAAGTTCAGCAGGGAACGAAATGAAACCTCACGGATTGAGAGGCTGGGTGACTGATTGGTTGGTTGGGGGGTAGGGTACCAAACACGGAGGTCATGGGCCCCGTTGGATTAAGGGAGGAAGTCGGCCGTGCCCTTTCAGAGGAACCACCCCCGCATTAGCCTGAAGCGATTTAGGGAAATCACGGAAAACCCATCAACATGACAGGGCGCAGGTTTGAACCATCGTCCTCCCGAATGTGAATCCAGTGTGCTAACCACTGCGCCACCTCGCTCGTTGGTTGAGTGTGTACGTGATGTTATTTCAGTGATCACAAAATCGAGTAAAATATACGAAGAACTCTGCAATACGAGCTCGCTCACCGGTGAGACGTGGCATCTTATCTGGCCCGGATGAAAGCACTGAGTCGATTAAGAAATTTTTCATAAAGTCGTTGTTTCCTCTCCTAAGGCAAGCAGAGCCACTGTTGTAAGTGGCCATTGATATACTGATTAATGGCACCGTCACGGAGTTGATTTTCGAATTGGTTCCACACATGTTGTATCAGGACAGATCTGCAGATTTTTCTGGCCAGGGGAGAACCTCAACATCACGCAGACCGTTAATAGAGACTCGTGCTGAGTTCGGACGAGCAGTGTCCTGTTGAAAAATGGCACCATAATACAGGGTGTCCCACTCAAACCTTCCTGATTCCATGGACCCAGGAGAGAAAAAACACAGTAGATACGACAATGAAAAATGCACCACATAGTAGAGCATGTCAAAGAATTTATATTCCCACGTCGGAAGTGCCAAGTACCGTCGCCAGAGTGCAGCATGGTCGCATGAATTGAAAATGGCGACTCGACAGCAGCGCGCACAAGCAATAGTGTGGTTTGCAGAAACGAAATCGCCGATTACTGTGCAAAGAAATTATCGTCGTGTGTATGAATGTGATCCACCTGATGTGAAAACAATTAAGGAATGGTACAGGAAATTTCTGGCAACAGGAAGTGTTCTGAAACATTCTGCACGCTACGGAGTTTCGGAAGAGACAGCGGACATCAGACAAACGTTTCACAGAAGCCTATGAAAATCAGTTCATCAAGCATCTAGCCAACTGTACCGCGATAGACACTGCAGCGTCTTCGTATGTGTGCTTACAAAGTGCAAATTCTGCAACATATGACGCCGTACGACAAACCACGCCGACAACGATTTACTGCATATATGCTGCAGCGTATTGATATGGATGCCAGCTTCTTGGAAGGATGTTTATTCTCAGATGAGGCAACCTTTCGCCTATCAGGAAGGGTTAATAGGCATAATGTTCGGATTTGGGATTCGCAAAACCCGCACGTTGTCATTGATAATGTTCGTGATAGCTCTAAACTAAACGTCTATTGCGGGCTAATGCACGACAGGATTGTTGTTCTTTTTTGCAGAACAAACAGTGAATGGGTCAGCGTATCTGGACATGTTGGAGCAGTTTGTGTCCCCTCAGATACAATACTTACAACCCAACATCGTTTTTCGACAAGATGGAGCTTCGCCACATTGGTCAACGGCTGTTCGCAAGTTCCTGGATAGGAAATTTCCCAATTGTTGAATCGGACGCGGAGGACTCATTGCCTGGGTACCACGTACACCCGACATTGCGCCGCTTGATTTCTTCATGTGGGGATTCGTGAAGAACCGCTTGTATGCGACCGAAGTGGACGATATTCCTACGTTGCGACGTCGTATCACTAACAATTCCAATAACAACAGAGGAAATGTTACAAAGAACTAGGCAAGAAACTGAATATAGACTCGATATTCTTCGTGCTAATCGTTCACAAGTAGAGGTGCATTGATGATAAATAAATAAATTCTTTGAGGTGCTCTACCATGTGGTGCATTTTTCATTGTCGTATATACTGTGTTCTTTTCCCTGGGTCTTTGAAATCAGGGAGGTTTGAGTGGGACAGCCTGTACTGTCGGATGAGAGGTAACACATAAGGGAACAGGATGGCTGATCGTACCTTTATGCTATCAGGGTGACTTTAATCCCTAACAACCGTGATCTGAAATCATATCAGATGGGGGCCCCTTCATTACATGATACCAGTAGTAATACCGCTGTGCCTCTCGGAAATATTGGAAGAATGGTACTTCTTCCCAGGTCGCTGCCATTCTCGGCGGCGAAGGTCATCCGGAGTTAGTACAGAACCGCGATTCCTCGCGGAACACAATGTGACGCCATTTTATCTACAGCTACGTCTACATCTTTACTGTGCAAAACACTGAAGTGCATGGCAGTGGGTACGTCCAGTTGTACCAGTTATTAGGATTCCTTTCTGTTCCATTCACTTATGGTGTGCGAGAAGAATGATTGTTTTGCCACCGTGCGTACTGTAATTATTCTAATCTTGTCTTTACGATCCCTATGGGAGCGATACGTACGGGGTGCATCGCATAGAGCCAGTTCTTGAATTTCTGCAAAGGATTTCTAGAAGTGGTTTATGTCTATGTTCAAGAACCTGCCTTGAAACATCTCTGTGGCATTCTCCCACGCGTCAAACAAACCTGTGACCTTTCGTGCTGCCCTTCTCTGTGTACGTTCAATATCTCCCATTAGTCCTGTTGGGCACAGATTGCATACAACAGAGCAGTATTCTATGACGGGTCGTACGAGTGATTTGTAAGCAATCTCCTTTGTAGACTGACTGCATTCTACCAATAAAGCGAAGTCTGTCACCTCCTTTACCCAGGACCTAACCTATGTGTTCATTTCATTTCACATACCTACAAAGTATTACATCCAGGTATTTGTATGAGTTAACCGATTCCAGTTGTGACTCGCTGCTATCACTGTCATATGATGCTGTTTTTTGTGAAGTGCACAATATTACATTTCTGAACGTTGAGAGCAAGTTGCCAATTTTTGCACCACTTTGAAATCTTACCAAGATCTGACTGAACATTTATGCAGCTTCTTTCAGATAGTACTTCATGATAGATAGCTGCATCATCTGCAAGAAGTCTGAGGTTATTGTCAATACTGTCTGCAACGTCATTGATATACGACATGAACAGCAAGGGTTCCAACACACTTCCCTGAGGCACATCGGAAGTTGCTTTTACATCTGTTGATGATTCTCCATCCAAGGTAACTTGCTGCGTCGTCTCTACTAGAGATGTGCAAAGTCGTTCATCCTTGGCAACTAGTTCACTGGTGATCGCTCTTTTTTGGGAACCGTTCATTTTTACTCGTTCGCCGTTCATTGTGCTTGGTGTATGGTTCTTATGAAAAATTGAAAATTAGTAGCATAGGTGACTGATGATTGAAAGCGCCAAGAGGGGGCACTTGCCTTCCCCCTGGAGTACAGAGTTTTTATTCATTACAGAATTCTCACACACTTGTAGAAGTAATTTTGGTGATTCTTAAAAACCTCTCGTTTAGCCAACTGTAGCATTCTGTGGCTGATCGCAGCGAAATAATATAAGGTGGCGCAGGAAAAACCGGCCCCGAGTACAGACTGCTCGCCAATTACGCACGATTTGTTGATCGCTACGAGCAGAATAGATAAACATGTAATAATTATGCAGTGAAGAAAGAACAACTTTATGCAAACAACTTCGAAACAAAAGATGACGATTGGTAAGCGAAAATGAGCAGTCTAGTACTCGGAGCCAATTTTTCGTGCGCAATCCTGTACCATTGAAATAATATTGTAGAAGTTATATTCTCTTTACAAAATGGGGATGACACCATGCACTCAATTACGAAGCGTGGGTTTCATTCGGTTGTAAGTCGATTTGCCTTCCATAACAATCAACATGCTCTTTTAAATTAGATCAAAAAAAGACGGAAAATGGCCAATCGTGTGTGCCGTGCCGACGTCCTTTGCATGTGTAATAACAAAAAATCTTGCCTTTTTGCAAGTATTTATTCTGCTGTTTATAGAAATAGTGAAGTAAGCTGATACGCCGTTTTGTTACCTGGAAAGATGCATGTGTTACATACCACGTCATTTTTATGTAGTTTGCGTAATTATAAAATACATTTTAACTACCGGTCGTGGACGCCGAATAGAATACGAAAAGAACCAGAAGTTCAGAGTTCAAAAAAGGTTTGAAACAGATCTAGAATGGGCGTGCTAAGCGAACGAAACGAACGACAACAACTCGATACTGAACTATGAGCAGTCGGCAGTGGAACTGCGACGAGCGGCCTCGCGAAGAACGAGTCCGGCCGAGCGAGACCGAGACCGAGACCGAGACAGACGGAACGGGACCGAGGCTGGAACGAGACCGGCCGACGTGCCGTTGTGGGAACGAGACCGAGCGTTTCCCGTTCCCGGGAACTGTAAGTAGAAAGCCGCGACCGAAGTGAACTATGAACGACCGTTCCTTAGAATTCGTTCCTCGCTAGTTCCGTTCATCTTGGTGGACCGTTCCTGTGGACTCGTCTCTACCGAAAATTCCTCATTCCAGCCACAAATTTCGTTCGATACCCCACGCGATCGTACTTTGGATAACAGGCGTAAATTTGGCACTGAGTCAAATGCTTTCCGGAAATCAATGTATATTTAACCTATTTGACTGCCTTGAAGCAAAGACTGGAGTATTTCATATGAGGAAAGTGCGAATTGGATTTCATATGATCGATGTTTTCGGAATCCATGCTGGATGGCATGAAGGAGGTCATTCTGTTCGACAAACTTCGTTATGAGCTCAGAATATGTTGTAAGATTCTGCAACAAATCGATATCAAGGATACTGGACAGTAGTTTTGCAGCTCAATTCTACTACCCTTCTTGTAAATGGGTGTGACCTGTACCTTCTTCTAACTACTTACAGGGCACAGTTTTTTGTTCGAGGGATACACGGTGGATTATAGTTAAGAGAGGAGCTAACAGCAGTAAATTCAGTATAGATTCTGGTAGGGATTCCATCGGGTCCTCGAGCTGTGTTCAGTTTGAATGATTTCGACTGTTTCTCAACACCACTGACACTAAACGTATTGCACTCATTTCTTCGGTGGTACGAGAAATAAATTGGGGATGCTCTCCTGGATTTTCCGCCGTAAAGAAATATTTTAAAGCAGAGTTAAGCGTTTCTGCTTTTCTTTTGTTATCCTCAGTTTCAGTTGCTGTCTCATGCACGAGTGACAGAACGCTAACTTTGGCACCACTAGCAGCCTTTACTACGATCAGAATATGTTTGGGTTTTGCGAAAGACCATTTTACAATATTCTGCTACGTGGTCATCGAAGGCTTCGCGCATTACTCTCTGGGCAGCCAAACGCGTTTCTTGTAGCATCTCTCTGTCTACAGTCCTATTCTTTGTTTTACACGCATTATGCTATAGTCTCCGCTTCTATAGAAGTTTCTTTACAGTAATTGTGTTCCATGGAGAGTCCCTTCCATTATGAACTGTTCCACTGGGAAGATATATGTACAGTGCATAGACAACAATCCTTTTAAACACGATCCATAGTTCCTTTAATGCTCCTGCCCTGAGCTAAAAGTTTCAAATTCCTCTTTGAGATCGAGACTACTCCCTTTTTATCTAGTTTGTTGAACGTATTTCTCTACTTGTTTTATTTGACCTATGTACTTTGGATGTTATTGTTGCCACAACCGCTTCATGGTCACTGACATCAGTTTCGATGTGGATATCCTCAAACAGATCTGGTTTGTTTGTTTGTTCCCATTACATCTACCGTATTTCCGTCGTGAGTAGAGTTACGAACTATCTGCGCTAAGTAGTTTTCAGAAGAGGCATTTAGTAATGTTTCACAGGATATCTTCTCACGGTCCCCCCCCCCTAACAAAACTGTAATTTTCCCAGTTGATTGTTTGATAATTAAAGTATGATTGGGGAACTTACGTACAAGCGAACTGAGCTTTCCTCTAAAATTTTCGGTTACTTCAGGAAGTGACTGGCGGGCGATAAAAGAATTCAGTTACAAATTCACCCCCGCCGCTGATACTGAGTCTTGCCCAAACATATCGCATGCAGCTTCAATTTCTGTCTCAGTGATTGTAGAGTCCTCAGAATTCTGATTGATTGGATGCGGCTGACTACTTCCTCATCTCAGAGTAGGACTTGAAGCCTACGATCTCAGTTATTTACTGGATATATTGCACCGTCTTCCGCTACAGTTTTTGCCCTCTACAGCTCCCTCTTCTATCATGGAAGTTATACCCTGATGTCTTAACAGATGTCCTATCATCCTGTCCCTTCCTCTTGCCGGTGTTTTCCATAAATTCCTTTCCTCGTCGATTCTGCAGAGAATCTGCTCATTCCTTAACTTATCAGCCCACATAATTTTCAATATTCTTCTGTGGCAGCACATCTCAAATGCTTCGATTCTCTTCTGTTACGGTTTTCTCACAGTTAATGTTTCACTACCATACGATACTGTGTTCCAAACCTACATCGTCAGAAATTTCTTCCTCAAATTAAGGCCTATGTTAGATACTAGTAAACTTTTCATGGCCAGGAATGTCCTTTTCGCCAGTGCTAGTCTGCTTTTGATTTCTTCTTTGGTCCGTGCGTCATTGGTTATTCTGCTGCTTAGTATCAGAATTCCTTAACTTTATCACCTTCTTGACCATCAATCCTGAAGTTACGTTTCTCGCTGCTCTCATTTCTGCTGCTTCTCAATCCATATTCCGTTTCATTAGACTGTTCATTCCATTCAGCAGACCCTGTAATTCTTCTTCACTTTCACTATGTTCTTAGCGAATCATATCATTGACATCCTTTCACCTCGAATTTCAGTTCCACCCTTGATCCTTTCTTTTATCTCTATCACTGCTTCTTCGATGTATCGGTTGAACAGCAGGGAAGAGAGACTACATTGTCTTATAGCCTTTTTAATCGGGGGCTTCGTTCTTGGTCTCCCACTCTTATTATTCCCTCTTGGTTCATGTACATATTGTATATTCCCCGTCTTTCCCTGTAGCTTACGCCTGTTTCAGAATTTCGATCATCTTGCACCAATTTACATTGTCGAACGCTTTTTCCAAGTTTACAAATCCTGTTAACGTGTCTTGATTTAAGTCTTGTTTCCATTATCAATTGGAACGCCAGAACTGCCTCTCTGGTGCCTTTACTTTTCCTAAAGCCAAACTGATCGTCATCTAACACATCCTCTGTTTTATTTTCCAATCTTCTGTATATTATCACTGTCAGCAACTTACACGCATGAACTGTTAAGCCGAATATGAGGTAACACTGGCACTTGTCAGCTCTTGCAGTCTGTGGATCTGTGTGGATGATGTTTTTCCGAAAATCAGATGGTATGTCGCCAGGCTCATACATTCTACACACCAACGTGAATAGTCGTTATGTTGCCACATCCCACAATGATTTTAGAAATTCTGATGGAATGTTATATATGACTTCTGTCTTATTTGATTTTAAGTCTTCCAAAGCCCTTTTAAATTTTAATACTGGATCCCCTATCTCTTCTGTATCGACACCTGTTTCTTCTTCTATCAAATCGTACAAATCTTCCCGCTGATACAGGCCTTCAGTGTACTCTTTCCACCTATCTGCTCTCTCCTCTGCATATAACAGCGAAATTCCCATTTCACTCTTAAGGTTACCACCCCTGCTTTTAATTTCACCGAAGGTTGTTTAGACTTTTCCGCATGCTGAGTCAGTTCTACCGACAATCATTTCTTTTTCGATTTCCTCACATTTTTCTTGCAGCATTTCCTCTTAGCTTCCCTGCACTTCCTATTTATTTCATTCCTCAGCGACTTGTATTTCTGTATTCCTGAATTTTCTTGAATATTTTTGTATTTCCTTCTTTCATCGATCAACTGAAGCATTTCTTCTGTTACCCAGTGTTTCTTAGCAATTGCCTTCTTTGTATCTATGTTTTTCTCTCCAACTTCTGTGATTGTACTTTTTAGAGATGTCCATTCCTCTTCAACTGAACTGCCTACTGAGCTATTTCTAATTGGAGTATCTATAGCCTTAGAGAACTTAAAGCGTATCTTGTTATTCCGTAGTACTTCCATATCCCACGTCTTCCTGACTGATCTCGTAAATAAAGGAAAAGCGCTAGTTTGTGTTCATTTATTATAATTTTGTTCTACCAAGAACAGACGGAAGGTTCAGTTAACATAGTCTCTTAAACTTCAGCCTACTCTTCATCACTACTAAATTGTGATCTGAGTCTATATCTGCTCCTGGGTAAGCCTTACAATGCAACATCTGATTTCGGAATCTCTGTCTGACCATAAGGTAATCTAATGGAAATCTTTCCGTATCTCCCGGTCTTTTCCAGGTATACCTCCACCTCTTGTGATTCTTGAACAGAGTATTCGCTATTACTAGCTGAAATTTACTGCACGACTCAATCTTTCTCTCCTACCTATACCCAAGTTCATATTGTCCTGTAAATCTTTCTCCTACTCTTTACCCTACAACCGCGTTCCTGTCCCCCATGACTATTAATTTTTTTCTCCCTTTACATACTGCATTACCCTTTCAGTATCCTCATACACTTTCTCTATCTGTTCATCTTCAGCTTGCGACGTCGGCATATATACCTGAACTATCATTGTAGGTGTTGGTTTGCTATCGATTCTGATAAGAACAACCCTGTCACTGAACTGTTCACATTAACAAATCTCTGCCCTACCTTCCTATTCATAACGAATCCTACTCCCGTTATATCATTTTCTGCTGCTGTTGATATTACGCTCTAGCCTTTCCATTTCACTCCACTGACCCCCACCATATCTAGACTGAGCCTTTGCATTTCCCTTTTCCTATTTTCTAGCTTCCCTACCACCTTTAAACTTCTAACAGTCCACGCTCTGCCTCGTAGAACGCTGTGCTTTCGTTGGCTATTCAGTCTCTTTCTCATAGTCAACTCCCCCTTGGCAGTCCCCTCCCGGATATATGAAATACCTTGCCAATGGAAAGATCATAATGACAATTTTTCAATTACAAGCCCCGTGTCCTGTGGATACACTTTACGTGTCTTTAGTGAAGTGGTTCCCATTGCTTTCTGCGTCCTCAAGCCGTTGATCATTGGTGATTCTGCTGTTATTAGGGTCAGTTTCCCACCCCAGGAGCAAGATAGTGCTCTGAACCTCTGTTCGCCCCTTCGTCGTCACTGACAAGGCCTTTGGCGGAATGAGGGTCACTTCTCATGGTGTTAGTCTTTGGCCACCAATGCTGATGCTTTTTATTTTAAATCTAAGCAGTGGCGGGGCTCGAACCTGGGACCGAGAATGTTTTCATTACTTAACATAGACTGTACCCCTACACCACGGGTGCAAACTTCGTCTTTTCTATATGCACTTAAATTCCTCCTCCCCCCCTCTCCCCCCTGCCCACAAAAAAACAGTACTATCAACTTCAGGTTTTAGTCATCTTTCTGTACCTAGTGTTATGTGAGCTTCACTGATTTTCAAGAGCGCTTCAATCTCTGAGCATTCATCAACAGTCTGTGCTTCCCGGTCACAGTAGCACTCCAAACACAGCCCTTTGTGTTGTGGTGTTGAAATGCAGCCAAGGAATGGGACGGTAACTCTGTCGTCCGGCTGCTGCTAGATTCCGACCAATGGTGTCGGATGACAGAGAATGTTACAGCTAGTCCTTTGTGTGTTCTCAGATGGCATGTGGAGATGTGCAAGGATTACAATATGCTTACATCTACATAGATACTCTGCAAATCACATTTAAGTGCCTGGCAGAGGGTTCATCGAACCACCTTCACAATTCTCTATTATTCCAATCTCGTATAGCGCGCGAAAAGAACGAACACCTATGTCTTTCCGTACGAGCTCTGATTTCCCTTATTTTATCGTGGTGTTCGTTTCTCCATATGTAGGTCGGTGTCAACAAAATGTTTTCGCATTCGGAGGAGAAAGTTGGTGATGGGAATTTCGTGAGGAGATTCCGTCGCAATGAAAAACGCCTTTCTTTTAACGATTTCCAGCCCAAATCCTGTATCATTTCTGTGAGACTCTCTCCCATATTACGCGATAATACAAAACGTGCTGCCCCTTTTTGAACTTTTTCGATGTAGTCAGTCATATCTGGTAAGGATTCCACACTGCGCAGCAGTATTCTAAAAGAGGACGGACAAGCATAGTGTAGGCAGTCTCCTTAGTAGGTCTGTTACATTTTCTAAGTGTCCTGCCAATAAAACGCAGTCTTTGGTTAGCCTTCCCCACAACATTTTCTGTGTGTTCCTTCCAATTTAAGTTGTTCGTAATTGTAACATCTAGATATTTAGCTGAATTTGCAGCTTTTAGATTAGATTGATTTATCGTGTAAACGAAGATTAACGAGTTCCTTTTAGCACTCATGTGGATGACCTCACACTTTTCGTTATCTAGGGTCAACTGCCACTTTTCACACCATTCAAATATCTTTTCTAAATCGTTTTGCAGTTTGTTTTGATCTTGTGATGGCTTTATTAGTCGATAAACGACAGCGTCATTTGGAAACAACCTAAGACGGCTGCTCAGATTGTCTCCCAAATTGTTTATATAGATAAGGAGCAGCAAAGGGCCTATAAGATTACCTTCGGAAACGCCAGAAACCACTTCTGTTTTACTCGACGACTGTCCGTCAGTTAATACGAACTGTGACCTCTCTGACAGGAAATCACAAATCCAGTGACATAACTGAGACGATATTCCATAAGCACGCAATTTCACTACGAGCCGTTTGTGTGGCACAGTGTCAAAAGCCTTCCGGAAATCCAGAAATACGGAATCGATCTGAAATCCCTCAACACTTCATGTGAATAAAGAGCTAGTCGTGTTTCACAGGAACGATGTTTTCTATACCCATGTTGACTGTTTTCTTCGAGGTAATTCATAATGTTCGAGCATAATATATGTTCTAAAATCCTGCTGCGTATCGACGTTAACGATATGGGCCTATAATTTAGTGGATTACTCCTACTACCTTTCTTAAATGTTGGTGTGACCTGTGCAACATTCCAGTCTTTGGGTACGGATCTCTCGTCGAGCGAACGGTTGTATATGATCGTTAAGTATGGAGCTAATGCATCAGCATGCTCCGAAAGGAACCTAATTGGTATGCAGTCTGGACCAGAATACTTGCTTTTATTAAGTGATTTAAGTTGCTTCACTACTCCGAGGATATTTACTTCTACGTTACTCATGTTGGCAGCTGTTCTCGGTTTGAATTCTGGAGTATTTACTTCGTCTTCTTTTGTGAAGGCATTTCGGAAGGCTGTGTTTAGTAACTCTGCTTTGGCAGCACTGTCTTCGATGGTATCTCCATTGCTGTCGCGCAGAGAAGGCATTCATTGTATCTTGCCGCTAACATACTTCACATACGACCAGAATCTCTTTGGATTTTCTGCCAGGTTTCGAGACAAAGTGTAGTTGTGGAAACTGTTATAAGCATCTGCGCTAAATTTCGAGCTTCTGTAAAAGATCGGCTAGTGGGCAATGCAGTAGTTCTCCCTTGAGGTGGTGAGATGTCGTCGGCTGGAACGTTGACAACCAAGTGCGTCTGCGCTCACGTTCCTATGCAGTCCAACATCTGGCCACTGTCACATCCGATTGATCCACAAATCTCGATATTACGCCTTTCGACCAGCCGGCCAAACGGAGACCCACAATGAGACATCTTTCCAGCTCTGACAGGTTCTGACGACGTTGTCTCACGCGTACATCATTACAGTATAGTGCCATATCACTTGATAGTCTCTTGTGCTATAGGGCCACCATTTATGTACGAAGTCGGTTAAAAAAAATCGCGCAACATTTGTATTTTCGCGCCAATAGTATGTTGGAACGAAGTGCTGTTGGCATCCCTGCACACGCCTGTGTTTAATGTTTAACTGCCGGAAGTTCCATTATTGTATGTCTGTTATTGTTCCGTGCTGTATTGAGTAGAACGTTGTGTCGCACAGTTTGTGGATTGTTTGTGCGTAAAACTCAAGATAAACTTTATAGAGACACGCTAAATGGTGTAAGAAGCCTGCAGAGTTGAGTGTTTAAGCCGTACTCGGTGTTACGAATGGTTCAGACTGTTTAAAAATGGCCGGATAGAAGTTAAAGATGACCCTCGTTCAGGACGCTCTTCGACATTTACGGACGACACTCGTGTCAGGAACGTCATCGAAATTGTCCGTGCCTATCGAAGACTACTGACTGTCCGAGAGATTGCAGAAAAATGCAACATTTCGGTTGGATCAAGTCATGAAATCCTGACACAGCATCTTGGAATGCATCGTGTTGGCGCCAAGTTCGCCTCACGGCTAATGAGTCAAGACGAGAAAGACATCCGCGTCGAAATTTGCGAAGAGCTTTTGAATCGCGCAAATAACTCTTTAAGAGAATCATAACTGTTGAGGAGACGTGGGTCTAGGGTTATGATGTTGAGACCGAGGTTCAATCTTCGCAATGGGTCGGGAAAGATTGTCCAAGACAAAAACAGCTCGGGAGGCCAGGTCAAATGTCAAAGCGATGCTGACAGTTTTCATTGACTCTGAAGGATTAGTTCATCATGAATTCGTGTCTCAGGGACAAATTGTTAATCGATGGTACTACCGGGACGTGTTGCGACGCCTCCGAGAAAATGTGAGAAGGTGAGGAACGGCCTGAAATGTGACGAGACAACTCATGGCACTTGGATCGCGATAGCGGGCCTGCACATTCATCCCTGTTGGTGCCTGACCATTGCACAAAAAACGAAATCATTGTACTGCTTCATCCCCCGTACTCTCCGGAGCTGGCCCCCGCGGACTTTTTTTTTTTTTTTTCCAAAGTTGAAAGCCTCGTTGAAAGGACGAAGATTTGCAACAGCAGTGAAGATAAAAGAAATTTCACAGACGGCGTTTCGCGCGATCCAGCGTGGCGTGTACCGTATTGGGAGCGGTGTATCACTTGTGGAGGAGAGTATTTCGAAGGAGACCATGCACAGTAAGTAAAAGGTAAGCGTAAAAATGTTGTGAAGAAAGTTCCGGAATTTCTTGAAAGGGCAGCGTATAGCAAATGCCATACTTTTCTCACACGTACGTCACGATATTGCAAATGCTGTGCATTTATGTCGAGAATGTTTCTCTCAACCAAAGGCTGATTACAACATGTTCTCTTTCGTGTAAGGTTTGGAAGACAACTGAGATACCCTGTAGTTGCACTACTTTAAATCTTTGATCCCACAAAAATTTTACAGCCATGCATACGTATTCAACGTTGTACATGAAGATGGGGTAACAGCCGAAAACCGCTTCGTAAGATAACTAATATTGTAAAATATTGCACCAGTGTCGTGTTTTTCATTCATAATGTATAAAATATTATACCAAGAAACTATGGAACAGTCTGTTAACGCAATTTGGAAGAAAGCTTCACAAGAAAGAAGTAGAGAAAATAAGACTTTCCAAGCGCATTACAAACGCTTTTCTAGTACAGAAGGAAGAGCTATTACCAAATCTCTAGAGCACAAATGTACACATGCCGCGTCAGAACGCTCGAGAAGGCCTCTGCCTGTTTAGTAACCTAGAGATTTTTTTTGCAGAATCATGATGTCGGGGTAAACGCAGAATATAACTGTGACCTCACGGAGAAGATAGTTATCACTCGGTTTGAGGAAGGTTATATAAGACAAGGAAAGTAAGACTGCCACTTCTGTTCTAATAGTACTGTTTACTTGCTGGTGGCATCTTGTTTAGGCCGTGATCCTAACCAAAATGTACTGCCTAAATTTCCGTCGCCACTTGGGCCACATAGCTGAGGTTAAGCAGGTCGATATATAGATTCTCCAACCTTTGAAACATTACTAGTAGAAAATACAAGTACAATAAACTCGTATTTCGTATTCCGATACATGCGAATTCTATATTTGTATTCGAAAAGCAATAAACAGTTCTCATGTTTTCCGCTATTTCCACCAATAAAAAGTTTGAAGCATTGGTTTTCCAATCAGTAACGTCGGAGAATCTTAACACTTATCTCTGTGGCCTGAGTCGGTATCTTCTATAACAGAGGACAAAATGTTTGGATAAAAATTATGACTTAATATTTCTGTCGAATCAAGCTATATGTATACCGCATGTCTGAAGGTAGCCCAGCAGTTCTATGGCTAAATGGTTTCACAAGTAAGATTGGTACATGCAGGGAGGGAGGGCATATCCAAATGTATATGAGGCAGTATAATTTTGCGGATTTCGATTGAGTCACGCGTCCTATCAAGGAATAGCGTGTAAAACCAGCACCCATAAGTACATACGAATAAAAAGTAAAAAAAGACTGTTTCGTCGGTACTGAGCAGCTAACGCTCCTGTACATTCAACTAACATGCAGGAAAAAACGTAAGCTAAGACTACGGTCTAAATCCCAAATTAAGATATGACAAGACTTTCTGTGTTCACCTCGATATCGCCGACGTTAGCAACCAGATGACTGCTTTATTCATTACTAGGTCTCCCTCTACAACCCCTAACACTACCCTCCATTAGTAAGTTAACTATTTCCTGGTTCCATAGGATGTGCCCAGTCAACCGGTCTCTTCTTTTAGACGAGTTCTGCCATAAATTTTTCTTCTTCCACTATCCATCTAATCTTCGACGAACTTCTATAGAGAAATCGTCTATTCTCTTCTGGTTTGTAGTGTTTATTGTCTGCCTTCCATTTGCTCGTAAGGCTACATTCCAAACTGATACTTCCAGAAAAGACTTCTTAAAAGTTATATTTTTGATGTTAGCAAATTTCTCCAGTTCTAAAACTCTTTTGTTTCTATAGTACTCTGTATTTTACTTTCACTCTAATAGAAAGAGGAAATAAGGAATAAATGAAGATCAGACGGGACTGGGTAGCTGGAACATCAAGGAATAACTTCCATAGTACTAGAGGGTATAGATTAAAAACTGTACGAGAAAATAGAATGGAATTTATCCAACAAATATTTGAGGACGTCGGGGACAACTTTTGCTCCCAAGCCGTGTACACACTAGCCCAACGAAGGCAGATGAACGACAGCGAAGGGATTCGGCCGAACTTTGATCGCCAACGGATTGGCGTTCGGCCTGTCGTTCTCATCGAACCAAGGGGTTGGGACCATGAGATTGGGCCATGTGGAATCGCAGTTGGCTCTGATGACTTGTCGAGGATGCTCCCACTTTGGCATTAGTATAAAGTAGTGTTTTATTTACATTTTAACCGGCCGATATTAGTAGAGAAGAAGATGATTTAGGAGTCATCGCATTTGCAGCGTTTATCTTCTGCAAAAAGCTGATCATCAGAAAAAGAAACAGAAGAAGAAACGACGCTGGTGGACCACGTCTCTTTTCAAAAGCAAGGAGCACTGTGGTGGTACAAAATTAACGTCTGACCTTAGAGCTGAATTGCAATAAGGGCCATTTCATAATTTTACGCGAACGAGAGCTACAGATTTCGAATTGTTATTCCATTATGTAGTCCTTAAAATTTCCAAAGATGATGCCTCTTTCAGGAGAGCACTACACGACAGTAAAAAAAATATCCATAAGGATTCCACTTTTCTTTGTAACATCGTGCACAATATTTGCTAACAGCTCACTTATTTCCCTCCAAACCAATTATCTTTTCATTTTTTTTTTTTTTTTTTTTTTTTTTTTTTTTACAGTCGCAGTTCGTAGGATCCCATAAACAAGCCTGTTCACGATAAAATTGTCAGCTTTAATGCTTCTCCATATTCCACTCATTACTCAATTATTTTTGGACGCAATAAATACATGCCCGTTCAACAGGCACACCAAATCGCTACTGAAACAAGAAACATTCAGCACCGTCCACAGTAGGAGGTGGGTCCGAAGCCCAACTCACCGCCAACGCTTTGATGTTGCCGCCGGCAGTGCGAACCGCAACCAAGGCCAACCGTTTCGTTGGCTCCAATTAATCGCCCACCAAACACCCTTAACAAATTTCGGACAACTAAGTGGTCGGTTGTCGTTCGTTGGCCTTCGTTGATCTAGTGTGTGCACACCTGCAGATGAAGAGGTTTGGCACAGGAGAGGAATTCTTGGTGGGCCGCATCACACGAACCAGAAGACTGATGATAACACAAAGAAAACCTGGAGGATATAATGTTGCGCGAAATATTTGACAAAGGACTGAAAGACGCAATGAAAACACGATTCTAGGAATAGATAATTCCTCAGAATCATTGAGATGCTTCGGAGAGCCATGAGAAGGCTATTCTAGCTGGTGTGCATGACATAGGCGAAATCCCCTCAGGCTTTAGGGAAGATATAATGATTCCAATTCCAAAGGCAGGTGCTGACACTTATAAATATTACCGGACTGTCAACTTAGTAAGTCATGGAAGCGAAATACTGACACAAATTATTCACTGAAGAATGAAGAAATTGGTAGAAGCTGACCTTGGTGAAAGGTCAGTTTGTGTTCGGGAGAAATGTGGGAAAACGCGAGGCGATACTGTCCCTACTATTTAGCTTAGAAGGTAGTCTGAAGAAACGCAAACCTAGGTTTATGGCATTTTCAAGTTTAGAGAAGGCTTTCGACATATTGACTGGAACATATTGTTTGAAATTCAGAGGATGGGAAGAGTAAAATACAGGGAGGTACAGGTTATCTACAACTTCCATAGAAACCATATTGCAACTTTAAGAGTCGTAGTTTATGAAAGGGAGGCAGCAGTTGAGAAATGAGAGCGACAGGGTTGTAGCCTATCCCCAACGTTATTCAGTCTATACGTTGAGCAAGCAGTAAAGAAAGCCATGGAGAAATCTAGAAAGAGGATTAAAAGTTCAGAGCGAAGAAATAAAAAGTTTGAAGTTTGCTGATGATTTTGGGGGAGTTAGAATAGGAACTGAGGCACTAAAAGTAATAGGAAAATAACTGATGAAGGTCGAAGTAGGGAGGATACAATATGCAGAGTAACAGTTGCAAGAAAGAGTTTTTGAACAAGAGAAATAAGCGTTAATTAATTGTTCCATTAGTTTTTGGTAGACTATTTTATACGTTATGAATTAAAAACACTCTACATTTGTGTAATAATCTACAATATTTATTGTTTAACTAACCGCTTTTCAGCTCTTTTCCATCATCAGGTACAAAGATAATAGTAATATAAAATTACCGTTGTTTGAATTACCAATTTAGCCTCACATGTGTCTCGCTAGTAATATTATACTTGTTTAAAAAATATTATCTTGTTGAGTCATGCCGTTGAAACATGCCCTCGAAGTTTTATTTTACTCAATTTATTTTCATCGTCTGCACAATTGCAATTTATCATGTGGTTTATTAATTCAGTGTGCCATACATTTTATGTTCGTTAAATAGTTTTACTTTACATTTTCATCGAAATAATTCCTATCGCTTTTTTCTTATATCGAACTTCAATAATTGTCATCTCCGACACTCAGTTGAGAGACACTTTGGATGCACCTAGTTTAAAATTTTTGTTCTTACAAAATTCACAGCTACATATATTTGTCTGTGTACTTGATGATGTCCTAATAGCCAGAGAGCAGTTAGTAAAACAATAAATATTGATGAATATAGCAAAAGTGTCGTGTGTGTTTCGATCATAAATAGCAATTTTCTAACAAAGAATAAAAACTACTGTTAAGAAGTTTGTTGAAGATTTTTTCTGGTGTGTAGCCATGTACGAAGGGCAAACGTGGGCAAGAACAGTTCACACAAGATAACATTAGAAGCTGTTGAAATGTGGCACTACAGGAGAATGCTGCAGATTAAATGGACATGCCGAATAAAGAGTGAAGACCTACACAGGCGAACTGGGGAGAAATGAGCGTTATGGTCAAACTTGACTAAAAGAAGAGATCGGTTGACAGAACACATCGTGGTAATGGTGGGAAATGGGGTGAGGAGAGAAAGGGGGCGGGGGGGTATTGAGGGAGATCAAGGTTTGAATACAGTAAGCAGGTTCAAGTGGATGAAGGTTGCAGTAGTTATTAACATGAAGAAGTTTGCATATGATGTAAGTCTAATAGAGTTTTGAAGTTATATTTTTTGAGAATGAAAACATAGTCCAGGTGGTCTGTATTCTTTTTATATCCGTGCAATTGGCCAATTTCAACCGTGGGTCATTTTCAAGCACATATTGTGGTGTCACCGCCAGACACCACACTTGCTAGGTCTTCTTCTTCTTCTTCGGTTATCAACCCACAGGTTGGTTGGCAGCAGCACGCCATTCCGTTCTTTTGTCAACTTTCCTCTTCATATCTGCATAGGTCTGGCACCCGATGTCATTTATTACTTGTTGAATGTAGCTTAATCTAGGTCGTCCTCGGCGAGTTCTTCCTTCAATGATTCCTTCTAATATTCTCTTAATGAAATTGTTATGCCGTAAAATGTGACCTATGAAGGTTATTCTTCTTTTCTGTATATTTCGCCAAAGAGTTCTGTTTTCTTTCACTCTTCTGAGGACATCTTCGTTTGTAGCCTTGTCTCGCCAGCTGATTTTTTCCATTCTCCGGTAGCACCACATTTCGAATGCCTCTAATCTTCTCTTTTCTTCTTTTCCACTAGTCCAAGTTTCACATCCGTAAAGGGCTGTACTCCACACATAGGTTTTCATGACTCTCTTTCTTACGTCTAAACTAACATTTCTACTCGTCAGTAAGTTTCTTTTTCCATTGAATGCTATTTTGGCAAGTTGTATTCTGTTTTTAATGTCACTTTTGCTCCTTCCATCTGCTGTTATTTTGCTACCTAAGTAGTTAAATTCTGTAACCTGCCCTAGTTTCTCTCCCTTTATTGTTATTCGTATGGGTTCATTGTAGTTCAGGGCGCCACTCACCATCACTTTAGTCTTTTTCTTATTTATTTTCATTCCATACTGTTCTTTTAAGGTGTTTTCCATTTCATTGAGTGCGGCTTCTAAATCTTCTTTCCTTTCTGTAATTATGGCGATATCATCTGCATATCGCAACATATCTATTTTCATTCCGTTAAGTTTTATTCCTACTTCAATATTCTCTCTTATTTTGTCTATTGCTTCTTGGATATATGCGTTGAAAATTACTGGAGATAGTGGGCATCCCTGTCTCACTCCTTTCCTTATTCTTGCTGTTTCTTCTTTGTTTTCCTTCTTAACTAAGGCTGTTTCATTTTGGTATATTTTAAAGATTATCCTTCTATCATTATATTTCAGACCAGCCTTCTTCAGAATTCTAAACATTTCTGGCCATACAACATTGTCAAATGCCTTTTCGAGGTCTACGAAGGCTATAAATACTTGTTTGTTTTTGGAAATTTGTTTCTCAATTATTAGTCTTAAAGATAAGATTGCTTCCCTCGTCCCTACACCGCTTCTAAAACCGAATTGGTCTTCACTTAGAGTGCTATTCAATTGGTTTTCAACTCTTTTCAAAATTATTCTTATTAGAATTTTTGATGCGTGTGAAAGAAGACTGAGTGTTCGATGGTTTTCACAGTCCATAGTAGATGCTTTCTTAGGTATGGGGAATATGATGCATTTCTGATAGTCTTCAGGAACTTCACCTGTTTTGTATATTTTCTGTATGAGTTGCAGTAATGTAGCTTTCATTTTGTCTCCTGATTTCTTAATTAGTTCTGAAGGTATATCATCAACACCTGCCGCTTTCTTATCTGGTAGTTCTTTTAGTGCTTTTTCAAATTCATCTTTCAGAATTGTGTCCCCTAGTTCTTCTTTCTCTACTTCTTCGCTTAATTCTATCATATTATCTGTTAGAGGGTCTCCTTGATATAGCTCTTCAATGTATTCTTGCCATCTCTTCAGCGTGTCATATCCAAATAGTACCTTGCCCTCTTTGTTCTTTATAGTTCCTGAAGATTTTACTTTCCGTTTAGCAAAGTTTTGTTTTATTGTTCTGTAGGCCAAGTCAGTTTTTCCTTTAACCATGTTTTCCTCCACCTCTTTACAAATGCTGTTGAGGTAATTTTCTTTTGCTTTCCTAGATTCTCTGTTTATTTGGTTTCTAAGCTTTCTATATTTGTTTTCGCTTTGCTCGTCAGAGGCATTTTTGTATAGTCTTCTTTCTTCCATTAGACAAATTATTTCAGGTGTTATCCACTCTTTCCTGTTTACAGGTTTGGCTTTCCCAATAAATTCTTCTGCTGCTTTATGTATGCCTTCTTTGATTTGTTTCCACTCCTCGTTAGTACTCCCGGGAATAATGTTTGATGCCATCTCATCAGTTTTCCGTGCATAAGGGATCACTAGTTCTTCAGACTTTAGGTTATCTCTGTTCCATACTTTGTTCGTTTTTCTCTCTAATCGCTTGAGTTTGAGTAAGCATTTCATCATTACAAGGTTGTGATCACTATTAATATCCGCAGACGGGTAGCTTCTGCAATCCTTGATTTGGTTTTTAAAACGCGATTTTACTAATATATAGTCGATTTGGTGTCTTCTAGTATCTCCTGGGGCTTTCCACGTGTACCTTCTTCTTTTATGGTGGTTGAAAAGGGAGTTCGCTATGACCAACTTGTTTTTGGCACAAAATTCAATTAGCCGGCTTCCTCTTTCGTTTCTATCTCCTAGACCATATTTCCCTACAATTCCGTCAACTTTCTCTTCTCCAACACTAGCATTCCAATCTCCCATTATAATTAAGTTCTCTTCACCTTTAACATAATTTATAACTTTGTTGATGTCTTCATACACTGTTTCTATTACATCGTCTTCTTCTGCCGATGTCGGCATATAGACTTGTACTATTACCGTGTTCTTTGGTTTGGTTCCAATTTTGACTAGTATTATCCTAGAGTTAAATTGCACATATCCTGTGACTAGATTCCCGAGTTTTCCTTTTAGAATTATTCCAACTCCACCGATTCCAGTTGTTCCTTGGTTAGTACCTGTATGAATGATACGATAATTTCCTGATCTGAAGTCTCCTGGTTCAGGCCATCGCATCTCAGATATTCCTATTATGTCTGTTCCCATTCTGTCCATCTCTAGTTTGAGGTTCTCTAATTTCCCGCATTGGAGGAGTGTTCTTACATTCCATGTTGCTATTTTTAGTGTATTCTTCAACTTTGCCTGACCTTCCATTGTCCCCACCCGGAGATCCGATTGGGGGACTATTACTCCGGATTTATGTTTAACAGAAGATTCTGGCATGGTGCGCTACTGATTCTTGGGATATCTTGAGTGATCTTTAATGGAGTGGTTTCCCGTTGCCTTCTCCATCCTATGCCGTTGACTGTGAAGTTCTTCCGCCTTTAGGAGCAATTTCTCACTCCAAGGACAAGAGAGTGCCCTGCCTCTATCCGCTCATCCGCTCTCTTTGAGACCGTTGGCACTTGATAGGGGGCGTTTCCTTATCCCGGGAAACACTCGGTCGTCAGAGCCTCGTTAGCAATAACAGGGTGTACCGTGCAGCAATCCTTAGCTGCAACTCGGGTAGGTGAGGTTGACATTTGTACAGGAGAGGCTGTTAGAGTCGCTTCACTGTACCTTACACCCCACTTGCTAGGTGGTAGCCTTTAAATCGGCCGCGGTCCGGTAGTATACGTCGGACCCGCGTGTCGCCACTATCAGTGATTGCAGACCGAGCGCCGCCACACGGCAGGTCTAGAGAGACTTCCTAGCACTCGCCCCAGTTGTACAGCCGACTTGGCTAGCGATGGTTCACTGACAAATTACGCTCTCATTTGCCGAGACGATAGTTAGCATAGGCTTCAGCTACGTCATTTGCTACGACCCAGCAAGGCGCCATTATCATTTGCTATTTATCTTGTGATGCGTGTACCGTCAGACCGATGTTCACCAATTATGGATTAAAGTTAAGTATTCCAGAAGCTATGTACCTTTTCTGCTAGTCTCATTTCCTTGTCATTTTCCAGACCTAACGCCAGCCTGCGTGAGCTTAAACGCGTGCCTATCGGCTTCCCGTCATAGTGGATTGGCTGTCTTGCCAGTCCACAACACATATCATAAGCTTCCAGATTCATTCCAAATTGTAATACATCGATGGCACATATGTTATTTCTGTGTGTATGTGCGACAAAAACAATGGTGAACACGATTACATGGACGTAATTAGGTACACTACTGTATTATTGTTGAGCCACATACGCACAGAAATACGATATATACCTGCCTGCATGTGCCAGAGATGTATTACAATGTGAAATGAAGCTGCAAGCTTATATGTGCTTGAAAATTACCAACCGTTAAAATTGTCCAATTGCACGGATATAAAAAGAATACAGCCCACCTGAACCATGTTTTCATTCTCAGTGTACTAGAGTGGAGAGATGCGTCAAACCAGCCCTTGAACTGAAACAACAACAACAAAACTACTTCGACCATTGTCCCTTATTTTGCTACCCAAACAGAAAAAGTCATCTACTATTTCCAAATCTAATTTCCTTGACATCACCCGTATTATCTTGTTTCATCTTGTAACCTCTTTTCAAGACATTACCCGTTCCATTGAGCCGGTCATCCAAGCCCACTGATGTGTCCCATAGATTTCGATGTCATCGGTAAACCTTTTTATTTCTCCCCTTTCCAAATTTCTCCATGTTTTTTCTTTACCGCTTGCTCATCGTATAGGTTAAATAACATGGGGAATAAGCTACAACACTGTGTCACTCCCTTCTCTTTACTATTGCCTCTTTTTCTTGTCCTTCAACTCAAACAACTCCAGTCTGATTTATGTACAAGTTGGAAACAACGGACGGCTACTCCTGTTTTGTTCCTGGTATTTTCGGCATTTCAAAGACCAATTCTAGTCAACATTATCAAAACCATTCTCTAAATCTACGGATGCTATAAAAGTAGAATTGGCTTTCTTCAACCTAGACCGCAGGTCGTGTGGTTAGTGTTGTGCCTCGCGTTTAACATTCCCTCGGAACCTAAATTGATCTTCGGTGAGTTAGGGCTCTATACTCCGATGAAAATGACTTTGCTATTGACAGATTGCAGTGTTGTCGGCGTGCAGACAGGCAGACTAGGCAACGGTCTGCATGTAGCTACACTACTGGCAATAAAGTGAACAGGCTGGCACCTGGTCCCTACTACTCGACTAGCTGAAATGTCAATCACAAAGCAGTTTTAATCGGATTCTACTTCTCTCCACTTTTTCTATAAATAATTCGCCTTAGTAATTTCCTAAGCTTTCCCGGCGAAATAACTTTTGACACTCTTGTCGGGTTTGCAGTCGGTCTTCAAGTCAGGTCGATATAACTGGCCGTTATCCCCAGGTGAGACACTGGTGTAGCTGAGTCTTGACGGCGCTTCTGTGTAGGACAGCAGAGACGCCTTGCTGCCGTGAACGCTGATCCCACTACAAAGTATACGAGGAACGCCGCCGGTGGCGAAAGCAAACGAAAACGAGGTATCGCTGCCGTAGCTAATCGTCAAAGTCATGTGCAGGCTGAGAATGGGTACTCTCTGACACACAAAATGCACTGTTCAACGTAAGTTTGGAATACTATCGTTAATTATAGTCTACAATACTACAGCTCTCACTGACCTAGAAACTTTACGCATTATCCAGTTACATCCCATATACTGGCATGCTTTGTGGCCGTTTCTCAGTTATGTAAACATACTGCTGCCGCAGCGGCACACCACGATCAGACCAGTATCAATAACAGCTTCATGCAGTTCGTGTTCAGCACTGCAGTAGCATGTCACTTAGAGACGTACAACACTTTGATACTGGTTTTACTTTCAGCTGGTCACACACAGTAACATGTTAGCGATCGGTTACATGTCACTCGAAGTGGTATGTCTAAGATGTGGAGAAAGTACAGAGAGACGGGAAATGTGAAAGATAGACTTCGCAGTGGTCATCCTCGCATGATAACACCAATGCAGGATCATTTCCTCCAAATGTCGGCTCTCAGGCGCCCAATGTCAATTGCCAGAAATATTGGAAATGACCTCTCCCGGGCAACAGGGTTTCAATATCACACCAAACAGTGGGTATAACATTACATAAGGTGATCTTCATTCCAGAAGACCAATGAGAAGTTTTGCACTAAACCAACGCAACCGACGCAATCAAAAGATCTGGACTTTTGCACATCAGGATTTGACCATTGCAGATTGGAGTAATGTCGTTTTCGCTGACGACATCTGGATTGGTTTGTGACCATACACTAGACGTGTTAGGGTTTGGAGAAGTGCTAAACGACACCAGGCACGCCGATACTTTCAGGAAGTCCATCCATTTGAAGGTGGCAATGATGGTGGGACGGCAGATCCCTCTAATTCCCATCTAGGGCAATTTGACTGCTCCCCGATACCTCCTAGGGGTCCTACAAACGATTCTAGTACCCTACAGATGTGAAGTCGGTGACAACTTCTACCTAGTCTACGACAGTGCAAGGTCTCGGTATCTTCAAAGATGCAACATCAACCAAATGAAATGGCCAGCACATTCCCCAGACATGAATGCAGTTGAGTATGCGTGTGACCTGTTGAACGAGGCCATTGCTCAGCGTCCAGAGCCATCTGACAATCTTGAGGACCTCACTGAAGCTGCCATTGAGGATAGGGACCTCATACTACTACTCAATACTAAAGACTGATAATCGGCATCATGAGATAAAGATTTTCACTGGTCTTGTTTTCAAGATGTACAATTAGGAGAGAGGCTGCTTTCTTTTGTTATGATTTTTAGTCACTAACCAAAGTCGTTCTTGCTTCCAGAAGGAATTGTTTACTTTGTTAGTAAGATATTGCACAAACTTAAATGGGTGTACTGTAGTTGTAGTGAACTCTATGACATTCCCAAAAAAATGGTTCAAATGGCTCTGAGCACTATGGGACTTAACTTCTTAGCACATTAGTCCCCTAGAACTACTTAAAACTAACTAACCTAAGGACAGCACACACATCCATGCCCGAGGCAGGATTCCAACCTGTGACCGTAGCGGTCGCGCCGTTCCAGACTGTAGCGCCTAGATCCGCTCGGCCACAACGGCCGGCTGACATTCCCAACTTTTGTTGAGCTGTACACTACGTAACTGAACATAGAAATTTTGATTTGTTGAGTTGGCAACAAACCGAAAATACTGATTAATTATTAATCGTTCAGTTACAGAGACATGGAAGCAGAACTGTGCTATCATTAAGCACAATTTTTAAATAGCTTAAAAATCTAACTAGATGTGATCTAAGTGGCAGAAATAATTCATTCTTTCAGCTGATTTTCACGTGTTTACGTACACCGACCTTCAGCAAATACCATCGATTTTCTTCCATTGCTGCACACATAATGTCGCTAAACGCAATCGAGCCCGATGCAGCCGGACCGTATGTATTACCAGACGGCAATATTGTGCGTATACAAGTGGTTTCCTTAACATTACACGTAAATTTACGGTTTGTTGCCAAATGGCACCATACAATACAGCGGAAGGTGGTCCCATGGCGTGCTCAGAAGATAGCCCTTGTCCCCATTAATAAGATTTACGTATTTTTATTTAATCGTATGGCTGGGGCCCCCTTCGGGCAGATCGTTCGCCGGGTGCCGGTATTTTGACGCCACTTCGGCGACCTGCAGCCGATGAGGATGATAGGATGATGATGAGGGCAGCACAACACCCAGTCCCTGGGCGGGGAAAATTCCACGACCCATCCGGGAATGGAACCCGGGCCCAGAGGATTGACAATCCGTCACGCTGACCATTCAGCTACCGGGGGCGGACATTAATAACAATTTCAGTGGCAACATAATTTCAGTGGGTTCCTCCAGAACACAATCACAATAACAAGAAGTGGCATCAACCGGCTGTGTCTCAGATTTCATCGCGTGTCCCTCAGCTAACTAGTGCTCTGCCATTGCGGATTTTTCGGGTTGTTTCCTTGCAAGAGAGCGATGTTCACACACCTGTTATCGACTGTAAAGGGGATAACTTGACCATTGTATGTTTTACCTGATTATCTCTAATCTGGTGCTAAGGAAGACCATTATTGTTTATCAGATAGAATGCCACTGTGGTAAAGTATACAGGCTAATGGGTCCAAAATTCATGGCAATGAACTGAATTGAATTCCCATAGTCATGCATACTTCTAGAGCTCTGCATTTCTCCTCTACTCATTCCTACTTTGCCATTATGACACTACCACTGTGCGATCGGTAACAATAAAATACTAGTAAATAAACAGTCTGAAAATACAGGAAGTCATGAACTTCAAGCTGTATGTGTAGCAGCTCACAAGCCGTTGCAGGCGTGCGCAAATCAGCTGGAGGTCGCGCATTGTCTCGAAACGAAGGCAGACGTTCATTCAAATGGTCAGGGTCGGTTGTTTTGGAAGCACTGCGTAAATCGTAACGATTGCTTTGTAGCTGACACGCAGATTTGTACGGTGGTAGACATCGTGCGTCATAACCATCGCTATTCTCTTCTGCTGAGAAATTTTCCAAACTTTTCCCGTTGTTGTATAGTGTCTTTCATGTATTACGCAATTTTAAAAAATGCAATAATTAAGTCAAAAATGCATTTTTATTTCTATCTACATACACTCCCATTTAAGTGCGGCAAATTATATCTGGCTTATGTCCACCTCCACTGTCTCGGCAAGCAGTTACTAGGTCTTATCAAGTACGCAGTGACCTTTTTACAGACATGTCGTTGATGACACGTTGAATTTCTTCCTTAAGTTGTAGAACTGTTTGTGGTTTGTTCTCGTAGACCTTGGACTTCACATAAACCCATAAATAGAAGTCACATGGAGTAAGGTCACAAGATGTGGGGGAGGCCTTTCCAAGTCGCCACGAAGTGAGATCACAGACTGAGGGAATTTTTCATGGAGTAGGGTTACTGTCTCGCGGGATGTGTGATAAGTAGCCCCGTGCTGCTCATACCACATATTGGCTATATCCAATTCATCTGGAGAAAGCCAAAAGTTGTTTCTGACCGTTTCAAGATAACGCTCGCCGTTAACTGTTACTGTACTGACGTCGATATCTTCAAAAAAGAATGGGCCGATAACACCACCTGCCTGTAAGTCACACCGAACTGTGTGTGGTTCGCTCTCTTGCATCACCCTAGGGTTTTCGTGACCCTAAATATCGCAATTTTCTCTATTAATGAACCCACATAGATGAAAATGTTCGCCATTGAAGATAATTTTTTTTGCAAAATTGTTGTTCTCTTCTTGTTTTGTGAGAATCCACTCGGCGAAATTTCTCCGTTTCAAATGATCTGTGGGTTTAAGATATTGCGTCACTGGATCCAGACAGGTGAAAATGTGCCTCGTCATTGAAGATTATTATTATTATTTTTTTTTTGCAAAATTGTGGTCCTCTTCATATTTTGTGACAAATCCACTGGGTGAAATTTCCTCGTTTCACATCATCTATGGGTTTAAGATATTGCGTCAACTGAATCTTGTATGGGTGCATATGAAGATCCTTTTTGAAAATTCTTTGCAAAGTGGCTGTCGAAATTCCCAGTTGTTGATAACGACGTTGAAGCGACTGTTAGAGCTCACAGCCACATTACACTGCACCATTCCAGTGTTTTGATCCATACGAACCGTACGTACGGTTTCGTCCGGGCGATTTTATGGTTGCAGCGGCCCCGATTTCCTCGAATTTCTTTATCAACCACAGTTGATGTTCTAACATTATTACGTTCGAAGACCCCCCCCCCCCCACCCCGAAGTCCGAAGTCTACAAATGGTCTCTGCATACCACTCACCGGTTCTGTAATGGGTTTTCACAGTGATAACACGTTCCTCTTTTGTAAATCGCTCCAAGGCAACTGAGATCCTGAAACCCACAAACAACCAGTGATCAAGTAATCGGAATGACAATCAATACTAAAAGTGATAAACACATTGCCGTAAACTTGAAAACAAAAATTTACCACTCAGTTTAAAAACTGCGTAATATATGAAAGACCTTCTACATAATCTAGAATTATATAAATAATCCAACTATTTTAGTCCTACGAGTTCAATACATAAATTACAATATCCACGTGCTGCACAACTAAGGAAAATCTTGGAAAAACGCACAACACTGAGGAAAAATGGAGAATTGTTTCCTGTGCAGTTCTGCGTGAGATACTCTTTCAAGTAGACTCTAACACTGTATTCTTGTTCTTCATCTTAGCGTGTTCCCTCTTTAGCAGGATCCATTCAGTTCTTTTGCTCTTGCAATGACATCAGTCCGCTAGACTTCGAGGACTACTGAAACCTAACTAACCTAAGGACATCACACCCATCCATGCCCGAAGCAGGATTCGAACCTGCGACCGTAGCAGCCGCGTGGTTCCGGACTGAAGCGCCTAGAACCGCTAGGTCATAGCGGCCAGCTTTTGCTCTTGGAACACAACTTTATCCAATCTGTTGTGTCTTCTGGATAGAGGCCAATAATCCCAATTACCTTGATGATAACGTCTTTTCACCTCTTCTTAGATCACTCAAATGGTTGGCTGCCGATAGTCTTCAGATTGTAAGCCGTTTTGGTATAGCTGAAGCGATTTCTTTCACTTCAAGCCGGCCTTTGGACAAGTCATGCGAACAGCAGGTTTTACTATCCAATGTACTTAAATAACCAACAAGTTACTTGGCAATGGCAGATAAAAATGACAAAAATTGATGGATTTGAATAAAGTTCTGGGAATTCAGTAACGTTACGCAAAGTTAGAAATATCAGTTAGTGATTTTCTTGATAACAATTGTGATAAATCGAAAGAAGACTAAAGGAAATCTAGGGAAGGGCCTCACCATAATGGTATTTTCTGTAACCAGAATGGTATGAGAATAAACAAGAGAAAATTAAAGTGATGGCATGTGGAACTGAAGAATAAAATGATCCCCGAGAATGAGAACTGCAATAGAAGTTTCAGAAGTTACAAAAGAATTAATATATTTTGGAGGCAGGATCTTAAGGGATGGAAGAGACGGATGGGAATTGTGGGCAGAATACTGCAGGCCAAGACTGCATTTAGATTGATAAAGACCATACGCACCATCAAGAATATCAGTGTGGAAATAAGCGAATGGTTCATGAAAGCATTTGGTTGGAGTGGGGCGCTATAATGGTCAGTAGAAAGACGAGAGAGAAGACGGATAGAAGCCCAAGAGATTTGGTGCTCTAGAAGGATGGTGAGGATTAGGTGGAGAGATAGTTACCAATGAAGAATTGCTGAAAAAATACAGGAAATCATATCTCCTTGGATGCTGTGATGTAATCAAACCTGATACACATTTTGTACCCTGCGATACTCATGGTTGTTTGTCGATAATTTCGTTTATAAATAGAAAAGGTCATATAACACTATGTTACGTAACTAAAATTCCTTATTTCATTCACAGTTATTTACATTTTATGTGATTAGGATAATTTCGAAGTTTTAACATGAAAAACGGTAAATTTAATTTTACCAAGTTTTGCTAAATACTTAGATCTTATCCTTGTTTTGCTTTTGTTGATGTTCATCTTATATCTTCCTTTCAAGACAATTTCCGCATTCAACTGTTTGATAGTGTTGCTTATTTTATACAAAAACTGCAATACAAAACGAATTTATGTCCTCGTGTATATGTAGCAACCAAATTCAATCAACTGAAATTCTTATACATAAAGTTTTGATCCGAATGGTTTCTTAATTCTGCATATGAAATCTGATGACCATTTTGCCTTTTGTAGGTCGTTAAATTACTTTGAATGAAACTAAACAACGATTAAAACGTGTGACAGAAAGAAATACGATCATAAATGTGGTTCAACTTATTGAATATAGAAGTATGTTCGTGTATTGCACTTGAAAAGTGTAGCACATACTCGTGAATGAATCGGGTATTTCCGTATTCAGTTCTCTCAGCACACCGGTCTCATTCCTCATGTCGGTGTTTAGCAAGTCGTTATTCTCCTTCATCATCTGCATCTATGTTTTGTTTAATCCTTATGCTGTATTCCTTGCTGACTATGTTGACCAATAATTTCAACAGGTCTTTTAAGTTTTTCTTATATCTGTCTGTGAATCTTAACAGTGGCATCTGTTCCCTCAGCACCTTTATTCTTCTTCCGAAATTTTCTTTCACTTCCTTTGATGCTTCTTCGGTATACAAGCTGAATAAAATTGATCGTAGGCAGCCATCTAGCCTTACTCCTATCTGGGTTTTGTAGCTGTCATAAATTATATGTAGACCTCTGTAGGTGTAGCCCAATCTTCTAAGGATTGAAAACATCTCATTTCTTCCTATAGTGTAGAAGGCTTTCTCTATATTCATAAATGCTAAGAGGATATACTGATTTTTGCTAAATCTGTCTTCCAATGCTAAACATTCCTTGTTATCGTTGTACACATGCGGGTGCAACGTGTGAGTAGCAGCAGAGAGTTCCTGTTTTCATTTATACCTGACGTATTAGAGCACAACGTTACCCAGCGACGCTGTAGAGCGTCAGTGTTATATGTGACGGCGCCTGTCACTACGCCACCTCTTCGGCAGCAAAAGTGACTTTCTACGCTGACGGACTGAAGGCGGAACGTGTAGCAGTGTTGCTTGTTATTCAAGTGATCGTGACTGATTGCCACGATCGCCAGTGGAGAAGATGGAGCTACCTGCTCCGTGGACGGGTCTTGTCTCCTATGGGTGCGATGCTCTGTTGCCTTCTGCAGTTTATTTTTCTCCTGTATACCGAGAAACATTAAGATTTAAAATGAACTGCAGATGGAAACATGTGCCTGAAACCATCTTCACCGAGGTGACAGAACATCAAATTCATAGGAGACAAGACAATCAGCCACGATCACTGAATAACAAACAACATTGCGAGACGTTCCGCCTAAGGTCCGTCAGCGTACAAAATCACGTTTGTTGTTGGAGGGGTCGCTTAATAGCAGAAGCCGGTGCCTGTAGCGTCGTTGGATGACGTCTCCCAACACGGGTTCCAATCCTCTATTTGTACCTCGATACACCCTCTACAACCCCCTCGAAGTTTGTCGCAAAATATGTGGGACACCTGTACGCATAGTTACCAGAAGTGAAACAGACGATTGGCGATAAGAATAAACAATAATTGGCAACCAATGCTGTACAATCGCAATAAAGTCATGAGATGTTCAATTGACTTTTTTATTAGAACATATTACGCGTTTCCGGATTATACCCATCTTCAGACATCACAAACTTCAACTCCTCCCTAACCTGCTTCAAGACTGCTTGTGTCGCAGTTATAGTCATATGTTATTGGACACTTCTTTGAGTTGTCAAGGCTGTACGCCTGGCTGGTTAGGAAGGAGTTGAAGTTTGTGATGTCTGAAGATGGGTATAATCCCGAAACACGTAACATGTTCTAATAAAAGAGTCAATTGAACATGTCATGACTTCATTGCGATTGTACAGCATTGGTTGCCAATAATTAACAAAAAAATGATCGCAGGCCTCGGACGGGAGTTTATGTCCTGTATATCAAGAATAAACAAGTTTAGGACCGACTGAACATTGCCGAGACTTTGAATTTCTTTTCTGACACTGCCTACGCAACCAACGAACGAAAAACTATTGTCAACAAAATACTGCATTCATTCTCAGCTGAGGTTACTTAATGATTCCTGTACTGCGACATTTAGTGCTTGGCAACCTACTTGCTGAACTGTCGCCATGCAACTTCCCAGCTTTGTAATGAAGAGGACCGTGCTTTCCTATGACTAACCGGTCGTGGTAGCACAACGAAGTAGGCTGGCCGCTTGCGTCAGCTGTCTGCTTCCTCCATAGTAATTTTGTTGTCGTGTCTGCAGTGCTGCGTGTCGGTTTCCACGGCAGTGTAAGCTCTCATCATATCTTTGCTGTGCCAGAAACAGGTATTAACCTTAATTACAGTCGTACTGGCGCCGCGACTTGACGATGCGCAGTAAACTGAAGCGACCGTGATTTACGTCTTTTGCCTTGCCGATTTGGGTTTCTCTGATTCATTTACTAGTACAGGCGATTGAAGGAGAAGTCGATTTCCTTCTGGAAACTACAGGAGATCGCAATCACATTAGGGTAGTTGTACAATCTACAATGCTGTCGCTTTCGGTGGGAGATTTGCGCGCAATACAAAAAAAAAAAAAAAAAAAAAAAAAAAATTGCGCAATACAAAAAGAGTTCTTGTTTCAAATTAACCCTCCGAATACCAAGGGGGGTAGGAAGTACTTTGTGCCCATCTGTTGGAAATATCGTAATCTAGTCTGGTACTTAATATTTTAAAATTTTGGAAAAATATTGATTGTTTTTAATAATTTCTCACGTCAAATTCCACAACAATTTCACTTTTTCCAGTAAAACTTGCCTCAAAAATGTGACTTTTCGCAACAAATATGTCATTCATCTTTTCAAGTTCATGACCCTTCTCACACACCTATATAGCTTTAAAACGTATGTTGTGAATGAAAACCAACGACAATTAACGAAATTTGCATTTTTAAAATTTTTTTATGGTGGTCATAAATCACCACTTCATTCGCTGAAAACATTACGGAAAACGCGTTGGTGTTGCTAAGATTGTGCTAAAAGGTATTTTCAGGTTCTGTAGCTAGAAGTGAGTAATTAATAAACGTTAAACAAATTTAACGAAATTTATAAAAATTAAACAAATTTAGAGCAATTTGTATTTTTTTTAGGTTTTTAGGTGGTGGACACGAAGTACCCCTCCCCCCCCCCCTTCCCCTCGTATTACCCGTTATGGGCAATGCGTTTGTATTTATAGGTTATTGTTGTTTACCAGATCGGGAGTGAGACATAGACCTCAGACATATTTATCAGGGATCCATGTTCATATCCCACTTAACCATATATTTTAATGCACAAACCTACACTGTAATACACATTTCTCTTCTGAATGAAGATTTTAGTAAGAAAAGGATTATAAAACGGAATTTGATACGCCCGTTATCTGGGAGTATATGCATAACGCTAAAATTTGCTCTAACTCCTTCCCGCCACACGTGAAGGTGCATTGTTACCTTCCTGCGATCCAGAACGGCGTAATTTTCAAGAAAGTACAAAAGATTTTCCTGTTATTGGTGTAGCGTCCATTTTTTTCTCTCTTTTTTTCATGTCTAACATCTCAGTCCGGTCGTCGACATCTCTCGTCAAATGAAACAACAAGTTTACTGTTACCAGTCACTTTATTTCCACACCACGTTTCAAAGGTTTAAACGTCCATCGACAACACCCCTCAAATATTTAAACGTCCATCGTTTATGTAAAATGAGTACATTATTTAGCTATATAAACTTAACAGGGAAAGATTCTCATGTACCACTCGAAATATTGAATAGATAGATTAGTCAACCAAAGATCTCCACAGTACTTAAGACTTACTCCGAAATGGTTTTGTTTTGCTATAAGTTCTTTGTGCTTTGAAATAATGTTTCTGTTTTTGCTATATGCTCTTAGTGCCTTTCAGTTTCTAGAAATCATACTTGCTTGGAAAGTGTGACAGTTTATATGTGATGTATTACGACAGAGAAAGGAGCCTGTGACCACTGGAGATGCTATATTTCAGTTCTTGTAGTAGCACATTAACATTTACGTTCAGTTTTTATCAAAGTCCTCCACAGAGCCATGTTCTGAAAGAGTGATTTGTTTCTCTACTAGACAGTGCCACAGGTTACCCCAAAGAAGTAACACAACACACATATTATATCGATACAGATAAATCTACCTGATGACGGAGGTTTAAACCTTTGAAACGCGTTTTGGAAATAACAGTGTCTGGTAACGATAAACTTGTTGTTCAATCTATTTTACTAACATTCACGGTGAAGCCCAATCTAAAATGTTCGCATTTGAAGTATCTCTCGTCTTTTCTTGCGTATTTTGTATCTCTTCTTTCTCTTATTTTTCTTTTGTATCGACTTAGTTCCTCATATTGTCTTCTGCTGATTTTCCCTCTTATATCCTTCTCTCTCTCTCTGTCTGTTTCATCAATTACCTCACGCTCTCCTGTCTTAAGTCTTATAGTTACTTCGGAAATTCCCAGCACCCCCATTACTAACAGCTGATAAAAATGGGTAAGGAGAAAATTATATGTTAAAAGAACTATCATCATATCCGTTCGTATTTTCATTGTTATTGTTATTAACGAAATATCTCCAGAAATGGAAGACGTTAGGCAAATAACTCGATCAATATTTCTTTGGGTTCTTCTTGTTCTTCCAATAGGTTTTCATTCTTTCCGAAAAGGCTTGTTTACGCTCATCCGACCACTTTGGTCTGTACTGATTATCTTTTGGTTGCTCTGATACAACTTCCCATTCGTCTGCTTTGTGTCTGAAGCAGTGGCGGATACATACGGGGGCGCACGGGGGCCGCCGCCGCCATTCTGATCACGCGCTATTCGTTCGTTCTTTTGTCAGTCGACTCGACTGAATCGAGTTATCGAGTAGTGGTACCTTCCTATGTAGCTCGCGCGTCCGCGTCATCGTATTTTATAAGTTTCTGTCTGGCACATAGATAGCTACTAGAAAAGTCGCGGCCATTGTACTGATCTCGATACGTTATTCTGTCTGTCATTTGTTCTAGAAAAGTCGCGAATATTCTACTGTTTTCTTGTACACAGAACCTTCGATACGCAACGTTATAAATACGGACTATTCCCCAAATAGGAAGCTAGTTTACATTCAGAAGCAGAAAGATTAAGACTGAAGAATGAATAAGAAAAAAATCCTAGTTGTAGCAAGTGCAAGTGTGAAGATTAGTCAAGAGTGAGAGTGATCAATGACTGCGAAGTATTAATACTGGTAATTCATAGTAATTTCTCAGTAAAAATAATAAATATTGTTACGAGACTCTAATACCGTAACAGTAGTTTCCCATACCTAACTCGTAATACGAGTTAAGTGCGGGAAACTATTGATGCCTATACCTCCGGTAATACTGACTTTCGAGAAGATTCTTAAAACCGCATTGTTACTATATAGGCCATCTATCAAATACACTAGAAGGGAACGGAATCGACGATAAAAGTTCCACACACATAAATTGCCGGATGGCGTCATCAGGAAACTCGCCCTTATATTATATGTCGTGAGGTACATATTGGCTTGTCGTTTTCACAGTTGGAATTTGTACACACTCCATTAAAGTCTGGAAGCGAACATTCTGGCAGCGAATGTTCTCGAAACAACCGAGCCACATATACGTAAGGGAAGCAGAGTCGCTGCCAGCTAGTGTGTGAAAGCTACAATCGTCGCGATAACTTGGAAGTGATAAAAAAGGGAACAACAGCCATTACTGGCTATTACCAGGGACTTCAGTGTTGTGCTTAGTGGTATTATAAATACGTGGAGTGTGACCGTGTGTGTACTAGTGTTGCATTTCTCAGTGCGAATGAAGTGTTTATTCGAGAATTAAACTTTGCATGTGACTTGATTATTTTTTATCACGGTAAAAGTAAAGATAACTCAAGATATCTGTAGCGCCCCCTCCTACAGGTCTTTTTTGTTTTGTTTTTTAGGATGTTTCCGAAGTGAGATTAACATAATTTTTAGGTTGAGTCGTGTGCCATTTCTATTGGTAAATGTTTGTGCTGGATAGTTCCCTACTGTATTCTTGTATTGTGTTCTCTGCCAGTTAGTGCATTGAAGCCACCGAGTGGAATTGTCACATCATCTTTTGGAATTTTGGCTATATCCGTTTCAAGTTCTTCCCAGAATCTTTTTGTTTTTTACAGTTTCTTTTTTATTATCACCATTTTTTGGTGCATGTAAATTAATAAAGGTGTCCATTTGCAGAGAACCACTTATAATTTCCTGAAAGACATTATTTGCAATGTCCTTAGCTGATTCTTGTTTGTTGGGTGTGATTACTATACTTCCATCATCAGCATAAAAAAATAGCTGCACATTTTCGAAAATTTAGGGTGGTAAGTCATATATGTATTAAGAACAATAAGAGACCCAAGACTGAACCTTGTGGGGTCCCATACTTGATACTTTCCCAGTTTGAGGAATCTACTGATTTTTTGTGCGTTATATGAACTATTTATTTCAACCTTCTTACCCTTCCATTTAAATAGGAACCAAACCATTTGTGAACTGTCCCATTCATACCGCAATACTTAAACATATCTATAAGAATTCCATGATTTACACAATGAAAAGCCCTTGAGAGATCACAGGAAATCCCACTTGGTGACGTTCAGGGCACTTAATATTTGGTCAGTGAAAGCATATATAGCATTTTCTGTTGAAAAGCCTTTCTGAAAACATAGCATTTTCTGTTGAAAAGCCTTTCTGAAAAAAAATTGTCATTTTGTTAGTACTTTAGTTTTACTAATACGTGAAGCTACTCCTAAATACATTACTTTTTCAGACTCCCAACAGTTAAAATTATTTTTTCTGGGTGAATTGTTACTATATCCACAAGTTCAGTAATTCAATCTTTTATTTCGACGCCGGTTGTCAATATACACTGAAGAGCCAAAGAAATATGTATAGATATGCGTATTCAAATACAACAATAGGTAAACAGGCAGAAGACGGCGCTGCGGTCGGCAAAGCCTATATAAGACAACAAGTGTCTGGAGCAGTTGGTAGATCGGTTACTGCTGCTACAATGGCAGGTTAGCAAGATTGTAGTGGGTTTGAACGTGGTGCTATAGTCGGCGCACGGGACCAACGACGACTGAAGAGAATCGTTCAACGCGACAGAAGTGCAACCCTTCCGCAGATTGCTGCAGATTTCAATGCTGGACCATCAACAAGTGTAAGCGTGCGAACTAGTCAACGAAACATCGTCGATATGGGCTTTCGGAGCCGAAGGCCCACTCGTGTGCCCTTGATGACTGCAAGACACAAAGCTTTACTTCTCGCCTGGGCCCGTCAACACCGACATTGGACTGTTCATGACTGGAAACGTGTTGCCTGGTGAGACAAGACTCGTTTCAAGTTATATTGAGCGGATGGACGTGTACGGGTATGGAGACAACCTCATGAACCCACTGAACCTGTATGTCAGCTGAAGACTGTTCAAGCTGTTGTGGTATGGGGTGTGCGAAGTTGGAATGATATGGGAACCCTTGATACGTCTACATACGGTTCTCATTAGTGACACGTACTTAAGCACCCGGTCTGATCACCTGCATCCATCCATGTCCATTGTGCATTCTGACGGACTGAGCAATTCCACCAGAACAATGCGTCACCTCACACGTCCAGATTTGCTACAGAGTGACTCCAGGAACACACTTCTGAGTTTAAATACTTCCGCTGACCACCAAACTCCCAGACACGAACATTACTGAGGATATCTGGTATGCCTTGCAACGTGCTGATCCGAAGAGATTTCCACCCCCTCATGCTTTGACGGATTTATGGACAGCCCTGCAAGATTCATGGTGTCAGTTCCCTCCAGCAGTACTCCAGACATTAGTCGAGTCCGTGCCACGTCGTGTTGCGGCACTTCAGAGTGTTGGGGGCGGGGGGGGGGGGGGGCACTGCACGATATTAGGCAGGTGTATCAGTTTCTTTGGCTCTTCAGCGTAGGTTGCCTTTGCCTTGATGCCAAATATCAACAGGGCAAAAGTTCATGATACCGATCTGTGTAGCTCGCAGTAACATAAGAAGAGGAGCTCATACATTATGTTACCTGCTAGTAAGTCTTCAGATTCTTGGTAAAACATTCTAGGTTTACTGGCTGATTCACAGCGTCATCGGCTGACAGCCTGTGGAGACTTCATTAGTGAATTTCACTGAGAAAGAGCACAGTACACTTACGAGTTGTTCGTTACACCATTAGGGAGGAAATCAAAGATTATGACCCCTCTAGAGTCCCAGAAGACCGTCTCCATTCCTGTATGGTTACAGTGAAGATATACTACGTTGTTACAATTACAGTGCAGCTGCTCACAGACGTCCAGTGTGGGCTGTTATCATCGTATGGCAGCGAAACTTGGTAGATATTAACAACTTTCTTGGTTGAGGCAACCGCAGCTCAGGACATTCTGAATAACAATAACAGCACTCATAATTCAATAGCCATGGTAATGTCTCCGTACGTAATGAGTTAGGAACGGGACGTGGGCAGAAAACGTCAGACAAGTGAGAAGGATATAATGATTTTATTAGTAACCACCGCTTACACAGTTCATTAATTACGAGCACCGGAGACGTCTACGAGATGCTGCAGTTGCTTGCAGCAGTTCCAGTGGAATACGAGTAGCGTGTTCCTATATACTGACCTTCAGAGCAGGTAGAGACCGAACGTGTCCCTGATAAACGCATTCTTTTAGATATCCCTAGAGTCAAAAGCGACCTTGCAGGCCATGCATCTGGAAAACCTGTAGAGATAACATTTTCGTGGAAAACTGCAGTAAGCAGATCTTTCACTGGGCAAGCGATACGAGTTGTTCAAATGGTTCAAATGGCCCTATGCACTATGGGACTTAACATCTGAGGTCATCAGTCCCCTAGAACTTAGAACTACGTAAACCTAACTAACCTAAGGACATCACACACATCCATGCCCGAGGCAGGATTCGAACCTGCGACCGTAGCAGCAGCGCGGTTCCGGGCTGAAGCGCCTAGAACCGCTCAGCCACAGCGGCCGGCTGACGTTAGTTGTTTCTCCAGCTTGCACGGTAACAGTGGTTTCCACACGGCTGCGCTCTTTCAAAGCAGGAATCACACTTTTGCACAAGGAGATCTCGATAACGTACAGACGTCTCGGTACACCTGACAGACCCTCTGGGTGTATTCTCTTCAAATAGGAACGGACCGAGAATGAACGTGCTTGTGAATCTACACCACACGGCCACATACGGAGAGTGCAGTGGCTCTTCGTGCACAACTCACGGTTTAAAGTTCCCCAGATTCGGCAGATCTGTTTATTCACTGTACCATGTAGTGTAAGATGTGCCTCGTCACTTCATAGATTATTGCCCCGCCACATGTCATCAAATTCAATCCGTGCCAGACACCGAAGATCAAATCGAACACGTTGCTGCGGATCACGAGGATTCATTCAGTTGCTGCATCGTCTGGATCTTGTACGAGTACCAATATAATACCGCAAAACTTTCCTCTCTGTTCACCGTGGGGTGGACAATGCTCGTGACACTGCACGAACATTAGCGCTACCTGGGGCACGTTTTGCATGGTCAGTTACAGTAACAACAACCTTGTTAATAGCCTCCACCGGTATAGGACGTCTTTGTCTGCGAGGTGCCACACGAAGCTCATCTGAATCTTCAAATTTCATTACACCATTTAGTGACATCGGACATCTCCTCCGAAATTTCAGTCGGCGATATTCTCTCAATGCAGCACTGTAATTGCTGCCTTTCTCATAAGACAGTTTTACTAACGGCGCGCGATCTCTCTTCTCGATACTGTTCCTCACGTTAGAGCTTGTCAAATGACGTTGTGGATGCCATACCGTCATACAAACAGTGTACAGCGCCATATTTGCACCTGGTGGTCAAAACTGGAACTAATCAGTTTTTCGTTAACGCATTAGAATATGTACCAAGTTGCGTTCCCATACGACAGTTATAGGCCACGTTGGGCGTCTGTGAGTAGCTGCACTTAAATTAATTATAATCACCCGCCACTAAATGGAGATTAAATGTGTATTACGCCAACTGAAGATGGGTGGAACTCCGAAACGCATATTGGCATACTGTAAAAATACATTAAAAAGTGACTGGTTGCTGTATTTCTTAAAATAATGAAATAACAGGAAAGAGGTGAAAAATGGAAAACCCACACATATGGGAAATATCGGCGGTACAAAGAAAAGGTGAGGTTTCACGGTTGCTTCGTGATCTGATCAGTGCCATTATGTTTTGCCCAGTGAGTTCTGCGATCAACTCCGTGGCTTAACAAATGGCCCTTTGAGAGCCGCCGCCAGTGTCATTAGCAGAGCTACGAAATCATCGCGCTGGGCTTCCCGGCAGTTTGTTGGTAAGGTCAGTGGGCGGAGGCTAGCTAAAATCTGGGAGGTCACTTTTCTTTCCTTTTTCATAATTATTTCTCCACTTCAGGGCGACGGCGAGGTCACCGGTGTCGAGTGGAAAAATGCCTCTGGGCTTGTTTCATCATCACTGGACTAAGTCGGCGATGTGCGAGCAAGCGAGGCTGCAGCATAAATGTACCTTAAGACTGCTTGCAGGGCGTTGATTTTTTTTTTTATTTCCTTACGGTTTACGATGACAAGTTCACTATGTGATACAGTGAATGGAAATCTTCTCAAATGTCTCTCCGCTTCCAGTCAACAATCCAGTTTGGACTCTGTCGTGCAAAGTCAGGTATTCTTCGGTGATGCAGCGTTATCAGCCTGGATTTAAAAACCATCCACCAGCTTTAGAGCCTCATTAACAGCAACACCTGTGGTAGTGGGGTGTTTGGTTTCTCCCATATATACCGAGCGAAGTGGCGCAGTGGCTAGCACACTGGACTCGCATTCGGGAGGACGACGGTTCAATTCCGCGTCCGGCCATCCTGATTTAGGTTTTCTGTGATTTCCCTAAATCGCTCCAGGCAAATACCGGGATGGTTCCTTTGAAAGGGCACGGCCGACTTCCTTCACCGTCCTTCCCTAATCCGATGAGACCGATGACCTCGCATAGTCGGCGTTTACCACATCAGTGTCCGTTATTCACAATGGTGTCTTTACTACTACTACTACTACTACTACTAGTACTAGTAGTAGTAGTACTAGTAGTAGTAGTAGTAGTAATAGTAGTAGTAGTAGTAATAGTAGTAATAGCTATATTCATCTGTACATCTCTTTTGCAAGGATATAGGACATTTCAAAGTATTTTCAAGTTTAGACCAATTTAAAATAACCTAATTCGTATAGACATATATTTACAGACTTCTAGTTAGAGACGATCATTAGATTTACTGCTGGTATACAACATTTTTTCTTTTACAAATAACATATTAAATTGGAACACGTGAGGCAATACTAACCTTACGACTTATCTTAGAAGAAAGATTAAGAAAAGGCAAACCTACGTTTCTAGCATTTGTAGACTTAGACAAATCTTTTGACAATGTTAACTGGAATACTCTCTTTCAAATTCTGAAGGTGGCAGGGATAAAATACAGGGAACGAAAGGCTATTTACAATTTGAACAGGAACCAGATGGCAGTTGTAAGAGTCGAGGGGTATGAAAGGGAAGCAGTGATTGGGAAAGGAGTGAGACAGGGTTGTAGCCTCTCCCTGATGTTATTCAATCTGTATATTGAGCAAGCAGTAAAGGAAACAAAAGAAAAATTCGGAGTAGGTATTAAAATTCATGGAGAAGAAGTAAAAGCTTTGAGGTTCGCCGATGACATTGTAATTGTGTCAGAGACAAAAATGGCTCTGAGCACTATGGGACTCAACTGCTGAGGTCATTAGTCCCCTAGAACTTAGAACTAGTTAAACCTAACTAACCTAAGGACATGACAAACATCCATGCCCGAGGCAGGATTCGAACCTGCGACCGTAGCGGTCTTGCGGTTCCAGACTGCAGCGCCTTTAACCGCACGGCCACTTCGGCCGGCATCAGAGACAGGAAAGGACTTGGAAGAGCAGTTGAACGGAGTGGACAGTGTCTTGAAAGGAGGATATAAGATGAACATCAACAAAAGCAAAACGAGGATAATGGAATGTAGTCAAATTAAATCGGGTGATGCTGAGGGAATTAGATTAGGAAATGAGGCACTTAAAGTAGTAAAGGAATTTTGCTATTTAGGGAGTAAAATAACTCATGATGGTCGAAGTAGAGAGGATATAAAATGTAGACTGGCAATGGCAAGGAAAGCGTTTCTGAAGAAGAGAAATTTGTTAACATCGAGTATAGATTTAAGTGTCAGGAAGTCGTTTCTGAAAGTATTTGTATGGAGTGTAGCCATGTATGGAAGTGAAACATGGACGATAAATAGTTCGGACAGGAGGAGAATAGAAGCTTTCGAAATGTGGTGCTACAGAAGAATGTTGAAGATTAGATGGGTAGATCACATAACTAATGAGGAGGTATTGAATAGAATTGGGGAGAAGAGGAGTTTGTGGCACAACTTGACGAGAAGAAGGGACCGGTTGGTAGGACATGTTCTGAGGCATCAAGGGATCACAAATTTAGCATTGGAGGGCACCGTGGAGGGTAAAAATCGTAGAGGGAGACCAAGAGATGAATACACTAAGCAGATTCAGAAGGATGTAGGTTGCAGTAGGTACTGGGAGATGATGAAGCTTGCACAGGATAGAGTAGCATGGAGAGCTGCATCAAACCAGTCTCAGGACTGAAGACCACAACAACAACAACAACAACATATTAAATAATGTAATGCCACACTGTTCACTCATATCTCACTATCATGCCCTGCACACACTATACACACATTCTTTCATAACACTTCACTCACTACACACACACGCGCGCGCACACACACACACACACACACACACACACACACACACACACACACACACACACTGGTGATCTCCGATCTCCGGGCCATTTTCTGTACCGTAACTTCCCATTTTCGTTATTCACTTACGCGACAGAGGGTTGCAAATAGTTTACGAACTTCGCCGTTTCAGAAACGCTGCTCTTCTCGCTCACTTCTTTTTGAAAGTCTAGTATCTCAGCTCCTTTAGCTGCCGAGAATTCTTCCGGGTTGTATGACCGTGGTCCATGGAACTCTGAGTCGGCAAGACTCACCACAATCAGGAGTACCTCCGGAGATGTCCAACATAGCATTGAACGAAACGTCAGGGATTGAAGAGTTCCATGGACCGCGGCCATACAACCCGGAAGAATTCTCAGCAGCTGAAACATCCGGTCGTGAGAGCCTTCATTGTATTATCTCATTTAGTTATGACAATACTAAATAATTGCTTCCGTACAACCGATCAGTCCTCTTAGGTACTTTGGCGAGCGAGGTACCACATACTGGACTTTCTGTAATCGAGTTTTATTGCTCGTATTGTGAAAAAACGTGAGACGCATCGCTAATCAGGCATTTAATTCCCTTGAATATTGTTACAATAAAAAAATTATCTTTGAATTTAAATGGTTAAGGCAGCACGTTCTTCGTTGGCCATATTTGAACTACCATTCGAGATAATGTATAATTTAATTGTATAATATTGTTTTTGAACTTATTCTGAACTGTTATTGATGACCATAACTGTATAGGCCTATAATTATTCATATTCTCTGAACTGGAAGGAGTGCAATAAGAAAGTGATACACGATTTCCGATTTTAACAGTAGCTTTTATTATTGTAAATCATAAAGATACCGTTTTATTAAGATAGCTATACTTCTCCAGAAACTAAGAATGAGTGGAGTTTTACAATGGCCGTAATTAATTTTGTATTATTCTTCAGTGACCAGCGAGTCATGTCAGTACTGACAAGGATTCATATCCCGCACCATCAGTTTCTCTGTATCGTTACATGGTCTCTGATCAACACCAGAGGTAACGCGAATTCCTTAATATTTCGTAAGATAAATCGCATTCTGGAGGATGACAGCTTAAATCCGTGCCCGACCACCTGATTATTTTCCATGATTTATCCAAATCACAGAAGTGGATTTTATTCCCATCATTTTTTAATTCGAGCTTGTACTCAATCTCCAATGACCTCAATATCGACGCAACGTTAAAAACTATCTTCCTTCCTTCCTTCCTTCCTTCCTTCTTTCTCAGATTTTGTCAGTACATATTAATTGATGTTACGTCATGAGCTACGCGCTTTAGGGTAATAATGTGGCTCTGCTAACGTCATTCTTTTTCAATTCTGCCTTTTAAAAACACGATATTTTTTCCTTTCTTCTTACCTTTTTATCCAAACATGTTTCGAGACCTTTGTGTCATGTTCAATGGTCTTGTTTTATTTCTGAAATTGTATTAATTTTAAATGATTGTATCGTACTTTTTTATGTATCTTTAAGCTATATTGCCTGTCATTTTTTCCTTTTACTGTGCGTTCCTTTGGTGTGTTTTGTGGGTAGTAAGGGTGCACAGTGCTGTTCACATCCTTCCTTTCTCATCTCATTCTTGCCTGTAGTCGCAAGTTTTCACTGAGAGATTATGTTACTATCAGTAACTGTACTATACTGACAATTTTTCTAAATTTCGTTTTCCGTATGAAAACTTGCGGTAACGCTGAGAGTGAGGTGGAAGACGAATAGTTGTCGAAACATATCCGGGTAAAGGGTAAGAAAAAGGGGAAACAGTATGTTTCGTTGAAGTGAACTTTTATAAACCAGATTAATACTGACGGAAACGGAAAGTGTTACACAGTAAAACAGCTGCCCGATATTTATCGAAATTTGTGAAGATCTTAACCACCTAACGGGTATTAAATCATTTAACATCCATTCCATTCGGAACCGATTTACATCATCAACATCGCTGCGATGTGTGAAATACACTTTTGTATTCAATATTTTTGTGAGATGACTTTCTACAGCTCTCAGATACTTGAACTGCATTTCTAACCATCAGTTGTAAAATAAACTTTTATTCTGTATGGGTTTCTGTCACTCATTATCACTGGAAGAAAAGGCAAATAAATTACTTGGAAAAGCAGTTAATTTGCCTCTTAGACGTTTGGGAAGTCCTTAACGTTACAATATTTTTTGCAAATGCCCATCTATTATGTATCACGACCTTAAATAGCAAGAAAATGGTCTTGGAATAACACACGACAAAGTGTAAAGAAACTATCGTGAAGATTGATCCAAGTTGACTAGATAACAACACAGATCACATGTTTAGCTACTAAATATGTGATCTGTGTTGTTTACTTTCTAAACATGTGCTCTGTGTTGTTCTTTAGTCATCTGGTACCAGACGTCACGATAGTTCTTTTACACTGATCGTGTGTTACTTTAAGACCATTTTGTTGGTATTTAAGGTCGTGATACATAATAGATTGGCATGTACAATCATTGCAACGCTGACGAATTTCGAAACGTCTGAGAGGAAGATGAAATGCTTTTCCATCTAATGTACTTGCCTTTTATTCCACTGATGATTTTGTGAGTGACCGAAACCGGTAAAGAATTCATTGTGTCATGGAAGCAAACAGCCCCCGAACGTCACCTAATTTTTTTGCCATGCCAAAACCAGATGCTGTGTCAGTTGATGAAAGGGGCTGAAGGTTAGTATGAAAGTGAAAGTCTTCCCTTCATATCCCAGATATCTTCTATGCGTGAAAAGAAAGGGGACTGGGTAAGCCAGTCAAGGATCCGCACGTCCCTCAAGGCGTTCGTAATGGGGTAGGATCTTGCTTTATCCTACTGGAATGCGCCACATCGAACTCTGGTCAGGAAGGGTATGACAACGGAGTTTATCATTCTTGACACATACTGGCGAGCATTCAGCCTCCCTTATTGTCATACCTCGTAGCTCAGCCACACTATGGCTTCTGGAGACAGAGGTGTCAAGAATCGCTGTCTCCCGTGACCCTTGACTAGGTCATATACAGAGATATTAGTGCCGGTCTGAGCGCCAATACAGAAGCGAAACATACCGCTGTATAACAGTAGGATCATATTCTGGTGGAGTTCTTCTGGAAAGATCCGTGTCCTCGTTCTGCAGTCATCGCACTACAGCTAACTGCCCGTTTGGTTCGATGCTCCCATGTCCCTCATGCCAATAATTCTACCTTTCTTAGAGTTCGAAAGTCGGGCCTTGTGGTCCATCGGTAAAGCGCGTGCCGGAAAGCCGACAGATCGCGAGCGCGTCTCCCCGGCGTACCACGCAAATTTTCAGTCTGCCTTTAATCTGGGCTTCACCTCTGAACGATGTGAAGAATCACCAGGAACGACACATGGTTCTGATTTCACGTTTAACTGTAGCTCCCCTTTCCTCGGTTGGTTTGGGGTAGGTTAGGGACACACAAGTCATCCAAGTGGCGTCCAAGTGATGACCATCGAGCCACACGAAAGTTCAAAAGGTGGCGAAAAGTTGCATGTGCGTGTCCTTTGAGCATGGGGTGTTCCGATGTCCACCTATATGATCCCACCCACTATGATTTCTATATAACTCTTCATCACTCAGAATCACGTTTTCTGCACTGGAAATACTGAAAATAAGATCGCATAAGGATGAAGTTAACATTTTGCTCAAGCATGGAAATGCTGGAGTATCAGATTGCATACGATCGGTCAAATTGTTCGTGGTGTAACACTCACTATTTCCGTCAGTGTTATTAAGAAAAAAGGAAAGACAACAACAGGGGCTTCCAACCTCAGCACTGTGATTATTCCATAATATCCAGCCGAAAACAACTACTTTGCCTGATAAAAAAAGGAACTGTAGCACCCAGAAGACATGGTCGGATGTTGATGTGAGGATGTTGGTACATGTATAAACCTTCGACGAGTATGTAACAGATTTAGAGTCGCAGTTCTCTGTGACAAGTAGATCACCACCAGAGCGCAATAGTACTGTTCGTGCTTAGTGTTGTTACCAGGCATGGTAGGTTATATAAGGACCTAGGGACGCCTGGAGACACCGTTGTAAGCACCTGAGTTTGGAAGGGACCCCATTGTGGGTCTCCATTTCTTCATTTTTGATCAGTATCTGTATCTGTATCTGCGGAGCATTCGGATGGGGCAGTTGTCCGAAGTTGGACTGCGCGCTAACGTGAGGGCAGGAATACTGCTCATCTAAAGATTCTGGTCAGTCTGACCACCACAAGAGGAATCATATTACGCATCAACCACGTCGTAATCCTTACACACGTGTGCCTGCCGTCTGATAATAAGAATGGAATCCCTGCAATATTCTGTGTAATCCTGCACTATTGATCACAGACTAGCAGTAACTGGAGTATTTGAATTTGGGAATTTGTGGTAAATTTCTATGGCACCAAACTGCTGAGGTCATCGGTCCCTAGATTTTTACACACTACTTAATCTTTCTTGAATCAACGTACGCTAAGGACAACACACACACCCATGCCCGAGAGAAGAGTCGAACCGCCGAAAGGGGGGGGAGGGCGGGGGCGTCGCGAACCGTGACTAGGCGCCTCAGTGCGCACGGCTACCCCCCGCGCCGACTAGGGAATTACCGTCTATAGGGTAGGCTTCCTTTAACACAACAAAAAATGGTTAAAATAGCTCTAAGCACTATGGGATTTACCATCTGAGGTCATCAGTCACCTAGAATTAGAACTAATTAAACCTAACTAAGGACAACACACACATGCATGCCCGAGGCAGGATTCGAACCTGCGACCGTAGCAGCAGCGCAGTTCCGGACTGAAGCGCCTAGAACCGCTCGGCCACAGCGCCCGGCAAAACCCGCAACACAAACGGATGTATTTGAGTGGTGCAGCTACCACGAAGCTTAGACTGACGAATGGCGTCGCATTGCGTTCGAATCACGGTTCTACCCTATCCTGGATGGCCATCGTTGGGGATTATGGGGGCGACCTGGGGAGACGTCCCATTTTTTGCAATGTTTTGGTGGCACATAACAGTGTTACCATCATGGGGAGCCATCGGGTGTGATTTCAGGTCGCAGCTGGCAGTGACTGAGGGAACTCTGACGTTGCAATGGTACATACATCAGAGACAACCTAGGTCCTCATATGTTACCTTTCATGCGACAGTATAGTGGCGCCATTTTTCAACAAGACAATGCTCATCCACACATGGCACGTGTCTCAGTGGACTATGTGGAAGATGCTGAGGTACTTCTGCAGCCTGCACTATTCCCATATCTGTCCCTCATAGAACATAAATCAGATCAGCTCGGACGTCATACCGTCCCACTGCCAATATCCAGCATATCAAGGATCATATTACTCAAGGCATAGTACAAGTATTGTTGCTGGAAGCCTTTTTGACATCTTTCGTTCAGTGTTCTGACCGTTTATTCAAGCAGCAGCCGTTGGTCTCATGGAGCTGTGTGGGCACGCAAGTAAACTACTGTACGAGTGTCTTCGAACTAGCAGTCAGTGAAGCTAACTCCTAGGATGTTCAGTAAATTTATCACACCTGCATAATAATAGACGACTATTTCCCTCATGCGCATTTGATGTGTGTAGCATTTTTTTTACATACATTTGGTCATTTCATCACATATTTTGAGGGATTATACATATGAATATAAGGTTATCAAAGTGAAGAGTATAATTTAGAATCAAGAGTAATTTTTGTATAATTTGATTCAGAGTTGCTTTAAATCTCATGAAATAAGGTACTTTCCTGCATGAAACTAACATAACCACTTTATTTCATTTTATTTATGATTTGTCAGTTTAGATCCTTAGCCGTTACCAGCCGATCAGTACAGAAATAACGAGCTACCCTTCGGATAATTTGTTGATTATTGTTTGTTGTTGTTGTGGTCTTCAGTCCTGAGACTGGTTTGATGCAGCTTTCCATGCTACTCTATCCTGTGCAAGCTTCTTCATCTCCCAGTACCTAATGCAGCCTACATCCTTCTGAATCTGCTTAATGTATTCATCCCTCGGTCTCCCTCTACGATTTTTACCCTCCACGCTGCCCTCCAGTGCTAAATTGGTGGTCCCTTGATGCCTCAGAACATGTCCTACCAACCGATCCCTTCTTCTAGTCAAATTGTGCCACAAACTCCTCTTCTCCACAATTCTATTCAATACCTCCTCATTAGTGATATTATATGCTTTTGTATAAAATGTTTTTGATACTGCTTTTCTCGATTTACTATAATATCTTGTATGTCGGTAGCATAGCCTCCGAAGAAAAGGGTATAAATTAAATTATTGATATCCAACAATGAAAGGGCTATACGCTCTCTCGGAACAGTAATTTGTAGTATCTTTGTCATTTGCCTGAGGACCAGTTTACCTCAGGAGAGGATACAACGGTTTTGTGACACACTTCCCAACTGAATCAGTGCGCGCAACCAGGCAGAGGGGTTGCAACTTCATACTGATAAGTGTGCTTGTAGTTCAGAGTTCTTTGTGTATTTGACTCTATTTTGTTATCACTGAAACAACATCACGTATCCTCTCAGTCTATGAAGAAGTTTCATCCTGTTTCCTCCTCCACTTCTAGGTGCTTCACTGATTTCTTTCAGGCAGTCTGCTTAACTGTAGCTACTGGGCAGCTTAACAAGTAGTCAACAAAGAAATATTTATCGGCTTCACGTTCTTCCATTAGACTGCGCCGAAGCGCGGGTAGCTCTTACCTTGCTGCTTGCGGCTGTCACTTTCTTCCGTGCGTCACGGGGCGGCGGCGCTTGGCGTGTGTCCAGCCGGCGTCCAGCTAGTCGCCGCTATGTGGGTCTCCGGGTCGCCTCGACCACGCACAGTTGCACGCTGCTCCGTTACGGCGGTGCAAGCCGCCGCCTCCTACCTGCGCATTCACAACTCACAGGCTGACGGAACTCTGGCGGAGGCACTGCCTCCATAAAAAGTTTCCGTTTGCACCACTACGTTCCCGGTGGCACAAGACATAGCTCTGAAACTGTGTGCCAGTCCGGAACTCGAACCTGGGTCGTAAGTCGTGCCTGCATAGTTCAGTCGGTGAGATAATTACTTAGCTTGAGTTTAACACGAACCTCTCGCCCATTCGCATGGCAGTTGTAGGTTGTTGCTGTACCTATAGTCTACTATGCAATACGTGTTTCAAATTCTGCAGCCAGTGCTGGAGTTGTGTCACAAGAATTGCCTCTGCCGTGGTCAACAGTCCAAAAGATTTTGCGGCACATTTTACACTGTATCTCTACAAAATTCACAATTTGCCGCAAATGAAGCCCCAAGATAGGTTACACGCCGTGACGTTGCCCTTCGTTGTTTGGCACATATGTAAATGGGGGAAGTATTCTTGGGATGGACGAGCCACGTTTTACTCTGCACGGTGTGGTGAATGCACATGATGGTCGCATATTGGGTTCTCCTCTGCCACATGTTGTGCACGAAGATCAACTACACTCAGCTTATGTGGCTGTGAGGTGTGGTTTCACAAGCTCCTTAATTCTCAGTCCATTTTTCGTCGAGGGGATGACACTTTGCGGCCAACGGCCTTGCCACAGTGGTAACACCCGTTCCCGTCAGATCACCGAAGTTAAGCGCTGTTGGGCTGAGCTAGCACTTGGATGGGTGACCATCCGGTGAACCGAGCGCTGTTGGCCAGCGTCGTGCATTCAGCCCTTGTGAGGCAAACTGAGGAGCTACTTGATTGAGAAGTAGCGGCTCCGGTCTCGTGAACTGACATACGGCCGGGAGAACGGTGTGCTGACCATATGCCCCTCCATATCCGCATCCAGTGACGCCTGTGGGCTGAGGATGACACGGCGGCCGATCGGTACTGTTGCGCCTTCATGGCCTGTTCGGACGGAGAGATGACACTTGCGAGCCTGTTGCGTGTACACTGACATCTGCACGTTATAAAGTCCTCCTTTAGTAATGCGTGATTCCACCTTTGCAAGAACGCCAAGTGTGCCCACACCATTATTTTCAAGCGAGACGCGGCGGCACCACTTGTCACTTGCCAGATGAAAGATTTACTTCGAGAAACCTTCAGCAACGACCACATCATCTCTAGGCAGTTTCAAGATGTGTGGCGTACCAGATACCCCGAACTAAATCTATGTGACTCCTGATTGTGGGGATATCTGAACGATCGTGTCTATCAGGGATGCACCTGGACTCTTTGATTTGCATATGACGACCTATCATTATGATTACACTGTCGACGATACCGTTTACGGTGAGTTTGGAGCCATATTGAATACGTGTTGTAACTTGGGACCATATTCTAATAAAAGTGTCAGAAAACCACCGTTTAATGTGTTTGATTGTTCTTCCCCTTTTCCTACACCCACACCACCTTCTCACTGCTTACAGTACCATATTTTCATATGGTGGCAGAAAATGGAATTATTATTTCCGTCAGTGTACTACCCGAGCGCAACACTTAATGAACATATGAATGGTGGGCTCCCTGTGGTTCCCAAGTCATGCAGGGACCGTAAACAATAAAATTACCAAATATGCAGCAACCAGTCGCAAAATCATGTTTTATTTATTCACTTTTGCAAATCGATTTCAGCTGATTAACAGCCGTCATCGGTGTTTTCAACCAATATGTGCCCTGAGTAGTAATACTGTCTTAAGCACAGGTCAAACATAAAGACCAATGATTGGCTGCGCCACAGATTATTGAAGAAGTTACTGTTACCATGGCCGAGAATGGTGGGCGCAGTGTCACGATAACTGAACAGTCCATGGTCCACTATTTGGAGGAGGAGATCAGTGTTTAACGTCCCGTCGACAATGAGGTCATTGGAGACGGAGCACAAACTCGGGTCAGGGAAGCACGGGAAAGGAAATCGGCCGTCCCTTTTCAAAGGAATCATCCCGGTATTTGCCTGAACCGATTTAGGGAAATCACTGCGTAAATCAGGGTGGCCGGATGCGGGTGTGAACCATCGTCCTTCCGAATGCCAGTCTAGTGTGCTAAGCACTGCTGCACCTGGCTCGATCACACCGTTCGGAAAGTGCTGCGAACAACTGTGGAATGGTATCTCTAGTGTGGTTCCAGGCTGTCGTGGCTGTAGATGGTAGTCACAATGAGCAACGTTTGTAACCTGGAACGTAAACATGATACGCAATTAACAAGTGTTATCCTCTCATGTGGAAAGTAAAACGCGTTTCTTTCAATGGTTTATTCATTTCTCTTCCGCGTGTCCTTAAAAAAGTTTTCACACAATTTCGTTGCCCTACGATCACTCGTTTTTCGTGAGGATCCTCTCAAGTAGCAAAAGTTTAATTATAACCAGCCTGTACAAACGTCAATCATTACCTTCAAGAACGGACTTCGAACAACACCAAACCAATTCTAGTGCGATAGTTGGCTTTGTCGGGTAATATTAGAATCTCTACTTGAATGAATTGGTTGGTTGATCTGGGGGAGGGGACCAAACGGCGAGATCCTCGGTCCCATCGGATTAGGGAAGCATGGGGAAGGATGTCGGCCGTGCCCTTTCAGAGGAACCATACCGGCTGGACAGTTGTCAGTTGAATTTTAGGCACCCTCTAATATTTGTGGATAAAAGTCAGCTGATCACTGTTACTTATCTGTCCCTTCCAACCTTCGATTTTAAATACCGGTGTATATTTCACTGCACACGAATAAGGATGATTTCCAGAAACAAAGAGGCATTAGATAATGATCTGCAGGTTTCTAATCCGTCTATATGGTTTTACAGAGTTATAACCGTTGTCTTATACTAAAATTTGACTTAGTTGTCTTTGATAATGTCTTCTGTCATTCTAGTGATCCTAAAAACTGTGGTTTCATACATCGTCTTCTTCACACTCACACAGCTCCGTCAACTGTAGTACGGATGTCCAAACACAAAATCATATTTCTCTGTATAGTAAATAAGCAAGAAATGAAGGAAACCATGGAGACATTTGGAAAGAGAAGAAAGAAAGGGTTTGAGGTTTGACGACGACATTGTACAAGGGAATGCCGAAAAATAATGCTTCTGAATTTTTTATGAGAAAAATCTGAAAGCTTTTTAAATAAAATGAAAGTGATTAATAATACGGAACAACAGCGTTCAGCCACAAGCAATTAACGTTCTACATCTTTATTCTTCATGTCTACATATTTGTAGCTTTCTGTCATTAGAGGGCTCCAAATTGTAGCGTGCAACATGGCGGTGTGTAATGTACACTATGTCATCAGAAGTATCCGGACACCTGTCTGAAAATGACTTACAAGTTCGTGGCGCCCTCCATCTGTAGTGCTGGAATTCAATATGGTGTTGGCCCATACTTAGCCTTGATGACAGGTTCCACTCTCGCAGGCATACGTTCAATCAGGTGCTAGAAGGTTTCTTGTGGAATGGCAGCCCATTCTTCACGGAGTGCTGCACTGAGGAGAGATATCGATGACGGTCGGTGAGGCCTGGCACGAAGTCGGCGTCCCAAAACATCCCAGAGGAGTTCTGTAGGATTCAGGTCAAGACTCTGTGCAGACCAGTCCATTTCAGGGATGTAATTGTCGTGTAACCACTCCGCCACAGACCGTGCATTATGAACAAGTGCTCGATCGTGTTGAAAGATGCAGTCGCCATCCCCGAATTGTTCTTAAACAGTGGGAAGCAAGAAGGTGCTTAGAACATCAATGTAGGCCTGTGCTGTTATAGTCCCACCCAAAACAACAAGGGGGGCAAGCCCTATTCAAGAAAAACACGACCACACCATAACATCAACGCCTCCGAATATTACTGTTGGGCCGGCCGGTGTGGCCGTGCGGTTAAAGGCGCTTCAGTCTGGGACCGCGTAACCGCTACGGTCGCAGGTTCGAATCCTGCCTCGGGCATGGATGTGTGTGATGTCCTTAGGTTAGTTAGGTTTAATTAGTTCTAAGTTCTAGGCGACTGATGACCTCAGAAGTTAAGTCGCATAGTGCTCAGAGCCATTTGAACCATATTACTGTTGGCACTACACACGCTGGCAGGTGACGTTCACCGGGCTATTCGCCATACCCACACCCTGCCATCGAATCCCCACATTGTGTACCATGATTCGTCACTCCACACAACGTTTTTACACTGTTTGCTAGTCCAGTGTTTACCATCCTTTCACCAAGCGAGGCGTCGTTTTGCATTTACCGGCGTGATGTGTGGCTTATGAGCAGCCGCTTGACCTTGAAATCCAAGTGTTCTCACCTCCCGCCTAACTGTCATAGTACATGCAGTGGATCCTGATGCAGTTTAGAATTTCTGTGCGATGGTCTGGATAGATGTCTGCCTATTATACATTACGACCCTCTTCAACTGTCGGCGGTCTCTGTCAGTCAACAGACGAGGTCGGCCTATACGCTTTTGTGCTGTACGTGTCCCTTCACGTTTCCTCTTCACTATCATATCGCAAACAGTGGACCTAGGGATGTTTAGGAGTGTGGAAATGTCGCGTACAGACGAATGACACAAGTGACACCCAATCACCTGACCACGGTCGAAGTCCGTGAGTTCCGCGGAGCGCCCCATTCTGCTCTCTCACGACGTCTAACGGCTACCGAGGTCGCTGATATGGAGTACCTGTCAGTATGTGGCAGCACAATCCACCTAATATGAAAACGTATGTTTTTGGGGGTGTCTGGATACTTTTGATCGCTTAGTGTAACTACATCGGTACGTGATAAAAAGCGTGCTGTAATCGAGTTTTCAATTCGGAAAGTTCGTCCCCACATGGAGCACCCTCATCTCCAGCGTGACAATGTCAGACGACACACGAAAGCCGCGAAATCGACAAGAATATGACGCCTTGGGCTCACTGTCATCGATCATCCTCCATACAGTCCAGACTTAATCCCATCCGAGTCTCACCTGTTCCCAAAACTTAAAGAGCACCTTCGGGGACTCCACTCTGATAAGAGTTGAAGCGGTGCAATCGCAGGTGTGGTTGTGACTCTGTCAACAAAGTCAAATATTCTATACTAGTGACGACACCAACAAGCTGGTCTCTCGTTCGGAGAAATGTGTTTGTCGGCAGGATGACTATGTTGAGAAATAAATATGTCGACAAAAAAAGTGGAGTGTTAAAAACGATTGTGTTATTGATAAAGGTTTAAGAGTTTTCACACAAAAAATTGGATGCATTACTTTTCAGCACGTGCTCGGAATCCTGTCAGACGGCGAAGGACTGGGAAGAGCAGTTGAATGTCCCTTGAAAAGAGGTTGTAGAGTGAACATCAACAAATGTAAGACAAGCTTAATGTAATGTAGTATCACTTTAAGCTAGGAAAAGAGACAAAAAAGATAGTAGCAGAGTAACCGATCATAGCGGCAAGTAGAAAGACTGCAAAATGCAGTTGGTAATGGCAGTAAGAGCGTTTCCGAAAAAGAGAAATCTCTTAACGTCAAGTATTAGATTAGAAATTCTCTTCCGAAGTGTAGCTTTGCCCAGAAGTAATACTTAGATGATAAATAATTCAGCCCAGAAGAGAGCAAAAGCTTCTGAAATGAGCTGCTACTGAAGCATGTTAAAGATCGAAGGATTGATTAAAGAATGAGCATATACTGAATCGAACTGGGGAGAAAAGAAATTAATAGCACAACTTGACTGAAACAGGGGATCACATGTTAGGCATCAAAGAATCGTGTTTTTGATAAAAGGGAAACGTGAAGGGTGGAAATTGTGGAGAGAAATCAAAGCTTCAATACATTAAGCCAGGGGTTCCCAACAAAATTTTCTCGAGGACCCCCTCATCGAGCACGATTAGTACCTTGTCATATCACACTATCAAGTGCCTAAAAAAGCCAAATTAAGAGTCTTTTTATACGTTTTCTTTTTTGGTACATAGAAATAACTCTGACATATTCATTATTGAAAAAATATTGAACTTAAAACTTTTTCAATTTAGCCATCATTGTTATTGTTAAATTTTTGATTATTGCTCAAAATCTTTGTCTTCAAGTCTGGGTGTTTAGTACAATAAACTCCTTAAAAAAATAAAAATTGAGTATGAACTGAAAATGACGGGATAAAATTAAAACTGAGTGTATTGGTCTTTCAAGTGTACTACACTTGAGGTTGCATTGAGTAGACATGTGCGAAAAATAAAAAAACGCTAATTTCGTACAAGGTGTTATTCATTTGATAAAATATAGTTACAACAGAGTACTCCATCAGTACACAGTCAGTTTTAATTTTCAGTTCTTAATGAGATGTGTTCAATTTGACCTTTGAGTCCATTATTTCTGACATATTAGGTTCCAAACTTGAAACTGTCACTCAGAAATCCGACCGCATGTCGAGCCGATTCCTATATTTGTGCTTCATGAAACACATGAAAGAAAATGCTTGCTCACACCGATATGTGGTTGCAACTGGAAGGATCTAACGGCATACAGCGGAACCATTTGCCTCTATCTAATTCTAGTTTTGCGCTAGAGTGTGCTAGTGTCAGTTGGCTCTAGGAGGGCGCTAGACGCGGACGTTAGCGTTCGCTAAAGCTCTGCTCATGCAGGAAGCGGCCAAAACAAAAAAGCTGTTATCATACGAAATTATTTTATTCTAACAGCATCTTGGGGACCCCTCTGGCATAGCTCGCAGGCCCCTGGAGGCCCGCGGACCACCTGTTGGGAACCAATGCATTAAGCAGATTCAAACCGATGCAGATTGCTGTAGTTAGGCGCAGATGAATAGGCTTCTATTGGACAAACGAGCGTGGAGTGTTACGTCAGACCAAATTGAACAGAACTACAAGTTATAATGTTCTTGCCGCGGTGCAACACGTTAACAACTTCATTGCTGTAGAAAAAAATATTCAAATGTGTGTGGAATCTCATGGGACTTAACTGCTAAGGTCATCAGTCCCTAAGCTTACACACTACTTAATCTAAATTATCCTAAGGACAAACACACACACACCGATGCCCGAGGGAGGACTCGAACCTCCGCCGGGACCAGCCGCAGTCCATGGCTGCAGCGCCTGAGACCGCTCGGCTAATCCCGCGCGGCATTGCTGTAGACATTCCGCTATCACACCCACAATCGGTGTGCGTTTTACCGCCACAGTAACTGTCAAATTTGATCGAAATAAGCCCCGGGCAGTACGGTACCACACCTACAAATATCGTATTAGGGGTGTTTTACCCACACAGTAACAGTCGCATTGTACTAAATCACGTACGTACCAAGTTTGGTACAAATTGCCCCAAGTATTCTGCTACCGCAATTGTAAACAGGGATGTTTTACCCTCACGGTTGATGTAGCGTGGCACTAAGTCATTTGTGTACCAAGTTTGATTGAAATTGCTCCAGATATTGGGCAACCACACCTACAAATTGTGGTGTCACTGCCAGACACCACACTTGCTAGGTGGTAGCCTTTAAATCCGCCGCGGTCCATTAGTATACATCGGACCCGCGTGTCGCCACTGTCAGTGATTGCAGACCGAGCGCCACCACACGGCAGGTCTAGAGAGACTTCCTAGCACTCGCCCCAGTTGTACAGCCGACTTTGCTAGCGATGGTTCACTGACAAAATACGCTCTCATTTGCCGAGACGATAGTTAGCATAGCCTTCAGCTACGTCATTTGCTACGACCTAGCAAGGCGCCGTATTCAATAGATATTTATTATGTGAAGCATGTACCGTCAAGAGCGATGTACTCCAATTATGGATTAAAGTTAAGTATTCCAGCAACAACGAACCTTATTGGCTATATTAATTACATTTAACTGTTCCAGACCTCACGCCAGTCTGCGTGTAATTAAACGCGTGCATTTCGGCCTCCTCTAGCAACTCGGTGTTGGCTCTTCTGCCAACACAGCACAAATGTTGTGTTGGGAGTATGTTGTCTCCAAAATAACTTACGATTCGTACTGAATCAATTGTGAATCAAGTTCAGTTCAGTTTTCTCTAACTGTTCCCACATGCACTAACTCCAGGTTGTTGAACCCATTTGTGAAGTGTCGAAAATCCTACACCACGAGCTGTCTGGGCAGCTGGTGAGCTCATCTGCGAGGTTGGCGCAGGTCAAGTAGAGCGGGCGACAGCGCGGTGCAGTGCGTGACGTAGGCCAGCGATACCAGCACCGTGCTGATGAATTAAGTGGCCGTCGCAAACGCTACAGAGGTGTGTCGCCCCAGAGTAGCGAGCAAGCACTTTTCAAGTTGCGGATTTAGCGCCAAGAGTTACCTTCCACAAACTTATGAACAGTTGCGAAGTTCAGAAGCGGAGAAGACTCGCCAGTTTCCACCTACGTCTTCATAAAGCCTCTTTCGAATCATCATCATCATCATCAGCCAATTCAATCATTAGATGATGTGGCCTCTTCGAGTCGTGGATTCAGGTAGGCTTTCAGCAGTCTTCTCCAAGTGGGACGGTCTTGGGCAGTTCTCTGCCAGGTGATACCAGCGATCTTCTTGATGGCTTTGTCCCACCTGTCTGGTGGTCTTCTTCTAGACCTCCGGTGCTCTCTCTGACTCCACTCCAGTACTAGCTTCGTCATCTGTTGTCTTTTCTTCTTGCGACGTGGCCAGCCCACTGCCATTTCAAGGAACCTACTGTCTCTAAGATGTCATTAACCTTCGTCACAGACCGGATGTCATCTGCCCTTTTCCTGTCCTTTCTTGTATAGCCCAGCATTGATCTCTCCATGGCTCTCTGTTCTGTCCTAAGTTTCCCTTTTGTAAATGAGTTCAGTGTCCATGTCTCGCAGCCATACGTCATCACAGGAAGAATGCATTGATCAAATACTGCTTTCTTCAAACTTACTGGCATTTTTGATCTAAATTCTTCCCAAATGCTTGCCAGCCAAGCTTGATGCGTCGATAGATTTCTGGCCTTATGTCTCCCTTCATATTTATAATCTGGCCAAGGTAGACATATTCACTGATCTCTTTTAGTAGACTGTCCTTGACTTTCGAATAGCCTCTATTTATTTGCCAGACTTCAACCGTTCTCACACGAGACGGCAGTGCACAATTGGACGCAATTTCCAGTGGGGGGGGGGGGGGGGGGGGGGGGCAGGTGTGAGCTCAGGAATCACTTGCTCACCGACATCACCCCTCGACTCCAGCGGTCTCCAGCGGCAGTTGTCGGAAACATATGGTACAGCAAACAGGCAGATTTTGATCCTGAAAACGTACCCAAAATACCTGCGTTAACTCTATTAGCAATGGTCGCATACACGGGGAAAATAACCCGAAGAACATTGTAGGTTCAGAAGAGCTTTATGGATACAGGGTACTTCTCCGGCTCAATATTATGTAAAAATCAACACCTATTTCTTTCAGGCACTGTTTATAATCTATATGTTGTACAGATTGTTTGTTGATATCAGGTAATGCAACACGCTCTCTAAACAAATTAGAAGTATTTTGAATATTTTTGAACCTTCTTAGAGTTATTAAAAAAATTACAAAGAAATTGATGCATTTTTTTCCAAAATGCTTTTTCAAATTGAGGTACCATTTAATCCGATATTATACATTTGAAGAAGACCAGAATTTTACCAGAAATGCATGACATGATGGCTGAAGTACAAGACGTATTTAATTCCTCCCATTACGTATATTACAAGGAATTAAAGTATCACACCTTACATTTTAATTTTTATCATTTTTTTTCCTAGTAAAAATGTTATTTTGCTATAATTTAGTTGATTCTGCAATAAAGCTTAGGTCTACTACATAATGTGGATTCTTGCAGGTTACAGAAAAAAATTAGAGCAATGCTTTATAAACTTCAGGAAATATATGTACCTGAATTATGAAAAATACAACTGGCGGAATTTGAGAATGAAGATGTGAGTCCAATTAAACTGTGTCTCAGACCATTCCTGAAGCATAGTCTTCATCCTGCAGCATTTCTTCATCTTCAAGCTTCCTGTTGGCATCCCTTTTAGCACTTCTTGCTTCTTTGGTAACTAGAAGAGCGAATCTTTCAGCTTCATGCACCCGTTGTCTGTCACACGCAAGCAATTGATCTTCCATATTAGAGCCACATTTTATGCCTAAATTTCTCGACTTCCAACCTTCTTATCACTCCATCATTAAAACATATAAATGCATCTAGTACACCGAATTTTAATGTATTTAATCCTACAAAAATATTCTTGGGTAATCTTTCCCATATGCGATGGCTGAAACTTTCATTTGTATTCTGAGTGCCACCATGAAGACATTTACTAAGCAAAACAGGATCTCTCAGGTCTGTAAGAATTGATTTTATTTCATTCATAACAGGCTCAGTAAGAGAATGCTTATGATGGTATATTTGACCACTTTCTTTTGCTTTGTGTTAACCACACCAAGAATCTGTTCCTCAGGGTGGTCATCTGTGGACAACTTCTGATAGTAGGTGGCCCATACAGTTTCTCTCATTGCTGTAACATCATTCAGAGACGCAGTTCGTCTAATGGCCAGTCCATAAAAACTCAGAAGAATGGTTATTTCAGTTTCTGTCAATCTGCCTCGGCCCGACAGAGATTTTCCATCAGGTAGCAACTTTCCTTTCATTTCTCTTTGTAGCTTTCCCAATCTAGCGCCCAATCTCTTTTGTACATGTCCACAACTCACTATAAACATTGAACTCATTAATGTTATTTAAAGCTTTAGATTCTCCATCACATAGGTACTTCGTATATCTAACTTTATAAATGGGCCCCGATCTCTGAAAAATTTGTAGATTCTCCATCACACTCCATACCTTCACTGTAGCCATCATAATTCTTAGAGCACTGATGTTCAGTATGTCTTTCAGTGTTACTATGGCAGGTGTGGCAGTACTTAGATAAGCACTCAGCATCAACGACTTTTCCGTTCTCCAGAGAAGTTTCCTCGACGTTGCCATGTGCCATCAAAAGCAACAGCAATGTCCTGGTTCCACTAATATTTACAGTTTCTTCTACCGCAAGATAGATGATTTAGGCACAACGTTCAAGGCATCTAAAAGCATTTTTATGTACTTGCTGAACCTACTGGGAGGAGGAGGAAGGTCCATGAAACCACAAAACGTTTGAGCATCCTTTTTTCCTTTTCCTATCGCACGCATTGCATACACTAACTTCAAATTCGCATCATATCAATTATGCGCAATTTTCGAAGTCATTTTAGAGGTCGATTTATTGCAGGATCTACACAGAACAACTAATTTCGACGCTAAATCCTTCCTGCTACTTTGTTGTTCAGTTATTTCCAGACAGCCTACACCATCACATTGTTTACATTTCGCCACTTCCTTTATCAAAGAAGATAAGATGCCCACATCAACAGCAACAAATCCACCTCAAACAGCGTCATTGTTAACACAAAAATTTGAATCACCAGGAGGTGGCCATGTGGGAGTTTCTTCCCTGAAGAACTGATACATAGGTTACTTTCAACAGTGTGGCTTACTTTGTTTGTGAACTGCTTGCCACGAAATTTCCTTTTATTGACTTTCTTGATGCGTGGCATAGTTCCTATTTATTGCACACTAAAGGATATGTACTTCCACAAATATATGTAGTACTTGGGCAACATTCAGTAACACGTGAACAAACTGCTTCAGCGAAACAAAAGTAAATACTAGCAAATATCGGATAATTTCCTCGGGTGCACCATTATTATTATTATCTTCACTTTCTCAGACGTTAAGTCCGGTTAAAAATGGAGTGACGCGGACCTTGATCAAGCGTCACTTACTTTTAACTGTACGGTATGTGTTATATTGCATTTAGGAACTTTCGGGTAATTGAACATGTATCAATAATTACGGATTTCTGTAGCTGTATATATATGTTTGGATGTAGCTGTATTGCATTGATGTACTGGTGGATATTGTGTGGTATGACTCCTGTAGTTGATAGTATAATTGGTATGATGTCAACTTTATCCTGATGCCACATGTCTTTGACTTCCTCAGCCAGTTGGATGTATTTTTCAATTTTTTCTCCTGTTTTCTTTTGTATATTTGTTGATTGGGTATGGATATTTCGATTAGTTGTGTTAATTTCTTCTTTTTATTGGTGAGTATGATGTCAGGTTTGTTATGTGGCGTTGTTTTATCTGTTATAATGGTTCTGTTCCAGTATAATTTGTATTCATCATTCTCCAGTACATTTTGTGGTGTATACTTGTATGTAGGAATGTGTTGTTTTAAAAGTTTATGTTGTAAGGCAAGCTGTTGATGTATTATTTTTGCGACATTGTCATGTCTTCTGGAGTATTCTGTATTTGCTAGTATTGTACATCCGCTTGTGATGTGATCTACTGTTTCTATTTGTTGTTTACAAAGTCTGCATTTATCCGTTGTGGTATTGGGATCTTCAATAATATGCTTGCTGTAATACCTGGTGTTTATTGTTTGATCCTGTATTGCAATCATGAATCCTTCTGTCTCACTGTATATATTGCCTTTTCTTAGCCATGTGTTGGATGCGTCTTGATCGATGTGTGGCTGTGTTAGATGATACGGGTGCTTGCCATGTAGTGTTTTCATTTTCCAATTTACTTTCTTCATGTCTGTTGATGTTATGTGATCTAAAGGGTTGTAGAAGTGGTTATGAAATTGAAGTGGTGTAGCCGATGTATTTATATAAGTGATTGCCTTATGTATTTTGCTAGTTTCTGCTCGTTCTAGAAAGAATTTTCTTAAATTGTCTACCTGTCCATAATGTAGGTTTTTTATGTCGATAAATCCCCTTCCTCCTTCCTTTCTGCTTAATGTGAATCTTTCTGTTGCTGAATGTATGTGATGTATTCTATATTTGTGGCATTGTGATCGTGTTAGTGTATTGAGTGCTTCTAGGTCTGTGTTACTCCATTTCACTACTCCAAATGAGTAGGTCAATATTGGTATGGCATAGGTATTTATAGCTTTTGTCTTGTTTCTTGCTGTCAATTCTGTTTTCAGTATTTTTGTTAGTCTTATTATTGTTAGTCTTATTATTATTATTATTATTATTATTATCATTATTATTATTTTGTCTCGGAGTGCACATTGCAGCGTGGAATTCTATGTAGAGACATTACCAACCTCGTCTTGCTCCCGCCGAGCAAGGTGATGCGGCGATAACACATGGACTCGAATCCGAGAGCGTGGCAGTTCAAGGAACCACAACTGTGAAGGTATTACATTTGATCACGCAACCAGAACACGAGACAAAGCTCATCCTATCAGAAGGGACGCCCCCTGTAAATCTCGTGCTAGGCGATGCATGGAAGAGTGGGCGATTATAAAGAATGCCTCTGAGTGGCATTGGGTACAACTGTCACCTTGAGGGCTGGTTT